>NC_057830.1:36852795-37540295 GCF_910594005.1 Cervus elaphus
GTTCTGTCATGTAAGCACAGGACCCAAGTTCTTACATTAAATTATTGGACCCAAGACTCAAAAGGTTAAAAACTCCAGAGACTTCCCTGGTGATCCAGTGGCTAAGACTCCATGCTACCAATGCAAGGGTTCAATCCCTGGTCAGAGAACTAAGATCCCACACACTGCATAGTGCAGCCCCCCCCCCCCCCCCAAAAAAAAGTTAAAACTTCAGAATTGGTGAGACTGAGTTTTGTTCACAGAACCAGGTAATATTTTTCAGTTATTTAAGTGGTTATTTGGACATCAAGTAGACTTAAGCATTAATAGTTTAGACCTTCTGCACTCTTGAATTAATGTATTCAGTGCCTAGAAAAACTAATAACTTTAAGCTATTATGCTAATACCAGTAACACCACAGAGAGACGCCAACCTCTGAGGGATATGCTGACCCGTAATTTTGGTCATCTCAGTGCCATTGTTCTCTCTGAAAACTTTCTCATTACTTTTCTGTCTCTTTAGATACCCGTGGACTCTTGATGCAGCTTTCTTAACTCTATAGCTTTTTCCTTTTCATTTATTACATTCATAAAAGAAAGATAAGGCAGCCCTCCATAATTGAATCCTGCATTAACAACAAAAAAAAGAGATGGAATTAGGGAAAAGCAGAGAAGATGAGAAATAAGCAAAGTGTCCGAACAAATGGTTGAAATCATGGGCAATTTTTCAGCTTGATTTATGCTGTTCTTAATTGCCAGTTCCCAGGAGCCTCTTCTGCTTGTTCTTAAATAGGAGAGAGAATGATCTATGCTTAGACCCAGAGTGAACTTGAAATAATGGATGGTACGGGCATTCAACAAGGATGTTCTGTGTGTATGTGAAGGAACTGACTCCTGCCTGGGCTGAAAACTTGGCTCAGTCAGTTTGTAACTTCCGTAAAAGCCAGAGCCCACACTCCGTGTGCATTTAAATGCCACAGTGTTGCTTCACCTATTTTCAAGGATGACCTTTGTTGTAAATTCTTTATCCTGAAATTCATTGAAAATGTTTCCCACTTCAATGCAAAACCAAGGGAGAAACACATTTGGAGGTCATCATTCAACTCTGGGGGCTTCCCAGGTGGCTCAGTGGTAAAGAATCCACCTGCCAATATAGGAGACAGTGGTTTGATTTCTGGCTCAGGAAGATCCCCTGGAGGAGGAAATGACAAACCATTCCAATATTCTTGCCTGGGAAATCCCATGGACTGAGGAGCTTGGCAGGCTAAAGTCCACAGGGTCGTGAAGAGTCAAGACACGACTGAACACACATTGAGTGACCCCATGGACTGTAGCCTGCCAGCCTCCTCTGTCCATGGGATTCTCCAGGCAAGAATACTGGAGTGGCTTGCCATTTCCTTCTCCAGGGGATCTTCCCAACCCAGGGATCAAACCCAGGTATCCCACATTGCAGGCAGACTCTTTACCATCTGAGCCACAAGGGAAGCCAAGCACACACACACAAATTCAACTCTGAGGTTCTGTAGTAGCATGTGTCCCCTTACATAAAAGTTAAATTTCTTATGAAAAAAACTGAAACCAGGTAAAAACACATCCCCTCTTCTCCTGTGATTCAGAGATAGCCACTGTTAACTGGTGCACGAGTGTTATTCCAGTGCATTGTAGATGAGGGTGTTGTTATGCACTGAATGTGTATTCTTCCAAAACTCATGTGTTGAAGTCATCATTCCCAGTGTGAGGGTATTAGAAGGTGGGCCCTCTGGGAAAGGAATTAGGGTGTGGGGCCCCCACAATGAGATTAGCATCTTAACAAGAAGAGGTCATAGCTCTCTTTTCCTCTCTCCTCGTGTTGCACACAGGTGAGATCAGGTGAAGACACAGCATGAAGGCAGCTGTCTACAAGGCCGGGACCCAGGTTTCACCAGGGACCAAATCAGCCAGAACCTTGCTCTTGGACTTTTGGACACCAGAACTGTAAGAAATACATTTCTGTTGTTTAAACCACCCAGTCTATGGTATGTTGTTACAGCAACCTGAGCAGACTAAAACAGGTATATATTTTTTGAATGTGGACCAAAATTTTTCCATCCCTGTTAGTCCCAGCCTTCTTTCTTTGTTGACTTTGCCCAGATATGAAGTGATCTATAAAGAGAGAAAGATATGTCTGACAGATGCCCCTCTCTGTAGCAGAGTGGTTAAAAGAAAGGCTCTAGCCTGTCTGCATTCAAATCTAACATTCACTAGCTCTGTGACATTACGCAAGCCACTTAACTTCTCTGTGCCTCAATTTCCTCAACTAAAATACAACGCGTCCTGTGCCTTTTTATCCTGTTCATGCTTTGGCCACCTGATGAGAAGAGCCAACTCATTGGAAAAGACCCTGATGCTGGGAAAGATTGAAGGCAAAAGGAGAAGGGGGTGGCAGAGGATTAGATGATTAGATAGCATTACCGATTCAATGGATATGAATTTGAGCAAACTCTGGGAGATAGTGAAGTACAGGGGAGCCTGGTGTGCTGCAGTCCACGGGGTTGCAAAGAGTCTGATACGATTTAGCCACTGAACAACTGTGCCTACTTCAAAGGGTTCTTGTAGGGATTAAATTATTAAATTTATTATTGTTGTTCAGGTGCTCAGACATGTCCAACTCTTTGCAACCCCATGGACTGCAGCACGCCAGGCCTCCCCGCCCCTCATCATCCCCCCAAGTTTGTCCGAATTCATGTCCATTGAATTGGTGATGCCACACAATCATCTCATCCTCTGCCACATATTAGTAAACATGCGTATAGTATTCAGAATATCTGTTATATGGCGATCACTCAACAACAAGTCATGGCCACTATTCTTATTAACTACATGGAGTTATTGGATGGAGCACCACCAGCATGAGGCTAAAACTTGAGGAGGAGGTCAGAGAGACAAAGAAGAGTATGAGCAGAAGAGAAGAAGAAGAGATACTGGGTCGGGGGTGGGGGGTGGGTGTACTCAAGGCAGCCACCTGATGCCACAGACTAACAAGCAATGTGAAAGGAAAATTGTCCTAAGTGCAGCCTGGAGCAGGGCTTTTTGATATGATGTAATTCAAACTCATTCTGAAAAGAAATTTCTGATCAAATGCTTGAGCAATTTTCTGATAGACCTTAATGGGATTAAGACTTGTTCTGGGAAACCATGTTTTGCACTGTCAGTCGAGAGTCTAGAGGTCAGGCACCCCTGGGTGCAGGGTAAAGTCCTGGGTTATCTCAGTGTAATCATTAACAGCGTGCCCATGCTCTCTCAAACTATGCCAGCTGGGACAATAAACCCTTTGGACAAGTATTCCTTTCTTTTTATCTAGTATAACATTTTGTGTATAGTTTAACAATGATTAACTAACCATTCCTTTTTCCTTTAAATGTGTCTCCCAAAAATGAAATCTTAGAATATCTTAATTAACCTTTTCCTTTCAGCAAGATTAAAATAAAACTCTGATTCAAGATCATAACTAAGTTGTCAGAAAAATATATTTACTTAAAGCAACTTGGTAGGTAAGAGAAATGGTATCTGGTCTCATCCTCCTGTATGCTTGTGATATGTTGGAAATAAGCTTATTAACAGCAATGAACAACTGGAATTTGGAATTAAAAATGCAATAGTATTTACATTAGCACTAAAAAAAAGTGAAATACTTAGGTGTAATTCTAAAATATATATATATTAATACAAGACCTATAGAAAAAAAAAACTGTAAAACTCTGATGAAAGAAATCTCAAAGGAACTAAATATTAACAATTAGAGAGATATTTCATGTTGGTGAATAGATCCACTATTGTCAAGAGGTCAGTTCTTCCTAACTTTATCTATAGATTTAACGCTGCTGCTACTGCTGCTAAGTCTCTTCAGTCGTGTCCAACTCTGTGCGACCCCATAGATGGAAGCCCACCAGGCTCCCCCATCCCTGGGACTCTCCAGGCAAGAACACTGGAATGGGTTGCCATTTCCTTCTCCAATGCATGAAAGTGAAAAGTGAAAGTGAAGTCGCTCAGTCATGTCTGACTCTTAGTGACCCCATGGACTGCAGCCCACCAAGCTCCTCGGTCCATGGGATTTTCCAGGCAAGAGTACTGGAGTGGGGTGCCATTGCCTTCTCTGATAGATTTAATGCAACACCAAGCAAAATCTCAAAAAGCTACTTTGTGAATATTGATGAATTGATTCTCAATTTTATATGGTCAGGCAACAAACATAACATAACCAACACAGTGTTGAAGGAGAAGAACCAAGTTGGAGGGCTGACACTACTTGACTTTATGATTTACTAAAAGCTACAGTAATCCAAACTGTGGGGTGTTGGTGAAAGAACAAATAGATTAATGGAACAGAAAAGAGAGCCCAGAAATAGACTCACATAATTATGGTCAATTGATCTTTGACAAAGAGCAAAAGTAATTCAATGAAGTAAGATGGTCTTTTCAACAAATGGAGATGAAACTAATGGACTTGCAGATGCAAAAACAAACAAAAAAACCACAAAAACAACATCTGGACAGACATCTTTCATAAAAATTAGCTCAAATGGTTAATAGACCTAAGTGTGAAACACAAAGCTATAAAACTCCCAGGAAATAACATAGGAGAAAGTCTAGGTGACCTTGGGTTTGGTGATGACTTCTGAGATACAACACAAAAAAAACACAATCCATGGAAGAAAAAATTGATGATTTAATGTCATTAAAATTAAAAAATTCTGCTCTGTGAAAGGTATTGTTCAGAGACAGAAATAAGTCACAGACTGGGAGAAAATATTTGCAAAAAAATATTTGATAAGGGATGTGATCCAAAATATACAAAGAAATCTTAAAACTCAACAGTAAAAAAACAAGCACCAAATTAAGAAATGGGCAACAGACATCTCATCAAAGAAAATATACAGATGGTAAATAAGCACATGAAGAGATGCTCAACATCTATGTCATTATTGAACTGCAAATCAGTTAGATCAATAAGGTACCACTAACATACCTATCAAAGTGGCCAAAATCCAAAACACTGAAACATCAGTGCTGGCAAAGATGTGGAACAACAGGAAATTTCATTCATTGTTGATGAGGATAAAAATGGTACATACACTTTGGAAGACAGTTTGGTGGTTTCTTACAAAACTAAACATACTCTTACCATAAAATATAGTAATCACACTCCTTGGTACTTATCCAAAGGAGCGGAAAATATGTCTACCCAAAAACCTGCCGAAACTTGGAGTCAACCAAAATACCCTCCAATAAATGAATGAATAAACAAACTGTGGTATATCCAGACAATGGATTATTATTCAGCAATTAAAAGAAATGAGCTATCAAGCCACAAAAAGACGAGGAAACTTAGATGCATATTGCTAAGTGAAAGAAGCCTATCTGAAAAGCTACATTGTTGTATGATTACAACGATATGGCATTCTGGAAAAGGCAAAACTATGGAGACAGCAAAAAGATGAGTAATTGCCAGGGGTTCAGGGAGAAGGAGCAAAGGAGGAATAAGTGGAGGACAGGAGATCTGAGGGCAGTGAAGCTATTCTGCGTGATCCCATAATTACAGACACACGATGTTACAAGTTTGTCAAAACTCATAGACTCTAAACACAAGAAGTGAACCCTGACGTAAGCTATGGATTTTATTTAATAATAAAATATTAATATTGGTTAATCAGTTGTAACAAATGTACCACACTAATGGAAATTGTTAATAATAAGGTAAACTGAGGCATTGGGGTGAATGGGCATGAGAACTCTCTATGATTTCTGTTCATTTTTCTATGAATTAAAAGTACGCTAAAAAATAGTCTAGAGTATTCCCTGGTGATCCAGTGGTTAAAATTCAGTACTTTCACTGCTATGGCCTGGGTTCAATCCCTGGTCAGGGAACTGAGATCCCACAAGATTCATGGCATAGCAAAGTATAAGTTAAAAATTTTTTAAATAAAACCAAAAATGGTCTATTAATTTATTTTTAAGTTTGTTTTCTTTCTGACAATAAACTGTGCCTGCACACCTTCCAGATTGTTTTTTACATAAATGAAAAATTAAGTGAATACCAAAGATTCATGTCATCAACATTCTTTTGTAAAGTTTCTCTTTTTTGTAACTGTTTATTATGAGGATTTTTCCAAGCTACTAAATATTCTACAACATTACTTAAGCTATACTGATTTCCATTCATAACTGTGATAAGTGATTAAACAAATTTCCTATTTTAGATATTTACATTGGTGCCAACAGCTAGTAAAAAAAAAAGAAAAGAAAAGAGTAACACTATGATTATATTCTTTCAATTACATTCTTTCAAGCATGAGTGATTCTTTAGTTAGGATAAACTCCTAAAAGCAAAATTATTTGAAAAACTCCTACACAGAGTTAAGGTTTTTTATATTTATTGCCAAATTTCGCTCCAAAAAGGTCACAGTTTTCACTTCCACCACTTTGTTGTCTTGCCAGATTGAGTACTATCATTATGTAAAATCAATTAACGTAAATGAGGTAAGCATATCTAACATATCTAATTATTATTAATTTTAATTTATATTTTACTACTAATGAGCATAAATATATTTTAATATGTCTTTGGTCATTTAGAATTCCTTATGATTTTATAGAAAGGTCAATGGTAAAGAATCCACCTGCCAAGTAGGGGATGCAGGTCCAATCCCTAGGTTGGGAAGATCCCCTGGATGAGGAAATGGCAGCCCACTCCAGTATTCTTGCCTGGGAAATTCTGTGGACAGAGTAGCCTGGCAGGCTACAGTCAATGGGGTGCAAAGAATCAGACATGTCCTAGCAACTAAAGAACAACAAAATTGTTTAATTAGTCACTATATTAAAGGAAACGAAGGCTAGGGACCCAGTTTTATTAAAAAAGAAAAAAACTAAATCTCGAAATCTAGAGGCCCACATATTTAATACTGGCAATTAAAGAATGTTTTTAAGTGGAAGAAAACTGGTGATATTAATTTTCTTTAAAAAAAACTTTTATAAGTTCTGCTTTTGTTAGTAGCTATCTACTGACTGAAAAGCAAAGCATAGCACTTGTAAAATGTGTCTGTCTAACTTGGGAAGGACCAGAAACAGTAATCAATACGATGCCTGCTGCTGCTGAGTCATTCAGTCCTGTGTGAGCCAATGGGCTGCTGCCCGCCAGGCTCCTCTGTCCATGGGGTTCTCCAGGCAAGAAACTGGAGAGGGTTGCCATGCCCTCCTCCAGGGAATCTTCCTGACCCACAGAGCGAACCCGGGTCTCCAGCACTGCGGGCAGATTCTTTACCACTGAGTCGCCAGGGAAGCCCATATGATGCTTATGAACATTTTAATACAATGCAATGCAATATGTTTTATATAATTTTAATGAATTTTCTCTTCAGAATGCCAATTATGGATTTAAATCTGTTCTCTCTAATACATATATATATATGTACACATACATATATATATGGCCAATATCTAGAAGTGGTTAATTTTCCATTTCTTTACTATTTTAACATGGTTACTAGAAAAATTTTGATTATATTCCTGGCTCACATTACATTTCTCTTGATAGTGCTGCTTTGGGCTATAAACTCAAAAGTAATACAAGTTGACTAATGAAAGTATAGGCAGTTGTATCTATCAGTAATTAAAATGACTATTGGAATTTTAAAAATTTTTTGATATCTGATGGAGATTTTTTAAATAAGATTTTGTTATACAGCACATGCATGTGCGCTCAGTCCCCAAGTCCGACTCTTTGCAGCCCTGTGGACTGTAGCCCGGCAGGCACCTCTGTCCATGGGATTTCCCAGGCAAGGGTACTGGAGTGGGCTGCCATTTCCTCCTCCAAGGGATCTTCCTGACCCAGGAATCAAACCCACATCTCCTATGTCTCCTGCCTTGGCAAGCAGATTCTTTACCACTGAGTCACCTGGGAAGCCCACATCTGGTCGAAAAGAATCAATATGCAGGAAGACAATAGAACAAAGTAAATGCCCAAAAGCATGAAGGCCACTTCTAAAATCCCACCATTTTCATTCCCCTGTACCATGGTGAGGTTGTGCTAATTGATTTGAATCAAGTATGTTTGCTGTGGAAAGCTGGCCTGGATTCCTAAAGTCTGAAAACCATCACTCAGAGTGCAGTAGAATGATAAATCTTTCATTTACTTACTTTGAAACCCACCATCCTGCTACTAACAGGCTTACTGCCAAATCTGTAAAGTTTATGAAGGGAATGGAAGTTCAGCCATAGATAAGAGATTGCCAACACATCTCTGAAAGATGGGGAGTAAACAGAAGTGGGTTACCAGGGAAGCCGAGCTGAGCATGGATGACTTGGAACCCAGCCCTGAAAGCCTCAGGCTTGCTCTGCAGACAAGCAGGATGTGACCAGAAACAGAGGCTTTATGGAAGGTTCGTGGACATAAAAGTTCTCCACCCATCTGCCCTGACAACCGACACAAAGCAAGCAGAGAAAGTATAAGTAGGTGTCCCCAGTCTCCTCCCTAACACAGCACCAGAAAAGACAGAAAAAAGAACAAAACATAAACTAGGGACGCTCTTTTTAAAAATGAGGGACTTCTGACGCCCAGAGGTTAGGACTCTGCACTTCCACTGCAGGGTGTACGGGTTCGATCCCTGATCAAAGAACCGAGATCCTGCATGCCACAACTAGAAGCTATCATGGCGCAGGGTGTGACCAAAAAAATTTTAAAAAAAATACACAAGCTGCCTGCTTCTCAGTCAACCAAGAATAAAGACACCATTTGCAGGGCACTTATGTAACAGCTTACCCTCTCTCTAGGTAACAGGTCACCTCCAAATCAGTCATTTTATTGCCTTGTTTATATGTAAACAAGCAGTCAGACATTCAAGGAAAACCTACAACACGAAAAAGAGAGACAGACAAAGATAGATGTACTAATGGCAAGATGTCATGGGCCTAGCTTCCTTTTATCACACTTGCTCTGAACCATGAGCAAAACTACAAGTTTGCTTGCAAATTTCAGATAAACTGCTGGTGTTGCGTCTCTAAAGATACACAGAAAGCCAAAACTGACAGTTTCCTGGGGACTTTCCTGGTGATTCAGTGGTTAAGACTCCTCGCTTCCAATGCAGGGGGTGCCAGCTTGGTCCCTGGTCAGGAATCTAAGATCCCAAATGCTGGATGGTTCAGCCAAAAAGAAAAAAAAATATTGAAAAAAGATTGACAGTTACTGTATATGGAGCCTGATAATAAACAATGTCAACCAATTAGAGTTTTCTACTAATAGCTGTGGGGTTTCCCTGCTGGCACAGTCAGTAAAGAATCCACCTGCAAGGCAGGAGATGCAGCTTTGATCCCTAGGTCTGGAAGATCCCCTGGAGGAGGGCATGGCAACCCACTCTAGTATTCTTTCCTGGAGAATCCCCATTGACAGAGCAGCCTGGTGGGATACAGTCCATGGGGCTGTAAGAGCCAGGAGTGACTTAGCGACTAAGCCAGCATGAATATCTGTGACTACTACAACTCGAGAGCATGGTAGTTCACTACATACCTTAACATCCACTTCATCCTCTATGGAGTCAGTGTGGTACTTGTGAAATGTTTGCAAGAACTGGACTCTTGTTCAGTTGCTAGCTGCTGTTCATACTCTGAAGTTTGGGAGAAAACTAAACACTACTATTGAGAACTTGTTAGTAGAAAACAAAAGTGGTTTGGATGTATCTGTGTTGATACTTACACTCATTGGAGGAGGAGATGTTGTCTAACAAAGCTTCATTTCCCTTGCCTTAAGGCTCACATGCTGTATCATTTTAATTACAGAAAATAAACATGAGATGCTGGTGTGTATCCCTTCAAGGTTCAGGGAGAATTAAGCCTCCACACTCCCGTAATTAAATTCATGTCCCAGGCAGGCACCTCAGTGCACATCAGAACTCCTAGAAGAGAACAGAGGCAGACCACTCTTTGACATTACTTGCTGAAATAATCTTTTTTGAATTGGTCTTCTAAGGCAAAATAAATAAATTCAAAAATAGTGGTGGGTGGGAGCAAGGTTCATGAGGGAGGGGGCATATGTATACTTGTGGTTGATTCATGTTGTTGTATGGCAGAAACCAACACAACATTGTAAAGCAATTATAATCCAATTTAAAATAATTTTTTTAAAAAAAGCAAAAATAAACAAGTGGGATCTAATTAAACATAAAAGCTTTTGCACAGCAAAGGAACTCATTGATAAAACGAAAAGACAACCTACTGAATGGGAGAAAATATTTGCAAGTAATATGACTGATAAGGAGTTAATATCCAAGCTGTATAAACACTTCTCACAACTCAGTATATCATAAAAGCAAACACCAACTAAATATGCATAGAAGACCTCAGTAGACATTTTTCCAAAGAAGATATATAGATGGGCAACAGGCACATGGAAAAAAAATGCTCCTCAGTGCTAATCATCAGAGAAATGCAAATTAAAACCAAAATGAGATAGCATCATACTTGTTAAAATGGCTATCAGCAAAACGTCTACAAGTAACAAAATTAACAAGGTTGTGGAGAAAGGGGAACTCTAGTACATTGCTGATGGGTACGTAAATTGGTGGAAAACAATATGGAGGTTCCTCAAAAAATAAAAATTGAACTACTATATGATTTAGCAATTCCACCTCTGGATATTTATCCAAAGAAAACAAAAACACCAATTCAAAAAAGGTATATATGCACTCCAATGTTTATTGCTGCATTGTTTACAATAGCCAAGATAGGGAAGCAACCTGTGTCCATCAATAGATGAATGGATAAAGATATAAATATATAACAGATCACCAGCCCAGGCTGGATACATGAGACAAGTGCTCGGGCCTGGTGCACTGGGAAGACCCAGAGGAATCGGGTGGAGAGGGAGGTGGGAGGGGGGATTGGGATGGGGAATACGTGTAAATCTATGGCTGATTCATATCAATGTATGACAAAAACCACTACAATATTGTAAAGTAATGAGCCTCCAACTAATAAAAATAAATGGAAAAAAAAGATATAAATATATATATTTTAATGGACTAAGCTAAAAAAATCTTGCCATTTTCCACAACATGGATGAACCTAGAAAGTATCATGCTAAATGAAATAAATCAGAGGAAAACAAATACCATATGATTTCACTTATATGTGGAATTAAGTTTAAAAAAAAAGAAAAAAAAAGAGGACCCAAAATAGCTATACAAACTCAACAAAACAGGACAGAGTAATAGGTACAGGAAAGAACCTAGTGGTTGCCATGGGAGCCAGAGACAAAACAGGTGATTCAGAGGCACAAACTCCAGTTACAAAATGTAAGTCATGCCCTACGTTGCCCATCTAAAACTAATATAATATCGTAAACCAACCTTGTTCCCATTTTAAATTGTTTTTTGTCTGTGTCCTAGCCATCGAAAATGATGGCTGGACATTTCTACCAAAGCCCATTATTTTTGAGGGAAGCCAGAAAATGTCATTCTATTGGCTCTTTCAATTCCTTTTTCCCCCTTTTTAGGAATTTATAAAGCTGCTCTATTTTGCTTTCAAAAATAGAACTTGAAGCAAGTAGCTGGTGTGTTTCTTTGACATTTTATAGAGAACTGTCGCAAACAAACTCTTGGATTTGCAGTTCAGTACTGGACATTCCGGAGGTTTCTGCCAGTGCTCAGTATAGCTGTTGCTAGACCACGTTCAATACAATGATGAAAACTTCATTAAGTTGGTGTAAACATCGCAATCAGGATACTAATCTGTTTATAGGAAGTGGACTTGTAGCAATTAGAATGAGTTCTCAGAAAGAAGAATTGAAAGGCACAGTCTCCAGTGTCTTGATTCTAATCTTGGAAAGCAAAAGGCACTTTTCAGAGGCTTCAGGCTACCTGTAGCCAGAAGGAACGCAATTCATGAGTCACCCCACCCTTGTAACTGCTAAGGAGAATATAGTAGTAGCTGTCATATTCTTTAAGAAATATCAATACATAGGGGCATGAATGCGTGAGCATAAAACTTGGCTGCATTTCAACCCTGGGCCATACAGCATTGAGAACTTGGCTGACATTGCTATCAGCGCCAAGAATCAGAATCCTTGCATTATTAACAGAGTTCTCACAGGAAGGTCATGGAATTCACACCAGACACTCCTTCAACACAAAGGGAATCCGCCTAAGAGAAAGTGTGGTGATCTGTATCCTTGACTCTGATCAACCCTTATCAAGTTAGAAAGGGCACAGATAGACACTATTCCCCAATAATTAACATTCAGAAATGACCCCCAAGTCCAAGTCCTACAGGACAAGTGCTACTGGCGGCATATGTCTATGCAGCAGGGTAATGTTATATATTACAGTGTGCGTGCATGCATGCTAAGTTGCTGCAGTTTTCAACCCTATGGACTGTAGCCCACCAGGCTCCTCTGTCCATGGGATTCTCCAGGCAAGAATACTGGAGTGGGTTGCTATGCCCTCCTCCAGGGGATCTTCCCGATCAAGGGATCAAACCCATGTCTCTTAAGTCTACTGCACTGACAGGTGGGTTCTTTACCACTAACAATGCCTGGGAAGCCCATATTGTAGTATGCCATACTATAATATATAGCTTATATTATAGTATAGCTATATTATATATATATTATAATTATACTATATTATATATTATAGTATAACTAATCTAATTACAGATTATAAGATAATCTAATTATAATCTAATCTTAGTATAATATACTATAAAATATATATTATAGTTATACTATTATATATAATATAGTATAATATACTATGAAATATACATTATAGTTATACTATAATATAGTATACTGTAATACTATAAATATATTACAATGTACTTTAACATTTTAGTATAAATTTCATTGCATTTCAGCTATAACCATATTCACCAAGGATAAAAACTTCCAAACAGTGATTTCTCAAATCTTTCTTCAGTTATAAGGATTCCGTCTCAGATATCCCATGTGAATGTACTTCCTAAGAGCTAAGCAGAGACTCATCTCTGATGAGAAGGACGAGTCTGTTCACACACTCTAATCTGAACTCACCACCGACTCGTGTTAGTACTCATGGAAGTTCCCAACATCGGTCTGGATTTCTAGAACTAGAATTTAAGTTCTACTTGTAAGCTCTAGCACTCTACGGGAGCAAACAATTCAGTGTTAGCTATTTGCCCATTTAAATATCAAAACAAAAGTACATGGGGCTTCCCAGGTGGCTCAGCGGTAAAGCATTCCACTAATGCAGGAGACACAGGAGACAAGGGTTCAATCCCTGGGTTAGGAGGAGGTTCATTTCCCCTGGAGGAGGAAATGGCCACCCACTCCAGTATTCTTGCCTGGAAAATCCCATAGACAGAGGAGCCTGATGGGCTACAGTCCATGGGGTCGCAAAGAGCACACGTACTAATGTAACTAATGTAAAATTCGATGCCTTAGTAAGAAAACAGATGCAAGCCAGAGCTGAGAGACAAGCCCTGTGGTCTCAACAGAGCACGCTGGGATGTCCTCTCCAAAATGAAAACAAGATGCCGCTCCTCTCATCTCGTACCGCTGACAAAGACATGATAATGCTTGGTGGGTCTTTTTTATTTTAAACGAACATATTATACTGAATATGCTATTTTGAGACATCAGGCTTCCAGTTTTGAGGGAGGCTCAGAGGCCGGTAGGGTACCTGCAGCAGGCTCCGGAGTTAGATGCTGTGTCATTTAGGCCTTGTGACCCAGAAGATCCATGATGCGTGAGGTTTCTATGGAAACTGACGATGTGGTATGAAGCCTCTGACAAGCTTCAACAGGGGAATCACAGAGCAGAACCTTAAGGTTTAAGAGCAAAGCCTTGCCCTCATCCACAGATTATTCTCCTTTTCAGAATAAGTCCTGGCCTTTTACTGGGCCTGACAGGCACTGAATACTTAGCCATGGGATATCCTAGGGCCATGGGACTCCAGTGTTCTATCACGGACTGACGTTACCTGATGCCCTGTGTCATAATGGCAGGGATGCTGGAGCTCAGAGACTCACATTTTCCATCCAAGTAGTAACCAGGCCTGACCCTGCTTAGCTTCCAAGATCAGACAAGATCGGGCACGTTCAGGGGGGTATGGCCGCAGACAGAGAGGCACATTTCCAGGTGGAAATGGTATTATACAATCAGGCTCAAGCAGGCTCAGAAGGCACAGGTAATTTGCATGAGCAGGTTTCTCAGACTCTCTGACATCTCTTCCTATTCAGTCCACGTGCGTGGCCTCACAGGGTCGTTTAGGACTCGCTGATGGTGGAGAGAAAGGCCTCGCCCTCGTCACAGATGATGATGTATTCTGCGTAACACGCAAAGCAGAAATGGCATGCTGCTTACTAACCCAATCAGGACTGCCCCTGAAGGACAGCAGGAAGAACTCTAATCAGAACATCTGTTGTTCTCTGCAGAGAGGGAATCAGAGGCACAGGTCCACACTGATTCCTGGGGAGGGGCGGATGGTTTGGCAAGTGGTCAGAGACTTACAGCCTTCCCAGATGGCACTAGTGGTAAAGAAACTGTCTGCCAATGCGGGAGACATAAGAGACGTGAGTTCGATCCTGGGTTGGGAAGATCCCCTGGAGGAGAGCATGGCAACCCATTCCAGTAATTTTCCCTGGGAAATTCCATGGACAGAGGAGCCTGGTGGGGCTACAGTCCATAGCGTAGCAAAGAGTCAGGCACAACTGAAGTGACTCAGCACATATGCACGCAGAGACTTAGAGAGAACAGGATTGGAAAACTGGTGATTAGAGTGGTCTGGTGATAACGAGGTATGTGGATAGATCTCTGAGAATAAGCATGGGGTGTGGAGATACATGTGCCTGGTGTGAATGTTAACCATAGGACTCACCACAGTGGAAGTTCTTAAAAACTAGGTGTAAGTGACCCAGCCTCTTCCCAGGGACCCATTTCTTTCTGTGAACACACCTGTGCGTGAGCTTCCCAGTTGGCACAGTGGTAAAGAATCCACCTGGGTTTGATCCCTGGGTTGGGAAGATCCCCTGGAGGAGGAATCAGCAACCCACTCCAGTATCCTTGCCTGGAGAATCCCCTGGGCAGAGGAGAATGGCGGGCTACAGTCCATGGGGTTGCAGAGAGTTGGACATGACTTGGTGACTGAACACACAGGCGTGTACTTGGGCAGGAGTCTCTGGTGCCAGGAAGAGGAGCTCTCCTAGTTCAGGCTGTCACAACAAAATGCCACACCTGGGGCGGCTTAAACAACAGACATTTATTTTCCACAGTTCTGGAGGCTGGAAGTTCCAAGATCAAGATGCTGGCGGATTTGCTGTCTAGTGAGGGACCTCTTGCAAGCTGCAGATGGCCACCTTCTTGCCATGTTCTCATATGATGGAGAGAAAGAGCTCTCTCTCTGACCTCTTGTTGTTGTTTAGTCACTGAGTTGTATCCTACTCTTTGCGACCCCATGGACTGCAGCCCACCAGGCTCCTCTGTCTGTGGGGTTCTCTGTGCATGAATACTTCAGTGGGTTGCCCTTTCCTCCTCCAGGGGATCTTCCCGACCCAGGGATCGAACCCACATCTCCTGCATTGGCATGTGGATTGTTTACTGCTGAGCCACCAGGGAAACCGCCTAAGGAGCGGTAGGCAGCGGCTCCCTACAACATCTTTCTCTGTGTTGCCTTTTGGCTTTTTTTGAGTTCTCCAACTCCTGTTTAGACAATTCTCTATATTAAGTTTTCTCTGTTAAAACAATTTGATTTAGTTCCTGCTTTCCTGCCTGGATCCACACAGATAATGAACAAAATACATAAACATGGCTACGAAACCACAAGGCAAGGTGAAAACTGTTGTTTCAATGTGCCAGGCTCATGGGTGCTTCTGTATCTTTCTCCAAATATTTCTAAAGTCCTGGTATGATTTGGTTTCGTAACTGTGCCCTTCCCGGAGGACAGCATGTACCCTACGTACAAGGGCCAGCCACTCCTATGCATAATGATAGGTAAGGAAACCAATTTATGTAACTCACTGGTAATTGCCAGATGGGAGAGGACAGAAGGCAAGGGCTGGGAGAAAAAGCAAACAGAACTCTGAAAGAGATGCTATCTAACAGAGGGGAGAAAAATGTTTTCTGATTACAGGAAAACAATCCCACAGTTCAGAAAGAGAACATTGTTTTATTACATTAAAAGTTGTTGCTTTTTTTTCTTTCCTTTCTATATGGAAGTAGTTGGGGTAACAAGTGAACTGGGGTACTCCCAGGAGAAACACACGGTGTCTCTGGAAGCATTCTCCTAGGGAGGCTGAAGATCTGGTCATCACTGTCCTGGGAGCTGGACTGCAAGCATTATCGCCCTCTGCTGGACAGGACTCTGCAGATGGGTGGCCAGCACCCTGTGTGTTAGCGACTGAATGGTGCCCCCTCCTGAAATTCATGTGCTGAAGTTCCCACCCCACTACATCGGAACATGATTTTATTTGTTGACAGGGCCTTTAAAGAGGTAATTAAGGTTAAACGAGGTCATTAGGGTAGACCCTAATCCAACAAGACTTTTGTTCTTAAAAGAAGAGGAGAAGAGGGGTTTTCCTGGTGGTCCAGTGACTAAGACTGCCCTCCTAAGGCAGGGTGCCCCGGGATCGATCCCTGGTCAGGGAAATAGATCCCACATGCCACAACTAAAAAAAAAATATATATATATATATATATATATATATATATATATTCCTCATGCTGCAACAAAGACCTGGCTCAGCTAAAAAAATAAAAATAATGTGAAGAAAAAAAATTTTTTTTAGAGAAAAGAAGAAAAGGAGATTAGGACACAGACACACATGGAAGGAAGACCATGTGAGGACACGGGGAGAAGACGGCTGTCTGCAAGCCAAGGAGGGCATTCTCAGGAGAAAGCTTGACACCTCAACCTTGGATTTCTAGTCTCCAGAACCGTGAGGAAATAAACATCCGCTGTGTAAGACCCACAACCTGTGTGCATTGTTACGGCAGCCCCGTCAAACGAATATACCGGGTCCTTGACTACCTTGGTCACGGCACACACACCCCCACCCCAGCTTTGGCTCCACTCCAGAAAAGTGCATATCTTGTTACGACATAGGCCTGCGGTCCCACACCTCTATCAGGTCTCCTTCAGTGCTGAATTGGGCTGGGCGATGACCTGCAAGAGCTCATCCATTCCTGGGCTGTCTCAAGGCCGATGGGCACTGGCCTTCTGAAGAATAAGGCACAGGAGGCCATGTGGCATTGCGGGAAGAGCACCAGCTCTAAGTCAGGCAGGTCTGGTTCCAATCCCAATCGCAGCACTCATTGCATGAGAAAGCAAATCAAATTCCTTACAGTTTCTTTCTCTGTAAAATTAGGATAATGGTATTTATCTCATTGTTATGGACTGAACATTTCTCTATCTCAAATTCATGTGTTGGAGCCATAACCTCCAGGGTGGCTGTATTTGGAGATGGAACCACTAAGGAAGTAATTAAGATTTGTTGTTGGTCCATCACTAAGTGGTGTCTAACTCTTTGGGACCCCATGGACTGCAGCACACCAGGCTTCCGAATTCCACTGTCTCTGGAGTTTGCCCAAACTCATGTCCATTGAGTTAGTGATGCCATCCAACCATCTCACCCTCTGTCACCCCATTCTCCTCCTGCCCTCAATCGTTCCCAGCATCAGGGTCTTTTCCAATGAATCGGCTGATTGCATCAGGTGGTCAAAGTATTGGAGCTTCAGCTCCAGTATCAGTCCTTCCAATGAATAGTCAGGACTGATTTCCTTTCGGATTGACTGGTTGGATCTCCTTGCTGTGTAAGGGACTCTCACGAGTCTTCTCCGGCACCACAATCCGAAGGCCTCGATTCTTCAGTGCTCAGTCTTCTTTATGGAGCAGCTCTCACATCTGTATATGACCACTGGAAAAACCATAGCTTTGCCTAGATGGACCTTTGTCGGCAAAATTATATCTCTGCGTTTTAATATGCTGTCTAGGTTCGTCATAGATTTCCTTCCTAGAGGCAAGTGTCTTTTCATTTCATGGCTGCAGTCACCATCTGAAGTGATTTTGGAGCCTCCCAAAATAAAATCTGCTGCTGTTAATTAAGGTTAAATGAGGACATGAAGACGGGGCCCTGATCCAGCAGATTACTGTTCTTTGAGGAGACACCAGAGAACACTCTCCCTGCCTGTTCACACACACTGAGAAAGAGCCATGTGACCACACAGCAGGACGGCGGCCGTCTAGAAGCTGGGCCAGAACTCTCAGCAGAGGCTGAACAAAGCAGAACCTTTACCTTGGACTTCTAGCCTCTCAGACTGTGAGAAAATCAATTTGTTTTTAAGCCACCCAGTCTAAGACCCTTTATAACGGCAGCCAAGTTACCTAATACACCCATAGAGAAGCTTCAGGGCAGTGGTCCCCAACCTTCTTGGCACCAGAGACTGGTTTCATGGAAAACAATTTTCCGATGGACTTGGCGGGTAGAGGCATGGTTTCAAGTGATTCGAGCACACTACATATATTGTGCACTTCATTTCTTTTATTATTACATCAGCTCCACCTCAGATCATGAGTCATTAGAACCTGAAGGTTGAGGACATCTGCTTTAGGGGATGAAACAAAAGAACATCTAACCAGCTCCAAGGGTTCAATAAATACTAGCAGTGATTGCTAAAACTCTAAAACCAGTGGACAGAAATTAACGGTGAGTACCCAAAATAGAGGGGGATGCTTTGGCCGGTATGATGGCCACCATGGAGAAATTCAAGCATGAGTCAGAGAACCTTTGGGGAGTATTGTCACAGAGATAATTCAAGCATCAAAAAATGGTTGGACAAGGAATGGATAAAGACACACTGACACTGAAGTCGCTCAGTCGTGTCCAACTCTTTGCAACCCCATGGACTGCAGCCCACCAGGCTCCTCTGTCCATGGAATTTTCCAGGCAAGAGTACTGGAGTGGGTTGCCATTTCCTTCAATGTGGTACATATATACAATGGAATACTACTCAGTCATAAAAAAGAATGAAATAATTCCACTTGCAGGAGCATGGAGGGACCTAGAGATTATCATACTAGGTGAAGTAAGTCACACAGAGAAAGACAAATATCATATTTCACTTATATGTGATATCTAATAAAAATGATGCAAATGACTTATGTAAAAAAGAAACTGACTTATAGATCTCAAAATCAAATTTCTAGTTACCAAAGGGGAAATGTCGGGGAAGGTGATCAATTGGGAGATTGGGATTAAATATACACACTACTATGGATAAAATAGATGACTAATAAGGACTACTGTCCAGCACAGGAATTCTACTCAATATTCTATAATAACTTACGTGGGAAGAGGATCTGAAAAAATGGATAAATATATCTATAAATAACTGATTCACTTTGCTATACACCTGAAACTAACACAAGATTGTAAGTCAACTACACTCCAATAAAAATTTAAAAAATAATAAGACATTATTTTTCAAGTGGTTGGAGAACATGCCTTTTCAGCTCCTTTTCAGTCACAAGAACTTTGGAAATTTTGCCGTGGGATTTTAAAGTCCTTCCAGAATGCCTCAGTATTCATTTTCTCTGGATGATGCATTCACAAACCTATAAAGTGACAGTCAATGCTGTAAAACATTATCAGAAAAAGTGTTCCTGTTGTGTTACCCACTTTTGTATGTGTATGTGGTGTGCGCATGTGTATATATGTGTGTGCTGAAAATCCCTGCTCTTATGCTTCTCTGACATCAGTGTAGCAGATTTTTCACAAACCAGCTGCCAGACGACAGCAAAGTCATATACGCACCCACAGGAGGGAAAAAGCCAACAAGAAAACAGTTGACTGTGGCTTCCTCATCTATGTGAGACACAGCAGGCCAGCCCTAGCAAATCCCTCCCTGATTGGCGTATCAAGGAAATGCTTTCACATTTTCACTGATTCACAGGAATCAGTGCGTGGGCATTGCTATTGTTGTTTAGTCACTCATTCGTGTCCAGCTCTTTTCGACCCCATGGACTGCAGCCCGCCAGGCTCCTCTGTTCGTGGGATTCTCCAGGCAAGAATACTGGAGTGGGTAGCCATGCCCTTTTCCAGGGGATCTTCCCAACCCAGGGATCGAACTCTGGTCTCCTGAATTAGCAGGTAGGTTCTTTACTGCTGAGCCACCAGGGAAGCCTGCATGGGCATTAAGAGCTGATTTTATTAGTTAGCAACCCCATGGTCTCAGTCAAGGAGCCCACACTTGGCTCCAAATACGTCCCAACATTTTCCCCTGCAGGGAGACCCCTGCCTGATCTGGACATGCTCCATCACCCCGGCCAGGGGTGTGCCTGTGGGACATAAAGACTGGCCTCTGGTCCTGGGATATCCCTCACCAGACGTAAGAATCACCCTGACTCGGAGACCTATGCCCTTGTCAGTGGTTTCCTCTCCTTGAGAAAAGCCACAGGACACGACAGTGAGCAGAACTCCTTCTGTTTTAGTATTTGGAAGTAACGATTCTTTTGTATGTGCTTTGTCAAAGATAGACAGCTATGTGAGGCAGGCTACTGAGGATGGCATGGACTCAACGTGTTAAAACCAGAGACCGAGAATCCTGAACTCGGGCATTGTGCTGGCAGCGCCCTCTGGTGGACAAAGAGAATGCTGCCTCTTGCTCTCTGTAAAATACTGAAAAATTGCGGTGGTGGTGGTGGTTAACCACTAAGCAGTGTCCGAGTCTTTTACCACCCCGTGGACTGTAACCCACCAGGCTCCTCTGTCCATGAGACTTCCCAGGCAAGAATGCTGGAGTGGGTTGCTATTTCCTTTTCCATAGGGTCGTCCCAACCCAGGGAACCCACGTCTCCTGATTTCTTTAGCAGTGAGACACCTGGGAAGCCCCCCAAATTGTGTTAAACCCATTTGATAACGTTAATAGAGTCAAGCATATTTTCTTGCTTTCCAAAATTAATTGGAAACGTTATTTAATGTTATTGAAGGAGCATAGTGATAGGAGTGCAGGATTGAAAGGCAGACAGCCTGGGTTTGACTCAGCAAAACTACTTTCTACCTGTATAAACTTAGGCAAATTATTTTAAGTCTTTATGCTTCAGTTTGCTACTCTCCAAGATATCTCATACCATGTTGTAATAATTAAATGGATAAATACATTCAAAGTACTTAGAACAGTGCCTAGCACTAAATAAATGCTTATTTTTAATCTTAAAACATGCTGAGAAGTCAGGATTTCTTGGGACTACCCTGGCAGTCCAGTGGCTAAGACTCCATGTTCCAATGCAGGGGGCCTGGGTTCAATCTCTGATCAGGGAACTAGATATTGTTGCAGTGAAAAGGGAGGAAAAAAGGAATGAGTTTTTTTTCTTTCCCTTTCCTGAGAACAAAGATGATAAAGAGAATACTGAGCAGGCCTGAACATTCCTAGTTTTCCTAACTCTGCATGTGCATAAAAAATAAACCAATTTCAATTACAAAAATTTATCCCAAAAGTTTCAATAAAATTCTTACAAATTGATATCAGCCCTCTGATAAAAATAATAATAAAATACCTGAATTAATTTGATCATAGATCAAAAAGGAAAAATCACAGAATCATGCCAATAGGATTTCTTACAGTCTGGCAACCATTCTTTACAAAAAAAGATTTTTTTCTAAAATAGGATTTAAAAACTATTTGTTCCTAATGTGATAAAGAATATCTGTGTGAACACAATAGCCATATTTGGTATGCTTAAAATGTGTTCTAAATAATTTTAGCTCTGAGGGATTGTATGAGTAAGTAAGTGTAGAAATGGTACAGTGTCAAATAAGCCTGCGCAATGATTCAGCAAATAAAACAGGCTTTTATGTGTTTATGTGTATTCTAACTGTCCATATGTTCCATACCCCTTTGACCCTGTAGGACACTTTGTTGACAGAGCATCTCTCCAGACTAGCATTTTATAGGAAGTCACTTTGGAAAATGCTGTAGTAGTGGTCTTCCCCCACAATACGGAAAAGAAAATAACAGTGTTACTGGCTCCACTCTAACGTTGTCCTAAAATTTTAGGTCAAAGTGTTCTCAGCTAACATGCGGGCAACCCAGGAATCGAATCTTTGTCTCCTGAGTCTCCTGCATTGGCAGACAAATTCTTTACCACTGAACCACCTGGGAAGCCGGCAGTGAACTGCTTTAGTAACAAAAAAATCTACACACCCACTTTGCTTTAATACGTAAAACTCTGCTAACTTGGAGTCATCCATTGATCTTTTCATGGACAGAATGCAACCCATGCACTGGGGACTGGGGAGCTGGCAGAGTGCTTGTTTAGGAAAGGATTATTCACTGATTCAGTGTTGCATTCCATTCTCTGTGCAAGCTGCTTCAAGGGCGGGGGACCTCATATTTGCACAGTTCATGCTCTGCTGCCATCTATTGGAAAATCTGTGCAACTGGCCAGAGCTAAGTTTTAAATAGGCTTCCCTCCAAATTCCTCAACCAATATTTTGTCAGCCGAGATTATCCTCTTGTCATAGGCCTGCCATCTAGGAGGGAAAGAGAACAGCAAGAGCAGACAGGGCGCTTATTAAAGTGGAGGTAAGCATTTAAAGGCAATCAAGTGAAGGACCATTTTAAGTAAAAAAGTGAGAGAGAATGCCCACTCAAATGGGTGGAAGCAGAGTGGCCAAGCAGGGTGCGGAGAAGATGGAGAAGTGGGAATGAGGAAGAAGAGCAGTAATAATTCCAGAGAAGTGCAGTAAGACTTTCACACACCTATGAGTTCCGTTCTGAGAGCTCAGTCACTAGTGCAACTTGTTTGCCCGTCCAACAAGGTTAGCCTAGGTACCCACCCAACACAGTTGCTATATAGGATTGTACTGGTGCAGGCTTATAATACTTTTTACACACAAAAAATACATAAAAACAAAAAAGAAAGAGAACATTTTTAATCTTACAGTACAGTTCCTTGAAAAGTACAGTAGTCCAATACAACAGCTGGTATACAGGGGCTGGCATGGAGTGAACAGGCAAGAAGGGTTACTGACTAAAGGAGGGAGCGGAGGTGGGAGGCGGTAGAGCTGAAGGCTCGTCAGCAGTAGGGAACAGAGGGCCAGCTGCCGAGCCTGAGGCTGGTGGAACACACGTTTGCATCTTTGAAAGTCCGCAACATGAAGGTTCATGTGTAGGGGTTTACTGTAACCCTTTATGAACATTACAGCTGTCTAGACACCCATACAATTCAATTAAGTGTACACCTAAAACCTGCACCATTGTTTGTCTCTATTCCGCCGTCAAGAAAAGTTAAAACTAAGAAAAACGGATGCAACAAAACAGTTATCTAGGAGAGTAATGATGGTAGCTGAGATACAAGCAAAGGAGCAGAAAAGGGGATCCGGTTTTCTTTTAAGGCAAAGATGTAGGGGACAATGTTTAGTGAAGATGGGAGTTTATGGAATCATGTAAGTTTGTTGATCATGAAGCATATATATAGAGAGAGAGTTTGGGAGTGGGAGGCTTGGTCAAGGATAGAAGTTCAGAAGGACAACATGTAGGAAGATGAGGTACAGTGAACTAGCTTTCCATAGTCCTGTGAAAAAGTAACAGAAACCTCAATTATACACAGCTGGACCACCAGAAGGGGGAGCTCTCATACCCTGAGATAATCACAGAGCCAACAGGAAGAAGAAAGACTTCTCTCCTGGCAA
This sequence comes from Cervus elaphus, assembly GCF_910594005.1. Lineage (NCBI taxonomy): Eukaryota > Metazoa > Chordata > Mammalia > Artiodactyla > Cervidae > Cervus > Cervus elaphus. The sequence goes on from NC_057830.1 coordinate 36,876,465, forward strand.
AGGCTCAGCCAACGAAAGCCATGGACTCTTTGTTTACTAGAGCTTCCCAATTTCCTTTTCCTCGATTTAAAAAAAAAAAAAGAGTTGTTCTCCTTCCTTGCCCTGCCAGAACTTGCACATGGCTTGCCCTGGTTGCAGACCCTGTGATGACCGAGAGGGCTGAGATGGGGAGGCGAAGGGCACAGAGAGGCCCAGGAGGGAGGGGATATATGAATACACGTGGCTGATTCACTCTGTTGTGCAGCAGAAACTAACACAGCATTGGAAAGCAGCTATACTGCGATAAGAGTACTGCTAATGTTTGATCTGCCTGCGACGCAGGAGACCTGGGCTCCATCCCTCAGTCAGGAAGATCCCCTGGAGAGGAAATGGCAACCCACTCCAGTATTCTTGCCTAGAGAATCCCATGGACAGAGGAGCCTGGTGAGCTGCAGTTAACGCGGTCACAAAGACTCGGACACCCAGGTCATTAGGAAGCTATAACCCTCTGGCCTCTGACACCTCCCATGATACCAGACGAGCATAATTAACATTGTCCTGGGACAGTGGATTTCCACCAAAAAAAGAATGAAGTTAGTTGCAAACCCTGAATGGCAATTCTCAGTTGATCCCGAATAAATCTGTTTGCTAAAGAAATATCGGGCAGTCTGTTTCAGGTCAACAGCCCTGCGTTGCACAGTAGCACATAGGTTTCCCAGAACTCAAGCCGGGAGGGAGGCCAAGCAGTTAGGAATGGGTCAGGAATTTGCATTTCTCGTGATCTGTCACATGGTGTGGATTGCCAGGGAAGAACTAAGCAATCAGCAGGAAGTCCTTCATCTTGATGGGTTGTGTCTGTTCTTTGGAGTTGTTACTCTGGATCAAGATAGTAGTGCAGACGGCTGCTGGCAGGCAAGGCTGCTGTAGCTGGGGATCCAGAGCTGGGAGTGCTTCAAACCAGACCAATTGGAGGACATGCACTCAAGGGTGTCGAGGGAGGGACTTCCCTGGTGGTCCAGTGGCTAAGACTCCACACTCCCAATGCAGGGAGCTTGGGGTCGATCCCTGGTCAAGGAACTAGATCCCACAGGCTGCAACTAAGATGCAAATAAATAAATATTTTTTAATAAAACATTGAGGGAACTAGTGGGAGAGTTAAAACACCCACCGTGGAGCATGAGTAGGGTACTAGGGGGAGGCTAACAGCTGAAGGACAACCAAAGTCATGAGGCTGAAGGTGTATGACATCAAAAAGAGAGTGGGGACGTCCTTGGTGGTTCAGTGGTTAACAGTCCACCTGCCAATGCAGGGGACATGAGTTTAATCCCTGGTCTGGGAAGATTCCACATGCCACAGGGCAACTGAGGCCGTGTGCTGCAATAGGAGAAAGCCCGCGTACAGCAAGAAGACTCAGCACAACCAAAAAATAAACTTTAAAAGGAGAGCAGGGAATATAAAGCTGGGAGCCCGTCTCCCTACACCTAAGCAGGACCACCCCCTCCCCAGAGCATCCCAGCAGGTGGCCAGCCCATCTCCTCCCTGTTCTCTTGAGAGACAAAGTGGTCTTTGACTACATTCCGTGCCTTCTCACCTCACACTTAAATGCACAGGAAAAAATGAAAGGTGTGTGTCTCCAGCTGACGGAGTGCTGCATCAGTGACCTGACCTCATTTACCAGGCTTATTGGGTCCCCAGAGGCCTCCTGAATCTCTGAGGGATGGAAACAGCAAACCTCTAGAGTGACAGGAACAACCATTAGACATGTAAGCTCAACCTAAAGGAAATCAATCCTGAATGTTCATTGAAAGGACTGATGCTGAAGCTGCAGCTTCAATACTTTGGCCTCCAGATGTGAAGAGCCGACTCATTGGAAAAGACGCTGATGCTGCGAAAGATTGAAGGCAGGAGGAGAAGGAGATGACAGAGGATGAATGGTTGGATGGCATCACTGAATTGATGGACATGAGTCTGAGCAAACTCTGGGAGATAATGAAGGACAGGGAAGCCTGGCGTGTTGCAGTCCATGGGGCCACAAAGAGTCAGACACGACTGAGGGACTGGAAAACAATGTAAGGTCAGGGTGAAGTCCGCTGCTCATCCGATCTCCCCTGAGGAGGGATGGACCTTGGAGACCCGTGAACAGCCAGACAGGCAATTCTCCCGTCCTGCCCCCTTCTTCCCTGGGGCATCCACGCTTGGGTGCCATCCATGGTCCCTGGGGTCCCCAGATCCTGAGATGAAGCTTAACGTCATCACTGAAGGAGGTCAGGCCGTTTCCCTCTCGTTTGTTTGTTTGCTCAATACTGGATTTATAACAGTTTGGGGGATCTGCCTTTTCTTACAGGACATGGGTACTACAGAAACTTACCAGATAATATAACCTTCAACACATACTAACTCAACACAAAAATATTTCCCGAAGAACATGCATTCCATGTGCTTTTTCTAGATGCTCTAACATCTGTCTTTGGATTAAATCACACCACTAGAGTTATGCACCTGGTCCCGTTGTTCAGCCACGTGGCACCCATGGGACGCCCCTCTTTTGAGGACCCACTCTCTAGCCACCCACTTTCAATCCCTTCTTCAAATGGACACAAGCCTCTCCCCAGCGTCTCCATGGACCTCTCCATTAGAGGGCGGACCTCTCCGTCAGAGGGCAGACCTCACGGTGGGTGTGGACAGCCCTTGGCATGGCAGTTTGCTACAGGCTGGGTGGAACTTGGACACATGGGCAAGCAGGCCTGAGCACTTTACGTGGGCTGGAGCCAAGGTGGGGTTAGAGGGAGGGTGGGCTGCGGGCCTGGGGTCTCCCTATCAATGCTTGCCTAAGGTCTCATACATGTCAGGTGAACATTTCTGCCCTTCTCTCCAGGATCGGTTCAGTTTCCCCTAGATGTTGGTGCTCTGCCATCAGGCAGCATTGATGGCAGGATGACAGCCAGTCCAGACACACAACACCGCCGTCCTTGGACCCAGGACTTGCCCGTGGGGCTGAGCACCAGGAATCTGTATCCCTTTGGAAGGACTTATTTCTCTTTGGGTCACTATGTTATATGATCTTCTGGCCATGTTTCCTTTTTTGTTCTATTTGTTGCTAGAACGTTCAGCGTTCCCTCACAAATTTACAGCCTCATGGCATTGTGCTGTACCAACCAAACGCAGACCTTATCTCATTTTTCCTACTCTTAATTTCCCTTTACTCAAACACCGTTTATACAAGCTTGGCAGAGTGTGTGTATTTTTGTAAATCATCTCCTATCCTGTTTGGACAGGGCTGGATAGAAAAGAAAAAGGGTTCACCAACCACACAATGGGCACAGGGGAGCCCCACTCACATACCTGCTTCATTCAGTATTTTGCGAACCAATGAATCAGTAGTATCAGTGCTAGTTAATAAGCTAACTGTGAGGACTCAGCATCCGGTAGGTGGGAGTGGGCACGGCTCACCAGCCCCTCCAGATGTGCATTCTTGCACCTCCCTACCAGGGGTAAAGGAACCTGCTTCACATCCGTGGCTTGTGCGATCCTAGTTCCCCAACCAGGGACTGAATCCAGGCCCTCCCCAGTGAGAGCGCTGTGTCTTAACCACTGGACTGCCAGGAAGTCCCTCCGATGAGCTCCTTGACTGAGCTTTTGATGCAGGCCCACATATCTCAGTCTCTTATCTTCTGTACCCTTCTGTGGGTTAAGGATTTTCAAGGGTGAACAAGCTCTGAGGATGCAGAGAGCCCAAGGGGTCACCACACTAACCCACGTGGTCCCACCAATTTCCACTTCCCAACTTATGTTTACAGCTCGATCCGGGAGGCTCCCTTGGCCGGGCTTAGGGTGGAGTCCGTGAATTTCTGAGACTCAGGGCTCTGTTCAGAATTAAACCTCAGTGGCCTGGACAAGATTACCAGAAACACACAATGAAAACTCCTGAATTAGCACAGTCATCAAAACGAGGCCGAAGACATCCAGAAAGTTCTGGGGAGGGAAGTTTTGAAGGAGGCCCGGGTCAAGCAGCCTGCCTCCTTGAACATCTCAACACAAGACACACCCTGAAACAACCACATTTTGCTTTATTAGGCGTTCCATGGTAATATAACACAGAGTTCTTAAGGAATAATAAACACGAGACTTGTTTTGCTGTTTTTTTTTTTACCATAATTATTTTGCCATTGAGACAGTGGTTACAAAAAAAAAGGTACTCTCCTGGCTACACATGTAATGAGCTTTAGCACTGAAAATTCCTCCACTCGTGGGTCACAATCACAATTCCAAGGGTTAAAATCCATCTATGATTAAATCCTACATGGTTGAGAGCATCAAGTCACTGCAGTTTTACTCAGTTCTGAGACACTGTCGATTTATTTTAGCATTTACACATGACATTCATTTAACAGACACACAAAGCAAGCCAACAGGAAAACATGCTTACACAGCCTGCAGAAATCTTCAGGTTTTAAGTTGTCTCAAGGAAACAATCAAAAGAACCAAGATGAGCATCATGGAAAAACAGGAAGACTCAAGTGAAGAGAAGAGAGCTGCAAGTGTTTCTTAGAATTGAAACAAAAATCTTTTTTTTTTTTTCTGACTGGTTCAATTTCCCTCGCAGTGCAGGTGAGAAAAAAACAAAAAAGCAAATATATTAAGTTAACCAATGATTCTTTAAAAGTGCAATTTCCTTTTAAAATAACAAATAAACAACAACACCAACAAAAAGAAATAAACCCCAACCATAACCCCAAAGGCAAAACGTGTGGAGAGACAAGTGTCGTGATGGGATGACCTATTTTTTGATGTTACGCTTTATGAAAGCAGATTTGGTTTTATAAAAGCCTGCAAACGTAACATGGCTTAGGAGGACCTGTAAACACGTTTGGAAGAAGATGCAACACAGCTCAACAAAGACAGGAATAGGCACAAGGCAGCTAGTAGAAAGTAGAAAGGGTGTCTGAGACCAGGAGAGGGTAGGGTGTGGACACAAGGTCGCCTGTGGTCTTTAAGAGGCCACACATCAAATTTACAAGTTTTTTTCCCCCACCACAACTCTGACTCACAAAACAGATTTTTCCTCTTGCAAATGAAAATGGTCTTTTTTTTTTTTTTTAAACTCTTCATTGAATTTGCCACAATATTGCCTCTGTTTATGTTTTGCTTCTATGGCCCCGAGCCATGTGGGATTCCAGCTCCCTGACCAGGGATCGAACCCACACCACCCACGTTGAAAGGCAAAGTCCCAAAACTGGACCACCAAGTAAGTTCCCTAAAATGGTCTTTAAGCCAAACTTCCCATGGACTTTCTGAGTTTAGAAGACCTCCGTATATTGCATGATGTCTTTCTAAATAACTGGACAAGAAAAAAATAAGTTTTTTTTTTTCTCCAAAGTGAGAAGCCCAGTGTGATCTGGTGCCCCCCAAAAATACTTAGATGGAAAACAACAGTCCTCAGGGCCAGACTCCATCAGCTCAGCACCTCTTTGCTGGCGGCTGGCTGGAGACTGGTTAGCTCACAAGTTACGGGGGCTCACCTGACAGATCTGATTGTGTCTTTAGCCCAGTTAGCACTGCACAGGGGAAAACCTCTCAGGTCCTAGAGTCTCAGACTTCTCCAGCATCTCAGCACCGTTTGAGGTCTATTCTGGGCCCACGTGTGACAGCGTAGCTAACTCGGCCCTTCCCTGCATATGGGGATCATCTCAAACTCAAAGGCACATCCTGGGGATGTGAGTGGGTAGCACTGGTCTTATACAGACTAGGACAGCATCTTACAATGGTCGCGATGACAAAGCTCACATCTTTCCAGGCAGGTTCTTAGGACCACAGTACAACGGCAGACCTGGTCATTGGCAAAGATCATGGGAGGAAAAAAAACAAAAACAGAGACGAGGGCTGGAGGAAACACAAAGAAAGAGCAGACATGTGAACGTATCCATGAATGACAAAGCAAGAGGGACAGAGCGCGAGCAAAAAAGAGGTAAAGAGAGAAGAGAATCCTCAAAAGATTTCATCTGCAGCAAAAATCTAGGCCAGAAAGAAAACCTTTCCTTTATTAACAGTTGACCCAGAAGACGATGGAATGGCGGTGTGGATGCCGTGCAGCCTCTCAGGAGGGACATGGTGAGTCTGCCCACCACCCTGATTCAGCTTGATGGTTACACAATTGCATCATTAGGATGTCCAGTTCAAACCCCTTGTAGTAATAATGAATTAGGCTTTCCAATTTTGTATTAAAAAAAAAAAATCTCCCCCCTCCCCTACCCACCCCACCCTAAGCCCCAGAAAGAAAACTCTGCTAAAACTTTAAAAAGAAAAACGGCAGCTCTGGGCAATTCACTTTATCTTCCCCTCCCCTGATGACCAGGAAGATGATGACAAATACAACACGGTTGGAGATGAGAAACACCCTCACTGTGATTTGCTTTGTTTCGCATGTCTGAGTGTTGGATACGGTTCTGTGTACGGGCTTGGTGGACTCAGGGTGTGATATTCCTAGATGTGTAGGGAGGTGGGTGAGCAAAATAGGTGACTCCGGGTGAGGGACGGAGTGTGGGGGCTCGAGAGGGAGCCCCAGGAACTGGCTGCCCCACAGTAACTATCACAGGCTCCTAAAAAAAAAAAAAAAGGAAGGAAAGAAGGAAGGAAGGAAGTCTCAGAAAGTCCTCAGGTGTCCCATCCCCCGCTGGCGGCAGCCCTGAACTCTAGCCCAGGCTGGTGATGTTAGCACGGCCACCAGGGGGCGCCACGATGCGCTGGGTGGTGCGGCGGGGGATGTTGTCATCAATCTGGGCACCTGGAGAGGAGAGAGAGGGTCAGAGACAGTTACCCAGGTCCCTGCTTTAAACCGAAATAACGTGGCTTTTTCCTAAAAAATATATTTTTGTTGAAATAGAGTTGATTTACAATGCTGTGTTAGTTTCAAGTGTACACCACAGTGATTCAGTTAACATATATCCATTCTTTTTAAGATTCTTTTCCTATATAGGTCACTACAGAATATTGAGTAGCATTCCCTGTGCTATACAGTAGGTCCTTACTAGTTATCTAATTTATATACGGCAGTGTGTCTATGTTAATCCCAATTTTCCAACTTATCCCTCCCCACCTTTCCCCCTGGGGAACCATAAGCTTGTTTTCCCACATCTGTGACTCTATTTTCTGTTTTGTAACGAAACAACATAGCTTAGGAGAAAACCTGTCAGGCCCGTTCATTGTCCTTCTAAAACCTCACCAAGAGGATAAGCTACAAAAAAAGGCTGGCCTCAAGTGGCCTAAGAATCACAGATGGTATAAAGTCGTCCTTGGAGAAGTTGGATCCACTGCCTGAAAAGTAAAACTATACATAAACGAACACCACATTTCAGGCTTTTGAGAGACTCAGACTACATCCTGTCCCTATTCTCAGTAGGTCAGTTAAGTGTGGCTTTTCCAAAGGTACGCTCTGTCCCCCTGACACTATTCATCTTCTATGTAATCATAGATAGGACTCATCATACTTAATACAGAATACAGTTAATATATAGTTAATATAGTTCCCTGTGCTATAGAATAGGACCTTGTTGCTGATCCATCCTATGTATAACACTTTGCATCTGCTAACCCCAAACTCCCAGTCCTTCCCTCCTGCTTGGCAACCACAAGTGTGTCCTCTATGTCTGCGAGTCTGTTTAAGTTTCATACATATAGCAGAGGGAATATATTCAATATCCTATGATAAAGCATAATGGAAAAGAATATGAAAAAGAATGTGTATAACTGAGTCATCTTAATGTACGGCAGAAATTAAACACAAAGTTGTAAGTTGACTATACCTCAATATATATTTTTAGAAAAAGGTAGGAGTCGTGATGGTCTTTATGTTTTGGGGGGCTTTTTGTTTTTGTAATAATTTATTTATTTTCCATTGAAGGATAATTGCTCTACAATATTGGGCTGGTTTCTGCCAAACATCAACACGAATCAGCCATAGGTATAGCCATGCCCCCTTTCTCGTGAGCCTCCCTCCCACCTCCTTCCCCATCCCACCTGGTCTTTACGTTTGAATGGCCTGCTGAAAGACAGCACAGAAAGTGTCATGTAACATGAGCAACATGGATTACGTTATGGGAAAACTCATGCTCATTAGTTTTAAATTCTTTGCAAATGGGTAATCTGTATATGGCACCTTTCTAAAACCCAGTATATCTGACAAAAAATATATATATTTCTGATTCACTGTTTCCTTAACCCATCATAGAGATCCGGGTACAGATCTGTGACTCAGGGACTAGAAAAATAGAAGATTTCTAATCACTGGCCAAATGAGGGATTGGAAAGAAGTTCAAGTAGAGAAGCTCTAAAACTGGACTCTTTTCCTCTCACCTTCCCTGACATCACATATTTTATCCAGATTAATAGCTAACAATTATCAAAGGACTCAATTCTAAGCATTTTATATGCATATTAAGTCACCTAATCTTCACAACAACCCCAAGAGATAATTACCACCGTTACACCCATTCTACACATGAGAAAACCAAAGCACAGCTTGCATCTGGGCTGTGAAGTTAAGTTGCTTCAACTCTAGACTCCACAAGCTGAACCACTCCAATTTGCTGCATTCGTGAGGGAGAGGAGAGTCCTAAAACACCACAATATCCTTTTTCATGATGGACATGATACATTGAAAAAACGTCCTCTAATATCCTGCTCAGTGGCAAAGAACCCGCCTGACAACACAGGAGACGTGGGTTCAATCCCTGGGTCGGGACGATCCCCCGGAGAAGGAAACGACAACCCACTTCAGTATTCTTGCTTAAAAAATCCCACGGACAGAGGAGCCTGGCGAACTACAGTCCATGGGGTCGCAAAGAGTGGGATGTGGCTTACTGACAAAACAACAAAAACACTGTCCTGGACATAGTGTAGCCAGTAGAACATTATATGTGATATAGACTCATGTCAAGATTCTGAAAGCCAACCCACCATCTGCTGTGAATTACATCTCTAGTGAATTACATCTTTGGGAGAATGGGTCTATCATTCATTTCCACTTCTTCTTCTACAAGAGTGATGCCCGCCCCACCAGCAACATGGAGCAAGGCCCTGCAGAAGCAGGTTCTGACCCAGCCATAACCATACCGGACAAGCTGAATCCAGACTGGTGCAGGTTCCGGACAGGTGGGGCCTGCTGCTTGGCCGGAGACGTCTTAGCCGAGGAGGCCGGAGTGACCGTCTTGGGTGTCACAGACACCTCGCACACAGGTCCGTCGTACAGACCGCGGGGAACCCCTCTCAGCTCCGCCAGCTGCAGAACAAAAGAACCCCTCAACTCAGGCCACATTCACAGAGGATACCTACCTGGCAACTGCCTGCCTGATGGGGAAGTAACAGGTGCCAGGATGGCCCTGTGAGATTTGGGGGAGGAGGGCTCTCTACGGAGTATGGCAGGGACAGATATAAGCACACAGCCAGCACCCCAGCTCCTGTGCAAAGCTCCCTTAATGTGGGTCCCATAAAAACTGATGAGGGGCTTCCCCGGGGGCTCGGTTGGTAAAGAATCTGCCTGCAATGCAGGAGACCTGGGTTCAATCTCTGGGTCTGGAAGATCCCCTGGAGAAGGGAAGGGCTACCCACTCCAGTATTCTTGCCTGGAGAATTCCATGTACCCTGGCAGGCTACAGTCCATGTGGTCGCAAACAGTCAGACACAACTGAGCAATTTAACACACACATGCACAGGGAACTAGATCCCAGAACTAAGACCAAATGAAGCCAAATAAATAAATAAATATTAAAAAAAAACAAAAAACTGATGAACAGTTCTTCCCATTTTCTCCCAAGGCACTTGAGCCTAAACTTCGGAGGAATTCCCAAACATGTTGTGAAGAGGGTCTGGTCACATGTTCAAGATCTGGTCCCAGAGCTTCCAATCTTACTTTCCCTTTATTCCCTGACAGTTCCACCCATTCCCTGCCTCGCGGTCCTCAAGCACCAGTGCTGGAGAGTATTCAACATGTCCTAAATACACTCTACATTTTCTATGCTCATAACTGTCTCTCTACCTAATTCCCTTGTTTCCATTCTTTGACTTGTACAACTTCTACTTAACCTTCAAGACCCAACTCAAAATGCCCTCTCCCCATGTTACTTTCTCTTATAACTGCAGCAGCAGTCCCCTCCTCGAAGCCTCATCACAGCACACGCCGCAGTCTCACATCACTCTGGCTGGCTGCAGACATGCCTGACTCCTGCACTGGCATTCTGAATTCCAGGAATAAAAAGACCATGTTTTCCTTCTCGCTAAATCTTCCGTACTGACAGTAGTTTGACTCAGAGTGCTCCGTGTTAACGGAGTTGAACTTTATCCAGGAGAGAAACCACTCCTAAGATAGGAGGTACTCACCCTGCTCCTTGCCTTGATACGCTTGTAAACGAAGTCAGGGAAGGGCTTCCGGGGGATGTAGCGTCCAGAGCCTTCGGTGACATGAAGGGTGCCATCCTCCAGGACAATCTTCCCCTGGCTGATGACCACCAGTGGGGAGCCACGGCACTCCATGCCTTCGAAGATGTTGTACTCAAGAGACTAAAAGGGAGGGAACATAGTAAACTTCAGAATTCGCCCTCCATCCTGGCAAAATCTCATCAGTCTGGCAGTACCCACTGCCCAGCAATCACTCAGAAGAAAGAAAAGCCCAGAGATGGGGTCCCTCTCCTGAATGACCACTCACCAGGACTTCATCACTAGGTCTAAATTCTGTCTGAGTTTCAGCACAAACAGAGGGGTAAAAATCACGGAAGAGAAAATTTATACAGAAAAGCAGAGGGGTTTGTAAATGCCACACGAATATAAGAAAATGATTCCTCGTATAAGCGGTGACTTTGCTCTCACTAACTCAGGCTCCAATCAGGTTAAAACCCCAAGAAGCCTTCTCTGACCAAGTTCTAAATTTAATCTTGAAATGAGCCATCCACGAGTCGGTTTTCCCACTGGTTCGCTTGGTTTTCCAATCAGTTAGCGATGTGGTTAAACTGAAGTTGCTAAATGAAAGGACTGTGGTAACTCCAGAGACATGCCGTCGATAAAACGCTTGAGGTTTAATTTCCCAACAAGGCAGCCATCCTTTTGGTTCCAAGCCTTTCATGGTGAAAAGGGGGATATATCTGTGTGCCCTCTTGGAAAATATGTGGGGTCTCTGTCTGAGTGAGTTTGTTGCTGCAATAACACTAAAAGCTCCACGTGTCACAGGCCCACCCCACAGCCTCAGCTCACCCGCTGCTCCTTCTCCAGATTCCAGACGCCTGCCCTGCTCACAGGTACAGCTGCCTGGACCTGGAGAATTAACAGGCAGCTCCATGGCAACCCACTCCAGTATTCTTGCCTGGGAAATCCCATGGACAGAGAAGCCTGGCGGGCTACAATCTATGGGGTTGCAAAGAGTGGGGCACGACTAAGCAGCTAACAAGTTTGTATCCACAAAAAGCAGCTGGGCTTCTGGGGAGATTCGGACCAGGTGATCAGCGCTGAAGAGTCAGTCTGTGAGCAGAGCTGATGCACTGCCATTCAGGGCAACATCGCCCTTAGTGCAGGGGCTGGTGGGCATGGGGAGCCCCAGGCTGGCTCATCAGCTCACACGGGACCCGTGGGGTTGCCTGAAAACAGCAACAAAACAGCCCTGCTCTGAGACTCCAAGGAGTAACCTGAAAGCTCCTGGAGGAGTAAGAGGAAGAGGCACCTGGGAGAAGGAAGGCGACTCTGCACATGGATTCCCAGGACCACAGTGTGTGCCCCCAAGCCCGTCATCGGTTCTAAGACACTGGTCCCTGGAATGAGCCTGTATCTCACAGCACGAGGAGCTGCCCAGTCAATGTCCGCCTAGGCTAAACTGGGCCCTTCCAGGGGATTGGAGTCAGCTTTTCCCACTGGCCTGGGGGGGTTCCCAAACCTGTAACATGTTACAGGAAAATCTCACCCTCAGGTTTTTTCTGGACCGCTGCTGGACACAGCTTGCATAAGCCCCAGCTTTCAGTTCAGATTCTCTAAGCAGCCAGTTTTGCCCTCTCTGCACCAAAAGCCAGTATCAAGAAAGGCAAGCTTCTCTGCCACCCCTTCAGTACCTGGCAGATCTATCTCTCATGTATCCCGTGCTCAGCACAAGCTGGCCTTTGGCAATACAGCATTTGATTTTAGAGCAGGATCCTGTTAGACTCCTCCTTTTTTGGACATGCTTTCCTTTATAGCAGTACCCAAACAGACTATCTTAAAATTGGTGGCACCTTAGATCTGTTTGAAATCGAGGAGTTGTATGACTCTGAGCTTTAATCTTGCCTCAGACCTTCGGTTTCTTCACCTGCCTCCTTCGCAAGGCTCATGTAGAGATGACAACCCAAGAAGCATCATATGGGAAAGAATTCTGTCTGCTCTGAGAGGACCTTCAGGAGGGTTATCCTTGAGGACTGAGTCAAGTCCCAGCTCCTCCATGTCCCCCACAGTTAACTGTCTACACTCTGACAAGCTCCTCTCATGCCCTCCTATAGTCATGGCGACAACCCTGGCCATGGTGCCATCCGCCCCGGGGTCCACATCCCAGGTCTGCCATTTGCCAGCTGTATGACTTTGGACCAATTCCTCACACTTCTCTGAGACTCAGCGGCCTCACCTCTAAGGGGACACAGCCCACTTTACAGAAATGATGCTAGGATCACAAGAAATAAAAGGAAAAAAAGCATCTAGCCCATTACTCAGCATTATGTTGGCATTTAGAAAATCCCTCATTCACTGTCTGGTTCTTTATTGCACTTTCCCAGCAAGATTGCAAGCGGCAAAGACATCCTGAGATGCATATGCTGAGTTTAGTTGCCTAACAATGACTGATCTCATGGGACGTCACTGGTGGTCCAGTGGTTGGGACTTTGCCTTCCAATGCGGGGCGGGGCGGGGGGGGGGGGGGGGAAGGGGGTCAATCCCTGGATTGGAAAGCTAAGCTCCCATATGCCTCATGGCCAAAAACATGAAACAGACATGATATTGTAACATTCAAAAAAGACTTTAAAAATGGTCCATATAAAAAAAAATAAAAAAAAAAAAGATGGATCTCAGCACCCAGAAGATCTATGGGTCACCTCCCATTTTTAAAGGGATGTGGAAGAACAAGTCCTACGGCTAAGTGACTTAAAATTAACAAGTTCAATGGTCAGTCACAACCTGGGGTGTTCAGAGCCTATTCTCTGTCAAGGGCTTCCCTCGTGGCTCAGGGATTTGCCTGCAATGCTGGAGACCCAGGTGCGATCCATGTGTCAGAGAGGTCCCCTGGAGAAGGGAATGGCTGCCCACTCCGGTATTCTTGACTGGAGAATCCCATGCACAGGGGAGCCTGGTGGGCTACAGTCCATGAATGGCAAAGAGTAGGACACGACTTGAGCGACTAACACACACAAATACTCTGTCAAACAGTGAGGCAGCGAGACCTCATCGCTTACCAGGTACAGACCTTTATAACTTGCACCCACACATGCTTCCTAAAATGACTCATCTGGCTGGATGCCGGGCAAATCCAAGCAGAGGCTTAGTAGCAACAGGGCTGTCAACAAGAGTTAGCTAAATACTCCAAATTAAAGCTAATTAGCCCCGTGGTAGGAAATACTGTATTACACGGGGAAGGCCTCCTGCTAGTGTTCTTCTAGATAATTAGTGTTGCACAAACATGCTCCGTGCCGGCTCTTTCAAAGAGGTTTGGATGGGCGAGAGGCACTGTTAGAAGTCATGATCTCCAGGACTGCCTGGAGGTAAAGGCAGGGCGTTGCTGTTGAATGTCTGGAGGGTGGAATCTGTCTTCTTGGATCATCACTCCTCGACATCCTCTCCTCTGCCGGGTTCAGAGCTTCCCACGCAGGTGCTCTAGTTAGGTCACCTGCAGATTACACAGTGAGTCCAGCCTGCTCTTTCCATCACCTCCGGGAAGGGGACTCTGTCAGGGAGAAACATTTTTCTCCCTCTGACCCTGACCAAGAGGCTGCGCACACAGTCTGGCAGGGAAAAGCCCTGGACAATTTTGGGTTCTAATTCTAGCTCCACCGCAAAATAGCTATGTAACGTTAGACTGGTCACTTAAGCTCTCTAAGCCTCCGTTTTATTTATCTTCCCGATTGAGATAATAATACCATCCCTTTATTGAGAAGGCCAAATGAAAGGGTAAACGGCGCTGTGATGCTGAAGGCACAAGAAGAGGTAGGTTCACAAGGCAGGAGCCTCGGTCGCTGTTGTCGTTCTTGTCCAGCCGCTCAGTCGTGTCCGACTCTTTGCGACCTCGTGGACTGCAGCTCACCAGGCTTCCCTGTCCTTCACTATCTCCCGGAGTTTGCTCAAACTCACGTCCAGTGAGTGAGTGATGCTATCTAACTGTCTCATCCTCTGCCACCCCCTTCTCCTTTTGGACCCGAGGCCCCCTGTCGATAAAGAAGCCAATGATGGGCCCCCGGGAGGTCGTGACCTAAGTCACCAGCAGGGGCCGCTGTCAGGCTCTGCTGGGGAGCTAAGCCCGCCAGTGGGGAAGAAGGGAAAATCCACCATTAATACCGAGAGCTGAGCAGACTTCCTTAAAGGCACCTACCCACCCAGCACCCACGGGTGCTTGTGCAGCCCAAGCCCCTCTGCCCACATAGGAAAGAGGATTAGGATTTAGCTAAGAGTCCAGCAGTGTCCTGGAGAAATGCCAGAAGCCCACCCTGAGCTGGCCCTTGGAGCAGGCATCCATACTTGCTGGCCCAGGACACCTGGAGTGAGCAACCTAGAGTCAGATTCCTCACTGAGCCAGCTTTCAGTTTAGAAGTTTATCTCAAAAAGTCTCTTCATTCACTAAGAATTCACTTCAAGAGTCATACAGGGGAATTCCCTCGTGGTCTAGGACTCACTGCTGGTTAGGACTCACTGCTGAGGATCTGGCGTTCAATCCCTGTCAGGGAATGAAGATCCTATAAGCTGCGATGCTCGGCCAAAGAAAAATCATAGAGGTTTCCGACATGAAAAACTCTGTTCTATACCTGTTTCTTTTCTGAAGTTCTCCCTTTTGCCTTTTCTATATTATACAGACACACACACACAATTTTTTTAATGAAGAACCAATGGTATCTACATCTCCATCTAATACCTGCTGACTTCACAGAATCACAGGATACTCAGGGGCCTTGTCAAAACCCCTCTTCTCAGCCAACAAGTCCAAGACATAACATGAAGTCACCTCCCCAGGGTCCTATTACCAAGACAGGGCACCCTCAAGCTCTGCCATTTAGACCAAGAGACAAGAGATACCCCAAAACTACGGATCCTAAAATCCTGATCACAACGCCTTCCAGGGTATTTCTTCTATTTCTTCCAAATCAATTCATGCCTTTAGGACATAAGAGTATCTGCCTTTTAGGCTTCTGTATGGCCACACTGACAATGAGAAAGCAGTGGCCTCAAAGAATGAAAGTGCCAAGTAGGCATCTCGGGAGTGGACATTTGAATGTTTTATTTGAATCCCTTGAACCAGGGGATGTCAGGAGAGATGATGCACCGAACTATTAAATTGGAATGCTGCCTGACTTCTAGAAGCTTCTGAGGTCCAGACATGATGCTAGAGGCTCTGAAGGTCCAGAGATAGAGACTTTCTAGCCATAGACAGGCCATTGTACTCCAAAGTGATGATAAGATTAATGGTCATGTTGACCTCACTAAAGAGAAGGAAAGAGCTATTTTTTTCTCAGCAAATTGCAAGTTATAACATATCCTAGGGAAAAGTTCCTTCCGATCACAGCGAGTTCTTTTCATAAATCCTGGGGACTGTCCCTGCCTCTGTCCTTCTACGAGAGTGTTACTGGTCTGGATGGGGTCCACGCCGTGAACAGGGCTTACGCTATTGTGGGTCTTGGCAGAGATGGTCTTCACGCTGTCGGGGTCCCAGATGACCAAGTCAGCATCAGACCCCACAGCAATGCGGCCCTTCCGGGGGTACAGGTTGAAGACTTTGGCAGCATTGGTGCTGGTCACGGCCACAAACTGGTTCTCATCCATCTTCCCAGTGACCTGAGGAGGACAACACACACACACATGTAAGAAAAGCAAGTTAAAAGGCTGAAGGGTGGAAGGCTACTTAGCAATAAAAAGAGATGCTCTGGATACACATAACTTGGATATTAAGGGCATTATGCTGAGTTGAAAAAAAACAATCTCCAGGGACTTCCATGGTCGTCCAGTGGTTGGAACTTTGCACTTCCACTGCAGAGGGCATGGGTTCGATCCCTGGTCAGAGAACTAAGATCCCACATGCCCTGACATGGCCAAAAAAAAAAAAAAAAAACAGTCTCCAAGGGTCACATACTGTATGACTTCATTTATGGAACATTCTCAAAATAACCAAGTTATAGAGATGGACACACGAGGGGTGAGACGGAGATTCCTCCGCAGGTTAGGGGTGGAGCATGGGGGTCTTTGTGATGATGGAGGACACCTCTATCTTGATTGCAGTGATGGTTACATGAATCTACATATGACAAAACGACAGAGAACTAGACACATGCACCACACCACTGTCATTCTCCAGGTCTGGAAATCACACTCCAAATATACATGAGCTGTAACTGTTAGCAGGTGAAGGGTACACGGGACCTTTCTGTCCATACTGTCTTTGCAAATCCTCTGAAAGAATAATTATTTAAAAGCAAGAAGTTTTTTTTTTTTTTTAAAAATGCTGAAGGGGCCTCAATGCCTCTTTAGGAAACATGATTTGATGTGAACGGTTGTTCCTTCCAAAGATACAGGCACAGACCTCAGCTCCTAGTCCAGCCAACCTAGAAGTCTCAGCGCCCCATCCCTGCAGCAAACTCTGGATGTCGATCAAACTCCCCGCACATCCTTCCCCCTACTTTCTCATCTCTATCATGTGTACTTCGTGTCCCTTTAAATGTGGGATTTGAAGAGATGAATGCACTCTCTGTTAGAAAGCCCACTCTAAATCCAATAGAAAAATGGGCAAAGGACATGAGCGGGTTGTAAGGGAGAAAAAAATAAAAATGGCTGAAAGCATATGAAAGAAATATACATTTTAATAAGTAACTGAAGAGATTCAATGTAAACCAGTGAGATGAAATTCACAATAAAATTGGTGATGCCTTGGGTTTTTTGATGATAACCCTGATCTGGACCTGGTAGGAGGAACTAGGGAATGCCATCTACTGCTGGCAGCACGCAAATTTGGTGTGACCTTTCTGGAAGGAACTCTGACAAGAGATATGAAAAGCCTTAAAAATATGCACACCCTTTGACCCAAAAATACCACTTTTAGAAGCTTCTCCTATAAGCATCACTAAAGATGTGTCCAAGGATGTACCTACGAGGGTGTTCATCCCAGAAGTAAAATCAGAAATAACTAAATAGTCAACCAAAGAATTACAAATGAATTATAGTTCAGCATCAAGATGGAAGAGTTAGCTATCGAAAACCAAGTTTTTCAAGTACGTTGAAGGATGTGCAGAATTTTTATACTACCTTAATTGTAAAAGATAGGCTACAAAATAGTTTATATGATGCCTGTGTTACACATTCACTCATACATCATTTACGCACATGTAAATGCACTAGCAAAAAATTAAAGACATTCACCAAAATGTTCAGTGTAATTGGATCTGAAACATGATGTCATGAGTGAGTTTTACTTACTTCTTTATTCTTTTTGGAATAAGGAAATACATAGTTTACATAACTGAAAAAATTCCATAAGGTTTTAGAACTTTAAAACCCATAAGGGTTTAGAACTTTAGGTTTTAGAAAACCTAAAGTTGTTACATTTTAAGACATTAAAAATAAAAAGCCCCAAAGATTCCTCAAAGGTCAATGTATGTTCAAAGCAGGCCGTTCAAAAGCCTTTAGTGAGGATAAATGTTAAACCCAGAGAGTCCAAAAGACCATTTTAAGGAAACTGAGTCTATTTCCAAGAGCAGGAGATTAAGTCACCAGGGTGTGAAAGAAGCTTTCTCTTGATTGATCACAACAGTCATATTTTAAAGACCATCGTGGTTTCTTTTTCCCCCAGTCTCTCCTGTTTCACATATAATAATAGTGACAAATACATATGGGTATTTAAAAAGAAATAACCTATGGGGAGTGGTCTTAGACTTCCAAACCTAATATTATCACACAAATACTGGTTTCTAGAATTTTCTCAACTGCCATTTCAAGGTTCGCATGAGACCCAAGGCCTTGGATGAGGAGGCAGGAGAAAGCCGAGCCCTGCCCACCACTCAGAGACCACTGCGGTGAGACCACCACTCCTTACCACAGCCTTACCCACCGCTCAGAGACCACCACCATGAGCCCACCGCCCCTTACCACAGACTTACCCTACTGCTCAGAGACCGCCGCCGTGAGCTGAGACCACCATCATGAGCCCACCACCCCTTATCACAGCCTTACCCCACCGCTCAGAGACCACCGCCGTGAGTCCACCGCCCCTTACCACAGCCTTGTCCCAGATGACAGACATCCGCTCCTCCGTGCCGTTGGTGCCCTCAGGGATCAGGGTGAAGTTGTCCTTTCCGACGGCCTTCTGGGCCGTGTTGAAGGTACAGTGAGCGCTGCCGGTCACCTGAAGATCTCCACTACAAGGAACACACAGCACCAGCTTTTTACTGATCTTTACCTCAGATCATCCTTGAATATATTTTTTTCATGTGTCCGGCCACTGAAGGTTTTTAAAACAGTCATCCTGCCCCCAGGAGTCAGGAAATCCAGGAAGACGTGGCCTGACATTAAAGCTTCATTAAATGCTGGGTCTCTGAGTCTCTTTCATGAGGTGTCTTATGAGTGACACTACACACAGTGAAACCCTTTCGCTTCCTCATTCATCCCCTTTGGTTGACTTTCAAGATGGCCCTGGTTTTTAACCCAGGATCCCCTTGAAAGGATCAAGATGCTAACCCC
Organism: Cervus elaphus; assembly: GCF_910594005.1. Classification (NCBI taxonomy): domain Eukaryota; kingdom Metazoa; phylum Chordata; class Mammalia; order Artiodactyla; family Cervidae; genus Cervus; species Cervus elaphus. Next base: position 36,895,365 of record NC_057830.1, read on the forward strand.
CTGCTCCCATCCAGCAATCCAAGTTTGGAGGACAAGGTTTCTGCTGGCAAGCTGGCTTTGGCCAGCCATACTGGAACCCACCGGGTCAGCCTGGTCCGAGGAAAGGCCAAGAACAGGAGACGGGAGCAAGTCGCCGACACTCACCATGACAGCAAGGAGTTCAGAAAGTCTGGGGTGGTCGGGTCGGGGCTCAGGGGCGGGGAGGTGACAAAGGCAGCAGCCTTGGCCCAGTTCTTGCTCCAATAGTGAGAGCCGTCGGTCCCCAAGCTGGCAGTGATGGGCTCGCCGTATACCACGGTTCCTGACAAAGAGAAGGCAGAGCTGAGCCCAACACGGAGAGGCAGCGAGCGGGCCACCGCTGCCGGGAGTCCCTGCATCCTGGCAGCACGCCTCAGGTCCAGCACCCCTTCAGAGGAGGAGCCGGCCTGGCTCAGAGCTGAGGAAACGGGTGTCTGGGGAAGTCAAATACCCCAGCCATCCAGTCACCGATACAGTAAGTGCTCCTTAAGATTTCACCTTTGACCCCTGCTCTTCTTTTCTTTCTGTTACTTTTTATTTTTTATTGGAATATAACTGATTTACAATGTTGTGTTAGTTTCAGGTGTATGGCAAAGTGATTCAGTTATCCAGATACACGTATCTATTCTTTGGATGGCGCTAGCGGCAGAAAAACCCACCTGCCAATGAAGGAGACCCAAGAGACACAGGTTCGATCCCTGGGTCGGAAAGATCTCCTGGAGGAGGACACGGCAACCCACTCCAGTATCCTTGCCTGGAAAATCCCATGGAGAGAGGATCCCGGCGGGCTACAGTCCGAAAGGTCGCAGAGAGTTGGACACGACTAAAGAGGCTGAGCACATACACACACATTCTCTTTCAGATTCTTTCCCCATAAAGGTCATTACAGAGTAGAGTCCCCTGTGCTGTAGAGGTCCTTGCTGATTATCTATTTCATAAACAGTGATGTGTATGCGTTAATCCCTGGCTTCCCTTGTGGCCCAGATGGTAAAGAACCTGCTTGCAACGCAAGGGACTCAGCTTCGATCCCTCAGTTGAGAAGGTCCCCTGGAGAAGGAAATGGCAACCCACTCCAGTATTCTGGCCTGGAGAATTCCATGGACAGAGGAGTCTGGCGGGCCACAGTCCATGAGGTCGCAGAGTAGTAGGACATGACTGAGTGAATAACACTTTCATTTCACTTTCATATGTTAATCCAAGCCTAAGTTGATTGCTTCCCCAGATCACTGCTCTACTAACTCAACCCACTCTCCCTTGGAGAACCCAAACATTCTACCTCCTATTCTGTTGATCCCCAAATCTGTTAACAATCTCCAGCTCAGATTGCATTCAAGCACCCAATCCCAAGCACCACCTAGACTCTTATTTTGGGGTGATCCAGGGTACCTCACACTTGACCTCACTGCTCACCAAACACACCCCCTGGCCTGCTCTCCCAATGTCTCCCAGTCCTTTACCCAGTGTCCAGCTATGATTAATAGGCCGAGACAGAAAATTAGATATGACATCAGTGGGATGAAGTATTTCAGAGCACATATACAGCCCTCCACATCTGCCTGGATCCCTGAGTCACCATTCTCAGGGCCCCCAGATTCATAGCAGACTTTGTCAGAAGGAGAAGTAAAGGACTCACACAGTTACATTACTGAGATTTCAAGGTTTGCAGAAGTCTAGCTCAACTCAATATACTGTCAGGAAAGAATGTTGATTTCCTGGTGCTTAACTCATGTCCTCTTCTCTAGCCACTCATGGCCAAGCCAGAAAGTTGGAATCATTTATGACCATCGAAAGCCAATGCTGTAATGCCTTAAACACATCCGTTCCTTTCCACTCTGCATGGTGGTGGTTTAGTCGCTAAGTCGTGTCGAACTCTTATGACCCCATGGACTGTAGCCTGCCAGGCTCCTCTGTCCAGGGGCTTCTCCAGGCAAGAATACTGGTGTGGGTTGCCATTTCCTTCTCTAGGGGATCTTCTTGACCCAGTAATCAAACCCATGTCTCCTGCATTGCAGGCAGATTATTTCCTGACTAAGCTACAAGGGAAGCTACTCTGCATACCTTCCCTTAAATCAGGGCTGCATCATTTCTCCCCAGCTCACTCCAACAGAGGGCTTCCCAGGTGGCGCTAGCAGTAAAGAAACTGCCTGCCAATGCAGGAGACAAAAAAGATGCAGGTTCGATCCTTGGGTCAAGAAGATCCCCTGGAGGAGGAAATGGCAACCCACTCCAGTATCTGCCTGGAGAATCCCATGGACAGAAGAACCTGGTGGGCTACAGTCCATAGCGTCACAGAGAGTCAGACACAACTGAAGCGATTTAGCATGCAGCATGCACCCTCCAATAGAACCTCCCAGTCAGAGTTCGGATTGTTTTCTGCTTTCCCCACCTCCTTCCCTGCCTCTGCATCCATTCTCCACCGCACTTCCAGAGTGATCTTCCTAAAACATAATCTTCATGGGCCATTCTCTTACATAAAGACCTCTGAAGGTGTCCTTCTGCCTTCAAGGATAGAAATGAACTTCTCACTGAAGCATCTCATGCCTTCCTTACGCAGCCTTACAACAAAGCTGGTCTCTCTTTTAACACTGTCCAAAAACTCAATCCCAGCCTCCACTCCAATAATCCAATAAGCACCCAGTTTTAAATTTTTTTTATTTTTCACACAAATATCATATGATATCACTCATATCTAATGTTTTAAAAATGACACAAATGAAGCTATTTACAAGACAGACTCACAGATCTCAAAAACAAGTCGATGGTTACCAAAGGGGAAACATGTAGGGGGGAGAGGGATAAATTGGGAGACTGGGATTAACATGTATACTCTACTACATATAAAAATAGATAAGCAACAAGGATCTACTATATACCATGCGGAACTCTACTCAATATTCTATAATAACCTATATGGGAAAAGAATCTGAAAATGAATGAATGTGTATGTTTAACTGAATCACTTTGCTATACACCTAAAACTAACACAACACAGTAAATCAACTGTACACCAAGACATTATTTTTTTAAATAATAGATTTTTTTACTTTTCTACTTGATGGAGATACCCTGTGGAAAATGACTCTGTACTCAATAACTGTGTTGAACTGATTGAAGGGTGTGATGTTTTATGAAGTCAAGGGATCCGAGCTGGAATTTGACCTCAGACCAGCCCCACCACCAGCAGGAATGCACCTCTTCCACCTCCTCCCACTGTGGGGCTCCCGCACCCCCACAGTGGTCCTGCCAACCCGGCCCTTTTCTCCAAACCCAGCGCCCTCAAGGCCAAACACTTCTCAGTCTGGAATGCGTCTCCTTTCCTCTGCTGGGCCTTTCCCGAGGCCTTATCTCTTGATAACGCAGCACAACACCCACTCTGGGACAGTGGCTGCCTTGCGAGCTGGCTCTGGGAGCTGCCCCCATCCCTCCCACCCCCACCCCAGACTCAGGAATCTCACAAAGAACACTCTGTTCCTCTGGGGAGTGTTAGAGGCCCGGCAGGCAGCTCACTTGAGGAAGTCAGTGACAATCCCCAGGCAGGAAGGAGGGCCCCGGAACGTGGGGACAGCCTCACCCTAAAGGAAGCCCCCAGGAAGAGGGGGGCCAATGCTCAGAATCACCTGGAAGGTCCCCGGCATTCCTGACCTGCTCAGAGCTTCCCAGGCAGGCAGGATGGAATCCAGGGAGCTGCAGGGTAGCTGCACATCCTGTTTCAGCTCATCCCAGAGCAGAAAAACCTGCATCCCGAGAAGGCCCTGGCCCCTAAGGGATGTGTGTGAAATGCAAATGCCAAGCAGGCCCCCACGGCCCCGCAGGCCAGGGTTTTTGGTTCACGCATCAGCAGAAGTGGCTGAGCTGAGGGTGGCCCTTCCGACCAACCCAGGACTAGAGGTTCCACTGGCTCTTGTTGCTGCTCAGTTGCTCAGTCCTGTCTAACTCTGCGACCCCATGAACTGAAGCACGCCAGGCTCTTCTGTCCTTCACTATCTCCCAGAGTTTGCTGAAATTCATGTCCATCAAGTTGGTGATGCTATCTAACCATCTCTTCCTCTGTCACCCCCTTCTCTTATCTGAGCATAAAGGTGAGGTCTGGGTGAGGCCTTAGGAAAACAGAAGATCTGTAACCTTACAGGTTTCTGAGGACTTCCCTGGCAGTCCAGTGGCTAAGACTCTGCGCTTCCAATGCAGTGGGCCTGGGTTCAATCCTTGGTCAGGGAATTAGATCCCACACGCTGCAACTAAGAACTTGCATGCCTCAACTAAAAAAATCCCACATGCCACAATTCTAATTAATTTTTAAAATTCAGTTAAGATTAAAATTTTTAATTAATTTTAAAATTAAAATGTTTAATTAATTTAAAACTAAATTAAAATTAAAATTTTTAATTAATTTTAAAAAGAAAAAAAGGTTTCCTGGCTTTGTCGACCTGAAACTAATCAACAGACAGAACTGCCTAGAGAAAAAGAGAGCTGCCGGTCTTTGGAAATCCTTGGACGAGCATCAACGGTTTCCTGATCTTCCCGTAACTCACTATTGTTCATCCTCTCCTTGATCTGCACTTCAGTCCTGCCTTTGGAAACCTGAGGACCAGGAGGGGCTGGTTCCCGGAACGCATCCTGCAAGTGTGAGCGCCCTTGACCTCAGCCTTCATCTCACTCCACAAAACACAACTCAGGTGGGGATGCGGGAGCTGGTGAAGGAGCTGAGGCCCATCTTGTCTATGCACAGGCCACACAGCTCGACACAAGGGAATGAACTCGGCCTTCAGCTTCTGCAAAACCCAGAACTGGGTCGGAGTTTCAAGGCCATGGCTGACCAGATCTGCCTCCTTAGCCCGAGGCTGAGCCAGGACTCCTGGGCCAGGGCCAAGTGAAGATGGGGGACTTGGAGAAAGAGGAAGGCATCTCTGCAGCTCATTCCTGCTTTGCCCTGTTCAGGGATTCAGAAGTCCTTGCTGTTTTTGGGTTTTCTCCTCTTTAGCCCCCAAAGACAGGGCAGGAGCTACATCACCCTAGAGGAGGCCTCCACCTCTGCCCATTTTATGAACACTGTACCTGAGACAGCCACGGATGGACTTCCAGACCCCAGCCAGGCCACAGACACCAAGACACTGCATCCCGGAAATAATTACCACTAATAATAATAAACCACAAACTAGGCTTCACTGGCCTTTCTACACGCCTCCAAATACACTGCTGATGTTTTCTTGGCAGCAAGTTAGACCTTCATGCTTTTCTTCTCCGGGGAAAATCTAAACTGAAGGAGATGACCCCGGGCCAGCCTTTGGCAGGCTCCCTAGGATGGCCGGGAACAGGAGGGCTGGGGTGGTGTTTATTCACAACGGCCTGAGCGCATTCATGGAGAATAAAGGCAGGCTGGGGATCAGAGATGTTTGACAGCTCCCGCCCGGCTGGTTAGTCATTTCCCATGAACAAGAAGCAGGAGGACAAACCCAGAGAGAAACAATGGGAAAACGTATGTGTGTGTGTATTTCAAAACACATCCTTAAAAGCACAGTGAAAAATTATATAAACACTGGGAATTCCCTGGTGGGAATTCCCACACCAGTGATTAGGGCTTCACTCTTCCACTGCAGGGGACACAGGTTCCATCACTGGTCCAATAACTAAGATCCCTCAAGCCGCGCAGCACAGCCAAAAACAAACCAAAAAAAAAAAAAAACCCAAAATACCAAAAAAAAAAAACCCTACGCAAACATATACAAGCTCCAGGTGTTGGTGATGGACAGGGAAGCCTGGCATGCTCCAGTCCATGGGGTCGCAAAGAGTCGGACACGACTATGTGACTGGACTGAGCTGAAACATACACACACACCACTCTCTCTCTCCTCTCAGAGACCCCAGGCCAGAACCCCAGGCCCTGTGCACGGATAACCCTGTCAGATTCTGGTACCGAGAGTAATTCTAAAGGAACAGAATCTTAAAAGTTTTCTGGATGGGTTCTGGGGTTTCTGGAATTGGTTCTCTAACCTGATTTAAGGTACTAATGACCCCACTTCAGTACTTATAAGACAGCGCTGGCAATGCACAGGATGATGAGGCAAAAGAAATGCACAAAATACCACATCAAGTGCTTACAAGAGGCAAAGTTCTGGGTGACTGTATATTTGATACCTTAGAACGTTTTTGTCAACCTGAGTATGACAGTATTAGCTGGTTGTTCTTAATTACACTGGACAAAGTGAGGAAAGACAAGGATGACTCAGGGATTCACATTCCCAGCTCATAAAGAAAAAAAAAAAAAAAAAAATTCCCAGCTCAAGGGTCCCATAAATGAACCAAAAGTTTCTATATCTACCCCAAAAGAGATCCTCATATCCAGCAGCCTCAAAGCCAAACCGACCGAAAACTGAACCCAGGGTCTCACCCTACAAGTGGCTGAATTGAATTCCCAATTTGCAAGCATCTGCTATTGAGATGAGGGGGTTGATGGGGGAGGAATTCTGCCTCCAGACGACTTCCCATTGCAACATCAATGCTTTCCTGAATCTCCAACCAAGCAGCCTACCTGCAGACTTGCTTGCCAGTGCCCACAATGCATGAACCAATTCTTTAAAATCTGTGTGTGTGTGTGAGAGAGAGGGGGGTGGGGGAAGGGGAGAGATTCTGTTTCTCCAGAGCCCTGCCTAACACAAATTTTGGTGAGATTCATTCACAGCCCAACCAATGGGGCACTCTCTGGGCTCAAGATTACTAGGCTGTGCATTAACTTAACACAAAGGATTTGTCCCCAAGTTGGGATGGTCCTCGCAGAGCCCCTGACCATGTGCTTCTCATTACACCCCCGCCATTCCTACTGAACCTCAGGGCACAGGAAGTCTTGTCTCAAGTTTGGGTTGTGAACATTTCTGCATCTGGGTTTGGGGCTGGGGGAGGGATGTGGCTCAGATGAGGTCACTGGGCACGGCCCACGTGCCACCACTCACACACAGAAGGCATCGACACCATGTTCAAGCCCACACGTGGATAAAATGCAGTCGGAGGGAGCCCATGTGAGAGAAACCCCTACAATGGATTCTTCATGAAAAGAGAACCAGCCCAGAGTCTAGATCTAAGGGTTCTATTTCCTACAGGCTGGATGATCTGGGGCAAGATAGTCCATTTTCACATTTCGGTGTCCTTCTGTGACATCGGCCTTTGAAACTGACCAGGGTCTAAGCTCTTTGGAAGGGTGAAAACTGCCCAAGGTATTCTGGTGCTGGCTGTGTCTTCCTTCACTTCCTTGTTTGCAGACTGGAGTTGATGGGAGGCTGTCCTGCTGAATGACAGGATGGAGGAGACAACAGTGGCGACACTGGCTCTGTGGGAAGCCCGCATGACGCTGTGGCCGGTTAAAAGCCCCTGAAAACAGGCCTCACTCAGGCTCCATCTTGGGCTTCCCTGGTGGCTCAGATGGTAAAGAACCCACTTGCAATGCAGGAGACCTAGCATCAATCCCTGGGTCGGGAAGATTCCCTGAAGGAGGGCATGGCAACCCACTCCAGTATTCTTGCCTGGAGAATCCCAAGGACAGAGGAGCCTGGCGGGCTACAGTCCACGGGGTTGCAAAGAGTCAAACACGACTGAGTGACTAACACATGCTCACTCTTCAATCATCACAGTATCAGGTACAGTTATCATAAAGTCCTTGTGGGCAGTATCTCATTTAGGCGTTACCCTTGCCTTAGGAGATTATCACTGTTACCATCCTCCCCATTTAGATCGGAAAAAGGGACCAAAGGATGGTAAGTTATCTGCCCAGCATCACAAGCTAATGCCTAGTGGAGCTGGGAGTTGTCTCAGGACAGGATGCTGATCCCAGAGCACTAACGTTCAAATGCGGCTTTATATTAATTTTCTTCTTGGTCACTGGGGAATCCTGGCTTCCACATTCTCCATGACTTTGCCAAGTGTCAGAGTCCAGTTTCAACCCAGTTTGTTAAGGAACTAAACACCAACAGATACCAAGGAGATAGCCACAGCATCTCCCATATTAAAACAATCTCAAAACAGGAAGGTAAGTCAGACATTAGTGGGGACCTTCATGGCGTGAGGTCAGATGCAGATGATCAAAGCCCAATTCCACATTTCAGCAGCTCTGAGCTCCAGTTTACTCAGCTGCAAAGTAAAGCAAGTATAGAAATTCCTGCCCCAGAGCCTCCCAAAGGAATTATGAAGTTCCCAGAAGATGGAAAGAGCCTACAAGCAGGCTACGATTTCTCCTTCTTGCTAATTAACACCAGGATGCACCAGACATTCTTTTCTGGTGGCTCAAGTTCATCTAAATCAAAGGATTTCAAGGTCTACGGGGCGAGAGCTGATGAATGCAAGAACCACCCTGGGAACCACAAGCAAGCACAGTTGGACTCACCCTGAAGGTTCTGAATGAAGAGACTGAAGTCCCTTCTTGGTGCTTAGACCCCAACACACAAGCAGGTTCCAGATCATAAGGAAAACACGGGGACATCCTGGGGCGCTGAATCACAGAGTATCAGAGGGGACCTGGACTCTAATTAACACACTCCAGCTTCAAATGGAAGAGCTGAGACACAGAAAGGAGGAGCCGCAGCACTGCTAGCAAGCAGGGCAGGCCCCGAGCCCAGAGCTCTGCAGCCCCAGAGCAGGACCAGGGCCACCAGCCCCAGAGCAGGACCAGGGCCACCTGCCCCAGACTGAGACACTTCCATCTTGCAATTCTGACAAGTGCGAGCTGGAATTGGAAAGCATGGCTGCAGTGTTCAAATTCTGATAAACTGAATGCTTAACTATATTGAAACTATATTAAAATGTTTGCTTAACTTTCTGTTTCTTATTTTCATCTGGGCAGGGTATGGTTACTAACAAGCTGTGCCCAGCTTCCCATTTTCAGACACAGTGCCAGCTGTCTCCCTTCTACATGGAAGCAGCAATACTGTGATTAGCGCTGGGTGCTGAGGCTGAATCCCACATTGCAGATGTGTGCCTGGGTGATAAAGGGCCCCAGTGAGGGAGGGTCACCAGCAGTAATCATCCACATCTCCTAGAAACATAATTCAAAGCCAATTCTAAGTAAGCGAACAGGGGTGGTGATAGTTTAGTCACTAAGTCATGTCCGACTCTGTAAACCCAGGGACTGTAGCCCACCAGGCTCTCTTCTATCCATGGGATTTCCTAGGAAAGAATACTGGAGTGGGTCGCTAGTTCCTTCTCCAGGAAATCTTCCCCACCCAAGGATCAAAACAGGGTCTCCTGTATTGCAGGTGGTCTCCTGCATTGCAGGCAGATACTTTACCAACTCAGCCACCAGAGATGTTCCATTGCAAAAAGGCAGTTCCTTCTTGCTGCCAGGAGAGGGCAGGTTTCTGAAACACTGGTAAATGCAGCAACCATTTCAAGCAGAGTCTGAGGACTGAGACCCCAAGGGCGCTCCAGAGGACAGGGGCCAGGAATTCATTGCTAGGGCCATCTAGAAGCCATCAGCTCCTGGGACAAGCTGACTCAGTGGTCATTGAGCAATCTGTTCTAAGTCTTGCACCAACTCACCCACCAGTGAAAAAAAAAAAATCCTCCTGATCCATGTGGATCACATCCCACTGAGAACCAGAGAACAAAGCAGAGAGGTCAGAGGGCTCCCTTGCTAATGGAGAAAAAATAGATACATGAAGAGAGATAACAAAGTCAAAAAAGAATGAGACAGAGAGACAGAGAGACCAAGAAAGTAATGCAGAGACCAGAAGAGAGCCAGAAGTCAAGAGAGAGAGAGAAATGGAGACAGAGATGGAGAAATGCAGAGACAATAGGGTTGGGAAATATAATGGAGGGAGAGAAGGAAGAAAGGAGAGAGGGAGGGAAGATCCTTCTATGATACTCTTGTCCAGATCCAGCCAAGATCCACCTCAAGTCCACTAAACAGCATCAGTCTCCCTTTCTGTATACTGAGCTACACTCCCAAGCAGAGACCATGGTGGTGTGATTACCCGAACTCATAGTCAAGGTAGCTACAGTAGGGCTGTGTTGCATTCATAATGGATAAGGTGATCAGGGCACATCCCCTGGAACGGTACTTAGTAGATTAGTTTCCAAGAACCTTCCCGCTGGAAATAAGAGCCAGCCTCAGCCCAGAATATATCACCACCATCTACAGGGCGCCACTGGGGCACCAGAACAGGATATGATGGTGGGGTGGGGGGAGGGGAGCCGGGGGGCGGGGCAGAGCCACGCCCCCACAAGCCTCTCTTACACAGGCCAGCGGAAATCACTCCCAGCCACAGAGCGGAAGCGCACTTTGCAATGGAAGGTTCCCCAGGATTCTGCGGCAGATGGGAGCTGACGTCATCTGTGTATGTGCCTGGTTTATTTAGACTGCATCAAATTAAATCCAACTCTTCTACAGAAGTGCGAGCAGGAGGCAAAGCGTGTGGCCCACCCACCCTGCGCTGTGCGTAGCTTTAAATAGATACCAACACGGTTGCAGCCCCGGAACAGAGCGAGAAACAGGAGCTGCCCGCCGCACCCAGATGTAATTAGGTTAATGCTGCAAAGTGATGAGAGCGCTGCGACCCACTTGGCAGCAGGAGCTGGAAAAGCAGCCCTTGCCCCCACCTACGACCCCTCCAGAACCTGCGCTTGCACAGTGAGACCGCGGGCAACACTTACCCTTTTTCCGGGCCTGGGCGATGACTTCCGCTGCGCTCTTGCTCATCACCTTGGTGATGTACAGGGGGCAGTTGGTCTGGTTGGCGATGGTGATGGAACGGTTCACGGCTTCAGCCTCGACCTGCAGAAGAGCATCCCAGTGTGAGAACTGTGTCCACTGTTCTGTGAGTTCCCTGAGCTCATGGCTGCTCTCCACCCACAGGGAGGGGCTACAGTGAACCAGAAACCAATGTGTGCCCAGGGCTCTACCCACCAGCGGCACAGAGGGCAAGGGTAGTGACTTGCCCAGCTGACCCTTGTGGATGGTTCTAGGTGTGATAAGCAGCCACCTGGAGTCTGTAAAAGAATGCATTTTCTCATGAGTCTCAGGCCCTTCCACCATATCCAAAGGGTCCGTAGCTCTGGGGGTGGGATCCAGAAGGGTGGGTCTTACCAACTCTAGGTGATTTTTATGCTTGCTACTGTTTGAGAGCCACCATGCCTGGAAACCGATGGCTCCCAGTTTGGTGCATTCACTCCAAGCGTGTGGTCTCTCCAGTCAAGATATCCACTGATGGAATTTTTGTGCTGGGCTTCAGTCCCATGCTCAAAAATGAAGTCAGCCTCACCCAAAGAACAATGCAATCTCACAGCGCTCTGGGAACAGGGGCAGGCAGATCTGTGTAAACCAAAGGCCCCTCTGTATGGGCAAACCCATCATCACCAGCCATAGACTGGTACTCCCTTCCACACGAGATGGGAGGGCTGCTCTAACCAATAACCTGATTCTTTAAACCTGATGCTTCAGTGAATGATGGTCCAAAGACCCCAAGGGATGGGGCTTCCCTGGTGGCTCAAACAATAAAGAATCCGCCTGCAATGCGGGAGACCTGGGTTTGATCCCCGAGTTGGGAAGATCCCCTGGACAAGGGATAGGATACCCACTCCAATATTCTGGCCTGGAGAATTCCATAGACAGAAAAGCCTTGCAGGCTACAGTTCATGGAATCACAAAGAGTTGGACATGACTGAGCGACTTTCACTTCCACTTGTTCACTGAAAGTGAATGATATTCCAAAGACCCCAAGGGATTACCGCTAACACCTGAACAGGTAAGACGAGTTCTTAGGTCATTGTATCGTACAGAGGAATCAGCAGTACCGAGGAATCAGTGGGCAGCTGAAGGAACAAATGCAATAATGAGACAGAGGACCTCAGAAAGCTTCTTGCTCCCTCCCAAATTCTGGCAAAAGGCTGACTTCCACTAACTCTTCCAGGCGAGGGGCTGGGTCTTCCTTGAATTTTTTGATTCCTCTAGGCAGTTCCCAGGGTAGCTCCTGGTACCCAGCACGTGCTCAAAAATGTTCACTGAGCAAGTAAGTGACTTCATTTCAGGTTAATGGTTAAAGCTAGGCTGGTTCCATAAAGAGCAGCCACTTTTCATAAGACATGACCAGCTCCAGACTGAATCATCTTAGCTAACCAATCTCTATGGGAGCTCAGCCAAGAACTGAAGTTCTGTAAACTGCGCTAACGGGTGATCTAATTTAATATAAGAGGACAGCATCCTTCATACTTGGTCTCTTGGGCTTCAACTATGTGAAGAGAGATGTCTAGAGACCCACAGGCAAACCAAACAGCCCTTGAAAAAGCTCATTAAACATCCAAGTGTTTTTAATTCCTGGCATAGCTGAATGATCACCCTCCCCTCTCCGTGGCTCCAGTTACAACAGAAGGGCCTCGGGCCGGGCAGCATGAAGGAGGGACGTCTTGCATCTCTGCGGTCACCTCAAAAAGTACACAGGGGATGTGCAAACAGGACTCCACTAGAATCCGCATGCTTTCCAGGGGTGCAGGTGACTGCCTGAATTCACGGTCCCTATCTTATAAGACTCTTCTGAAAGCAAACAGAGGCACCATTCATAACTGCCTGGGGCAATGGGTGTGGACCAGGACTGCCTGGGGTGAACCAGAACTCACAGTCAGGCTCATCAGGGAATAAATGGAGCAGAAGTACCAGTTCCAGGGGGCCGCTCCCCAAAAGGAGTGGTTTCTGTTAAGACTGGTTTGGTGGGAGAATCTGGGTCCCAAAGCCCTGTCTGGATTGGCTCATCTACTGAGTTCTGACCCCTCCCCTTCCCCAGCTGGGCAGTAAGGTCATGTCGTGGAGAGAAAAGGTCATGTAAACCCCACCTCTCCAAGTTTCACCCAGAACCATGGAAGGATTCATGCATACCCTTCTGCAGGTACATATTGTGACCCCATGGACTGTACCCACCAGGCTCCTCTGTCCATGGGATTCTTCAGGCAAGAATACTGGAGTGGGTTGCCATTTCCTTCTCCAGGGGATCTTCCTGACCCAGGGATAAAACCTGGCTCTCCTGCATTGCAGGCAGATTTTTTACCAACTGAGCTACAAGGGAAGCCCAGTACACATGTATGCCTCTGCTAGAAAACATACATTGTCTCAGGCACACTGAAATCTGGCTTCAGTATTATGACAACAGTGTTATGTTTAAAAATAAAACTTTGTCTTTGTTTCTTTATAGAGCTGCCAGGGATTTAAGTGGTCACCTGAGCCATGCTTTCTGCTTTTAAAGATGAGCCACCCCAAGTTATGACCATATCCCGGTCATCCCATGCCAGTTAGGAGTTTTCCTTCTCCATCAAAAATTCTGTCACCTTCACCTCTGGGTCCCCACTCTCCACCCAGACAACAGGCTGTGTGTGTGTGTGTGTGTGTGTGCGCGCGCATACATGCACGCTTTGTTTTGTTTTTACTTTTGGCCACACAGCGTGGCTTGAAGGATATCAGTTCCCCAACCAGTGACTGAACCTGGGCCACGGCAGTGAAAGCCCAGAATTCTAACCACGAGGCCAACAGGGAACTCCCCCGACACCAGTCTTACTGGCTCAGAACCCCATCACATGTCGCCCCATCTACTTACTCTGCATCTCCCCCTTTCTCCACCCCCCACCCCCCAGCTCATCCAAAATTCCCTTCACAAAGGACCACTTTCTCATCCATCTCGACATCCCCTACAGGCTGAGCAGTGCCTCCATCAAAATAAGCTCTTGGGTACAATTGATGGACAGGAGGTTTCTATTAATAGATTTCTGCATCCCTATTTGTCTCCCTTTCAATCTTCTCTGCTGAAAACTGGGGGAAATCCTACCAGCCATCTCACTCGGTGAGTTGGAAAGAGCAGCAGAAAGAAGAGCATGTTTTGCGTGGTTCAAGTCAAGTTCAAGTTAACCATGAGGACGCTGTCAATGGATCATGAAACCAGGAAGGAATTATGTTATTAACTGTGTTTTTTGCACTGGCAGCATCTCTCTAACTTCATACTAAAGCTCAGTTCCCTCAATATGCCGCCGTGTTTTATTCTCTTTATTGCTTATATACAGCATGTGAAAAATAAAAGTGTTAGTCGCTCAGTCGTGTCCAACTCTTTATGACCCCATGGACTATACAGCCCGCCAGGCTCTTCTGTCCATAGAATTCTCCAGGCAAGAATACTGGAGAGAGTAGCCATTCCCCTTCTCCAAAGGATCTTCCTGACCCAGTGATCGAAACTGTGTCTCCTGAATTGCAGGCCCAGCAATCAAACCTGGGCCTCTGTTACCATCTGAGTCACCTGGGAGGCCCTACATAGAATATAACACACTGTTGTTAACAGATCCCTACCACTGAACTGAAAAGCCATCCCCGGGAGCCAAAGGAGAAGGTGCCAGCTGGCGCCTGGCGGCTCACATGGCTGTCCTAAGGATGCATCTGCGCAGAAGCACCGCAGACTGTGCCTGGCCTCGAGTCAGTGCCTCTGAATCAGCTCAGCAGCAGGTGCCCCTGGAAAGCAGACAGTCCCAAAAGCAGCCTCTTGTGGGACCACAGGACCCCCCCTCAAGGAGCCAGGACCTCCCCATATTGGAATGCTGCTGGGGCTGCCAGCTCCCAAAGGAGGATTCTAGGGGTCCCAACACAGCAGCGGCTGCAAAAGAAATATCCCATGCCTCAGGGTGGAAAAACAGGTGACGTTTGTGGTCATAATGGCAACCAGGCCCCCTCTTCTCTGAAAGCTGTGGCCTGTTCAGTAAACCCAGGGAGGACTCGCTTTCTGATGGGGGTGTGCTGGGACCTGGGGAGGCATTGCAGATGGTGGGAAAGCAAGACGGGAAGCAAGCCCCCAGGAAGGCTCTGAAATGGAAACCAGCAGGCGGCTCTCACTAGGAGCCCTGGGCCACAGGAGGAGAGACGTTTACTCTCGGAAGACAACATCCTCTTCCCCTTCTCTCCTGGACGGTTGGGACTGGAGGGGAGGGGCTCCCAGCCAGGCTCCTGGATAAAGGTGAAGAGTAAACATTCTAATGGAGCCCAGCCCCAGGTGTCATCGCCTGCTCACACAGGCCAGTGGCTTCCCATGGAGCTTGGGCTCCCGGCTGTGTATCTGTGTGTACACTGAGGGTGGTCAGGGGGGCAGGCAGGAACTGCACTTGCTAGCTCTCTGATGCTGAACTTCACACCCCTGTGATTTCTTTACACAAGAGACCCAGGTGACAAAGGTTTTGCCTCCAGGCAGCACCACACACAGGCAAGCAGAATGGAACGGGTCCCCTGGACACAGCTATCCTTTCATCTGAAGGAAATGTCCCGAGTCTCAGATGGTAGTGAAGGTGCCCTGGTGTGCCTGTGTCTATGTATGCACATGTGTGCAATTATGTGTGTCTGTGACTCTGTGTGTGTGTCTATGTGTGGGTATCTGTAACATTTGTATCTCTGTGTCTGTGACTCTTGTTTCTGTGACTGTATGTGTATATGTCTGTGTGTCTGTGTATGTATATGGATGTAACTGTGTCTGTGACTCTATGAGTCTCTGTGCATATGTCTGTGTGTCTGTGATGCTCTGTGTATGTGTGTATATATCTCTGTATGTGTGTACGTGTGCACATATGTGGTAAGAAGAGCAGAACAAGGAAATTAAGCCCTCAGTGTGTGCAAACATTCCAAGTGATTTCCGCTTTTGCTTTTTTCTGCCTCTTTCCTATATTCTTTCTCCTTTTTCAGCCTCATCTCTCCCCACAAAGCCTGGAGAAAAGCCTGATGAGACGAGGCACTTCTCCTCACCCCAGGCAGCCTGTTGATGGCACCTTCAACGCCACATGCTCAGAACCCATTTTCTTCTAGGCAGAGCAGAGCCCCTGCACCCACAGGTCCTAACCCAAGTGGGTTAGGGAGGGGCTCCCCAGACTCAGTGGGGATGCTGTGACTTGGGGGCCCTGGTCCCATCCATACCCCTCTGACCCAGCATCTTCCACCACCTGTTTCTGGGAGGAAAAATCCTAATTTTAAGTCGTCATCCACATGGCAATTTTATCTGCCTTCTCTGCCTGTCCCTTTTTCCAGGACAGAGTCTCTTCACTTCCATCAGACTCCCCAGCAACCTCTTTGCTCAGAGCCACCAGGAACCCCAAAGCCTGACCTTGAGGCTTTCCTCGAAGAGCTAGCTCCTAAAAAATATTGAGGCCACAGATTCTCATTTAGAAAAACAGACTCTTCTGTCACGTAAGATGTAAGCCCTCCTTCTCACTCACAAGCTTCACCATCCAAAGCAGTGACTCTCAACTCTGGGCCAGCAAGAACCCTGCTCTGCACTCTCCTCCCTCGACTGTGAAAGATTCGGTCTACCACACTCTGCTGATTGCGCTATACTCCATGTAGACTTATCATGGAAACACTTACAATCTCCCTTTTGCCTTCTAGATACTTACAGGAACTTTTATGGCAGGATGTTGGAGGCCCTGGGTTATGAACCACAAAACCCCTATTGCTGGATGCTAACAAATGCTGTTTGTGTTTGTCTACCCAAGGAAGGGTTTGGAGAATAAGAGCCAGAAAAGGAGTCTTTAGGTTAAACAAGCCACACTGCTTTACCCCACAGCACATTCTAATACTCCACTTTGCCTGTGTAGACACTTCTCAGTGGCCGACTGTGACTTCTCCAGGGACCAGAATCAGCATCCGAGGGAAAAAAACCAACATTCTCAACAGGCAGGAAGTGGGTGCTTTGTGGCTCTGGCGGCGCCCGCCCCAGAACACGGATTCATCCCCTCCATTCAGCAGGCACTCACCTCCTCAGGCCGGCTCAGTACATGTCCCTCAGGGCCCGTGATGCCCAGATCCAGGATCCTCTGCTGCTCCTGCAATGTTTAAAGAAAACCAGGCTGTCAACCCTGTCCATCCGAAAGGAAATCAACTCTGAATATTCATTGGAAGGACTGATGCTGAGGCTGAAGCTCCAATACTCTGGCCACCCGATATGAAGAGTCGACTTCATTAAAAAAGACCCTGATGCTGGGAAAGATTGAAGGCAGGAGAAGAGGATGACAGAGGATGAGATGGTTGCACGTCATCACCAACTCAATGGACAGCAAACTCTGAGAGATGGTGAAGGACAGGGAAGCCTGGCATGCTGCAGTCCACGGGGTCACAAAGAGCTGGACACGAACTGAACAATAACAAGGCTATCAGGGGGAACCGGATCCCACATGAGCCTGATTGCCAAGAGCTGGGTAAAAGTCACTCCGATGAGACATCAAAATGGAACTGCTGGGACTTTCCTTCTGGTTCAGTGGTTACGACTCCCCACTTCCAATTCAGGGGGTACGGGTTTGATCCCTGATCGGGCAACTAAGATCCCACATGCCATGCAGCATGACCAAAAATTAAATTAAAGCGGCACTTTTGACCCTCATCCCAAGACCCCACAAAAGAGGGCTTGGTACCCCGTCCCCGGTGCTGCCTAAGTTATGACAGATCAGTTAC
Organism: Cervus elaphus; assembly: GCF_910594005.1. Classification (NCBI taxonomy): domain Eukaryota; kingdom Metazoa; phylum Chordata; class Mammalia; order Artiodactyla; family Cervidae; genus Cervus; species Cervus elaphus. The sequence goes on from NC_057830.1 coordinate 36,912,814, forward strand.
AGCCTCCCCAACAGTACAGCTATCCCCTAGGATGCTAAAAGCCAACACATCCCAGTCCTGGGCTTCAGTGTGACATATCTATATGCGGGTGTCCACATCCGCCTCACCGCAGGCAGCCACATCACAGCGCTGAGAGAAAGGACTTCTCTATGGAAAGGCTGTTCGTCCTGAGAACACATCAAGGGGCGCGTGTGTCTCCGATCTTCATGCTGCCCTAAGACTGTTGCCACAGTCCCCCCCGGAGGTGAGCTACGGCAGCCCCTCCACTCCCTCGAGCCCACGTCTCGCCCAGGGGGTCCCGTGGCGGTGACAACGCGGAAGCACGCACCTCTGCGATGATGTCGCCGTTTTCCGCGTGGACCTGGGCAATCGCTCCAATATCCCGGATCACGCTCAGGACTTCATAGATCTGAGAGAGGGAGGGCGTGGGATCAGAGACAGGGACGTCAGTGTTCCTGGTCACAAGTACCACCACCCCCCTGACAACCGCCAGGACTAGCACCAGGACCCCTCGATGCTTCTATGAAGGCCAGCTTTTCTGACACGCCCGAGGGCAGTGTTTCTGGTCACACGTAGCAGAGAAGGACCTCTCAGTAGTTAACAGATAATCTACAGAGGCAGTGTAACCTACACAGGCTTGGATGCGGAGAAGCTGGTGGGTGGCACCCGCTCTGCACCAGGTCTGCTGAGGGGGGTCTGAGAACCCCTCTCAGTTATACTTGCCCAGCCAGGTGCCCGATTCCAGAGCCTGGGAACACCAGTCCCGGGGGGCCAGGGCTCGGGCTTCACACCATCCCCTGAAGGGAGTGACATCAGGGACTTCATCCACCAACCATTCCCGTAAGCATACACAGAGGCAGCTGTGGAGACAGCAGCAGTCCACGCTGAGTTTATTTTTGTGTGTGGTGTCAGGGCATGCTCCCACTGCATTCTTTTACATGTAGCTGTCCAGTTTTCCCAGCACCATTTGTGGAAGAGACTGTCTTCTCTCCACTGTATATTCTTGCCTCCTTTGCCATAGATTAGGTGACCACAGGTGCATGGGTTTATCTCTGGGCTTTCTATCTTGCTCCATTGATCTATATTTCTGTTTTTCTGCCAGTACCATACTGCCAGGGGTAAAACAGATAGCTAGTGGGAAGGTGCGATAGAGCCCAGAAGTTCAGTTCAGTGCTCTGTGATGACCTAGAGGGCTGGGATGGCGGTCCAAGAGAGAGGGGATATATGTGCACATATAGCTGATTCATTTGACTAACACAACATTAGAAAGCAACTATTTGCCAAAAACAGAAAAGGCAACAGCACTGGCCCAAATGTACCAAACGCCAGTAAGAAAAGCCGGCTTTTCTTACCTGGGAATCCGTGAGCTGGAAGCGATCTTTGAAAGCCATGTACACGAGGAAGGAATTCACCCCTAGAGGACAGACAAAGCATAGAGCTGGAGACATGACTCACAGATAAACCAAATCATCTGGGGAATAAGGAAGTCATAATATGCATATGTGTGTGGAGAGAGAAACTCAGAAGGAGGAAGAAAGGAAGAGATAAAGAGAGACAGAGATAAAGACAGAGGCAGAAAGATAAGGCAAATAAATGTGATAAAACACAACTGGAAAATCTGGTACTAGGGTGCCAAAGGGTTCTTTTTAATATTTTTACAGTTTTCTCTAAAACTATATCAAAATTTTAAATTGCCAGTATTTGCACACCCATTTTCACAGCAGCATTGTTCAAAATAGCCAAAAGGTAAAAGCAAAATAAGTGTCCATGGATGAAGGGCTAAACAAAATGTCCATCCATACAATGGAATATTATTCAGCCTTAAAATGAAGGGAATTCGAACACAGGATGTTAGAATCTAACATGGATGAGCCTTGAGGACATTCTGCTAAGTGAAATAAGTCAGTCACAAAAGGACAAACACTGTAGGATTCCACCTACATGCCAAATTCAGAGGGACAACAAGTAGAATGGGGGTTGGGGGAAGGGAAAGGTATGGTTTAACGGAGACAGAGTTTTAGTTTGGAAAGATGAAAGAAAGGTCTGGAGATGGACGGTGGTGATGGCCGCACAACAGTGGGAATGTCCTCAGTGTCACTGAGCTGTACATTTAAAATGACTAAGACAGCAAATTTCACATTATGCTGTATTCTACCATAATTAAAAGTTAAACATTAAAAAGAAATTTGCTCCTAACTGTTGTGACTCTAACAAGAAAGTGAATTCAAAGATCTGTAATAAATGTCTTTTCTCCGGTAAACGGACTGCCTTCTATGCTGATTTTTCAGAAATGTCTGTGGGTGCAACAGCAGATGTCACAGTTCTCACCCTCGCATTTTAGAGTTCTTGCTTCCAAAAGCAGCAGACCAAACATCCCTGCTCAACATCCATCACAAGGGTAAACAACTGTACTGACAACCTGCTAGCCTTAGAGCTTAATTCAAGCCACAGGGGGTGCTGGAAGCTGCCTGTGTTCAATGCCTTGGGACACTTTGGCCCTTCTCTCCTGCTAGGCAACAGTTGCTATGGGAACCCTCCAGGCTGATGTGGAGTAAACTCATTATTAGCATTTAATCCATTTGAGTCTCAGCATTTGCAAAAGTGAGAAAGGTCAAGGATTACCTAGTTTCTTTCATGTGGGACCTCCATGTGGGAATGAATCTTAGGGTATCTAATCCAATATCCTCATGTGAGACTTTTTGTTAAACTGAGACTCATCAAGTTTAAGTGATTTGGCCAAGGTCACACAGCTAGTTTGTGGAAGAGAAGAGAAATAAGCCCCAGACTACAGATTATCATTCTAAGCTTTTCCCACCGTATCTATAGATATCTACCACATCCATGCCTAGATTTTACTCTCAGCTCATGGTATTTCTGAGTCTAGAAGTTCCAGAGCCATAGAGCATAGATGTTTCCTTGATGATTTGGATCCAAAGAGGTCAACATGTGACCCCATGTGATCTCCAGTCTACAGCCAAGGTCAAGAAGACCCCCAAAGATGATGTTGTCTGATAACATCACCCAAGCCCCTAAGGTTTCTGTGGATAAGAGGGACCCAGAGGCACCTGGAGGTGATTAAGATCCCCCCAACATCCCTGGGAATCTTTCAGAACCCAGTCCTTAGAAGCTGGCTCCCCCAGATAGTCCTATGGAACAAGAAAAAGACACCTCGTGTGGTTCCAGAGCCTCACCACCCTGAAATCTACCCTGGTTCTCCTGGGTTTGCAAACAGAGGCTGCCAAAGTCCTGGACTCAGGGTCCCGGGCTCTCCTCTAAGATTACCCAGAGTCCTCCCTGGGAGGTGCACTCTTCTCCTTTAAGAGCAAATCCCTCTGTCACCCTCAGCTCCCCAGCCCGGCTGGCACGCACACGCAGTGTGCTTACACCAATAAGCTGTGACCACTGTCTGACCACGGCCAGGCCCAGCAAGAGTTGCAGGCCACGCCCTCCCTCCCGGCACTCAGGCAGGCGCAGCCGGCCCCTCGGAGCACCATCCACACAGCTTTTGCTCAGAGCTGGGGCAGCTCGTGGTCTGCGACGGAAACACCGCCAGGGAGCGCCGGGTGGGCGCGACCTACCATGGTCCTTCACCAGGGCCTCCATCTCCTCCTGCACGCCCTTGTGCCATTCGGTGATGTCCACGTGCAGAGAGTAGTCGCAGCAGGACTTGCTGTCGGCCCATTCCCGCCACTGGTCGAAGGCGGCCAGCAGGCTCGTCCCAGGCTCAGGAACCACGTGGTCAACTAGAAAGAAAGAGAAGTGTCGTCGTCACCAACAGGAGCTTCCAGGTGTGCAAGCCAGAAGTTGTTTCCCCATTTCAACCCTGAATAAGGGCTCAAAATTAAGATGGAACTCCACCACCAGGTTCTAAGAATCCACTTAACCAGGAGACTACCCAACAAGGAGAAAGCAGAAACTTGGCATGGCCTGACTGCTCCAGTGAAACCATGCATGACCTGCCCAGATCTGATTTCCCGGCACAAAACTCCTGAAAGCACAGACCTCGGGCACATTTCACGGACAATGAGTCCTTTTGGACAATGGCAGTGTCAAATGGCGAGCCGGAGCCACCAAGCCCTTTTCTGTATTGATAGCTATTTCAGGGACACCCTCCACCAGACGACAGGGAACTTGAAGATGCTGGACCAGAGCCACGCAGACGGGGCCTTTTAAAAGGTCCCCGGCAATTGCTTCTCCGTCTTTCGGCTAAGATCAAATGTAAAGTTTCCCCAGCATATCCACTATCTCATCACCACTCGGATTTCTGCAGCATAATACCACTTTGTAATTCAAGGGCGATCGTTCATCCTAAGAGTTCAAAGCATTTTAAAACTGCGGTTATTGTTATATTATTATTGAAATAGGCTGATAAGGAGTACAGAGGACTAGTCAGGCGCACGTGGCTTTGCTTCTTGGCTCCACTCCCCACCAGCAAGGTGAGTCACTTCATCTCCACCTCCACGACCCTAAGTTTCTGGATTGGTTTACAATAGAGATATGGGGACGTCCCTGGTGGTCCAGTAGTTAAGACTTCGCCTTCCAATGAAGGGGGCATGGGTTTGATCCCTGGTTGGGGAGCTAAGATCCCACATGCCTCGGGGCCAAAAGAACGAAATATAAAACAGAAACAATATTGTAACAAATTCACTAAAGACTTTAAAAAGTGGTCCACATCAAGAAAAATATTTTTTTAAAAAACAGGGATATTACGTACCACATACATTGGTTATGAGGATTCAATGAAACAGCATATCTATCAACATTATGTAATTTAGTCACTAAATCATGTCCAACGGTAACCCACCAGGCTCTCTGTCCATGGGATTTCCCAGGCAAGAATATTGGAGTGGGTTGCCATTTCCTTCTCTAGGAGATCTTCTCCACCCAGGGATCGAACCTGGGTCTCCTCCATTGCAGGCAGATTCTTCACCAACTGAGCCACCAGGGAAGTCCAACCTTACGTCCCTCCCCAATTTAAATCCTCCAATGGTTTCCCCTCACTCTTCAGATAAAATTTTTTTTAATATTTATTTGGCTGTGCCAGGCTTTAGTACAGAAGCAGGCAGGATCTTTAGTTGCGGCATACGAACTCTGAGTAGCAGCATGGGGGTTCTAGTTCCCTAATCAGAGATCAAACCCAAGCCCCCTGCCCTGGGAGTGCAGAGTCTTATCCCCGATGGCTCAGTGGTAAAGAATCCACCTGCAATGAGGAGTGTGGGTTTGATCCCTGGCTGGGGAAGATCCACTAGAGGAAGAAATGGCAACCCCCTCCAAGTATTCTTCCCTGGAAAATCCCATGGACAGAGCAGCCTGGTGGGCTACAGTCCCTGGGGTTGCAGAGATTCTGACACAACTGAGCGCACTCCAGGGAAGTCCCCAGACAAAAGTTAAAGTTCCTGACAAGATCCTCGCCTACCTCTAGAAATCACCCTGGACCATCTGCCCCTTGCACTCTTCTCACCAGCCGCTCAGTGGCCGCCTTTGAGTTGCTATATTATCAGCCTGCTCCCCTCTGCCACAGGGCCTTTGCATGGGCTGTGGTCTCTCTTAGGTCTTGAAGAGCTCTCGCCCAATGGCCATGATTCTTATTACTCATCTTCTGCCCAGAGACACTCAAATACAAACCAAAGTGACGTGTCCAAGGTCAATTCAAACTTATGCAACCAAGAGGACAAAACCCAGGACTCTTGACGCCTAAAGCAATGAATCATTCTTTTATATATTAGATTTTCTACAGCCAGGTAAGCAGTTCTCAGCTAAGAAAATGCCAGCGCAGGCAACACTAGTGAGGTTGAGTTTCTGAACTGGATCAAATCTCACAGACACTGCTCAACTGCAATCAATTGAGCTTGGCGTTATATGCCTGGGAAATACGAACATCGAAGCTGAATTTTCTTCTGACAAAATTTACTTTTTATAAGTAGCAGCATATGTAATTAATAGGTAAATACAAAGCTGGTATTGTAATACATATAACATGTAATGTTACCTAACGAAAGCAATGAGGATGTATATTTTTTTTGGCATATAATTGCCTTACAATGTTGTGTTAGTTTTTTCTGCAGGAGGTAGACTTCTAATACAAGTCTGTTCCATCTACTAACACAGCAACTCTGACAAAGTGATTCCAATTTTTCCTTCTAAATTGGTTCCCCCTGCCCTCAGCAAAAAAAAGAAAAAGGACTAAAATTCGACTTAGTAGCAATCATAGTTTTGGCAGAATCTTCCCTAGTCACACCCTTTGCTTCATCACTTGCCCTCCTCCAAAGCCTCCGGTAGCTGCTCATCATCTGTAGAGCAAAACTCAAACTCCTCTTTTTGGTTCTGAAAATCAGCCCCAACTTATCTCTCCAACGTAATCTCTGCTACCTACCCACTGCTCACCACCTCCAGGCCACCGTGGCCGGCCATGTTTCATTCTTTGACTTGCCAACTTCCCCACCCCCAGATCTTTGCAGGGGCAGTGCCCTCTCTTTGGAAATCCATTCACCTTGCTCTTTCCTTGGGCATCTCGGCTTTTTTCCCCCTTCTGATTGGGTTAAATGTCAGCACTCCAGGGTCACATTCCCATTTCCAGCAGTTTCTGCATCAGGTTTCCCTACTTTATGGCATGCATAGAGGACTGGAGGGCTACAGTCCAGGGGTCACAAAGAGTCAGGCACGACTGAGCACACTTTACCCTCTGACTCTAGCCCCCACTCCACCCCACCCCACCCTCCTCCATGGGATGTAAAGTCTCCCAGAGCAGGGTGTGGATGCACTGATACAGGAAGTGCTCAATACGTATTTTCAACAAATGAATGAATGCTCCCTTCCAGCTCATACATCACCCTGCAAGATAGGTCAAGCTCAGAAGGGCATGCCCTCCTGGGAACACAACCAGATTTTCCTGTTCAACCCCAAGCGTATGTAAGATCATCGGGTGCTAGGCTCCTCAAACTTCAGAGAAAATTATCTTAAGAGCTAATTAAAACCCAGTTTCCTGGACATCACTCCCAGACTTTCAAAGTCTGTAGGCCTGGGCGGGGACCTGAGAATCTGCACTTCTAATAAGTTCCCCGGGAGCTGAGGGATCTTCCTGGGACCACCCTGAGTATCACTTGCTGTTATTATCGTTTAGTCGCTCAGTCGTGTCTGACTCTTTGTGACCCCGTGGAAGGTAGCCCACCAGGCTCCTCCGTCCATGGGATTTCCCAGGCAAGAATACTGGAATGGGTTGCCATTTCCTTCTCCAGGGGATCTTTCTGACCCAGGGTCGAACCCTGTCTCCTTCACTCTCAGGAGGATTCTTTACCACTGAGCCACCAGGGAAACTGAGTGCAAACCTTTTCCCACTGACTCCCCTCGCCAAGGTCATTCCCTTGTGCCGCTTCTACCATCAGGGTCCTGTTTTCTACACAACAGCTTTATCACGTACCAAAAATATCTGGTTCCCTCCCTATCCAAAAACAGCTCTTAGAGTTATGAACCCTTGAAAACTCAGGGCTCAGGCAAAGCTGAGGACTTTGGGGAATAAACACATTTCCTGCCAGAATGAACGACACTCAGAAACGTGTCCACGAAATGACTCCTCATGTTTTCCCACAGTTCTCTTTCCACAGAAGGTCTCCTGGGAAGAGCTGCTCCAGAGAACAGGGCAGAGTGTCACAGTCATTTCCGGAGGGAGCAGAGATACCCCGAGGAGGAGGACAGAGCCTGGAAACGACTTGCATGGCACCCACAGGCCTTTTCCCTGGTGACTGTCCTAAGTCATCTGTCCCTGGGAGGGCCTGGCTTCTGTCTTTAGAGGGACATCTCATCAACCCAGTCTGGCAGCAGGCAAGGAAAAGAAGACGGCCTTTGGGTCGGTGAGCCCCACGTTCTGATGCTGACTCCCACAGCATCACCTTTCTGCTGTGTATACTCCCTGGAACCACCATCTCTTCACATATGAAACATGGGCATCAAGCATCCATGCATGCAGGGCCTCGAGAAGTTCAAGAAAGCATGTGAAAGCTTCCCGAGTGGCTCAGTGGCAAAGACTCCGCCTGCCAAAGCGAGAGACCCAGGTTCGATCTCTGGTCTCAGAAGAGCCCCACACTGCGGAGCAACTATGCCCAGTTCACCACAACTGCTGAGCCTGGGCTCTAGAGCCCCAGAGCTGCAACACTGAAGCCCATGTGCCCTAGAGCGTGTGCTCCACAACAAGAAAAGCCACCACAACCAGAAGCCCACACACAGTTACTAGAGAGCATCCCCTGCTCGCTGCAACTAGAGAAAAGCCCATGCAGCAACCAAGACCCAGCACAGCTAAAAATAAATAAATCAATCAAATTAATTTTTACAAAAAGAAAGCGTGTGAAAGCACCTGGCGAAATGTCTGGCACGTACCGAGTTTTCATACCCTCAGGAGGAGCATCAGAAACACCACTGTGGTTTCAGTGGAAGGCCTGTGAATCTGGTTTATGAGGGAGCCAAAACATGCCCCAAGGCAGTGGCCTGAATTGAGGCATTCCAACCAGTGTCTGGAAGTGCTTGCATCTAGAGGACACCAGCTCTTTCCCAAGGACTTTTATTATTTCTCTTAAAACTGTCAAAGGACGTTACACTTTTTTTTAATAGCTTTATTGCAATATAATCCACATACCAGTCAATTTACACATTTAAACTGTACAGTTCAATGGTTTTTAGTCTCGTCACAGAGTTCTGCAACCGTCACCACAATCTAATTGTAGAACATCACCCAAAAAAAGAAACCCCATACTCATCAGCAGCCCCTCCCCACTCCCCCATCTCTCAACTCCCAGCCCTAAGGGACCACTAATTTGCTTTCTGTCTCTATGGATTTGCCTACTCTGGATATTTCATATAAAAAAAAGAATCATACAGCATGTGGTCTTTTGTGTCTGGCTTCTTGCAATTAGCATGGTGTTTTCATGGTTCCTCCATTATAGCCTATATCAGCACTTCATTGCTTTTTACTGCCTTGAGTGGTTTTGGTATCCTATTGTTATGTGTTCTGGATATCAGAAAAGTGTTAACGCCATGTAAATACATTGCTGCTCCTGGAAAATTCAAATCTAGGGCCTCTTTGGAGTTTGCAGTATTTAAAAGACCCTATTTAAAGTCCACGGGGCTGCAAAGAGTCCGACAGGACTTAGCAACTAAGCAACAACAATGGTATTTGTGGCAGACTAGACGGCCCAGCAGGTAAAGAATCCACCTGCAGTGCAGCAGACACGGGAGATGCAGGCTCGATCCCTGGGTCAGGAAGATCCCCTGGTGGATCTTGGCAACCCACTCCAGTATTCTTGTCTGGAGAATCCCATGGACAGAGGAGCCCGGCGGGCTAGTCCATGGGGTTACAAAGAGTCGGACACAACTGAGTGACTAAGCACACGATTGTGGTAATTACAAGCACACCATCACGGTAATTAAAGATTCACAGGTAGTTGTAAGAAATGACACAGAAAGAGCCTCAGACCCTCCACCCAGTCTGGTACCCCCTCCACAAGGGCAATATCTTGCTAAAGTGCATACAACATCATACCTGGGAAGTCAGCCCTGACATAATCTAAGACCCCAGATTTTTAAAAGGCCAGCAGTTAGTGTCTCTAATCAGTTCTTCATATTTAGAACATAGAGAGATGCCAGAAAAGTCACCCCCGCAGTCCTTGTCCTGGAATTGAGGGGGCTGAACAGGAACCACACTCCAAGCCTACTGGGAGGATAAGCAGATGGAGCAGGAGGAAGATGGGTGTGGGGAGTCAGCCCTGCCGGGTCCCACCGAAGGCTCTCCCCCTGCCTCTCTGGAGACTCAAACACAGACCCCTGTAGCGGCAGGTCTAGAATCTCCTGTAGTCAGTACACACACCGCCCGTGCTCCCTGGGGCCTTTACCCTATCAGAACGGCCCCTCTCCAGCCCCCCGTTCCAGAATCAGCACTGGGCCTCCTTCTCCAGGCCTCATGCTTAGCTGTGTGCACGTTGGCCTCCCATTTCCATCTGAGATAAATTAATGGACCTGAATTAAAAGCAAACCACCAGGGAGATGGCAGCACAGCCACCGCTGGCTTATCGCTGGAGCTGCCGGGCCGGCGTCTCCTCAGCCAAAGGCCGGGCGACCTATTCAGCAGAGTGTGGCTTTTGTTGCTGGAGAGATAACAGCCTTTGGGGAGTCCGGGCTGCCAGTTAGGATAACATGGTTTTTGTCCTCAAAAGAGGCAAAAAGGGAAGAGAAAGCACCTGCGCCGGGGAATACAGGAGACGCAGGGGAGGAGGGGCGAGGTCAGATGACGGAGTTCCTGGCCTGTTCTGCCATCTCTTCATCATGTGACTGTGGGTGAGACAGTCAACCTCTGGGGACTTGACATTCCTCATCTGTAAAATGGGATTGATACAAGTACCTAACTCACAGGTTTCTAGGGAGGTGAAAATGAGTCAATACAGAAACCATCTGAAGAGTGCCTGCTACACAAGCGTGCTCTAAATGACCAGCAGGGAAGGCAGAGTTATTAATACAACACTTCATAAGGAAAACTCCCTCGTAAATCCCGTTGTGAAATATTAAAATGCCTCTAAACCACATGCTTCCAGGGCTAACTACTCGCCTGGTGCAAATATTCTGCTTCTCCTGCCATGCAAGGAAGCACTTTCCTAAAAGCTAGAACTATCTAGAACAATCGCAGGCATACCAACTGCTCGAACCTTGAGGCACCAGGGTCATCCTTTTATTTCTGTCTTTCCCGAGCCTCCTTTAACATTATCTCACTTTTAAAACTAAGCAACTATCCCCCAGTGGCTCAGTGGGTAAAGAATCTGCCTGCAATGCAGGAGACACAGGAGATGAGGGTTTGATGCCTGGGTCCGAAGGATCCCCTGGAGAAGGAAATGGCAACTCACTCCAGCACTCTTGCCTAGGAAATCCCAGGGAGAGAGGAGCCGGGCGGGTCCATGGGGTCACAGAGTCAGACACGACTGAGCAACTGAGCACACATGTTCATATCAACCATGTCAAGCCATAAGAAACCATTCAGTGTCCAGTGATCACTGCTAGAATCATTAAGCTAGAGATCTGGTGGGAATAAAGGCCAGGGCAGGAGTCAGTAAAATGTATTTATAAAACAAACAAACAGCCTCTTCACTGATCTGATGAGTAGCCAGCTATGGAGCAAACGAAATCTGCTCCTAAAATACTATTTTAGTATTATTTGGGGAAAAAAAATACTGGGTTGGCCCAAAAGCTTTGTTAGAGCTTTTCCACAGGTGTATGGAAAAACCCGAACAAACTTTTGGGCCAACCCCATATACTAAAAGCTACACATAAGAATGACACTGCTCCATTCTCAGGCTGCTGCTCACTTCCGGCCCTGCGTCTCCTGCCAAGTTCTGGACAGGGGTGAACGCTGTCAACACCCCATGTTTCCGCCCCCCTTCACTCTCGGCCCATTGCACCCTTGCCTCCCCCCTGCCTGAACCCACCCCGGGTTCATCCCAGCGCTGCCCATACCATCCTGGTGTGACTCCCCAAAGCACCAATACCCCATCTCCCAGACAAAGCAGTTTTCTGTGTCCTGACCCATCCTTGGCCTCAGACTCAGTACTCACTTGGGGGATGGATCTGGGGGCCTGTGCCCTCTTCAGCCTCAGGCAAATCCCTATGCCAAGCAGCTGGAAGCAGGTGGGGCGCCAAGGCTACAGCACCTATCAGGGGTGGCCCCTGCTGCCCACAGGCATCTGTGCATCCAGACGCTGCAGGTGGGCACTCGGAGCTCCCCATACCTGCAGCCCATGCCCTCTGCCCCCCAGACTTCCCTTCCCGTGGCCTGGGCCTGCTGGAAGGAGGCTGCCCATTCCTTCCAGGCTGCTGGAAGGCAACCTAGAGAGCCCAGGAATCAGAGCTAGAGACAGAGGGTGGGAAAGGAGAGGCGGGGAGCAGGGCAGAGAGAAGACCCAGATTCCAAACCCAGCATTAGTTCCGATTCGAACGATGATCATGGAAAGGCCTCTTGGCTTTTCAATCCATTTTCACAATTTAGCACAAGGCATAACCAAAGCTCCTCACTTTACGAAAACATATCTACTCCTACCTACAGAAATTTTTTTTAAAAATAGGAACAGGACCATTAAATCATTTTATAATGTCATGCCAATGTTTGTTTGATGGCAACAATATCAACCTCACCTTGGTACAGCTCTATAGCAAGTAGTCCACAAAGTGCTATGGTGTGCCTGATCAGGTGATGCTCAAATCAGGCAGACAGGGCAGTTTCACAACGCTCACATCACAGACAAGGAAACTGGAGGCTACCGGACTCACCTGCAGTTCTGCAGACACTGTCTCAGAGCTCAACTCCCAACCTGCCTTGTTCAACAGACACAACAAACCACCACCTTCTATCAAGAACACACCTCAACTTTTCAAACCTAAACCCCCTTCCATCATCAAAAACATATGCAGGTTCACTTAAGCAGGCAGCTAATGAACTTAACCCAGTGGACAGAGGGGATACAGCCAACCTGAGTCACTGAAATTCAATTTGGGGCACCAGGTAAGAGCTTGTCAATATGTCAGCAGCTCGTAAAGCCTTTCTCTTTGAGGCTCGGGTATAGTTTGCACACGGCCTCCTTGCATGCATGATCAAAGGCAGAGCTAACGCAATCTTTGTGTGGCAATGAAGGGCCATTTATGATGTGTAAATCCTTGAAGAGGATTTACAAACCAAATGATGCACAGAAATCCTCTCCTTGACTCATCAAAAGCAGACATGGAGAGTCTGAGAGCCCATCTGCAGGCAACATGGGGTCAACCTTCCAGGAAGGGACCCACCAGAGGCAACCGGTCGGCATGGGGAGGGGAGGAAATCACCTGCTTCACCAGAAAGAGCTTCAAAACCAGCCTCCAGGGATGTAAGAGCTCTCTGCTCACTTGAGGTAGATGTGCACAGTAGCACCTTCAGGAAAAGCATCATCAAGCCGTGAATGGTGGGTGACAGCAGGTCCGGAGCCACCAAGAGTGCTTACGGAACTTCACAGTTTGTGCACAATGATGGCACTAACTGCCCACAAGTTGTTTGGTTTTTTTTTTGTTGTTTTTTTTTTTCACAAATTGTTTATTGACATAAGCAGTCCAGCAGACTCCACTTGAAGAGACCATTAGTGGCTATAATCGGGCTCAGATCCAGAGACCCTTGGAAATGGTTCTAGCTTTTCACTGATGAGGAATCTGAGTCCCAGGAAGTTTGAAGAGTCACTAGAGACACATAACGAGATGTAGCAATACCAGAACTAATCCCAGGTCTGAATCCAAAATCTGTACTGTTTTCTTTACTTTTCTTATTAACAGGAGAAAATATTACCTACAATCCCACCATCCCAATCATAACTATTCATCTTTTTTCTAGATCATCTTCCAGTTTCTAGATCATCTTCCAGATCTGGCATGTATATATTGTTTCTTTTTTGCTTTTTTCTCTTTTTTATTTTTTAAATTATGAAATTATGCAACACTTTTACAGGACACTTGGAAAATACAGAAAAAAATTACATATAGTTCCATTCTATATTACAATTATTTTTTAAGTAGATAAATTAAGATTTTTTGTTGGAGTTTCAATATCAAACTCTCAAAAATTAATAGAATGAATATACAGAAAAGTAGAAGGATACAGTAGACTTGAAAAGTACTATGAACAAATTCAATGTAATTAATATTTATACAATTTTCATGTGTATTTGTTTTACGTGGGTATAATCACAGGGCACATTCACTTAACTGTGGCTTTTTTCTTAATACCAATGTTGTCTTAGAGTCTTCATAATTCCATTTTTTATGAGAATTATTCTTTGAAGAATCTATTACAACTTTCTTCACCATTCCCCTGTGTTGAGCCTATAGAATGCTTCCACTTTTCCTCTATTATACATAACGTTCCTATGGACATGTTCATGCAAATAACTTCCCCTTACTTTTTTTTCAGCCACTCCACATGGCTTGTGGGATCTTGGTTCCCCTATAAGGAATTGAACTCAGACACCAGCAGTGAAAGCCCTAAGTTCAACCACTGGACAGTCAGGGAATTCCCATCTTCCCCTTACTTTAAATGGTTTTCTCTGGAGAGGGTTCTAGCGTCGAGTGAGCTTACTGGGTGAGCTACAGTTCTTAATACAGATGAACATGTTGCATTCCAGAGCATCATCGCTTCATACCACCTCTAGGCACGCATCAGGATGTCACCCCAGCCAGCGCTGCTATTTTCACTTTATTTGCCTGCTATTTAAGGGAATAAAAACAAAGCTCTTTTCACTATTCTAAGCCGTCTCTGTTTTAGATCAATGGCCACCTTCCAAGACCCAAGTAGGGGACGAAGCAATACTCTTATAGAGACAGATCAACCCGCTGGACAAAGAGGTTACTGACAATTTAACCAGAATATGATGAAATGGTGACGGCCGCCATCTTACTTCTCCAGTCCCCTCATACCTTCTCTTAGCTTCGTCCATCTGACTCATAAGCTGATCCCCTCAAGGCCGCCTTGTGAGGCCAGCAAGCCAAGGCAGCAGCCCAGGCCCCTGGGCCCCAAGTGCAGAGAGCACAGCTGTGCTTTCTCTCAGCTCCATGAACGCTTACAGACAGATAAGACACTGAACAGGAAGTGCCCGCTGCAAGCAGCCTGATGAAACCATGGCCCGGGGGAGCAGGCAAGGGAAGCCAGAGGTGAGCATTCCAGCCAAGCCTCCAACTCCAGGTCCATGCAGAATTTCTCCAAGAGATGTCGAAATCATTGACTAACTGTGGAGAGGGCCCTGTTTCCTGTAATTAGACCGGCGCGCTGAGTCTCCGTCTGGAGACAAGCCAAGTTTGCGGCCCCTCGCATCCAGGCATCGGTGGTGGGAGAAACACCGAGTGTGCCTGAGGCTCGGGTCCTGGAATTCCTCTAAGCCGTCTGAAGTCCTGAGGATCCTCACGGACAGGGACTGCACAGCCTGCAAGCCAGCTGACTCTCAAACGCCCTGATCAGGCAACGGGGCTTCAACCCCACCCATCAAATACGCGTGTGTTTGTGAGCGCAGGGACTCGCCTGGTCCTCCAGTGGTTGGGAGTCTGCCTGTCAATGCAGGGGACATGGGTTCGATCCCTGGTCCGGGAAGATCCCACATGCTGCAGGGCAATTAAGCCCTTATACCACAACCACTGAGCCTGTGCTCTGGAGCCCATGCTCCGCAACAAAAGAAGCCACCGTAATGAGAAGCCCATGCACCGCAACTAGAGACATTCCAAGAAAAGTTAATTTTACAGCTGAAACTTAACTTTAGATTAAAAATTAATCTAAAATAATAATTTTTTTTAAGTTAGAGCACCAGTTGGCAGCCTGAGCCAGCACCCAGCTCTGCCATCCACTAGCTGCACAACTCTGAATCCTTCATGTTCTCCAGGCCTCAGTTTTCCCATCTGTCAAATGGGGCTAACAGCATTCCCTTGCAGTGTTGTTAGGAACTGGTGTTTATAAAGGGCTTATCCCAGTGTCTGCCAGAGTAGGTCTTACACAACCATTTGCAAAATAAATTGAAAGTAAAATAGGAATGTATTGAGCCTGTAAGACTGCTTGACATAATTCCTGGCATGAAGTCAGTCTTCTCCACATGCTCAATTGGGCTTTGACATAGAATGTGAAGGGGTCGGGGCTTGGGCACTGTGGAGGCACAGAACCCTCCAGCGCTGCTGTGGGCTGGGTGGCAGGGACAGGGTTCAGGGCGGCAGGGGAGGGTGACAGGCTCAGGTGGAGGACCCACGAGGGGTAACAATGTAGGAAGGCAGCAGATAAAGACATTATTGAGAGGAGAAGGCCAGAGGCTCCCAGTGCCAGAAGAGAGGCCTAGGACTTTAAGGTATTCATCCAGCCAAACAGTCTCCTGCATAAAACTGAGTTAGACAAAAACAAGCAAAACAAATCTGTCCTGTTTACACAGCAAGTAGGCATGGGTCATAAAATAAAAGACAGTGAACGCTAGAGCAGGAAGCCTCATAGAGACCCTCTGTCAACAAGCCTAAGTATAGACTTTTCACCCCCCCACCAGGGAACCACCCTCCCCACCCTCTCTCTGACCCCAGGACACCATGATGGAAACAATCTTCCCATCCAATGGAATGTCTTAAGCTTGAAGAAATGCATCTATTTGGATTATGAAAAAACGGCCAAGCAGAGCAGAGAACACAAAATAATCATCATGAAGAAAGTCCACGTAATTCCAATCACAAGCAATGAAACCTGATCTTACCCTGGAAACATCACGGCAGTGTGAATCTCCAGCAGGCTTTCAGAATATTGAGGCTGTTTATATTTTCAAAGGCCCCCCGGGGATACGGTAACTCCAGGCTGCGATGGATGACCTGGTTTTCCCCTTTTGCTCTCCAGGCAGGGAGGAGAAGGAGGTGTGTTTCCTAAATGCTGGAAGCACTGGCAGCCCCAGGATCTGCAGATTTCCTGAGCAGACCCTCCCCTTCCATCAGCATCCTTTACCAGACACAAGGCCCCGGGTACCAGGATGACGACCAGAAGCTATGTGTTATGCATGAGTGTATGTATATTCACACATGCATGTGCATGTGTGTGCACATGTGTGTGCCTGCTTGTGTGTGCACACGTGTGTGTGCCTGCTTGTGTGTGTACACCCATGCATGTGTGCACATATGAGTGTGTGCCTACATGCCTGTGCTGGGGGTGGAAGGGGAGGAGGCGAGCTCCCTACTCTACCTCCTGTGGCCTCCAGGCTGTTTTAAGAAAATGGAAGAGACTTCCCAGTTGTTTTTTTTTACTTTTAATTGGAGGATAATTGCTTTACAGTGTTGTGTTGGTTTCTGCCATACATCAAAGTGAATCAGCCATTAAGTACATGTGTCCACTTCCTCTTGAACCTACCTCCCACCACCCCCCACCCCTCTAGGTCATCGCAGAGCACCGGGCTGAGCTCTCTGCGTTACACGGCAGCTTCCCACTAGCTCGCTATTTTCCATATAGTAGTGTATATACTTCAGTGCTTCTCTCTCAATTCTTCCCACCCTCTCCATCCCCTGCTGGGTCCAGAAGTCTGTTCTCTACATCTGCGTTCTCTATTCTTGCCCTGCAAAGAGACTTCCCAGTTTTCACCACAAAGTCTGCCATAAATAAACTCCAGACTACAAACAAATGATGAAAGGCATACAGGAAACTAATGAGGGACGGGGACCCCAGGGGCTGGGGGGGAGACCACTGAAAAGGACCCTGTGTGGGGCTGGGTCAGACTCAGCTCTGAGGAGCTCCACCTCAAAGAGGGGGTGGCCACTGGCCGTGTCGGGCCAAGATGAGGTGGCGGGGGAAACATGTGAGTAATGACACTTCCTCTGTTTGTCTCAGCCTTTGGTTGCCTGGGACTACGCGACCACAGATTCGGGGCCGGCCTGCCAAAAATAAGAGATTACAGGGCTGTGCAGAACATCACGAAAAAATAAAAGTCACACCACAAGGCTTTCACGTGCAAAGACTGCATCTGTCTGTTTTCCTTCCTGCTGGATCCTTGTGGGGAAGGGAACCTGACCAGAAACTCAAGGACTTACAGCTTCCTAATGAAACACACAGACTGACATACGTAATGTGAAGAGCCATATCGAAATGCTCTGGCCCAAGGTCACTGCCAATAACAGGAAAGGATAGCAAGCCGCTTCATCAAACAAGGTCACATTTACACTCCTATCAAAGGAGATAATCAAACACACCCTGGGATCTAGTGACAGTCATCTTTCTCTGAAAATACAGACCAGAGTGAGAGTGAGGTCACACCTACTGTAATTCAGGACGGCACATGTGGACACCCACCAGATAACATAATAAGGACGAGAGCACCTCATTCAAACAAGAACTGTCGTAAACATGGGGCTCTAATTAGCAACCGAACGATTCCTCCCTTGCACAAAGCTTGTACAAAGAAGGGCATGGCCACCCACTCCAGTATTCCTGCCCTGAGAATCACATGGACAGAGGAGCCTGGTGAGCTACAGGCCATGGGGTCACAGAGAGTCAGACACGACTGAGCGATTAACACACTTGTGCAAAGCCGCTGTGACAGACTCGCTGTGTATAATAAAGAGAACAGTGGCCACCAGGCTGGAGTTCAACCCAGAAACAAAAGCACAGGGGATCCGTGCTCCACTGTTTGTTCCAACGTTGCACAATTCTCCTTGCATCCCCTCCAAATAAAGGCGGCCAGGGAAGGAAGAGTTGGTGATGTCATGTGTTGACTGGGATCTATCTAAAGCCAGCATAATTGACGGGTGTTTTCCTCCTAGGAATCTGGACTGGATTCAAAAACATAGCATAACATCTCTGCAGTCTGAACCACGGCCCTTGTACCATGATGTGCTGCCCATCTCGGGCTGAGGGCTGGCAGTTCAATGGGTCTTTTTTCTTCTTGTTGATTAAGAAGACTCTGACTAGCAGCCAGTGTATCTGGACAACAAGATCTAAGCCGGATAAGGGACCCAGCTGCTCAGGGAGCTTCCATGACGCTTTATAACTGTGTGGATGGTGGAGAGTTTAGGCGCTACACAAACACCCCAGCGCAACTATACATAAATTTAAGCACTGCCTCACATTATATTTTCTTTCTTCCCAGGAATGACAAGGGTAAGAGATAGCAACCCAGATGAAAATGACAATTTCAAGGGAATTTGCTTTTTATAAAATTCCTTTAAGTGTGAAGGCACTTACATGCCAAAAAATTGAAGGAAAAATTTTTATTATTCCATCATTCAAAGAAAATCACTATTAATATGCTGATGTATGCCTATGCAATCTTTTTTCCTACCCACTATAC
Organism: Cervus elaphus; assembly: GCF_910594005.1. Classification (NCBI taxonomy): domain Eukaryota; kingdom Metazoa; phylum Chordata; class Mammalia; order Artiodactyla; family Cervidae; genus Cervus; species Cervus elaphus. The sequence goes on from NC_057830.1 coordinate 36,931,641, forward strand.
ATACATATATATCCTTTATGAAAATAGTATAATTTTATAGTTTAAATTACACTTCAATAAAGCTTTTCTCTAAAAAAAGGTAAAATCAAATTGGACACGTGATCAAGCCCTGCTTTTCTCCATCAATACACTGTGAACATACTCATATTAATAAATATTTTCCACAATGTTTTTTTAATGACTCCATACCATTTTGTTCTAGAAGTGGCCATAATTTACTTAATCAATCACTTATTTTGGTCACTTAGGTTGTTTCTAATTTTTTCTCACAATTGCAGTGAACATCCTTACCACTAAATGTTTGCACATAGATTATCCTGGATCAAGGGGTATGAATATTTTTTCTTCATAAACTTCTTCTTTTTTAAATTTATTTTTTAATTGAGCATAACTGCTTTATAAGAATGTGAATCAGCTACGTATACACAAATATCCCCTCCCTCTTGAGTCTCTTTCCCACCCGCCCCGTCCCCACATCTAGGTCATCACAGATCACCAAGCTGAGTTCCAGTGCTATACAGCAGCTTCTCACTGGCTATTTACTTTATGCATGGTAGTGTATATGTGTCAATGCTATTACAATTTTAAAGTTCCTGTTAACTAGTGTCTTACTGCCCCCCACAAAGGTCATCCCAATATAAACACCCATCAGCAGTCTATGAGGCCCATTTCACGGAAACATTGGGTTAAACATCTGAAAATCTGGTAGACAAAACTTAGCTCATTGCTAAGTTAACTTGTATTTCTTTCATTACTCATCCAGATGAATATTTCTGCTTAAGTTTAATAGGAGACTTATTTTTCTTTTGTGAATACCTTGTTCATGCCCTTTACATTCACTATTAAAGCCTCTTTCATTAAAATGTTACGATTTCATATGTTAAATATTATCAGCTCTATGTCATATATTGCAAATAAAATTTCCTACTGCTTGTTTTTCTTTTAATTATTTTACTGTGATGGGGGTTTTAATTTCTGTGTAGTCCAGTGTCACCATCTTTTCTGATTTCTACCTTTGATGAAATACCTTCTATGACCCTTTGATTATATTTTTTTTCTGCTTCTCTTTTGACTTTGTTGTTGAAATTTAACATTAACCCATTTGGAAGGTATTTTGGCATATGATTTGAGGTAAGGAGTTTACTTTTCCTTGTTTTTCAAATAGTTAACTATCTCAGCATAATATTGTAACTATGTTATCATTCCACTCTGAGTTAGAAATGTTATTTTTTTCATACACCAAATACTTAAATACAGTTGGCACTTACAGATTTTCTATTTTTTCCTACTGATGTATGTGTCTCTTCTGGAGCTAGGACCATGCCACCTAAATTATTATATTTTTAAAATATCTAGAGGTCTCATCCTTTTCTTCATTATGCTTCTTACAAATTTCTCTTAGTTCTTATTACCTATTGATTCTTCCACCAGAACTTCAGATTCAGTCCGGTGTCCAAAAAAAGAAAAAAAAACAACAACACTTTTTAAAGTTTTGGTTGGAATCACACTGAATTTATAATTAATCTCTAAATAATCTGCTTCTTCAGAGTATTAGGTCTTTATATTCATTAACATAGCACTTTTTAAATTGATTAAAGTCTTTTCTTGGGTCCAAAACATACAAATGTATTCTTGTAATTTTTGGTTACTTTATATTTTGTGCTGCTATTGTGAATGGGATTTTTAAATTATATTTTCCAACTGGTTCTTTCTGGCATATGGCAAAGCTATTAATTTTTAATAATATATTTCTACACTCAGTCATCTTAATAAGCTTTCTTCTTAGAGCCAATTATTTTCTTCAGTTAATTCCTTTGAGTATTTATGGTAAACCACCTAACAAATACCAATCATTTGGATTTTGCTTTCTGAAAGTGTTACTTCTTATTTTTCCTGTCATATTACATTGACTAAGACTTCCAGGATAATGTTAAATAACAGTGATAATAACTGGCATTCTGGCCCCATAATCATCAGGATAATATATATATACCCAGCAAAACTGATCTCCTTGTAAATTCTAAAGCATTCCACACTCTTACGTATACTTAACTCCACATGCCTCAATCCACTCACCCATGCCTCTCTTTTAATTGGACACCTCCTCCTAATGCCCACTCCACAATCAGAATCCAGGACAGAATACTGGCCAGCCTTCAGCGCCTTCATCCAAGTCTTGGACCTATTTGGGGAAGCTTTTCCATAACCATCTCTGGCCCATTTTAAATATTTCTTCTTCTCTGTTGCCCCTGACCCTTCATCTAAAAATGGTTACATTTTGGGAATTCCCCAGAAGTCCAGTGGTTAAGACTCCACACTTTCATTACCGAGGTCACAGGTTCGATCCCTAGTTAGGGAATTAAGATCCCACAAGCCATGCAGTACAGCCAAACAAAATTCTTCTTTTATTTTAAAAATTAAAATGATCACATTTTATTGTAATCCTTTCTTTGTGGGTCTCCCCAGTAGGCATCAATAGAACAGAATAGAGCCCATATCTGCGGTCCTAATGGCTAGACCAGAACCTGCCAAGTGGCCTAATAAAGACCACGAATGTGTGAATGACTTGATGGATGAATGAATAGGGTTTCATAGTGGAGGAAACCACAGAGATTACACAGACTAACACTGAAACGGCACTGGGAAGGACCACATCCTCCCAGGTTGTTATCTCTCCCTCCACCCACATCAATGCAGCCCCAGCCACCCAGCACCATTCTCAGTTCACAGTTTTATGAGGTGTTCATCACTATGACATCAGAAGCATCCGGAAAGCAACAACAGAGTCCTCTGAGATCCAGGGCATGCACTGAAACCATGCATCACACCTGATGACCACAGCAACATGCCAAGCAGGACAGGCGCCGACCAGAGATCCAGATGACCAGGGTCTGAGTCGTCTGCAGCCTCATGTTAGTTGGGTGGATTTGGGCAAGTCAGTTAACCTCTCTATTCTGCAGTTTCCTCAGAAGTGGGGGTTATTTCCCACCTTCTTGATCAAACCAGTCAATCCTAAAGGAAATCAATCCTGAATATTCATTGGAAGGACTGATGCTGAAGCTGAAGCTCCAATAATTTGGCCACCTGATGTGAAGAGCTGACTCGTTAGAAAAAACCCTGATGCTGGGAAAGACAGAAGGCAGGAGAAGGGGACAACAGAGGATGAGATAGCTGGATGTCATCACTGACTCAATGGACATAAGTTTGAGCAAACTCCAGGAGATAGTGAAGGACAGGGAAGTCTGGCATCTGCAGTCCATGGGGTTGCAAAGAGTCAGACATAACCGAGCAACTGAACAACAATTGATCTTACAGAGGCAGAAAGCAACCCTGAGTAAAGACTGTGAGCAACAGATGCAGGATGTGATTAGTTTTATTATGCTGGCCTATGGAAAGCAGAGATGTCCGTCTGAGGCAGGCACAGACTAGCCTGGGAGATCTCCGGTCCTCGGCAGACTGCCCTGGCCTGGCAGTCTACAGAAGGTGTCAGAGAGAACACTGGAGCAAAGAGGCTACAAGGCCTTGGCCAAGTTACCTCCCCGGCACAAGACCTCTTACCTGCCCACCCCACCATAAAGCAGAATAAACACAGTGAAATCATTCAGTCATGTCTGACTTGGCAACCCAGGGACTGCAGCCCACCAAGCTCCTCTGTCCAAGGGATTTTCCAGTCAAGGATGCTGGAGTGGTTTGCCATTTCCTTCTCCAGCGGATCTTTGCCGATCCAGTGATCGAACCCGGGTCTCCTGTACTGCAGTCAGATTCTTTACCGACTGAGCTACCAAGGAAGTCCAAGCAGAATAAAGGGTACTCATAAAAGACAGAAAAACAGGACTCACTCTGGGACCCATGGTGACACAGCAGTGCATCTGGAGGGGCAGAGAGGGGTCTGAAAGGGAAGGAAGTGGCCAGTCCAGCCAGCCAGGGACAGTGAACCCCAGAGTGAGGATTTCTGGGACTGTCAGGGGTGAGGACAGAAAGTCCTGTTTTTCTGCATGTATGCATGCCTAGTTGCTCAATCATGTTTGACTCTTTGCGACTTCATGAACTGTAGTCCACCAGGATCCTCAGTACATGAGATTATCCAGGCAAAAATACTGGAGTGGGTTGCCATGGCCTCCTCCAGGAGATCTTCCCGACCCAGGGACCCAATCCACGTCTCCCGCTGAGCCATCAGGGAAGCCTGTTTATCTGGGACATCCCTAATTTCAATTATTCTTTCTCATCTCTAGGAACATCTTTATACTTTTCATATCCGATATCCCCATGCAGAGTGAGGAAAACATACTCAAAACCAAGTTCTCACATCATGGGTTAAGAAAAGTGTGACTAAAGGTCCATGAACAAGTGGACTGGCTTTATAATAAAGCCTAGAGTCAAAACCACAATGAAATACCACCTCACACCCCTAGGGATGGCTGTAATCCTAAAAAGAAAGCAATAGGTGTTGGTGAAGGTATGGAGAAATTGGGGCCCTTGGACGCTGTTGGTCAGAATGTAAAATTTCACTTTGGGAAAACAGTTTGAAAGTTCCTCAAAAAGTTAAAGACCGAATTACCATGTGAGCCAGCAATTCTGCTCCTGCAAAGATACCCAAGGGAAAGGAAAATGTATGTCCACATAAAAAGTTGCCTACAAGTGATAATATTCATTCAGAAAAGCCAAAAAGTGGAAACAGCCTTAAATCCATCAACTGATCAATGGATAAGCAAAATGTAGTATATTCTACAACATATTTTTTGTCCATAAGAAGGAGTAAGGTACTAATACATTCAACAATGTGCATCTTGAAGACATCATGCTAAGGGAAAGAAGCCAGACAGAAAACACCACATATTGTGTGATTCCATTTCTATGAAATGTCCAGAGCAGGCAAATCAGCAGAGAACTTTCTGTTTTCGTTTTTGCCATGGTCTGGGAAATTACAAGTAACTGCTAATTAATATGGAGCTTCTTTGGGGAAGAGTAAGAATGTTCTAAGGGCTTCCCTGGTGGCTCAGTAGTAAAGAATCTGCTTGCAACGCAGGAGACTCTGGTTCAATCCCTGGGTCAAGGAGATCCTCTGGAGAAGGAAATGGCAACCCGCTCCAGTATTCTTGCCTGGGAAATCCCATGGACACAGGAGCCTGGCGGGCTGCAGTCCATGGGGTCGCAAAGAGTCAGACACGACTGAGTGACTAATGAACAACACAAGGAACGTTCTGAAATTAGAGAGGAGTGATGTTTGCACAATCCTGTGAATACCCTAAAAAAAAATGTGTGCACTTTAAAAGAGTGAATTTTATGGTAAATAAATTATATATATTTTTTATTTTTAAAGAGCCAATATAGTGTGTGTAAGCCAATACATTTATTCACACATAAATAATGACAGAATAAGTGAATGAAGCCTAAACTGATGAGACTCCAGTTACTGAGCATCTCCTCTTGATGCAATTCCTAAGAAGAAACAATAAGAATAGACTGTCTTTTTGCAAATTGCCTTAAAGACAAAGAGAATGAGGAAAAGACAGGGCCAAACCAATCCACGAGGAGGAAAGGTAATCAGGAAAATAGCATTTTCTGGCAGAATCATGGATGGAAAAGCTATCAGTCGCTAGAGGACATCTTCAACTGGCAAGGAGACAGCACAAAGAGAGGATTTCTGTCAGAGAGGCAGAAATGTCTCACAGCATGTAACTTTTGGATCCCCTGACTCTATCAGAACAAAAGCCCGTCTGCCCAAGCCAAAGGATCCAGAATGAACAACAGCCTTCCATCTCCTGATGTAGCAGAACCTATTGCCTTTTATTGATCAACTTTTCCAGTTTGTCTTTCATTAAGAGGCCTTGTCACTTAATGAAAGCTCACATTTCAAAGTGGGACAGCAAGGCCATTTTCAGTTATCCTCTGGAAAGTGAGCTTACTATTAGAGATGCATGTCTGTGCAATGGGAAAGCTTCTCTGGCCATTACCAGAACTCACTGTCGGTAGGGGGCTAAAATGCACAGAAGCTGCACCAGCTACAGACATAAGTGTGCCCTATGGAGAAAGGGCACAGACCTGGAGAAAGCCCTGGGCCTCAGTGTTCCAGCTGCAAAATGAGGCGACTGCAACAAATCACCTCTACGTCCCAGACACAGCCCACACCCAGAGCCTGGGGTCAGGTGTCCATCCCCCAGCAACAGCGATTTTGATGTTGAGGCTTTACCTGCCCTTTGAGCCAACCATCAATTAAAAGCACCTTTTTCTAAACTATAAAAAGAGAACATGGGACATCCCTAGTGATCCAGTGGTTAAGACTTTGCCTTTTAATGCAGAGGGTTCAAGTTCAATCCCTGGTTGGGGAGCTAATAAGATGCCACATGCCTTGCGGCCAAAAAAAAAATCAAAATATGAAACAACAGAAGCAATATTGTAACAAATTCAATAAAGACCTTAAAAATTCTCCATGTTAAAAAAAAAAAAAAACTTTAGGATTTCCCTAGTGGTCCGGTGGTTAAGGATCCGTGTGCTGACGCAGGGACACAGGTCCCAAGGAATATACCACGCGCCTGCGCGCCACAACAGAGCCTGTTCTCGGCAACAAGAGAAGCTGCCACAGTGAGAAGCCCAGGCACCAAAACTAGAGCAGTCCCCACTCACCCCAACTAGGGAAAATGAGCGCAAACAAAGACCCAGCACAGTCAAAAATTAATTCAGTTTTTAAAATCTTTTAAAAAGAGAGAAAATGATCAGATATTCTGAATACCCCACTAAGCAGGATATAAAATTCAGCAAAGAAAATCTTCCTTTACCAAACTAAGATGGAAAGTGTGTTTTCTTGGGGAGGGAGTGGCAGAACTCACCAATGAACAGAGCTGAATGCTTTCAGCCAGGAAAGAAATTTGGGTGACAGTAAAGAGGTACCTCTGTAACGCCCAAGGAAATGTCATGTCAGAGCCACACTGCCCATTTTAATTGAGTCTCAGTGGAAGAAGAATAAGAGGAGAGGTGTATAATGAAATGAGAAATGACTGCTAAAGTCAACTGCCACCAGGAAGCAAAGTTAGCCCTTCAAACCTCTCAGGATCCAGGTGTCATGATAGAGGGTTTTGACTGGGTTTTCCTGGTGGCCCAGTGACTAAGACTGGGCTTCCATTACAGGGGGCCTAGCTTTGATCCCTGGTCAGGATACTAGATCTTACATGCATCAACAAAGATCCTGCATATTACAACAAAGACCCAGTGCAGCCACATAAATGTTCTTAAAATAAAAAAAGTTGTGACTGTCAGGATCAAAACTGGGCTGCAGGGACTTCCTTGGTGGTCCAATGGTTAAGACTCTGAGTCCTCAACGCAGAGGGCACGGATTCGATTCCGAGTCAGGAAATGAGATCACGCACACTGTAATTAAAGATCCCACAGGCACCAAGTAAGATCTAGAGCAGCCAAAATAAAATAAAAATTTAAAAAACTGGACTACAGGGCCTACTCCCCTCCTACAGAACCTGCCCAAGCCGTGTCACACCCACCATCTCACAAAATCCTTACAGCAACCCTATTAGGCAAGACAGGCTGATCCTGGCCCTTTTGACAACTGACAAAACCAAGACAGAAACGTGGGGTAACTTGCCTGAGCTAATGAGTAGAGGGTCAAGACCCGAATTAAGGTCTCTTGATTCCTGGCTCTGTGAAGACGTGTCATCAAGAAGTTGAGGCCTCAAATTCTTTCCGTTAGACCTCATGCTTCTCCTTAGAGGATCTCCATAAGGGAAAAAACAATGCAGAGAGCTACAACCCCAAGTCTGAGAAACTGTTTGATCTTCCCTGTTCCTGCTCCTCCTCGAAAAATGCCATGTGCCCGAGGTGTTCCACAGCCAGGCTTGTGAAGGGCTGAGCGTTATGACCCTTGCTAGTGGGGGCCGAGCCAAAGTGATTCAGAGAAATGGGGAGAGATGGGGCCCAGGCAAGGGCCAGGAGACCTTTGAAGCGGCTTGCGTGCCGCCATCTGGCTGTGCAGAGAGAAGGGCTCCTGGGCTCCAGAAGAGGGATTAAGTTCAGTTGATGAATGCACGGCATGAGTCATTCCTTCTGATTGCTCTCCAAATCCCTCCTGGGATGCAAGGGGACAGCTAAGGCATCCATCCTGTGCTTCTGTTGGGAGATCAGAGATGCTTGACACACCACCATCTAGGTGAGCATCTTCCCCTGCTGGACGCAGCCTCCCGCTCGGTGACAGACAATCACTAGCTGATCACTAGTTCTCCCTTCATATCACAGAAAAATGACTTCTACATACAAGCTGGGTCAAAGGATCTTTCTGTGTCTTCGGGACTGGGCAGCCCAATGCCCCATCACAAACTGCAGGTGGGCACTGTATCCAGGATGTCTGTGAAGCATCTGGATGCTGGGCACAGAGCAGCATTGCTGAGCACACTCTTTATTTTAGGGAGGGGCTGGATTTTTGGTTTGTTTTCATTTGTTGGTTTGGCCATGCAGTGTAGCTTGCAGGATCTTAGTTTACTGGCCAGGGATTGAACCCACACCCTCCACAGTGAAAGCGCAGAGAACTAACCACTGGGAGCTTCCCACGTGGTGCCAGTGGTAAAGAACCCACCTGCCAAGGCAGGAGGCATAACAGATGTGGGTTCAATCCCTGAGTTGGGAAGATCCCCTGGAAAAGGGCATGGCAACCCACTCCAGTATTCTTGCCTGGAGAATCTCGTGGACAGAGGAGCCTGGCTGGCAGGCTACAGTCCATGGGGTCACAAAAGAGTCAGACACGACTGAAGTGACATGCGCTAACCACTGAACCGCCAGAGAATTCCCGTGAGCACGCTCTTTGACTGTTCAAAAGCAAGCAGTGCTCTTTATTCTGTGGTCCAAGAGTGCCAAGAGCCCAGCCCTAACCCGTGCAAGTTCCATGGCTTTAGGCAAGTCACCTGGCTTCTCTGGATTCCCATTACTCATTTACAGCCTGAGGATGAGTATGTGCACGTTCAGTCCTGTCCGACTCTTTGTGACCCCAGGGGCTATAGCCCACCAGGCTCCTTTGTCCACAGGATTTCCCAGGCAGGAATACTGGAGTGGGTTGCCATTTCCTCTTCCAGAGGATCTTCCCAACCCAGGGATCGAACCTGCGTCTCCTGCATGTCCTGCACTGGCATTCGAAATCCTTACCACTGAGCCACCTGGGAAGACCCACAGCATGAAGACAAGCCCAGCTATCTTCAGGGTCGACGTAAGGATTAGAAATGCTGTGTACAGTCTACGGCCATACCACCCTGAACACGCCCGATCTCATCTGATCTCAGAAGCTAAGCAGGGTCGGGCCTGGTTAGTACTTGGATGGGAGACTGCCTGGAAATATCAGATGCTGTAGGCTTTAAAAGAAAGAAAAGAAATGCAGTGTACAGGGTTTGCAGTGGGGCACAGACTCCAATAAACTGTATCCGTTTTCTGTTCCTTCCAAATCATCTTACCTTCTTCTACTGTATCTTGTGCAAAGGATGGAACCATGCAGCTCCCTGCTACGATTCCTTGCAGGTTGGTGCATGGGTCCAGAGAGCAGCCACTGGGTCATTCCCCTTCAGAGGCATTCAGAGGACAAGAAAACTCAATGCAAGCCCCTTGGAGGAAGAGTGACGCATACTGGAGCGTACCTGGGCAGCCAGCTCTACGCTGTTGTCCTGGCGTAACAACTGCTATTCTGTCGCTCAGTCATGTCCGACTCCGTGACCTCGTGGACTGCAGCTCACCAAGCATAACAACTAGGAGCAGCCTTTTCACTCTCAAAAGCACATCCAATTTGGACAATAACTTAAATGCCCATTCTACACACAGGGCTGAAGCCCCCATCTAATTATGTTAAAAGACGCTAAAACAAACCACCAGTTCTGAGCCTGTTGTTGGGATATTCTGTGGGGCTTGCATTTAACTCTGAAGCAAAAACTACACTGTCTCCAAAATACAAAGTCCACCCCCCTCCACAGGGCTCAGTGAAGTGAAGTGAAGTGGAAGTTGCTCAGTCATGTCCGACTCTTTGCAACCCCATGGACCATAGCCCGCCAGGCACCTCTGTCCATGGGATTTTCCAGGCAAGAATACTGGAGTGGGTTGCCATTCCCTTCTCCAGGGGATCTTCCTGACCAAGGGATCAAATCTGGGTCTCCTGCACTGCAGGCATATTCTTTACTGACTGAGCCACCAGGGAAGCCGTGAGGGAACCGGGGGCTCAGAGCGACCCCCAAATTATCTGCCAATCCCTCAGGACATAGTTTTCTAACTACACTCTCTTTTTGCTTTAACTAGGGATCTGTTCTGCCATTTTTTCCTACCTCCATGATTTGTGGAGCTAATGAGCCAAAGCAAAAAATAAATAAACGACAATAATAAAGATTCCCAGCTGAATGAAAGAAGCAGAAGTGAATATAGAAAAAAAGACATTGTCTGCATGGATGGACAACATGGATGGACCTAGAGATTATTATCCTAAGTGAAGTAAGCCAGACAGAGAAAGACAAATATCACATGATTTCACTTACATGTGGAATCTTTTTTTAAAAAAGATACAAACGAACTAATTTCTAAAACAGAAATAGATCCACAGACATGGAAAACCAATTCATGGTTACCAAAGAGGAACGTGCGGGGAGGGATAAATTAGGAGGTTTGGCTAATATATACACACTGAGATATATAAAAACGGGGCTTTCCCAGTGGCTCAGTGGGTAAAGAATTTGCCTGCCAATGCATTAGACGCAGGAGTCAAGGGTTCGATCCCCGGGTTGGGAAGATTCCCTATAGAAGGAAATGGCAACCCACTCCAGTATTCCTGCCTGGGAAATCCCATGGACAGAGGAGCCTGGCGGGCTACAGTCGGGCACACCTGAAGCGACTGAGCACAAAAGCACGTTATAAAACAGATAAACCAACAAGGACCCGCTGTACAGCACAAGGAATGATGCTCAGTATTTTATAGTGGCCCAGAAGGGAAAGAATCTGAAAAAGAATGTGTGTGTGTGTAGCTGAGTCACTGTGCTATACACCTGAAACTAACAGGTTTGTAAATTGAGCATATTTCAATAAAATACATTAAAAAAAAAACACACATTTTGTGTTTCTTAAATACATTTTAATACATTAAAAAAAAAATACCAGGCACCAACCGTCAGGGCCCAACACTGTCACCTCTGAGGGGTCTGACACAGTCCCTTCATTTGATCCCACAGGAGAGGAATGGGTCCCTGGCCAGTCTGCCAGAGAGGAGCAAGCTCTGAGTCCCATAGGACTCCTTTGCCACACGTCTCTGAGTGTGAGGCCCTCTAAGGCTAAAAGCTCCTTTGCCAAAACAGCCCCTAGAGAAGAATTTGTCACCAGCACTGCCAGAGGACTGACCCGAGGCCAGGCACTGGAAGCGCGGCAAGTCTTGAGGCTGTGGGAAGAGTGATGCTTGTGCAAGGGAATGCAGACCTCCTTGCATGAATCCACCACGAAAAACGAGGGGTCCAGGCGCTCAACAGCATGATAACAACCCATTATAAAATTGGCCCCATTTGAATTCCTTTTTTGGCTAAAAAGTCAAATCTAGCAAGAGTTATTCACTGGATAAGCTGCTTGTTGATGACACTGCTTTGCATGTGTGGGGTCAAATGAATTGTCAAGAAAATTAAGCCCCAAATTCTTTCAGCGATTATTCAGAGGGCAAAAAAAAAGTGAAAAAAAATTTTTTGTATAAGAAGTCATTTTAAAGCGCTTTTTATAGATGATGGTTTCTCCTGCTGGGTTGGAAACATGAATTCCATTAACATGGGGTGAAGATTAAGCTTGAATTTCTTTCTGATCTCCCAGAGCGGCAGGAAAGGGAGATAACCCATCTGGAATCAGCTGGTACATGACTGCATCCTTGGATCAAGAGAGATGAACAGTAGTAGAGAGACTGTTGTTCAATAGTTAAGTCGTGTCTGACTCTTTGTGACCCCATGGACTGCAGCACACCAGGCTTCCCTGTCCTTCACTATCTCCCAGAGTTTGCTCAAACTCATGTCCTTTGAAACAGTGATGCCATCCAACCACCTCATCCTACCCCATGTCATCCCCTTCTCCTCCTGCCCTCAATCTTTCCCAGCATCGGGGTCTTTTTCATTGAGTTAGCTCTTCACATCAGGTGGCCAAATTATTGGAGCTTCAGCTTCAGCATCAGTCCTTCCAATGAATATTCAGGATTGACTTCTTTTATCCAGAAATATTCAGGATTTGATATCCTTGCTGTCCAAGGGACTCTCAAGAGTCTTCTCCAGCACTACAGTTCAAAGCATCAATTCTTTGGCGCTCAGCTTTCTTTATGGTCCAACTCTCACATCCATACATGACCACTAGAAAAACCATAGCTTTGAATTTACGGAGCTTTGTTGGCAAAGTAATGTCTCTGCTTTTTAAAATTTTGTCTAGTTTTGTCATAGTTTTTCTCTTAAGGAGCAAACGTCTTTGAATTTCATGGTTGCAGTCACCCTCTGCAGTGATTTGGGAGCTCAAGAAGACAAAATCTACCCCCGTTTCCACTTTTTCCCCATCTATTTGACATGTGATGGGATGGGATATCATGATCTTGTTTTTGAATGTTGAGATATCAGATTAGATAGATGGATTAAACAGATGATATTGATTTACATAGGTAAGAAACGGCTAGAAATATGAACTAGATATATAAGAAAAATGACAGATGATGATAGCTTAGATGCCATGCCATCTGTCTCTTGGTTACATCCAGCTCTTTGCAATCCAATGGGCTGTAGCCCACCAGGCTCCTCTGTCCAAGGGATTCTCCAGGCAAGAATACTAGCGTGGGTTGCCATTTCCTTCTCCAGGGAATCTTTCCAACCCAGGGACCAAACCCATATCTCCTGCATTGGCAGGCAGATTTTTTACCACTGAACCACCTGGGAAGCCCTAATTGGTATCGATATTTAGATAAAGAATAGAGATGCTGGCTAAATCATAGATTAGATAGGTGGACAGATCCATTGAACATTGGTCCACTGATTCACATAAGTGCCAAAAGTGTCACAATAATCATGTACAGCACAGTCTCACTTACCTTGCATATAACCCTAAGTAACAGGAATTTATTATCTCCATCTTACAGACATGGAAATTGCCATCTAGAAATATACTGAATGAGTGAAAGTCGCTCAGTCATGTCTGACTCTTCCTGACCCCATCGACTGTAGCCCACCAGGCTCCTCTGTCCATGGAATTCTCCAGGCAGGAACACTGGAATGGGTAGCTATTCCTTTCTGCAGGGGATCTTCCTGACCCAGAGATCGAACTCGGGTCTCCCGCATTGCACGCAGATTCTTTACCTCCTGGGCCACCAGGGAAGCCATAGAAATATATGAGATCACACTCAAACAGAAAGTACTAGAAAGGGAAAATTAAACTTTGGGCTTCTGATTGCTGGACCTCTCCCAGCCCTGCCTGCGCTGTTCTTTGCAATTCCACCCTCTGGAACATGCTCCAGTTTCTCCCAGCTGAGAGAAAGAGAGAGAGGAGCTGGGACAGACCATATGAATGCTTGCCTTAAAAGTCTCTGATTCTATGTTATTACCAGGCCCCTTTGATTTTTCTCTCACAGGCTCTCCACAGGGAAGGATTCCAGGTCTGACCTATCATTAGAGGGAGAATAGGTCATAAACACTATTGACTCAACCTAAAGACAGTAGGGTTTCCTCAGGGAAACCAGCACAGCAGGTGGTCCACAGGGCTGGGCCTGGCAGTCCATATCCCAGCTCCACTCTGCCTTCAGCATCCCCTCTCATCCCACGCTGTACTGTCCATCATCTCTCACCCACCCTGACTCCAAGTCATGTGCATAAGTGCTAAGTCACTTCAGTTGTGTCCGACTCTGTGCGATCCTAAGAACTGCAGACTACCAGGATCCTGTGTCCATAGGATTCTGCAAAGTCCTACCAGCGCCCTACTAAGTACCAGTTAAACAAAACCTTCCAGGACACCGAGGACAGCACCTGAAGGAGGAGACCCTTTTCAGTGACCTGAGCTCAGACCCATCCCGTTTCCTAAGTTTCTGAAGGGTATCCAGCTACAGGATCCACCCACTCCAGGTCACGCCACTGGAATCCCCCGCCCATGGCAAAGAGGCCTGGATACAGCAGAGAACTGAGGGCAGAAGGCACCTCTAGCTTTTAGGAAACCTTGGCAGATCTTCATTAAGTTTCAACAGAAATCCAACCGCTGGACTAGGCACCTAGATTTGGCTCTTAAGCCTGGCCACCACTGGAAGCTTTAAAACTACCAACCTACCTACTTAGAGGTCTTTCCTGGTGGTTCAGTGGTAAAGAAACCACCTGCAATGCAGGAGACTCAGGTTCAATCCCTGGGTCAGGAAGATCCCCTGGAGAAGGAAATGGCAACCCACAACACTGTTCTTGCCTGGAAAAATCCCATGGGAGGAGGAGCCTGGTGGGCTGCAGTCCACGGGGTCGCAAAGAGTTGGACATGAGTTAGCGACTAAACCACCACCGCCTACCTAGCACAGTCAAATCAGAAGTTCTGGTCTCTGGGCTTGGGGAAAACTCCCCAGGGGATTCCAGTGTGCAGCCGAGGTTTGCAACTGGCTCATCGCAGAATTTCCCTTCAGAGAACAGTCAGCCTCAGCCACAGGGACCCCACCCCCGCAGCATCCTCCCTATCATTAGGGGAACATTTAGTCACATTCAAAGAGCGCTAGCTCCCATAGGGGTTAACCAGAAAGAACTCTAATTTCTACTCACTGTCATTCCCCTGGGTCATTACCATGGCAGTTCAGACAGACTAAAAGCAAGGAATTTGGGTAAATGGCTTCACCCAACAACAGCAGCCAGTTGGAGGCAGAGCCCTCAAAGCCCAGAGAAAACAATCATTTCCCGAGAAGAAACAGGGAAGTCCTTTCAAAGAGTAGAAAGGGGAAAGCCAGGGAAAGGGCCCCTAATGGAGTGATGAGGGATCAGAGCGATGGACGGCAGGTTGAAAAAGGCAGACCCTTCTGCCAACCCTTGCCTATGACAGTCATTTATCCCTTTAAGACACCGTGTATGATTAATCGTTTAAAGAAGGACAGAATGTTCACCTATTATGAAAAGTCACTCTGATGAAAAGCACAGCAGTCCGGGGCCAATCTGGGCAGGGAGATGAAACAGCTGCTCCATCCTAGTTCCTGCCTTGAACAGGAGGTGCCTTCAAGAAAACCACTGAAAACGTACCTCATGGTTAGTTTTCCTAAGTGACTAACTGGGTATGTCCCGTCTTACTAATCACTTCTGACTCCTCCCCTACAACTCAGCACTGAGGCTGTCCAGGGAGCAGTCACAGCGCCAGGCTCTGGAGAGAAGGTACGCAGGCAGGGTTGGGGGGAGTGATGGAATGCAGTGGGGTGGTTTCCAACTGTGCTTCCCCAAGCCCTAGGATTTCCCAGAGGCAGAGGAGCTGCCAAGACGGAGGGGAAGGAAGAAGTGGAAGAGGATCCGGGCTCTCCCATGGCCCACCAGTGAGCAACAGCTGCCCTCTTTCATCAGTCTCACTTGCCACGTAGGGGCTCCCCTGTCAGATTTCACATGAGAAGAGGAGAACAGTGCTAAAGATCCCAAGAGAAGAAGGAACCAGGGGTCAAGGCTTTGGTCCAGACTCAAGCTGCTGTTCATCAGGCAGCCAGCTTCCGTGGATGCCGCGGGCCATATAGTAATGGGTAGCGCCAGATCCATGCACTCGGGAAATCTCTGCCAGCTCACTCAGCCAGCACAGGGAACAAGGGTCTCCTTGGACACACATGTGTCAGGCAGGCTCTTATCTAGCCATGCAGAACCCTGAGCCCATGCGATGCTGACTGTTGGAAGCCTGTCCCTCTCATCAAAGGTCTTGCTGGAGTCGATCACAGGCATATTCCCAACCACACCCCCTAGTTCTAGCTGTCACTCTGGGCAACAAGACTAACAGGACATACCCAACCATCAGGATATCCTGCTCCATGGAAACTCAGAATAGGCTCTAGGAGCAACCAGTAATGGGATTCTCCTCCACCCTCTGTATACAGGAGTTAGACCTGATCACGTAGGAAGGAGATGCCTTCTTAAGAGATGACGTCACCCTTCTGTGGCCTGGGGTGACTCCTAAAGCTGTAACTGCCAGTTCTCAGGGCCAGAGGCCAGGCAACACACCCTGAATAGATTAGGGTAAATGCCACAATGTCCATGAAATAGGGTCTAGGACCCAAACAGAACTGTCTCTGCTTCCCGAAGGGCCTCCACGTATGTGTGCTCAGTTGTATCCAACTCTTGTGATCCTATGGACTGCAGCCCACCAGGCTTTTCCAGGCAAGAACACTGTAGTGGGTTGCCATTCCCTTCTCCAGGGGATCTTCCTGACTCAGGGATCGAACCCAGGCCTCCTGCATTGCAGGCAGATTCTTTACCATCTGAGCCACCAAGGAATCCTTGTATGTCAAAGTGCAATTATTTTGGATACACTATTGTTGTTCAGTCAAACAGCTGTGTCCAACTCTTTGCGACCCCAAAGACTGGAGCCTGCCAGGCTCCTCTGTCCATGGGATTTCCCAGGCAAGAATACTAGAGTGGGTTGCCATTTCCTCCTCCAGGGGATCTTCCCAACACAGGGGTCAAACTCACATCTCCTGCATCTCCTGCACTGGTAGGCGGATTCTTTACCACTGAGCCACCTGGGAAGCTCCCAGAAGGGGCTAACAGACTCTAAATCCCACTGGGCTATGAGCTCAACTCATGAATGGCCTCCTTCACGAGAACAGCATCTATGGATGTGTGTGCTAGCCCTTCAGGAAGTGGGGGCTACATTCCAGAAGGATTCATCTTTTTCACTCTCTTCCTCTGCTCTGCTTGGCACCAGGCATTAGGTGGTCAGGCCAAAATATCCCAGGGAGTGCATGGGTTCTTGCAGTTCCAGCCATTCGTGGACAAGATTTGCACAGTGACACCTGAGCTGGCCCCATTCCGTGGCGTCGGCTTCAGAAGGCACTCATGTCCATAGGTGAAATGTACACTTTCACCCACGTGGGGCTTGGGGAGGATGTGAGGCGGAGCGGACAGAAAGAACCCATGCCCACAGCCCATCAGATAATGTGGCTTTCTAACTGCCAGCCCACAGGCAGATGTTGTGGGGACAACTCAGGTCCTGGACTCAGAGACTTTCGTCTGATGTGGTCGGGTTTTCCTGTAAGCACTTTCTAACCCAAGTCAAATGAAATGATGCAAAGGGAATAATCAAAGTATGGATTACAGACGCATTCATATTCCAGTGCATGTGTGTGTTCACACATGGACCCGTCAGAGGCAGGGAGCAAACCCAAGCGCCACGTGGATGAAGAAATGACAAGCAGTGGCTTGCCCCAGGGATGCTCCGAGCCAGGAAGGCCCTTCACCTTGATGTAGGCCTTCTGCCTCCACCGGCACGGCTCTCTAGGAAGAGCTGGATAAGCCAAGGGGCTTCAGAGATGACTGCTGAGTCCTCCGTAGTGCTCAGGGACCACCCTGTGCACTCAGAGGGCAAGCTCCCTCATGAGAGGACCAGCATCCCCACTTCCTTCCGAAAGATGGAAGGAGCAATCCCCCTTCACGACCTCAGGCTGATGCTCAGGCTCTGGGTTTTCCCGTCCAACTTCCCTCCCCCAACCATTCCAACAGTTGATTGGGCCGCAGTGGCCAGGGGCAGACGACAGAAATGAGGGCAGTACTAAAGAGACAGTTGCTTTGGGGGAAATGAACACAACCAGTGAATGTTGTCAACACCAGACCCTCCTCCCCACCCCCAGGATTCTTGGTCCACTGGCACGATATGCAGATGAAGCAGGAAACCAAGTCCCATGAGCAAATAAGCTCATCACATCATTCATTCATCCACTCATTCAGCCATGCATCAGTGGAGCAAGTGTCTCAGGAGTAAGACACTGCTGGGTGTGGCGGGGGGCAGAGCGGGTGGGGATGAAGACGAAAGAGACAGGGCTTCCCTGGTGGTCCAGTGGTTAGGACTCCACTTGCCAATACAGGGGACACAGATTCCATCTCTGGTCCAGGAAGATCCCACATGTCGCAGAACAACTAAGCCGATGTGCCACAACTACTGAGCCTGGGCTCCAGAGCCCAAGAGATGCAACCAGAGAAGCAACCACAATGAGAAGCCTGTGTGCAGCAAAAAAGACCCAGAGCAGCCAAATAATTTTTATAAAGACAAAAGAGGCAGAGGAGCCATGATCAAACTGTAACACAGGACAAACGTCCTGAGGACTAAGGCAAGATCCTTAGCCATCTAGAGCCTGCAGATCTGGCATGGACCTCCAAGAGCCCGACTTTCCAATAGCTCCCCAAGCTCACGTGACAATCACCAGATTCAAATACAGATTCACAGGTCACCTCAGCACCCTCCAGGTCAAGAGGTAGGGTAGGGCTCAGGAAACTGAATGTTTTAAGAAGCACCCCAAGTCACATCAGGGAACCCAGTCTGCTGACCACACTTAGAGAACCCCCGCTCCCAGCAAACAGTCAGGTCGGTCCTCCTGCAGTTGAAGCCTCTTTCCTCTGGCTCTGTAGAGAGGAGCAATCCAGAGGGCATCTCCGTGGAGATGGGAGGTTTCTGGTACCTGATGTGAGATGGAACAATAATAACCACCACAGCTGAGTGCTGACTGAGGGCCGGGTCCTGTTCTGATGGCTCCACCGTCGATCTCTGCGACAACTATCCCCAGTCTGCAGCTGAGGCTTAAAGCAGAGGTCACACAGGTGGCGGGGGGTGAGGCCACAGTTGCAAGTGTGCACTCCCATACCTGTGACCTGCACTGGTGAATGGGGTGAATGTCCTGCCCTCTGGCCCCGGTCTTCCCCTCTATAAAATGGAGATAACTGTTCTTGCCTGCTTCCTAGAGACTCTGGGGTCTGAACTCTGACGGTCACAGAGCCCCCAGGACGCCAGCAGCACTTTCAACAAGCGGCACCCTTGCCACCTCCATGACCCCTCAGCTGGTCTGGATGCCGCCTACCGGGTGTGTGTCTAGAGCCTCTGCCCACCCATCACCAGACAGAAAGGGCAAAGGACGTTCCCTCTGCCCCGCATGGAGGGCCCCTTACAAAGATCTCATTGTACTTTTCTCAATGACAGCCTCTGTTTCATGGCAATAATATTATTTTCTGCCACTGACGTGTCACCTCCATTTCCAAACTGGGACCATTTGGCTGCATTTTGCACTGCAGGCTGTGCCTTGCAGACAGAAATGGAGCCTCCAGGTCCCGTGACCTGAGAAATGCACAGCAGGTAGCAGGTGAAGACACATCAAGTAACATGACGTGGAGCAACGCAGAAAGATGGGAGAGAGGGGTTACGGGGAGCATGGTGTCAACTTCCTTCAATGGCTTATTTCTGTTTTCACTTGAAATTCTTCAAAGTGTCCGAAACATTTAGTGCTGGCCTCAATATTTATTAAAGAAGCTACAATCTCATTGAAAGAGCAGGTCACAGGTACCAACGAAGTCTCACTAAGCTAGCTATTATTCCTCTTTGCAAGGCTCCACTCTGAAGCACACTCTAGCCACTCACTCACTTGAAGCAATACAGAATGCATAATCGGCAAGCAAAAAAAATAATTCTGATTTCCTCATCTGTATTATTACCACATGTCTCTTGAGGGAAGGGCAGGCAGTGGTAATTCTATACACGTCCGTAACCATGAGTTTGGAGTGTGACAACTTGGGGACCACATCCCCACGACCTCTGCTTACTTTCATTCTTTGAGATTTGCTCATTAAATCTCCCCACTTTTTAACTGTGCCAGCAACTCTGCCTTAAAGGATGCTTGCATTCTGCCTGACTGAGTGGGTCAGGCAGTCAGATTTTTTCCCCCTTCTTTGTTCCAATGCACAATAAGGCCATCTGCTGCCTATTCTGGGCCTGCGGTCCAGGGGCAGGACTCTGGAGACATCCCTCATCCCTCCACAGAAGGAACCCACCAGAAAGTCAGGGAAAGATGCTCACGCTGCTGAGAAAGAAGGCCAAAGGGAAGATGAGGATATCAGCAGGAAGGGATGTGCTCACGAGTGAAGGTGGGTGGGGAAGGGAAGGCAGAAAGAGACAAGAGGACTTCCCTGGTGGTCCAGTGATTAAGACTGTGCTTCTACTGCAGGGGGCACGGGTTCAATCCCTGGTCAGGGAACTAAGATCCCATATGCCACATAGCATGGCCAAAGAAAGAAAAGGACAAGAAGCAGGAAAGGCGCCAAAGAATGGATCAAGTGTAAAAAAAAATTTTTTTTTTTAAAAAAAAGAATGGATCAAGTGTGAGTAGTGAAGAGGCAGAATCAAGAAAGCAGGATGGAGTCTTTCAAGAAGTCAGAGAGAAAGCAGAGTGTTGACGGACCTGTGGAGCAAAGTGCAAGTAATTAAAGGCAAACTACGTCTCTGAGCTCAGTGAGTTGCCCAATGTGGGAGCTGGAAAGGACATCCAGGATCCTCAAGTGCAAATCCTTCACTGTGCAGACAAGCAGCCGCGAGAACTGAGGTGATTCCCAAGGTCCCACAGCAAGTTGGTGTGGCAGGTAGACCAGATCTCCAGATGCCTCATTGGGTATATTTGTACCTCCTAGGGCTGTCCTTTGGTTCAATGATAGACATCACTGATCACTCCCTTGAAGTGAAATGAAAGTCACTCGGTCGTGTCTGATTATTTGCAACCCCATGGACTATAACCCGCCAGGCTCCTCTGTCCATGGATTTCTCCAGAATACTGGAGTGGGTTGCCACGCCCTCCTCCAAGGGATCTTTGCAACCTAGGGACCAAACCTGGGTCTCTGCATTGGAGGCAGATTCTTTACCGTCTGAGCCACTGGGGAAGCATTATTTGTGACTTACTAACAATCTGTGACCAAGGCAGGGGCCTACAGGGGGGCCTACAGGGACTCCAGACTGAGGCAGTTTATAACCTTGACTGGGTCTTCCAGGCTGACACCCGAGGAGTCTGTTTCTCTAAGGTCCAGTGTGGCTCCACGGCCCGCCCTGGAGGAGGTGCGGAAATTCCCACTGGTGCCGGTGAGTCCTAACAGACACCACTGACAAAGCAGCAGGCATCCACCCTAGGCCAGTGTCCCAAGATGTGTGTGGACACCACCCACAACCACAAGAATGGTACCCTCTAGGTTAAGAGGTAACATGTGCAGTAAGAAAGAAGTAAGGCTTAAAAAAAAAAGCTTTTTCTGGTCAGTGATGACACCCAGAAGACCAGGAAGGACACAAGAAGGTGAATGCTTGATTTAAGAAGTCAAAGAGCTCGGACGAGAAGGGGCTGGCAGTGTTCTGCCAGGAGGTAGGGAGGAAAAGAGGAAGCTCAGAAACAGATCCTGCAACCACACATTAAGAAGAGCATCAATTCAAAAAGTAACCAGCAAGATAGGTTTTTCTAAAGCATAAAGCACTAAGTTCTTTCCACATTGACCCTCTTCTAAACTGAACTATAAGGTTTTAAGACCGACTGTATATTGGCTTTCACTCCTGGATAAAATCTTTTTAAAAAAAAAGGAAATAAAATAATGCCAACTGCAGCAACATGGACAGACCTAGAGATGACCATACTAAGTGAAGAAAGTCAGACGGAAGAAGATAAATATCATATGATCCTGCTTATACGTGGAATCTAAAAACTGATACAAATGAACACATTTGCAAAATACAAACAGACTTACAGACATAGAAAACAAATTTATGGTTACCAAAGAGGAAAGGAGCAGTGGGGAGGGAAAAATTACTAGTTTGACATTAAGAAATACACACTACTATATATATATATATATTAATAAACAGATAAATAAGGACTGACTGTATAACATGGGGAACTATATTTACTACCTTGTAACAACTATAATAGAAAAGAATCTGAGAAAGAATAGACACACATAGATATATAACTGAATCACTCTGCTATACACACAAAACTAACACAACTTTGTAAATCAACTTCAATAAACAAATAAAAATTTAAAAATTATGTGTCTAGTGGGTCAATGTACAACTTGCCTACCTCCTCAAAATCAAAATGATATTTGTCAAAAGGGCAATAAACAAGTATGCTGGAAACTGACCATTCACAAACACTTCACATTTGTTAGGAAATATACTCTGGATTCTGCTGAATGAAAAGCACACATGCTACAGAGCAATATTCATGGGGCACCAAGGTGTCCATGGCAGAACAATTTTCATATCTTGACAACAACTGAGATCTGCAGGTGCTTCTCTGAGCAGGACTGCCCAACTCCATTTACGTCAAACCCCAAGCAGG
Source organism: Cervus elaphus (assembly GCF_910594005.1). Taxonomy (NCBI): domain Eukaryota; kingdom Metazoa; phylum Chordata; class Mammalia; order Artiodactyla; family Cervidae; genus Cervus; species Cervus elaphus. Next base: position 36,953,941 of record NC_057830.1, read on the forward strand.
AAGTAATCCTTCCATTTGATGTTCTTATCAGTAGAATTAAGTTCCTGGTTCAACAATTCATCTGCTGTACCCTGGCCTCATTCCAAAAAGATACACCGTTTAGGAATTCTTTAAAAGTCAAAATCAAATACTTAGGAGCAAAGGCTCAAAACTGATAGCTCTCTGAAGATTCCTCCACGGACTGTTGCTTTCAAAGTGATCACAATCAAATCGCATTTTCAATCTAAGAAAGACAAAAGTTCTAGAGCCACTTTTTTTTTTTTTAGTCCTACTGAAATTCTCAGGTTCAACTGAAGAACCTTAGAGCTGGACAGAAAATGAGCCTAAGGCTGGCCTGCCCCCATCACTCCCCTTACTTGGAAGACCCATCCGCTGTTCAGTCTAGCAATTTTCAGAAGGAAAGACAACAACACAGGCTCATGTTCTCGTGATAATGGTGCTCAGGCACTAAGAATATTTGTAAGCTGTCTTACTGATCATGGTGGTTCCTCCAGCCAGGGCTGCCTTGGTGCCTTGGAAGAAGTCATCAGCAGAGGTCATCCCCTGATCAGGCATCTGGAAGCGGGTATGGACATCAATCCCTCCAGGGATCACCATTCTGGAATGGGCTTCAATGGTCTTCACTCCTCCCGGCACAATCAGGTTTTCTCCTATTTGCCTAAATAAACAGGGTGGGCAATAATGACCGTAAATGAAATGTCCTAAATCAAACAGCATCTGACAGACACCTTCACCAAGCCCATAAACATTCCTTCTCTATATTCCAAAGACTTTTCAGGTTATTGTTATTGTTATTACTCATAATGTCTGTGCCCTACTCCCTACCCACAAGAAGCAATGTAGAGCATACTAGAAAACAAAATTTAAATAAGGCACCAGCGGCCGATTCAAGGTTTAGTTACCAGAAAATCCATATGACCAAATGATAACAAAGTCCCAAGATATTTACATAAAATACTGCCATACTTTATCACACACCCAGTTGAATTACTTATCCTATAACAACTTTCTCCAGACCTGCTTTCACTTTACATTTATTTTCACCATATCCTTTTCAACAAAGAGAAATGAGGATTAAAAGGGTATGGAGTAAAACAAAACAAAGCAAAAAAATAATAATAATAACATTCTTATTATGAAAAGTAAACACTATGATTGAAACTACTTAAAAATATGATTAGCAACTCAGATAACAGAGGTAGAAAATTATTCATTCACGATGAATAATGAATATAAATTAAATTCATTAACATGCATTAATGAATATTCGTGGGTGACATGAATTCCCTTCCCATTTTTAAAAAAGTACCTCTGCTACATCTGTCTGCCAGTTTTTTGAAAAGGTAAAACTAATCACGAAGGAGTTGGTCAAGTTCTAAAACAAATTAGTGATGACTAAAAATAGCACATGGGCTTATTCACTCTTCCGCCAGAGTCTTACGGACCAGATCATGCTGCTTTCCAGTTGGGGGAAAATGGAACATGAAAGTCATGGTATTTGAGAGCCTGGAGCTGAGACTGTCACAAGCAAACACACATGGAGAAAACATTAAATGTTGAAATGTTAAAACCTCTTTTAGGATCATAAATCAGGGTGTGAGTTTCCAGGCAACACACCCGTTCACTACACTTTTCCACTTCTCTGGATTGGTTTGTTGCTGGCCCTTGATAAATGCTGCTTATTTAAAAGATGTCACTTGCTGCAGTGTTTGTCTTTAAACAGATGTGCTATTTCTCCAGGGCCTGTGAGCTGTCCCAATTGGAAGGGCATGAGAATACTGGGATGTTCTCAACGCACTTAACCCTCTAGGGTCCAAAAATACCCTAATTCAATCACTGTTCTGTTGTTGTCTCCCTTGAAACACAATACACAGTAAACACAAGGGCAGTCCTATTTGTGTTCATTGACACTTAAAGAATGAAATCTAAAATTGCCTTGAATGAGGCAGTAATTTTTCTCTGTGGCCTAGTAATTAATTGGGTTCCCTTTGGCCCCAACAACTTGGATTCTTGATTAAGAAAGCAGATGTGCTATCATGACAATGAGGCTGTATTTTGTACCTGTGTCCTCTAACTATCCTACCCTCCACACACAACAACTACGTTCTAGGAACACCTTTAATATAGTCAATGGATCATAACCCAAGTATTTGGCAACAAGAAAACATTGTGTCACATTGGTTAAAAATAGTCAATTACATAACACGTAAGGAAATGGATGTGCATCCAATTGTGGCTTTGAATTCCCTAAATCTGAGCTTTGAAATTCACTAATTACCAGCAATCAAGCTGTGTTTAAACAGATATTAAGTTAGTGTCTCTTTGAAGTCACTAGAGCTGATACTAGACGTCTGAATTGTACATAATGCTTAGCAACACTGCAAGGTACCCAAATTTGTCAAGATGATGAGTTACACTTACTTGATCAACCCATCCTCCATGTATATGTCTGCATAGAATGACTGGTCATCATTAACAATTTTACCTCCTTTGATCAGAAGACGATCACTCTGAAACAAAGAAGTAGTAAGGTCATAATGCATTCCTGATTCACGATAAGACAAATGAGCTAAGAACACTTTCATTGTTCCAAAGAGATGCTCAAAGTGAGCCAATTTGGGAAAGACTCAGTGACAAAGGTGAACCCGTATGTGGCAACCTATTCATCATTTGATGAGTCAGAACATACTGGCAAAATTCAAAGCTTGTCCTAGAGGAAAAAAATCTTTCTCAATTGGACCCAAAAGCAAAAAAGAATTAAAAAAAAAAAAAAAAAGCCCAACAATCTCTCTTTAAAGAGCTATTTAAAAACATTTCAGATAAAGAAGACAATTACTTTAAATAGCTTTAGGTTAAACTTCATGTTAAAACAAAATACACCCACATGTAGGGGAAGTCAATTCTTGGCGAGGTTTGTGTGGGGGAAAAATTAACCAAAGTCTGTTGTCATGGGATACTCTACACAAACACATTTGGTTCAATTATAGCAAGGTTTCAATTCAGTATGTTATCTTTGTGGTAAATCACAGCAACTGTAGGTGGGAAGAAAATACTTCAAAGATGCACCATTTTAACTGTTCAGCTGTTAAGAAAAAGGTAAAGTTTTCAGATAAAGTAGATGAGAGGACAAGTTCTAAAAATCTCACACCATTATTGACTGTACATGTACTTATATTTTAATTGGTGCAAAAAAATATATGACAAGCAGCCCATAAGTCACAAGAATGGAACAGAAATGTTACATTATGATTCATCTCTACAGAAATGCTGTTGATGGAATCTTATGCTAAAATCCTGTGTTCCGCGGACACACACCTGTATTATTCCACAGAAGGGTTAAATGATTGCCCTTTTTATATGGTTTTAATATGGTCCATTTTAACAATTAACTCAAAATTCAATTAAAAAAAATATTCTCATCAAGTGCAATTTATGTTTAGCACCTACCAAAATGAGAAAATTAAAGCAACTCTTTAAAAAAAAAATGCTGCCTGAGACATAGGGGAAAAGACTTTTACACATAAATGCACACACACTTGGGTTTAGAAAGTATTTATTGTTTCTCTAACATAATCAAAAACATTAAGATTATTTTAATTGTGTACACTGTGGGGGCCTTCGCTCTGCTGCAGACTTTGAGAGACAGAATAAAGAGGCAGCAACAATTCCTGTATTTACATAAAATAAATGTAAAAACTTTTACAAAATCCTGCCCTGTAAACCATGTCACCCCAGCTGCCAATCAAACCTGTGAGGTGGATGGAGCCAGATTCTTGTTCCCAGGACACAGACAGAAACTGAGACTCAGAGAGGTTAAGCCACTGGCCCAAAGTCACCTGATCCAGTGCATGAACTGTCTACAATGACCTCCCCCTCTTCCCCAGTACCCAGCTTTGACAGGATAAATATCCCTGGGGAGGCAAGGAGAAGCCCTGCCCTTCACCACCTGCTCGCTTAGTCACTGCGGTACCTGTCTCGGCCATCATGCGAATCCCAGAGCCAACAACATGTTAAGAAAACAAGAGAGAGAGAGAGAAACATCACAGCCCAGCTCACTCGTGTGGCTTCTTACATAAGAGGTTGGCCATGCTGATGGAGGGAGGGAAACCATGCTATAGGTCCCACTATCCTGCAACCAGATTTTGTTAAAGGGTAAAGGGGGCGCTCTTTTGGAAAAAAAAAAAATCAGTCTTGTTGATTGTTTGCTTTTTACATTTTTTTCTCCCCACACTGTCAAACCGAAACTGCCTTTTTCATTCACGAAGACAGCGGATTACTTCAGGCTTGCAGCAAATCTGCTCTCCACCCGCCCCCCACCCCACGCCCCAGATTCCTCTCTCGGGCGCAATGAACACATAATGTGGGGTGCCCCCGCGCTCGGCCCTTTGGGATTCTGGGTCTCTCGCCCTCAAGAAAAAGCTAGCAGCCACCGCCTCTGCTCATCCTCTAAAACCCTCCGGAGCACACGCCCCCTCCCCCGTGCGTTTGCTCCCACATCCCTCTCTTGCGGATGGGTGTGCCCTTGTGCATCCACTGGAAGCCGGGGTGCCGGTGGCCAAGGAGGAAACCACAGTGAAAGCGCGCCCTCAGACCCAGCCCTAAACACATCGTGACTTTTCAAAGATTCTTTCTTTCGGTCACCGTCTCAGCCCTGGGTTCTACCAGTTGCAATCGCGTTATCATTATATAACAATGAATTTCCCTCGCGTTCCTCCCTCCGCGGGATATCATTCGGGGATGCAGACAGCGAAGATTGGCGAGAAGAGAAGATGGGGGCGGGGGAGCAGCGGGAACAGGAACCTAAGTTCATCTCCCAAGCATCGGAGAGTCATCGTTTGGAGCTCCTCCTGATTTACAGACTAAGGACCCCAAGCCCCAGGGCTGCGCCCGCATCTCCGGCTGCTGCGATCATTGTCTGGCCAAGGCCGGGCCGGGCCATCTGCTCTGCACGTCGCGCAGCGCCATTACCTCCCCGAGCCCGGCTTCGCGCTGTCCCCAACGCCCACCCCCCCTAGCCCGCTTTGTATAAGCCAACACGGAGGCCTCCCTGGCTGCAGAAAGACACAAGAAAGCGAGCCCAGAGCCCCGCCAGGATCCCAGCCCCAAACTCTGGGGCGAGAAAGCCAATAGGGCCATCAAAAATCGGTCTTAGTCAACAAAAAGCCCACGCCTGTCCGTCCCTACTCCCCCCCCCCCCCGCCCCCTCTGCTCATCATCACGTCCCTGTTTTTCCTTCCAGTTTCTCCAGGATCCCGGTACACCCAGCCCTTCTCAGCATCCCTCCGCTGTCATTACGCCTCCGGGCTGAAACCGCTCCTTTTTCTGAAGAACCGGAGGAAGGCTCCAGAAAGCCCCTTATGGTGGGGGCGGGAAATGGGGAAGAATCCATTTCCCCGTCTTCCCCCTCAGGCTCCAGGAGTCCAGCCCCGCAGCACGCAGCCGGGAGAACAATATCCGAGCTTCAACCATGCATATTCAATCTGAGATCCATTTGCTTACACCCCGCAGACCAGCACCGCAGCATCCCGCTCTGACAATAAAAGGATACAGCGGATCTGGCGCGCTACCTAAAACGACCTTAATGCACTCACGCTCCTATTTTAACGCCTTAGAAACTATGCAGCTTACAATTCCATAGGATTGCGTCTCCCATCACGATCGCCTTCCTCGGTAACAAGAGGGTAAAGAGAAAAAAAAAAGTTGGGTTCCTCTTCCTCCCCCTGCTTTAAAAAAAAAAAAAAATATATATATATATATACATATATATATATATATATTCTTTAGACCATCTGTGCTACAAAAAAAGGTTGCTGGCCGATCGCATATCGCCCAAATACCCAACTCACCGTGATGCGTGGAATATTTTTCTTCCCCTGATAAGACATCTCTCTCCTGGGAAAAAATTAATTTCAAAAGAGCAGCTTTAAACAAAAATTGCCAGGAAAGACACTTGGTTATTTTTTGCAGGATTGAAAAATGTGCAGTCGAATAGCTGGTCTTGCTGATAGCAAATATCAGGAACGTAAGAGATAAATGCAATCCTCTGTCTCTTTTTCTTCCTCTCCTCCAGCACTGCCCCAGCTAGGGCGGAAAAAAAGAAAGAGAGAGAGAGAGAGAGAGAGAACAGGAGGGAAGGGGGTGGAAATAAACTACAGCAATAAAAGCCTCGGTTCAAGTCTGCCACCGCGGCGCATGCGCCGCCAGCCACTCCCTTTCCTCTCTGGCCAAAGCCATCCGCTTCGAGAGAGACGAGTCCTGATTGGTCACAATCGTGGGATATGCAAATGAGTGCAGGCGGGGAGGGGAGCGGCGCGAGTGCGCGAATTGCTGCAGTGCAGCCGAGGGCGGCGGTCGGTGCGTGCGCCCGATCGGGGAGCGCGCCTTTCGCGCCCTTTCTTTGGACCAGGGCCTCGGCCACCGGGGCTGGCAGAGGCCCCAAATGCAGCATCAGCAATGCAGGGATAGCGGAGGGGTGGTCATTACGGACAGGGGGAGTCCAACCCCTAGACGGTGGGCTTAGATGGGGCCCCGGCGGCACGCACACGCTCGCGCGCGCCCCGATGGATGCCCGCCCGCGCGCCAATCCGCGGAGGCCGCCGCTGCAGCCCCGCGTGGGGTGACTGCGCCGAGCCAATGGCTTTGCTGGCGGCGAGCGCGCGACTGCACGGCCGGCCGGCGCCGCGCCGCCCGGGAGGGGCGCCCGAGCCCTCCTCCCGCCGTCCTCGCCTTTCGCGAAGGCTCGCTCGGCCTCCGCCCAGGAGTCGACGGGGGAATTCAGATGGCAGCGAGCGGAGGGAAGGGGAGCGGGGCGGGAAGGCTCCGCGAGGCGCCGCGCCGGCCACGCCCGGCCCTGGAGAGGGGCGGCTGGACGCGGGCCTGTGGGCGGCCGGCGCCCGGCTGGGCTCGCCGGGGGCGGAGAGGCGCGGGCCCGAGGTGAGGCTGCGGATAAGTGGAGCCAGAGGCCAGGCTTCGGGCATCCTTGGCCTGGCAGCTGGAAAAGAAAGTCTGAAGCCCTCACTGCTCTAAGCAGGGAAGGAAAGCAGCCAAAGAAGACGTAGTTCGCTGCTGGGGATGGAAACCCCGCCCTAAAACATCCTTTTGTGCCTTGGGGTCGCCAGGAACTTGGGGGCAAGGGAGGAGCATCAACCCCCTGTTGAGGCCAAAAAAGGCTCTGTCTAGGCCCGAGTCTCTTTAATAGTCACTCTCACCTACACGATTTAGGGGGATGAAGCAGGAGGCAAGGGATGGGGGCAGGGCTGGGGAGTACGTTTCACTGCTGCCTGCAATTCTGTTGAGAAACTGTTGGGATTAAAAGTGCCCAGGGAGCCCAAAGGATGTGCATTGTTATAGACTGGCCCCCCAGTTCACATAATGAAGCCAAAAGCCAGGAGATGAACTGGAGAAGCTGGAGGAATGAAGGAAAGGCGATCTCAAAAAGAAAGGTATCCTGAGTCATGGAGAGAACCACCCAGAATCCGTTTAAAACACGGGGAGTCTTAACTCCCCAGCCAGAGATCCTACCACACAGGGCTTTTAAGGCCTCTCTTCTTGGGCTAGAAATTAAACAGGTTGGGACCCATTGGCTCTGTCCAAGTCCTTCTCTGATGCTCTTACTTCAGAATCCTTGTAGAAAGAAGCTGAACCACTTGATCGGGAGCGGTCTATCAAAAGTCATCTCTTAGGAAGGTTGCCCAGTCAGGTACAATGACAAAAACATCTGGGCTGGCCTTGAACTTCTCTACTAGAGATCAAACAATAGATAGAATCCTCACGTAATCTATGCCTTCCGGCAACCATGGAGAGAAAAAAAAAAATCTATTTAATTGGCTCACACCTGCTCAGCAAAGATTAGCCAGATAAACGCAAAATAATCCTGAGGCTAGGATGGGCTCACGTTTCAAAGTCTCTCTACATCTGGCCACTTTGGATGGTTGTTTGTCTCTCCAGAAGGTGTAAGATGCACCCTTTCACTCCTCTTTCTGTAAATTCTAAAGACCCAGAAAGAGGCTCTGGGGCACCCAGCAGTCTTCCCAGCTGGTTAATTCATTGCAGTTCCAATTAGCTCTGCATCTTAAAAATTGAAAAAAGGAGCACTTCCCCCTCCAACTCTGCGATGTGCTAAGAGCCAAGTGAGTTGAAATCAGCAAGTATTGGTGTCAGCCTGAAAGGGTCAAAGTCACAAGTCTGAGAACACACAGAATGTACCTTCCTACCCAGAAAACCCTCTGACATTTCCAACCAGGAGTGGGTGAGGGGCAGCAGGAGGATGAGTATCCTATTAAATCATAAGGAGAATACTACTGGACAAACAAGTAAATGAGGGTCAAATGAATTAAAGCAAAATAACCACTAATGACATTATTTGTTTATATTCTTATTCTATGTTCCTGCTCCCGAATTGCTTGATCGTAAAGGCTTTAACTATACCTTGCTATTTATGAGTTTGCCATTGAATATTTTGCTCCCAAGAGCTTTTATATCCATCTTATTTATATCAACCTTATTTCTATAACCACTGATAGGAGGTTCCTAGACCAGGAGAACTGACATTACTGCTCATAAATATCCAGAGATGTGATGTTTAATTTCATTTGTCTGCTCTGAGTAGAGCCTAAGAGTATTTGGCACGTAGAAGGTGCCAAATAGATTTAATTGACCAAGGACAAGAACTGTCAGCAATCTGCATTGCTTACCATACTTACCGCTCAATAACAATGCAGAGAAGGAATCGATGTGGGGGAGAATTTTCCACCCACTCTGCATTGATTGACTTGTTAATATACAGTATTTTTACACTGTCTTTGGATGAACACTCAGTGAAAATTGCCTGTAAAGTTACAAACCATTGACCCTGAACCAAATAGGTGAACCGATTCTCGGGCATGATTTTTCTGAATTTTTTTAAAACTTAAAAGCATTATAAGCTGGCCTATTCTACATTCACGACCCCTTCCCAGTCCTTGCCTTCCCACTTCCCATAGGTCTCCCCCAGCATCTAGAAAGAGCCAGAAGTGATGTTGTTGTTTAGTTGTTGTGTCCGACTCTTTGTGACCCCACGGACTGTAGTCCACCAGGCTCCTCTGTCCATGGGATGTCCTAGGCAAGAATACTGGAGTGGGTTGCCATTTCCTACTCCAGGGGATCTTCCCAACCCAGGGATCAAAACTCGGTCTCCTGCATCGGCAGGCAGATTCTATACCGATTTGCCACCAAGGAAACCCGAGAGGTGATGGACAATGAGTTAATGAAATAGTTCTGCTGCAGACATCCTGGTGCTCTGGAGGAAGGGAGACCCTGCCTCATGATCCGAGAGCAGCAGGAGCGGTATCCTATATCCAGCGATAACCTATATCCAGGTGGTATGTGTGTGCTCTGTCGCTTCAGTCACGTCCAACTCTTTCCGACCCCGTGGACTGTAGCCCGCCAGGCTCCTCTGTCCATGGGATCTCCCAGGCAAGAATACTGGAGTGGGTTGCTGTTTCCCCCTCCAGGGGATCTTCCTGATCCAGGGATTGAACCCACATCTCCTTCATCTCTTGCATTACAGGCAAATTCTTTACCACTGAACCATATCCAAGTGAGCACCAAGTAGTTTCAGCTCTCAAAGTCTAGGAGCTCTTTCAAAAGTCTTACTCATCTTTTACCCGAATAAAGAGCCTGATGGAGAAAGGGTTCAAGAAGGATGGGGTGATGGAGGGATGACATCCAGCGTGTCTGAGATGTTCCGGTCCTACAGCCTGCCAGGAACCAGGGGTGGGAGGTGAGTCCCAGTCACTCAAGCACTCCAGCGTGACGGGGCTGCTTTTGGTTCCTCGGCAGCAGTGTCCCCTCCTGGACCAGCCCCACCTCTGCTCTCGATTTCTTCTTCCCCCTTTGGGGAGCAGGGGTAACCATTTCTGCTTCTGTGACCCCACCCCCACCCCCCGCGCCTCTGCGGAAGTGAAACCTTCAGGATGTCACCGAGCAAGGGGAGTCCAAATATAAATAGTTGGCAAAGAAGAAACGATTTCAAGTGTTCACTTTGCTGCAGTACAGACGCCAAGGGCAGTGGCCTCGGATGCAGCCTGCTGCTAAGGTTAAAATGAATGCGGTGGTAAGAGGAAGGACTGGAATTCTGCCTTGCCAGAAACTAAGGGCATCAGCTAGGACACTGAGAGGGAAGTGTTGCCTGCTTCTCTGCGGCTGGAATTGGGCCAGTCTGCAGGGGAACAGTTAAGGACCAACGGGTCCCAGCCTGCCCACTGCCTTTCCCAGTGGGGGCATCCTTTACCACAGGGGACAGGGTGGGGGCTGACGAGGATCAGAGGGACTGGTCCTCTGAGCCAGATGCTGACTTTGCTGGAACTGGAAGTTGGGGCTGTGAAGGGTCCTGAGGAAGTCCTTACTGTATGCGGAAGAAGCAAGTTTCATCGCCCCAAATCCTGCCGACATCAGGGCACAGAGGAAGTCATGCACTTCACAGAATCTAGTAGCTTGGCTACGTTGGCTTTCTCTTTTTATCTCCGCTTGGCTCACAATCCTCCCAAATGACCCCCGGCTTTATCTGCCTGGCACAGCACCCTCTGGGGAGCTACAGATTTCCCCCGGGGTCCCTCGGTCAGAGCCAAGACAGACAGCGTCTCTCTCTGACCGTTGTGCCTCAAGCTCGCCCTCTGGTGGTGAATGGGGAGAGTGATCTGGTCCCCTCGGTCCTTGTCTAGCGTGATGGATGATGATGACGCAGGACTTGAAAAGGCCCTTGGAGATGCTTATTCCAGCATACCTGGGTCTTAATCACCTTACGTGATTTTGCCTCTGTGTTAGAACCATCTGGGGCTCCAGCTCAGATCATCTAATTAGAAACTCCAGAGATAAAACCCAGGAATGTTTTTAAAATAGTCTACCTCTGGCCTCTAGACCCAGGGATCCCCAATCTCTGGGATCTAATGCCTGATGATCTGAGGTGGAGCTGATGTCATAATAATAAAAATAAAATTCACTATAAATGTAAGTACTTGAATCATCCCAAAACCACCCCCACCTCCACTGTCCACAGAAAAGTTGTCTTCCACAAAACCAATCCCTGGTGCCAAAAAGGTTGGAGACGGCTGGTCTAGACCACTCCTACCCTCCTTTTACAGAAGAGGAATCTTGGAAAATATGAACCAAAATGCAATCCCTCCCCAGGACTTTCCCCTCCCCAAAGTACATTGATGGTCCTGCTCTTTCCCCAGCAGGAACATCTTCTGAAAGAGTCATTAATATCATCATCATGATCTTTCTACTGTTTGTTTTCTAGTAAAACACTGTTATGGGTTTACCAGGTGGAACTAGTAGTAAAGAACCCACCTGCCAATGCAGGTTAGACATAAAACATGCTGGTTCGATCCCTGTGTTCGGAAGATCCCCTGGAGAAGGGAATGGCAATCCACTCCAGTATTCTTGTCTGTAGAATTCCATGGACAGAGGAGCCTGGTGGGCTACAATATATAGTGTCGCAAGAGTCAGACACACCAGAAGCAACTTCATTCGCTGAGCACCTACCAGAGTCTAAATACAAGAACTGGGGGCTTTAAATACATCTTATTCAATCCTCCCCCAAATCTTACTAGGTAAGTCTCCGTATCCTTATTTTCTGGACAGGAGTGTAAAGCTCAAAGAAACTTCTTGTTCAAGGCCCGGGTTAACACGAGAGCAACAGAAGGATTGTTCCAATTGTTGTTGGATTGTGTGTAACTGGATTGTCGCACACAATCTAGGTCTGTGTGGAGACCCCAAGCCCAAGGTGCTCGTTATCTGAATGATTCAAGTATTTGTGTAGCAGCAACCAGGACCCACCATGAAAGAAGTGAGCATAGGTGGTCTGCAGTCTTTTCACCCCATTCACAGTCTCTGGCTGCCACTCGAGGCACCGAGAACTTCCATCAGTCAATCAGGACCTGTGTGTGTTAGACACTTGTCCTTGTCCCCAAATTAATTCTCCATCTCTTTCTTCATCACCCACTGAGATTCAGTTTCTCTCAGCGACCCACCTTTCCTCTGATTGGAAACATGATAGATCAACACCAGAGTTTAAGTGAACAAAGAATCCACACTGCACTGCCCCTGGGCTGAAAGGGGAAGAGCCTGATGGGCTGCTTCCATAAATAAAATGCAAACTATCACTTCTGCACTGCAGACTCTTCCTGGGTTCCCTCGCCCCACCCCCATGGGCAGCCCCCTGGTTTCTGCCTGTTTCCTCCTCTTCTCCCATTCACAGCGGGGGCCGGCTCCTCCTGACCCTCCAATACTCTCCGCAGGATGCAGAGAACGGGCTTGTGGAGACAGCAGGAGGAGAGGGTGGGACGAATAGAGAGGGTAGCATTGACATATACACACCACCACGTGTAGGACAGAGCGCTAGTGGGGGGCTGCCGAGCAGCACGGAGCTCTCAGCTCGGTGCTCCGAGGACCTGGGGGGGGGGGGTAGGAGGGAAGCTCGGGAAGGAGAGGATACATGTCTGTACGTATAGCTGCTTCACTTCATTATACTGCAGAGACTAACACAACCTTGTAAAGCAATTATCCTCCAATTTAAAAAAATTTTAAAAAACTCCCTCTGCAGGAAGCTCCTTCCTGCCCACCCTGTCTGAAGTCAGCCCACAGTCACCACGCTTCCCTGTCTTAGTGTCGTCTCCTCAGCACCAGTGACCACAAAGCTGGAAGTATTTTGTGAATTCGTTTACTTCCCTCTCACCTGCAAACTGTCTAAGGGGCCTTATTCTCCACCCCACCCAGCACAGACCTCACAGTGCTCAATAACGCATACGCTGAATGAGCAAACCAATCGCACGCCCTCCCCCACAACGGCCTTACGCAGCTGTCCTCGGGCCGCCCCATCCTGCTGAGCCGGCCTGCAGCCTGGGTGACAGCCTCTCCTACCCTGATGCAAACCCCGGGGTTTTAAAATGCCAGATGGAGAGGGACTCCCCTGGTAGCCCAGTGATTAAGACTGCGTGCTCCCAATGCAGGGGGCACAAGTTTGATCCCTGGTCTGGGAACTAAGAGCTACCCACCTGCTTTGGGTTTGTTACAGAAAATAATAATAATAACTATAATATAATATAATCATATACTGTATTATGCAGGGAACTCAAACCCCCTGCTCTGTGACAACCTAGAGGGGTGGGATGGGGTGAGAAATAGGAAGGCGGCTCAAGAGGGAGCAGACATATGTACACCTGTGGCTGATTCATGCAGAAACCAACACAATATTGTAAAGCAATTATCCCCCAATTAAAAATAAATTTTAAAAAAAGATTAGCTAACAAAAAAGAGGGTAAAAAATACAGGCAAATATTTTATTAATAAAAATATATATAATCCTTGCAAAGTGTGTGTTAGTTGCTCAGCTGTGTCAGACTCTTTGCAACTCCATGGACTGTAAGCCCGCCAGGCTCCTCTGTCTATGGAATTCTCCAGGCAAGAATACTGGAGGGGGTTGCCATTCCCTTCTCCAAATCCTTGCAAAACTTATAAGAAATTCAATTATGCCAGCAGCATTTTAGAATGACTGTTCATTAAGATACTTCTTAATGAAGTATCTTTTCTAAAAAAAAAAATATCTTTTCTAAAAAAAATTATATATATATATACATATATATACATACATATATATATATATATATACACACACACACACATAAAATAAAATGCCAGGTGGTGAGAATTCATCTCACTGGGTTGGGTCATGTGTCTGGGCTCCAGTTATCCACTGCAGAGCAAGCAGATTCCCTCCCACGGGGATCTTCCCTCCAAAAGCATTCTACCGCACAGGTCTACCTGCAGGCCAATTGTGGGCACTGCAGTCAGCTTCCTTTCCCAAGCCTACTCATGTTCCGCCACACCCAGAAAATAACAGCAGATCCTCACCAACCTGGGCCCTCCTTGAATCAGAAGCTGTGTCAGTTTCACAAAGGACCAAGAAAAATGGAGAACTCTGTGCCCAGAGAGTGTCAGTGATATTTCAGTTTAAGTCCCTTAAGAGAACCCCAGCCATGTTCACAGACTGAGAACTACTCACTGATTCAAAAACACTCCATGCCTCTTGCCTATTTGCTCAAACAGGTTCCCAAGAGACCTCTTTGGGGTGATTTGTTAGCTTTAGTCTGTGAATTCTTGGAAGTAGTCCAGTTGGATATTGTAAAGATGTCAAGAAATGCAGAATTTCCCCTTAATCAGATTGCTCCGCCTTCCCCTCTTCTTCCCTCCTCTCCTCGACCCACCCACTGTTTGTTTTCAAGTGGGCCAGAGGTTGGGCTCTCCAGGTGGCACTGTGATAAAGAATCCACCTGCCAATGCAGGAGATGTGAGTTTGATCCCTGGGTTGGGAATATCCCAGGGAGAGGAAATGGCAACCTACTCCAGTATTCTTGCCTGGAGAAGTCCATGGACAGAGGGGCCTGGAGGTTACAGTCCATGGGGTCACAAAGAGTCGGACACAGCTGAGCGGCTGAGCACTCACATGTGAGCCAGAGGTTATCATCCTCTGTGGGCCAGCCCAAGGAGATCGCAAGCTCCACACACACAGCCCCTCCTATGCTACAAGGTGCTGTGCTGTGAGGCCACCGGGCGAGGCACGTCCAGGCCTGGGCTGGGGGCTCTGTGTCCCCAGAGACCCATCCAAAGACTTAGGAGCACAGACGGCCTCTGTCCAGAATCAGAGTAGGCCCTCACAAGACAGAGGGGGAGAAGAGTCAGCAAAGGAGGAACAGCCAACAGATGCGAGCAGACGCCCCATGGAGGACGTGGGCCTTTAGACCAGATGCTATAATCACGGGCAAGGCTGACTTCGAGTGGGCGCTGCAGTCCCACTGGGGGAGGAACTGGAGAGCTTGCACTGGTGTCTACCCAGCTCGGCGGTTCCCCTCCGTTCCTCCAGAATTGAAAAATGGAGTGAAATTGGTAAAATGGCCACTTCAAAGTGAGTGAGCTGAGAGAGGATAAAGGTAATCCGGGAGGGCTGAGAGGAGGTGGTGTCTTTCCTCTCTCCTCCTGTCTCCTCTCCATCTCAGGCCATGGTGCTCATCTGAGTTGTCACCATCTCTCACAGGCCTAATTCACTGGGACCCTGCTTCTGAGTCTGATTCAGTCCTGAAGTCAGAGTACTTTTATAGAAGTGCAAAGTTGGCCGTGTCATTTACGCTTCTGCTTATCATGTTGGAATTGCTCACAATCCCTGTGGGATAGGACCCATAACCCTTAGTATCACATCCACGGCCTGTGACTAGCCCAGCCTCTGCTTCTGCCCTTGCCTTCCTCAGCACGCTCTGCAGTCGTAGCACTCACCCCATGCTCCACACTAAAGCCTTCACTTCCCTTGCATATAGCCTCCGTGTTTGTGCTCACATCTGTGTCCCTCCAAACACACCCATCCCTTGCTGACCCCTCACACCATCACCCATTCGGGCATCCATTCCTGCGTACAACTGACCACTCCTTCTGTTATACTGTGCTGACGTCTCCCAAAGCACCTGAAACAGTTGCCTCTACCTATTTCTTTACACATTGTCTTCTTCTCCTGGACAATAAGCTTCTTGAGGACAGAGATGACACTTTCTTTTTTCAGCACCCATCATCGTATCTTGTAGACAATAAGTACAAAGCAAGCTCTGAAAGAACGGATGGGTGGGTAGATGGGTGGATTATGGATGGATGAGTGGACACATGAACGGATGAAAGGATAGATAGATGGATGGAGAGATGGATGGGTGAGTGAATGGATGGATTGACAGGAGGGTAAATGATGGATAAATGAATGACTAAGCTCCTTGAACAAATCTCCCAGTAATAACATACAGTTACACTGGAACTTGAGTCTAAAATGATCTTCTACTGCACACAGTTTACAACCAGGTTCTGTCTTAGGTCCCATCTATTTAGTGAGAGCTGCCAGGAAGACCAATGGGCACTCAAGACAACAACCTTCTCCCAGTAAAGGAGGCTGTGGAACCGTCACTAAGGCTTGGGCAACCTAACCTGCTACCAGTACCACCCTGTATTCATAGATGGATTATGTCCTCTCGGGGAGAGACACTCTCCATGTTGCAGAAACCTCTAGGATCAGTGGGTGTATCTCCAGACACTTCTCCTTCATGGGCATGGGATAGGAGAGCTTGAACAAAGAACACCCTGATAGAAGTGTCATCCTCCAGTGTGACAGAAATCCTTCTAGGTTGGTATGTGGGAAGTTCAGATAGACAAAGGCAGAACAATCAAGGTCACCTTGTGAAATGTCCTTTCAATCCAGCACTGGGACATAAATTCCTCATCCTGCCCACTCCCATTCACTATCCTTCCTCTCGTTATGCCATATCAAGTCATTTGGCCGTTTTGCCTACAGAATACCAGAAGTGTTCACGATTTGGTGGGTGATCAAGGTTATGATCAGAACAGAAGGAGTCTTAATTCTAAACTCATGACCCCTGGAAAGCCACTGGTTTGAGCCCCTCCCTTTCAGCCTCCTTTGGGGTCAAGGCCAGAGCTGAGAGACACAGTGCAAGCCTCAGGCAGATCGGCTCCTGAGTCATCATCTGCTGGGGAGACCGAATCGGGGCATTCACACAATGACCTGCCTATCAGAGTGATGGAGAAGAGCAGTGAGACAGAGTTCATCAAAGCCACTGCCATTTCTCCTACAAGGATGCAGCAAAATGCTGTCAGGCTGCAAAGTCATAACAAAAATCACAGCATGCAGAGGACTTCCCTGGTGGTCCAGTGCTTAAAAATCTGCCTGCAATACAGGAGACACGGGTTTGATCCCTGGTCTGGGAACTAAGATCCCACACACCTCAGGGCAACAGAGCCCTGCAGGCCGCAACTTCTGAGCCCAAGCACCACAACTAGAGAGTCCGTGCACCACAAGGAAAGATCTCACATGCCACAACTAAGATGCAACACAGCCAAATAAATAAATGAATAATATTTTTAAAAAAACAAACAAAAGAAAACACAGCATGCAGCATTGGGACCCATAGCCATTGCCAGCTCAAGCTACTCTCTCCAGCCATGCGTCTCTGTATCTCACTGGCCAAAATGCAGCTGGCTTACATCTCTATTTCAGTCTACCTAGGCTAATACTCTTGCATTGGCATGGCAACCCACTCCAGTATTTTTCCCTGGAGAATCCCACGGACAGGGGAGCCTGAAGGGCTATAGTCCATAGTGTCGCAGAGTCGGACACAACTGAACCAGCACATGCAGGCTGATACTCAGCAGCTATTCCTACTGCAACAACCCAGGAAGTGTCCCCTACTGGCTTGTGAAGGTTGATTTGGTTCTCAGGATGACAGCGAGAAGCAGGACAGCTGGCCATAATCCAACTGTCTTCTGTATCACCATGAACAACAGAGAAGTGACTCAGCCTCTCTGTGGTTTTAGACCTTTTACAACTCAGACAGCAACATCTGACCAAATGCTTGATTCTCCCTTCCCCAACCACAGCAGGTCCTTCTGATACCTTCCTTCAGGTCTGTTTAAATTACAACCTTGAGTTGCTCTTCCATGACAACTGTGTCTGCTCATAGCAGTCTGAGCCCAACCAGCTAATACATGGCTGAGAGAGACAGTGCCATTCGGAACATGACAAGCTATGACTTTCATCAAAGCATGAAGAAGACAGTGGCCCCAGATGATTTCAGGCTGTGCTCCAGGTGGGTGGATTACTGGTGGGAGGCCCTCTTGAAAAATGGCAGCCCTCCCCTGGAATAGCTGCCTGCATCTACCAAGCGGTGCTCCTCAGAATCCTTCCCTCAGATCCTATCCCAGGGTTAGGCTTAACTGATGAACCACTGGCCTTTGCACCCTAGAGTGTGTTAGTTGCTCAGTCGTGTCTGACTCTTTGCAACTCCATGGACTGTAGCCCACAGGGCAAGAATAAAGGAGTGGGTAGTCATTTCCTTCTCCTGGGGATCTTCCCAACCCAGGAGTCGAACTCACATCTCTTAAGTCTCCTGCATTGTAGCCAGATTCTTTACCATCTGAACCACTAAGAAAGCCCATTTTGCACCCTAGAAATGCCCCCACAAATGCCACCCATTGCCACCATTTTGCCTGAAAAGTGACCCCAAAAAGAGCTGAACTCTTTGAAGGATGGTACCTGCCCAACTAAGCACCAGAGTCAACCTCCACATGAGTCAATCCCCTTCCATATCCATCCTGTTTCAGGAGGACCTGGGACAGACCACAGCCCCTTCCCACCGCAGGAACCAAGAGTTCTGCCTCAAGGTGTTAGCATAAAACTCCTACTCCTCCCAGGGATCGAACCTGCATCGCAGACAGACTATTCACTGTCTGAGTCACCGGGGAAGCCTCCCCACTCCTCACACAGGGTAGAGTGGATAGAAACAGGGCGGAGAGGTGAGATTCTCCATCTACTGTCAAGTCCCCAAGACTCACAAAGTTACAGCCCTGAGAAGCCTGAGACAATATGAAACTCACGTGAATTGTCCTTCTGACCTCCACCCTGGCTGTATGACAGTAGCTAATAAATCAACAGTTGTGTGTCTATGTCTAAGAAAAGGAACCACTTCTGACATGACATCGCCTTTCATGCCCTTCTATCCTGGTGTTATTGTTGTCTTGTTCAGTCGTTAAGTTGTGCCCAACTCTGTGACTCCATGGACTGTAGCCCACCAGGCTTGCCTGTCCATGGGATTTCCCAGGCAAGAGTATTGGAGTGGGTAGCCATTCCATTTGTGAGGGGATCTTCCCGACTCAGGGATTGAACCCGGGTCTCCCACATTGCAGACAGATTCTTTACTATCTGAGCCATCAGGGAAGTCCCCAAAGCCCTTCAAGTTCCCCCAAATGAATCCCCAGACATTGTGGAGCAAAGACAATATAGTCTTGCTCCATTGTATCCAAATTCCTGACCCACACAATCCATGCGTGAGCATAATACCATCCCTCATTTTTGCCACTAAATTTTGGGGTCATTCGTTACATAGAAATATCCACCTTGTACAGCTGAACTTAAAGCAATAGGTAAGGGCCATGTATGGAGAACTTTCTAGGCCATGGAAATACATTTGGATTTTACTCCATGTTTATAAAGAAACCATATAAAGGTTTTAATCAAGAGGCCAACAAAATCTGATTCATACTTCTGGCTGCAGAATTAAAGGATTAAAGGGGAGAGTTCATCATGGCTAATATTGGGGGTAGGGGCAGGTAGTCCTGAGACCAATGGACAGATGTACCCTTTACATTGGAGGTAATTTTTTTTTAAGATTTTTTTGATGTGGACCATTTTTGAAGCCTTTATTGAATTTGTTACAATATTGCTTCTATTTTATGTTTGGTTTTTTTGGCCCTGAGGCATGTGGAATCTTAGGTCCCCACCTCCTGCATTGGAAGGGGATTCTTAACCACTGGACTGACAGGGACGTCTCTACATTGGTGGAGAAGGAAATGGCAACCCACTCCAGTACTCTTGCCTGCAGAATTCCATGGACAGAGGAGCCTGGCGGGCTACAGTCCATGAGGTCACAAAAGAGTCGGACACGACTGAGTGACTCACACACACACACACACACACACACACACACACACACACTGAGCCAGGCATTGTTCTAAGTACTTTACATGTATCAGCTCCAGTTAATCCTCATAGTACTTGTATTTGATACTCACAAAACCCCTGTGAGGTAGGGTGGGAACAGAGAGAGATTAGGGAACTTTCTCCAGGACACAAAACTAGTAAGTGGCTGAGCCAGGAATCGGGATTATATCAGGTACCATTAAATTAAATAACCATGGACAAGTGCTCTCTCCCCCACTCTGAAAGGTTCTAGTTCAAATTCAAATTCCTCTTTAGACGTGGAGGCCCCATGAACACTCATTATATAGTTAACGGTGTTTTTTTCCCCTTTCTGGTGAGAAGTAAGTGGGACCAGCAAATTGTGCTGAACTCCTAAACTTCTGTCAATTATACTTAGATGGATCACTCTAAGGTCTACATGTACTTTATACATACAAAAATGAACTCGAAATGAATCAAAGGCCTAAATATAAGAGATGAAACTATAAAACTCTAAGAAGAAAACATGGGGGTAAACCTTTATGCCCTCAGATTAGGACACTGGTGTCTTGACTATGATACCAGAAACTCAAGCAACAAAAGAAAGGTAGGTAAATTGGACTTCGTCAAAATTTGAAATGTTTGTGCATCAAAGGACACTATCCAGAAAGTGAAAAGACACTTCACAAAATGAGAGAAAATATTTGCAAATCCTGTAAGTGATAAGTGTTTAGTATCCAGAATATATAGAGAACTCCTAAACTCAACAACAAAAAGACAATCTGGTTTAAAAATGGACAAAGGACTTAAATAGATCTTTCTCCAATAGATCTTCTCCAAGAAGATATACAAATGACCAACAAGCATACAGAGAAATGCTCGACATCATTAGTCATTGTTGCTGCAGTTTTTCAGCTGCTAAGTCATGTCTGACTCTCTGCGACCCCACGAACTGCAGCATGCCAGGCTTCTCTGTCCATCACTATCTCCCATCATTAGTTGTTAGGGAAATGCAAATCAAAACCACATCCAGTAGGCTAACTATAATCTAAAATACTAAAAAAAAAGGGGGGGGAGAGGGGGACTTCCCTGGTGTTCCTTTAAGAATCCATTTTTCAAAGCAGGGGATGTGAGTTTGATCCCTGGTAGGGGAACTAAGATCTCACATGCCCTGAGGCAACCAGACAAGCTCATGCACAGCCAAAAAAAAAAGAAAGAAAGAAACCACTAAAAAAAGTGTGTTATTGAGGACGGGTAAAAATTGGAACCCCTCATATACCGCTGATGGGATTGTATAGTGGGACAGCCGCTGTGGAAAACAATTTGGCAGGGCCTTAAAAAGTTAAACATAGAGCTACCATATGAACCAGCAATTCAACTCCTAGACATATATTTAAGAGAACTGAAAACATATGTTCATACAAAAACTTGCACATGAATATTCATAGCAGCATTTTTCATAATAGCCAAAAAATTAAAACAATCCAAATGCCTGTCAACTGATGAAAAAGTAGTACATCCATACAATGAACCATCATTCAGCCAAAGAATAAATAAAACGAATGAAGTAGCTAATACATATTACACCTGGATGCACTTTGGAAACATTATGCAAGCTCACGCTGCAGTACCAAAATGCCACAGACTGAGTGGCTTAAGCAGCATTCATTTCTCATAGTTCGGGAGGCCAGAAGTCCACGATCAGGATGTCAGCACGGTTGGGTTTTGGTGAGAGTTCCCTTCCTGGTTCATGGAGAGCCATTTACTCATTGTATCCTCACATGACAGAGAGAGAAAGAGAGAGAGAGGACTAGATCGCTTTGTCTTCTTAGAAAGGCATTCATTCTATCGTGGGAGTCCCACCCCCACGATCAAGTGCGGTAGTGTTAGTTGCTCAGTTGTGTCCAACTCTGCAACTCCACAGGCTGTAGTCTGCCAGGCCCCACTGTCCCTGAGATTTCCCAGGCAAGAATATTGGAGGGGATTGCCATTTCCTTCTCCAGGGGATCTTTCCCACCCAGGAATCCAACCAGGATCTCCTCCTGCGTTGCAGGCGGATTCTTTACCATCTGAGTCACCAAGGAACCCCCCACTCTCACGACCTCACCACTTCTCAAACTCTCCACCTCCTAATACCATCCCAAAAGGGGTTAGGAATTCGACACATGAATTTTGAGGGGACACACACATGCACGCGGTCCATAAATCTAAGAGAAGGAAGCCAGTCACCAAGGGCCATACATTGTATGATTTCCTTTATGTAAAATGTCCAGAGTAGGCAAATCCATAAAAATAAAAAGCAGATTCATGGTTTCCAGGGGCTGGAGGTAGAAGAAATAGAGAATAACTACTTAGTGGGTTTCTCTTGGGGGGAATGATAGGAAACATTTTCATTTATTTATTTTATGTTTTTGCTTGTTTTTGTCATTTTTGGCAGTGCTAGGTCTTCGTTGCTATGCAGGCTTTCCCCCTAGTTGCAGTGAGGGGTAGCTACTCTCCAGTTTCAGTGCCTGGGCTTCTCACTGTGGTGGATTCTCTTGTGGAGCGCAGGCTCTAGGCTTCAGTAGTTGGAGTCCCCAGGCTCTGAAGCACAGGCTCAGTATTTGTGGCTCATGGGCTTAGTTGCTCCACAATATACGGGATCTTCCCACACCAGGGATCAAACCCACGTCTCCTGCACTGGCAAGTGGATTCTTTACCACTGAGCCACCAGGGAAGCCCAAAAATTGTCTTGAAAGTAGACTTTGTGATAGTTGCACAATTTGTGAATAAACTTAAGCCACTGAACTGTATACTTTAAAGGGGTAAATTTTTATGGTATGTGAATTATATCTCAATTTCAAAACCACTTTTTACCAAAGCTCGCTCCTCTCCTGAAGTCCACTCTGACCTCTTGCCCTTGGAAGATATCCTCCCCTCTTCTTTTACCTAAAAATTGAACCCACCAGAGACAAACTCCATTAAATGCCTCTCTTCCCCTTCAGCCCCATCCCTGGGGTCGCACCAGTCACCTCAGTCTCTTCCGTGCTGCAAGGGAAAGCCCTGATCATCCCCCAGGCAACCACATTCACCTCTGTGCTGGAAGCCAACCCCCTCCTCCTTATCAGGGAAACACTCCCAGTCTCCATCAGTCCTGTCCTCCTCCTGGGGCCTTCCTCTCACTAAGGTCAGGGTTGCCCATCTTACAAAAAAGCGAATGAACTTACAAGCATGCAAGGAGCCCTCCTTGTGCCTGTCTCCCTAGCAAACTCCCTGTCTTTCCCATGGGCACCAAATTGTGATTCCCCCACCTGCCCCCACCACTTCATTCCCAATCTCCCCAACCTCACATCACACAGCAGTTGCTGCCTGCCCTCCACCAAGACCGCTCCCACAAAGATCCCAGAACCTAACAGACACTAGTGGTGCCTCCCTTACAGGCTTCATTGTACTTCAGTTCAGGCTTCCCTGGTGGCTCAGTTGGTAAAGAATCCATCTGCAATGCAGGAGACCTGGGTTTGATCCCTGGGTCAGGAAGATCCTCGGAGTAGGAAATGGCAACCCACTCCAGTATTCTTGCCTGAAAAATCCCATGGACAGAGGAGCAGGGCAGGCCACAGTCCATGGGGTTGCAGAATCAAACACAACTTAGTGACTAAACCACCACCACTTCAGTTTATTCTGCCTTTGGCACTATTGACTATCCTGCAATCTTCTGAAATGTCCTTCCCTTCCTTCCCTATCTTAACTTTTTAAATATTAATTAACATAATATGGCCATTGCTTAAGCACCTGCTAATACCAGTCACTGTATCTCTACAATCCTTATGGTTAATCAGCTCTGCTATTTAATAGGAATTGTCTGTTTTTCCTATTAGCTCCAGAGCCAGTAGATTTGCTACACTGAGGCCTAGAACTAAATATCTGACTCATCCCCAGCTCTAGATGGCTCCAAAATCAGTGCTTTATCTACCATGCTGCCACTCTTGTCTACAATTTATTCTATTCCTATGGCTTGTTGATCCTTAACCCCTTTTAGACACTTTGCAACCAGAATTATCGCACCCCTAAGAAATTCTTCACCCTCCTGCTAAGTCATTATAGAATGAATAATGGATCAATTCATCAAAGTGGTATAATTGTAAATATATATCTAGCCAACATTGGAGCACCTAAATATATTAAGCAAATACTAACAAATCTGAAGGGAAAAATAAACAATACAGTAATAGTAGGGAACTTCAATACCTCACTTTCAACAATGGATGGATTACCCACTCAAAATCAACAAGAAAATGTTGCATTGGAACTACACCTTGGACCAAATAGACCTAACTGACACATACAGAACATAATAAAAACCTTTTATGACAAATTCACAACTGACATCATATGCAATACCTCCCAGCACTGAAAGACCTATACATAGCAATTAGGCAAGAAAAAAAAGTATCTAGACTGGAAAAGAAAAAGGAAATTTGTCTCAGTTTGTAGATGATACAACTTTATATATAGGAAATCCTAAAGACTCCACCAAAAAAATTATGATAACTTATAAAAGAATTCAGTAAAGTTGCAGGATACAAAATCAACATACAAAAATTATTTGTATTTCTATACACCAACAAAAAATTATCTGAAAAAGAAATAAAACAGTCCCATTCATAATAGTGTCAAAAAATAATAAAATACATAGGAATAAATTTAACCAAGGAGGTTAAAAAAACTGTACACTAATAACTATATGACTTTGATTAAAGAAATTGGAGAAGACACAAATGGTATGATATCCATATTCACAGATTGAAAGAATTAATACTGCTAAAATGTCCACAGTAAAAAAAATTTTTTTAATTAAAAGAAACTTAAATGTCCATACAACCCAAAGTCATCTACAGAATCAATACAATACCTATGAAAATCCCAATGGAATTACTCACATAAATAGAAAAAAAATCCTAAAATTCATATGGAATGACAAACCTCCCAAAAAGGTAAGACAACCCTGAGAAAGAATGAAGCTGGAGGCATCACATGTCCTGAGTTCAAACTATATTACAAAGTTCAGTCTTCTAAACAGTATGGTACTGGCATTAAAAACAGACCAGCAGAATGGACTCTAAAGCCTGAAAATAAATCCTCTCATATGTGATCAACTAATACTTGAAAGGGAGCAAGAATACTCAATAAGGTAAGAATAATTTCTTCAACAAACAGTGCTGGGAAAAACTGGATAATCACATGCAGAATTTTCTAAAATACTAGGCTTAAATTATAAACACATGTGTTGTCAGAGATTAACTCTTTTCTCAGGACTTTCCTCTGAAGCCACCATCAGTTACACCTGCTGTAATCTCTGTAGTCTCATTCTCATAGTACAAACAGCTATCCTGAGATCTCAAAGTTTTCTTGAGCCGATGTAGAAACATAACTAAAACTAAGTATATTTTGTTCCTTGCTTTGCAATCATGTTTAAAAATTTCTAAACTATTTTCTAAATTTTATCTCAGACTGTTATAATTTTGAAAAACATTTTATTCTAAAATAAAATTTATTTATAATACTTTTATTATATTTACAGATGGATTGTTAGCTTTAAAAAAAAGATAAGGCAATTTCTAACCACAGAGCCACATTGTCCACAATTAAAGATGATGAAGAAAATGAAATTGAAATATCAGAAGGTTCTTTGAGTCACCTGTTTCATGCAAAGCATGTTATTTATGCTAACTGGTAATGAGTCTATTATTTGCTATTTTTAAATGAATTAATCAATATTTTAAAATTCCAAGCTTTAATTTCTAATATGGTAAATATAGAAAGCTATAACCTACAAAAAGAAAGGCTCCTTGGGGTCATCAATACATTTTTAGGAATGTAAGGGTATCCTGAGTGCAAAAAGTTTGAGGAGCACTGATTTAGAGGACAAATATAGTGTGAGTCTGGGCTTCCCTGGTGGCTCAGATGGTAAAGAATCTGCCTGCAATGCAGGAGACCCAGGTTTGATCTCTGGGTCGGGAAGATACCCTGGAAAGGGGAATGCCTACCCACTCCAGTATTCTAGCCTGGAGAATCCCATGGACAGAGGAGCCTGGAGGGCTACAGTCCATGGGATCACAAAGAGTCGGTCGGACATGACTGAGCGACTAAAACTTACACTGACTTACTCACTACTCATATGCAGCAATATCCATGATAAGGTCTGACATATTGTGGAGGCTCTTAAAAAGTAAACTTTCTATGTTGTTTTTATTCATAATGGCCAAAAGTTGGAAGCATCTAAGATGTCCTTTAGTAGTTGAATGGACTGTAGAACATCTAGACGATGGAGTAATATTATTCAGCTGGAGAATATCCACACATTGGAGTATTATTATTCAGCACTGAAAAGAAATATTATGGAGTCATGAAAAGACGTGCAGGGAACTTAGATGCATGTTACTATGAAAGAAGTGAATCTGAAAGACTACATACTGTATGATTCCTGCTATATGTCATTCTGGAAAGGGAAAACTATGGATACAGTAAAAAGATCAGAGGTCACCAGGGGTTGAGGGGCAGAATGAATAGGCAGAGTATAGAAGAATTTTAGGGTAGTGAAATGATTATGTATCAAACAGTGGTGGATACACTGTTTATACATTTGTCAAAACCCATAAAATTTCAGCAAGAGTGAACTTTAGTGAACACTATGCACTTTAAGTGATAATGATACGTCAATGAAGGTTCACAGGTTTTAACAAATGTTCCATTGTGGTGAGCTACCAGTAGGGTGGAGAGGTTTTGCCTGTGTAGCTGAAGGAGTTATGTGGATACTCTGTACTTTCTTCTCAACTTTGCTATGAATCTAAAACTGCTATAAAATATAAAGTCAACTTAAAATATGAAGTGCTTAGGAGGATTTGATTGAAAAATTTCAGGAGCTGACAGACTGAATGAGGGGCCCAGTTTGTAGAGATCTGATACTTAAATGTATAAGCACTAGGGATGGTTTTACTTAGGATTTACTAGATTTGGTTTGGAGTTTGTTCTAAAAATCTAGATGTCATATCACTGCATGTTAAATATATGCAGTATTTTTTCCATTTGTATACGATAATGCATTTTAAACAGTACTCTTTTTGTTTCTTACTTAGGTTGACATGTCTTTAATATGAACGGGGGAGGGGAAAACCACTTGTTTTTCTTAGGGCTGTATATGTTTATGTCATTGAAATGAAGGACAACACTTAAATCAAGAAAATTGAGAACAGCCAGACTCACAAGCGGTCTCAAAACAAAAGCAATAAAGTTAAAAATTTTCCTCTTGGTTTAGAATGGGGACAAATAAAATGATAGCTTTTCAGTATCAAATAGCCTTTTATTTATACAAGGATGTTTACACTATTATCTGAGAGAAATAAATAAATACTCAATTTGGATGTTTCCATAGAGTAGGTAGAGGTAGAGGTTGGAGGTTTCTCTTCAATCAAAACATGAAAGTGCTAGCAAATTTTTGGGAGACAGAGAAAAAAAAACTCAGCTGTCATTTGCCTGCTGTTGACTTAAATGGATTGCCTGAGTAATTTCTTATTATTTGACTGACAAACAACAGTTTGTTGCATTTTGAAGGAAGAGTGAGAAAGACCAGGGGCCTAAGAAAGAAGAGATGGCTTTTACGCAGTTGTTTTTACTAACTCTAATTTAAAGTAATTGTGCGGACGAAAAAAAAAAGAAATATTTTACAAATAACTTTAAAATTTTTCCCGATAATATCTAATATTTTAAAAAGTCACTACAAGACAAAAACAAGGACCATCTCATTTTGACAAGATAGCACTTGGTTTACATTAGGTTTTTTTTTTCCCTGTCCCCTGCCAAGTTAAAACACAGAATTATAAATTTAAGCCTAATTTAAAACAATGTACAAAGCTATAAATGAATGTTCTCAACATTAAAGAGAGGTTTCATAAAAAAAATTATAATAATAAAGCCTGCCTGCTTTGCACATCCTGAAAAACTGCACCCAATATCTGCTAGCCATAGATTTAAAAATTCTTGTGTCTATTGTTGTTCAGTCGCTAAGTCATATCCGACTCTTTTCGACCCCATGGACTGGATCACACCAGGCTCCTCTGTCCTCCACTATCTCCCAGCGTTCGCTCAAACTCATATCCATTGAGTTGATGATGCTACCTAAGCATCTCATCCTCTATAAAAGGCACTAAAGGATAGCTGCCTTTGACCCAAACACGCAACTGTACTACTGAGTAACGTCATCTAGAGTCCTAAGTCCCCACTCCCACCCTGGAGGACGCCCCTCTCCCCATCGAGTCCCCTTGCCCTCTTTCCCTTTTTGGTGGCAGCCCACACCTCTGTCCTGGGAAGGGTTCCTGCTGGGAGAGACTTCCCCTCTCTAGTAACTTGTCAAAGTGAAGTGAAGAGAATCTGCATTGCAGGCAGATTCTTTAAGGTCTCCCAGGTGACTCAGCGGTAAAGAACCTGCCTGCCAATTCAGAAGATGCAAGAGATGGGGGTTCGATTCCTGGGTGGGGAAGATCCCCTGGAGGAGGAAACGGCAACCCACTCCAGTATTCTTGCCTGGAAAATCCCACGCACAGAGGAGCCTGGCGGGCTGCAGTCCGCGAGATGGCAGGGAAGCCCGACCGGTATAAGCTCCGCCCAAAAAGCCGAGTGTGTGCTAGTGCCACCTAGTGGTCACATTTGTCCTTCGCCAACTTGTGTGCTAGCCGCTCAGTCGTGTCCGACTCTGCAACCCCACGGACTGCAGTTGTGGTATCTCAAATACAGAAACAACGCTTAGAAAGCAAAAAGAATAAGACACACATTCCAACAGAAAAGTAAGATTATAAACAGGCAGTTTGCAAAAGAAATACTATACATGACTAGAAACTTTTTTGAAAATATGCTCCATCTGCTAGCACTCAAAGTCAAGTGGAAATTATGAGCTACGATTTTTAACCTATGTGACTGAAATTTTTTTCTCTTGGCCACATTGCTGGGCATGTGGGATCTTAGTTCCCTGCTGCTGCTGCTGCTAAGTCGCTTCTGTCGTGTCCGACTCTGCGTGACCCCAGAGACAGCAGCCCACCAGGCTCCCCCATCCCTGGGATTCCCCAGGCAAGAACACTGGAGTGGGTTGTCATTTCCTTCTCCAATGCAGGAAAGAGAAAAGTAAAAGTGAAGTCGCTCAGTCGTTTCCAATTCTTAGCGACCCCATGGACTGCAGACTACCAGGCTCCTCCATCCATGGGATTTTCCAGGCAAGAGTACTGGAGTGGGTTGCCATTTCCTTCTCCACTTAGTTCCCTGACCAGGGATCAAACCCGTGTCCCTTGCATTGGAAGCATGGAGTCTTAACCACTGGACCACCAGGGAAGTCCCACAATGTTTTATGACTTCATATCAAGTGTTGGTGAGATCATGGGGAAACAAGATTGCTCCCATAGGACTGATGGGAGTGTGAAAAGGACATTCCTTTTCAAGGGTGGTTTGACAGTATCTATAATAATGTTAGATGTGCTTATCTTGGGCCTCAGAAGTTTCCCTCTTCGGTGTGTACCACACAGGAACGCATAGGCCTCCACAAACAAGCAAGCATGTACAGGATGCCCCCTGAGCATAGTTTATTGTCAAGAAAAACTGGAAACAAGAAACATGGCTAAAATATGCCATGGTACATTCACACTATGCTTCCCAGGTGGCTCAGTGGTAAAGAATCCACCTGCCAAGCAGGAGACTCCCGTCTGATCCCTGGGTCGGGAAGATGCCCTGGAGGAGGAAATGGAAACCCACTCCAGTATTCTTGCCTGGGAAATCCCACAGACAGATGAGCATGGCAGGCTACAATCCACGGAGTCACAAAGCGTCGGACATAACTTAGTGACTAAACAACAAAAAAGCAGCAATATTCATACTAAAAAACAATGTCATAATTAGGAGCACAGACTGGAGCCAAATGCCTGATTTTATATCCTGACGTCATCACTTCCTGAGCATCTAACCTTAAGCAAAGTCCTCTGTCTTTTTCTGCTTCAGTTTCCTTGTTAAAATGAAGACAATAATATCTACTCCCCAGGGGCCATTAAAAGTCCTAAATAGGTAACCTCAGTAAAACAATTGGAAATAGAGAATAGGTCATGGTCAGCACACAATAAATATCAGTAATTATTAGTAGTATCAGCAGTTTAAAAAAAGTGAGTTTAAAGGAACTAACAAGGATCTTCCCTGATGGGCCAGTGGCTAAGACTCTGTGCTTCCAATGCAAGAGGCCCAGGTTCAATTTCTGGTCAGGAAACTAGATTCCACGTACCACAACCAAAGATCTCAAATGCTGCAACTAAAAAAACTAAAGACAGTTCAGCCAAATAAATAAATAAAATTTAAAAAATTAAAATGTTTAAAATAAAAGAATTAACATAATTCACACACACTAACATAGACCTCTGAAACACACAGAAAAGGAACAGGTTGACAATATAGTGATACCACTTGTGTAAAACAAACACACACATGCATGCAAATAATACTATGCATTTTCTCCAAGGATATATGCGCAGGTAAATATGTAGGGAAGGGGCTGGAAGGATATAAAAGAATGGATAACCTTGGTTATCTCTGGTCAGGGGAGGGGACCAGGATGGGGAGAATGGTCAAAGTGGGCCTTAGCTGTATTTCTGTGTTTACAAGTACATTCCTCTGTGATGTACAGAAAGTTCATTTTTTTTAAAAAACAGTGAATGGGACAAGAGGAAAGAGCAAATATAGATTAGACTGTAGAAAATTTTGCTAACAAAGGAGTGAAAAAGTCTCAGGATCCAGAGAGGACTGTGGGGTCAGGAAAGGACTTTGTGAGGTTTACTTCTGTTATTTTATAATGGAGGTGTTAAAGGCTATTTATGCTGATAGAAATGATCCAGTAGATGACCATGGGGGTGGACAGTTTCCAGAGGTGATGGTATTCAGGGCATACATGAGCAGATGGTCATGGGCAGACTAGGGACTTCCTTCCGCTGTGAGCTTAGGGGAAGGGAGGACTGTTCCAGTGATGACAGGTGACAAAGTAAGTGGGTTCCTCCCTGAAGATCTGCTCCCTGCGCTACTTCCCAGGGAACAAAGTGGAGTCATCCACTGAGGGAAGGCAGAAGTAAAGAGTATGTATGGTTTGAGAGGAGAAAAGATGTAGGCCATTTGTCTTTGAACTGGAAAGGGGTGAATGTCCATTTGCAATTTGTGGCCATTAATTAAATGAAAACAAACTCTTCCCACTTTGATGCTCCAAGTAATTTCACACCTTTCCTGTGGACCTCATCAAATGGTGCTATATTTATACATACCGTTAGATGGGGAAACAATGGACAGTGACAGACTTTTTATATTTTCTTGGGCTCTAAAACCACTGTGGACGGTGATTCAGCCATGAAATTAAAAGAGGCTTGCTCCTTGGAAGAAAAGCAATGACAAACCTAGACAGTGTATTAAAAAGCAGAGACATTACTTTGCCTCAAAGGCCCATATAGTCAAAGCTATGGTTTTTCCAGTAGTCATTTATGGAATGCTGAAGAACTGATGCTTACGAACTGTGGTGCTAGAGAAGACTCTTGAGAGACTCTTGGACAGCAAGGAGATCAAACCAATCAATCCGATAGGAAATGAACTCTGAATATTCATTGGAAGGACTGATGCTGAAGCTGAAGCCCCAATACTTTGACCACTTGATGCAAAGAGCTGACTCACTGGAAAAGACTCTGATGCTGGGAAAGGTTGAAGGCAGGAGGAGAAGGGGATGACAGAGAACAAGATGGTTGGATGGCATTACCAACTCAATGAACATGAGTTTGAATAAACTCTGGGAGATGATGAAGGACAGGGAAACCTGGCATGCTGCGGTCTGTGAGGTTGCAAAGAGTTGGACATAACTGAGTGACTGAACAACAAAAATTTATATGCACGTCCATCTCCTACTCATTTTACAATAACAGCTAAGATTGCTGAGCCGCTACACAGGCCAGGCATTTTACATACAATACTCCCTTCAGTCATCCCAATAACCCCAGGAGGTCACTATTTCAATGTCCAGGTCTAAAGGAATAGGTGATTTGCTCAAAGCTCAAATCCCAAAAAGCTCTCCATAACAGGGAAAACTCTCCCAACCTTTTGCATACAATACATTCTCCACTGATATTGAAGAAAACCTCAATAATTGAATGCAAAACACACCTAACGTCAATACATCTTCTTACCTAACTAAACGGCCAAAAGGAAGGAAAAATAAAAACAGCTGGTAATACTGTCAAATATTTAAGGATTTTAAAAGCAATCCAGAGTCCCATCAAGCCCTAGAAGTTTGTAGCACGTCTCTGCATTGCTTTATCTGACTCCAAACTGGGATAACACCTTGGAGGACTTAATTCCTGAATCCTGCATGATCATTTCAGAGGCCACACCTAATTAGGATATGACCAGAAATGCCACAGATTAGTTAGGGATTATTTCAAGAATAACATTATAAAGATATACTGCTTTTGGTGTACTAGTGTTAAGCTAAGATAGTTCCGAGTGAGCAAGCTAAGTAGACTCAACTGTGTCCAGCTCTTTGCAACCCTATGGACTGTAGCCCACCAGGCTCCTCTGTCCATGGAATTCTCTGGGCAAGAACACTGGCAAGGGTAGCCATCCCTTCTCCAGGGGATCTTCCCAACCCAAGGATTGAACACGGGTCTCCTGCATTGTAGGCAGATTCTTTACCATCTGAGCTATCAGAGAAGCCCTTACAAATACAAAAGCACCCAATAATTCTGTACATTTAAGACCAACAGACATGTAAGGAGGAGAAGGGGACAACAGAGGATAAGATGGTTGGATTGCATCACTGACTCGATGGACATGAGTTTGAGCAAGCTCCGGGAGTTGTGATGGACAGGGAGGCCTAGCGTATTGCAGTCCACGGGGTCACAAAGAGCCAGACACGACTGGGCTGCTGAACTGAACTGAACTGAACTGACACGTAGGGCCGAATCTTGTAATAATCTTAGGCCTACTATTACCAGCTGGTATTGTTATATCGATCATGCTTTTTTAGGCTCTGTATTGCTGGTCCTTGGACATCTGGGGCCTTGTGGACCCTGGAGAGACTGTCCCTCCCAGGGCGAGCCAGTTTTTAGATTTCTAGACTCTCCTGAGAGTGTAACTTTCATATGCAAGCCAGTCAATCCAGAAGCCATAATCTCATCTGCCTTCTTTTTATGTTTTTAACATTTTTTTTGTTATAGCCTTATGTTGGAGAAGGAAATGGCAACCCACTCCAGTATTCTTGCCTAGAAAATCCCATGGACAGAGAAGCCTGGTAGGCTACAGTACATGGGGTTGCAAAGAGTCGGACATGACTGAGCGACTTCACTTTCACTTTTCACTTATGTCAAGCAGGATCTTAGTTCCCTGACCAGGGATCGAACCTGCATCCCCTGCATTGGAAGCATGCTGTCTTAACCACTAGACTGCAGGGAAGTTCCCCATCTGCCTCCTTTATGAAGCTCTTAAACTCAGGGCCACCCCACCATCCCTGAAGCAAATATCAGACAACTAGAGACAGCCTCTATGTGTCAGGGCTGACTACAGTTATCCAAACCAGCCTATCCTGTTAACGATGCCTTGCCTGTTCCTTTCCAGAAGCCAGAATAATGACTCCTGACCTCGTCCTCCGCTCACTCTCACTGCCTCCTGACTCGCTCTTGTGCTTCCCCACGTAGCCTTGCAGTCATGTCCTGTCTCCACCTTTTAGGAATCTGTGAGCATAAAACCTCACACGTCTTTGCTTCATGACAGTAATTTCCACACTTCTGTGTCTTTCCATACTTGACTGAAACAAATCCCAGGTGCATTTTGAAACAATTGCCCATGCTGGCCTGGGAGAGGTCATGTCTCTTTATCCAATGGAGATAAACACTTCTGGAAAGAGGCTGTGTGGGAAAGGCCAGACAAGCAGAGGTAAGAGATATGCCACCTCTCCAGGGGGAAGGGTGCCAGGGAGGACAGTTAGGGAGTTTGGGATGGACATGTACACACTGCTGTATTTAAGATAGATAACCAACAAGGACCTACTGTATAGCATAGGGAACTCTGCTCAATAAACTGTAGTAACCTAAATGGGAAAAGTGTTTGAAAAACAGAGGATACATGGATATCTATAACTTAATCCCTTCACTGTACACCAGAAACTAATACAACCATTGTTAGTATATAAATACTAATATAAATATAAAAATAATATATAAAATATAATTATATAAAACAAAAAAATTTTAAGAGATATGCCACCTCAACCAATGCTGGCCTGGCGGCCAATGCCAGCGTGCCTGGGGGGCAAGGTATTCACAAATCTAGGTCAAAATGAGAAAAACAAGTATCCTTGGAAGGAAAGTTATGACCAACCTAGACAGAATATTAAAAAGCAGAGACATTACTTTGCCAACAAAGGTCTGTCTAGTCAAGGTTATGGTTTTTCCAGTGATCATGTATGGATGTGAGAGTTGGACTGTGAAGAAAGCTGAGCGCTAAAGAATTGATGCTTTTGAACTGTGACGTTGGAGAAGACTCTTGAGAGTCCCTTGGACTTCAAGGAGATCCAACCAGTCCATCCTAAAGGAGATCAGTCCTGGGTGTTTATTGGAAGGACTGATGCTGAAGCTGAAACTCCAGTACTTTGGCCATCTGATGCGAAGAGCTGACTCATTTGAAAAGATCCTGATGCTGGGAAAGATTGAGGGCAGGAGGAGAAGGGGACGACACAGGATGAGATGGTTGGATGGCATCACCAACTCGATGGACATGGGTTTGGGTGGACTCTGGGAGTTGGTGATGCACAGGGAGCCCTGGCATGCTGCGGTTCATGGGGTCGCAAAAAGTCGGACATGACTGAATAACTGAACTGAACTGAATACATTTAATCTTTCGTAAAGCTCAATTTATGCACATGTTTAAATTCTAGAGTTATTTTTTCCTTTTAATAGTTTTGGTGCTAAAACAATCTTTATTTTGTGAGATGCTACTACAGAGTCATGTCAGGGTTATTTGGAGGATTACTTTTGTTTGCTTGTTTGTTTGTTTTAGCATCCTTATTTTGGCAACATAAAAATTTGGCAACCTTTAAGATGTTCCCCAAATTTGTTTTTGAAATTTAACTGCACAGTAAAAGCCAAAATCTGCAACTTTGGCACCAGAAATGGGAGTTGGACAAGGATTTGGTATTTGAATCAATCCACAAACTCTCAGCCTAATAAAGAAGATTCCACTAGTACATGTAGTCAGGGAATGAGGCCAAAGACTGTTCACACCCTCCTCCAGTGAAAACATGGATTCTGAAGGGACTTCACCTGAACTGAAGGTAAATACAAAGGAAAAATATCAAGTTTATGAAAAATTACTATGAGACAAGGAATAAGAGATCCCACTTCCTGGGGGGGAGGAAGAAGGAGTTCAAGAAATGATTTGGCATCTTCAGTGGAGGACAGAAAGATATCTCTAAAATAGAAACAGACATAAGACACTACAACATAGACTCTATCACACCAAGTCCTGATTTTAACAGTATGTTGAGAAACAGAAAATAGTTGCCAAGAACTGGCCTGGCACTCACAGCAAGGCCTGGGCATTCTCTTGTCGCATGTAAATTTCACAGAGCATCAGTATCAGAGAAAGCCACTCAGTGACCATGGCAGATCAAAAACAAAGACAAGACTCCTCCAGAAAATCACAGGTAACAAAATATGAATATGTCTTCTATGCTGTCTGTTTTATTGGCATGTAGTTGTTTGTAGTAGTCTCTTATGATCCTTTGTATTACTATGGTGTCCGTTGTAACGTCTCCTTTTTCATTTCTAATTTTATTGATTTGAGCACTCTCCCTTTTTTTCTTGATGAGTCTGGCTAAAGGTTTATCTATTTTGTTCATCTCAAAGAACCAGCTTTTAGTTTCATTGATCTTTGTTATTGTTTTCTGCATCATTAATTATCAGAGAAATGCAAATCAATACCACAATGAAGTATCACCTCACACTGGTCAGGATAGCCATCATCAAAAAGTCTACAAATAAATAATAAATGCTGGAGAGTGTGGAGAAAAGGGAACCCTCCTACACTGTTGGTGGGAATGTAAATTGGTACAGCCGCAGCATGAAGTGAAGTGCAAGTTGCTCAGTCGTGTCCGACTCTTTGTGACCCCATGAACCATACAGTCCATGGACTTCTCCAGGCCAGAATACTGGAGTGGGTAGCCTTTCCCTTCTCCAGCGGATCTTCCAAAATCAAGGATCAAACCCAGGTCTCCCGCATTGCAGGTGGATTCTTTACCAGTTGAGCCACAAGGGAAGCTCAAGAATACTGGAGTGGGTAGCCTATCCCTTCTCCAGTAGATCTTCCTGACCCAGGAATTGAACCGGGGTCTCCTGCAGGTGAATTCTTTGCTTCTTTACCAGGGAAGCCCAGAGAGCAATAGGAAGGTTCCCTAAAAAACTAAAAATCGAGTTACCATATAACCCAGCAATCCGACTCCTGGGCATATAACTGGAGAAAAACATAATTTGAAAAGATACATGCATCATGGTGTTCATTGCAGCACTATTTACAATAGCCTAGACATGGAAGCGGAGAAGGCAATGGCACCCCACTCCATACTCTTGCCTGGAAAATCCCATGGATGGAGGAGCCTGGTAGGCTGCAGTCCATGGGGTCGCTAAGAGTCAGACACGACTGAAGTGACTTAGCAGCAGACATGGAAGCAACTTAAATGTCCATCGACAGGTAAAGAAGATGTGGTAGTTATATCTAATGGAATATTAGCCATAAAAAAAGAATGAAATACCTATGGCTAATTCTTGTTGATGTATGATGGAAAACCACAAAGCTCTGTAAAGCAATTATCCTTCAATTTAAAAAATAAATAAATAAATAAAAAGAATGAAATGTCATTTGCAACAACATAGATGGACCCAGAGATTATCATAGTTAGTGAAGTAAGTCAGACAGAGAGAGATGAATATCATGATGTCACTTATGTGTGGAATCTAAAAAGAAATGATAAAAATGAATTTACAAAACAGAAATACAGTCACAGATGTGGAAAACAAACTTATGGCTACCAGGAAGGAAAGGGGAGGGGAGGGATAAATTGGGAGATTTGGATGGACGTATACACACCACTATATGTAAAGCAGATTATTAATCAGGACCCACTGTATAGCACAGGGAACACTTCTCAGTACTCTGTACCTATCTGCATAGCCCAAGGAGCAGGGAACACTTCCCCATCCTCTGTAATGATCTGTGTAGGAAAAGAATCTGAAAACACTGGCTGCAGCACTGTTTATAATAGCCAGGACATGGAAGCAACCTAGATGCCCATCAGCAGATGAATGGATAAGGAAGCTGTGGTACCTATACACAATGGAATATTACTCAGCCATTAAAAAGAATTCATTTGAATCAGTTCTAATGAGATGGATGAAACTGGAGCCCATTATACAGAGTGAAGTAAGCCAGAAAGATAAAGAACATTACAGCATACTAACACATATATATGGAATTTAGAAAGATGGTAATGATAACCCTATATGCAAAACAGAAAAAGAGACACAGATGTATAGAACAGACTTTTGGACTCTGTGGGAGAAGGCGAGGGTGGGATGTTTGGAGAGAATAGCATGTATATTATCTATAGTGAAACAGATCACCAGCCCAGGTGGGATGCATGAGACAAGTGCTCGGGCCTGGAACTGGGAAGACCCAGAGGAATGGGGTGGAGAGGGAGGTGGGAGGGGGGATCGGGATGGGGAATGCATGTAACTCCATGGCTGATTCATGTCAATGTATGACAAAACCCACTGAAATGTTGTGAAGTAATTAGCCTCCAACTAATAAAAAAATTAAAAAAAATTAAAAAAAAAAATTAAAAAAAAAGAAAACAAAAAAAAAAAAAGAGAGACGGAGATGTACAGAACAGATTTTTGGACTCTATGGGAGAAGGCGAGGGTGGGATGTTTCGAGAGATCAGCATCAAAACATGTATATTATCTAGGGTGAAACAGATCACCAGCCCAGGTTGGATGCATGAGACAAGTGCTCAGGGCTGGTGCACTGGGAAGACCCAGAAGGATCGGGTAGAGAGGGAGGTGGGAGGGGGGATCGGGATGGGGAATACATGTAAATCCATGGCTGATTCATGTCAATGTATGACAAAAACCACTACAATATTGTAAAGTAATTAGCCTCCAACTAATAAAAATAAATGAAAAAAAATAAAAAGACTTGCTATGTGCATATGTATAACCAACCCACTTTGCTCTACACCTGAAACTGACACTAAACCAACTCTATTCCAACACAATTTAAATAAATAAATAAGAACGTTGTCCAAGTCACAAAATACCAAACAAAATCCCCCCATTCTAATTAATATGAGTGCCTGCTGCTTCTTCACCAACCACAGCTTTAGCCTCAGTCTAATCTGCCCTTATACAGATAAGAGGTACTGAGACGCCCAGTCACAGAACTGCCGTCACTTTATGACAGCACCCAGTCCAGAGGGAATGCTCACTTCCTTGCGCTCTCCCCAAAATCACCTCCCACAGCCCAAATCTCTCACCTCCTACAGACACCCTAGAGCTCCCTATGGTATGTGGTTTTTCTCACTGCAACAAGTAATAAACCCAACTCACTCAACCTCTCATTAAAGTCAGAAATCAAACAGGAAGCCCTAATAAAACCACCTCTACTCAGCATAGCTCTAGTTCAAGCAACGTCATCAGACCAGGAAGAGAAATAATAAATAAAGGCATTGGGGAAAAAGACATAAAAGCAATGTTATATAATTAAATAGTCCCAAGAGAATCAATTGAAAACGATCAGAACCCAAAGTGAGTTCAATAAAGCAATCTGTTATGAATTACCATAAAACTCAGGACTTCCCTGGCAGGCCAGTGGTTAAGAATCTGCCTCCCAATGCAGGGAATGTGGGTTCGATCCATGGTCCAGGAAGATCCCACATACCACAGGGCAACTAAGTCCAAGCACCACAAGTACTGAGTGCTCCCTCTAGAGCCCATGTGTCACAACTAGAGAGGCCTGCGCGCTGCAATGGAGACCCTGCATGCCATGACCAAGGCCCGACGCAGCCAAGTAAATAAACAGTTTATGCATTATGAACCCAAGGGTCACCAGAAGGTAAGCCACAATATGCAGTAGGGAAATTTCCCACTCACAATAGCAACAAAACAACTGGGAATGAATGTAAGAAAAAATTTCAGAGGAATAGAACGAAATGCCTGAAAAATGGCAACACATACTATAAACTGAGGTAGAAAGGCTTACTGTCTTAAAAATAAATATGATTTATTTATATTCATTATAAATTATAATTCAATATTTAAATTTAATATAATTCTGGTAAAATCATATCAGGTTTCTGTACTGAAACTATCTTTCATGAAAAAAATGAAGAAAAGTAAAGCTAGTAAAAAGTTGCAGTATAACACAGGGAATGAAGTCAGTTTATAATAACTATAAAAGTTTTGAATCACTATGTTGTACACCTGAAACTAATATAACATTGTAAATCAACTATACCTCAATTTTTAAAAAGTTATAGTAACTAAAGTGGTTTTGAATCTTATGAAATTAGAAACACAAATCAGTGAAACAGAGCGGGAAGGCAAAAAACATGCAGAGATATATGAAAAGTTGAGTATATAAAAAATAAGTGGAGAAATAGCAATTATTCAAAAAAGTGCCATTTGGACAACTGACTAACTATCTGGAAAATTAAGTTATACCTTACTTCAAGTTATAGACAAAAATTAATTGCCAGATTTAAATATAAATAAACACAAAACCCAAAATGATTTTAAAAGACATCCAAGTTAAAAGCAATCATGAAAGGCAAAACACATGTTATAAAAGATGAACTGACTTAACTATGTAAAAGTTAAATTTGGATGTCAAAAAATAAAGGCAGTAAAAAACACTAGATGCAAACTAGGAAATAATGTGTAATAAGTGATTTTTTTTTTCACTCATTATCAGAGAAATGCAAATCAAAACCACAATGAGGTACCATTACATGCCAGTCAGGATGGCTGCTATCCAAAAGTCTACAAGCAATAAATGCTGGAGAGGGTGTGGAGAAAAGGGAACCCTCTTACACTGTTGGTGGGAATGCAAACTAGTACAGTCACTATGGAAAACAGTGTGGAGATTTCTTAAAAAACTGGAAATAGAACTGCGATATGACCCAGCAATACCACTTCTGGGCATACACACTGAGGAAACCAGATCTGAAAGAGACACGTGCACCCCAATGTTCATTGCAGCACTGTTTATAATAGCCAGGACATGGAAGCAACCTAGATGCCCATCAGCAGATGAATGGATAAGGAAGCTGTGGTACCTATACACAATGGAATATTACTCAGCCATTAAAAAGAATTCATTTGAATCAGTTCTAATGAGATGGATGAAACTGGAGCCCATTATACAGAGTGAAGTAAGCCAGAAAGATAAAGAACATTACAGCATACTAACACATATATATGGAATTTAGAAAGATGGTAATGATAACCCTATATGCAAAACAGAAAAAGAGACACAGATGTATAGAACAGACTTTTGGACTCTGTGGGAGAAGGCGAGGGTGGGATGTTTGGAGAGAATAGCATGTATATTATCTATAGTGAAACAGATCACCAGCCCAGGTGGGATGCATGAGACAAGTGCTCGGGCCTGGAACTGGGAAGACCCAGAGGAATGGGGTGGAGAGGGAGGTGGGAGGGGGGATCGGGATGGGGAATGCATGTAACTCCATGGCTGATTCATGTCAATGTATGACAAAACCCACTGCAAAGTTGTGAAGTAATTAGCCTCCAACTAATAAAAATAAATGGAAAAAAAAAAAAAGAAAGAGTTCTGGGCTGGGGTTAGGAAGCCAAGCTTATAGTCTTCTCTTTGTCTTCACAAGCTTTCTACTTGCAAGAGCACTTATCTGGGTCTGTCCTCAGAATCAGAGCCCAGGCAAGCTGTTTGTGTGTCTCAAACGCAAACCTCAAGCCGTCTTCAAGACCAGGTGCTTTCCCGTCCGGGCACTATCTGTGCAGCTCTTGGCCTCTGCTACCAGTCTTGGCCACAGGCGGCAACCAACCCAAGTGCCCATCGACACACCTGCCAAGGCTTCTATTGACTCTCTCATTATTTGTTTGTAGTTTATGATGTACATCGAGTGGGAGAATCACCTTGTCATCACATTGCTCCAACCTTAGAAAAGCATGTCATTCATACAGTCAGAGTTGGCCTCTGTCCAGTGATATCTGAAGGCATGTCTTGGGTTTACAAATATCATCAGTGTAGGACACATTCATAAAAACAGATCAATGGTCTTTTTCATAAATGGCTTCAGAGTACATGGTGAAACAGAAACCAGAAAAACAGAACTACTCAGAACTATTTTTGCAGCAGTTCAATAGTTAAGTCTTTGGAGATAAAATGAGAAAAGAATAATTAATATAGAAAATAACTCAGTATACCATAGTGATTAAGATGTTCTTTAATCACATAGTGAAAGTCAGGGATCACGGGTTCAATCCCTGGTCAGGGAATAAGATCCTACAAGCCACGCAGCATAGCCAAAAAATAAAAATAAAAAAATAATTTAAAAAAAATTTTAAGTTAATTTAATTAAAATGTTAAAAAAAATCCAGGATCTAGACTGTAAATGTACATTCTAGGGAGCAAACAAGTTGGCAGGTTCATAGGAAGTGAAGTTCACCTCTTCCCACAAATACTTTCTAAAGTTACTTAGCGCCACATAATTAACAAGGTTTTTGCCATCTCCTCTCCAGGGGATCTTCCCAACCTAGGGATCAAACCCAAGTTTGATCCCGCATTGCAGGCATACTCTTTACCATCTGAGCCACCAGGGAAGCCCTAAGTAATAAGGTTTACTGGTGTAGGCCTGCAGCGGGCCTGGGCAGTAAGAGGTCTTCACCCCGGTGTGGGACTGGCATATGAGCTGCACAGGGTGAGGAGCTGTCTTTCTGGGCATCCACTTCTCCACCTCTAAGACGAGATGATCAAACAGTCATTAGGTCTCTTTCAAGCCTGGACATTCAGCGGAAGTACACACGTGAATCCATCACCTGACTCTCCTTTCATTCCTAAAGAAGCAGAGAGTGTCGCCAAAGAACCCATAAGACCTTGTCTTTACGAAGGGTGGGAAATGCCTTGGCCCTGCCTGATTTCCATGGCCCCCAAGTTGGTGAACCATGTAACATTCAAGAGGTCATGGCCAGACATTGTCACTGGAGGTTCAATAACAGCAATTGTCCTCTCCACCCTCAAGCTACAGGGGAAGGAAGATGGAAGACGCTGTTTAGTTGGTAGGAATTTCCATCTGCTCAGGCCTTGGGCCCCAGGCTGGGTGAGTCTACTTCATCCCAACGATAATTCCTACTTCCTCTCACAACAAATTCATTGTAGACCCATTCACTGAGTAACAAATTTTTCAATCATCAATAACTTGTGAAAATTGAACTAACTCTAAGAATATCACTCAGCCTTAAAAAAGAAAGAAATCTCATCGCAGGTTACCACATGGATGAAACTTGAGGGCAGGATGCTAAGTGAAATCAGCCAGTCACAAAAGGACAAAAACTATATGAATCCACTTACATGATGTACCTGGAGGAGTCAAATTCCTGGAGACAGACAGTAGGAGGGTAGTTGTCAGGGGAATGGGGAATTCAAAATTTAATGGCATAGAGTTTCAGCTTTGCAAGAC
The DNA here is from genome assembly GCF_910594005.1 of Cervus elaphus. Taxonomy (NCBI): domain Eukaryota; kingdom Metazoa; phylum Chordata; class Mammalia; order Artiodactyla; family Cervidae; genus Cervus; species Cervus elaphus. The sequence goes on from NC_057830.1 coordinate 36,996,276, forward strand.
AAAAAAATTCTGGATGATTGCATGACAGTATGAATATATTTAACATGACTTAACTGTACCCTTTAAAATGGCTGAGAAAGTAAATGGTATGTTATGTGTATTACACCACAATGACTTTTTAAAATTTAACTAATTATATGATCATTTGGGAAATCAAGAGTAACCAATAATTATAGATCATAATGATTTCCTTCATCTCCCCAAGTACCCCACCTCCTTCAAACCTAGATGGATCTTAGGGTTTTTGGCACCCTGAACACACAAATTTCCATTTTTGTGTCTCCCTTTTTGAAATGATGTGGCTTCTAAAATATCAAATTAATGCCCTCTTTCTAGGCTCCCAACCAAATCTCTACCACACAACCCACTAACTAGACATCTATTCTGTTGAACAGGCCAGTCTATTATCAAACAAGTATCTCTGGGGACAACTTGTATATTGGTTACATAAGAGATGGATGCCTTCAATCCTTGGGATTTCTTTCCAGTTAAGATTAATACAAGGAAGAGACTTTGAATGGGAGAAGGAGGGGGGCAAAGTAGGAGACAGTGATTTCAGAACTTGTTGCTTTTGGAGAAAGAAAGATCTAGAAAAAGCACCATCAAGGGATGGTGTTAACCAGTTAGAGGGCAGCAGAATTACTGGGCACTCAGGGCTGGGGAGATAATTAACACGGGGAGAAGGGATGGGGACACAGAATAGAAGGGAATATCGGAAATCACTATACAGACTTGGGGATTTTGTCAAGTTCAGCACACTATTGTTTAGCCCACTCACTGGCACCTGCCCACGGAAGTGGCGAATCACTCCCTAACAGTCTAGTGCTCTAGTCTATGTTGGTTGTTTGCTGCTGGGAAAAGACCCTGAAAGCCCCTTTGGAAAGGATGCTTATGATCCAGTACCCCTGGCTGAACAGTTGGTTCTGACTAAACTGTGTCTGAGTGGAAAGAAAGGAATTTCAAAGAGGAAAGGAAGAGGCTGGGAAAACCCTGGGCACCAGCAGGGAGAATTATGCTCTGTTCCAAGAGGCTCAGAGTCCGTCATGGGTGGTGATCTATTTAACCTCACTGCAGGCCAAGGTGAACGTCCCCAAGGACACAAAGGAAAAAGAGGGTAATGAGATAGCCTTCCTCATTCACATTCATTACACCAGCATTTTCCTTTCACCACAATCTACCAACCCAAACCAAGCCACACCCATTGCTTTTGGTTGCCAACCTGCTCACGCCTGCAAACGCAATTGCAAACACTCAACCTCCCCTCATCTCCCACAAACCACATGGCATCTGGGCTAAGGAAGCCTGTATCCTCCTTTCCCAAAGCCTTACTAGAAAAACAGCAGAACCCGCTAGAGCAAAAGTCACTTTGGATCATACAATAAGGATATGTATAAATACAGGTTCTGAGGAGGATAGAAACAGAGTGAGGGGCCCCAGGATCCACTCATTCTAGTTCTCTGCTACCTCTCTCTGTTCCAGGGCATGAGATAAGAATGCCCTAGGATGCTGGCAGTTACCCTGCTCATTAGCTGAAAACTGAGTAACGGCTACTCAATTCCATCAAAGTGGTGGGTCTAACCATACTTTTGGAAATAAGCATTACTGCTATATATATGTGTTTGTGTGTATGTGTGTGTGTGTCCCCAAATCCCTTTTTCTCTCTTGTATAGATATGAAATCATCAAACACTGATCCTGGTAAATGCTCTTAGTCATGAATGAAAAAATTCCCACAGGAATGGCTGTTATGTGATATGGCAACATCAAAAATGAAAATTCAGGGAAGGTTACTGAAAGATCAAGCCAGAATCACTCTGTTACTAGTAACTGAATACCTACAGCAAATGTGGTTTGCAGAGGCTAAAACTGCCTGGGTTATTGGTTAAGAATTTCCTCTTCGAATCTCCCCCTCCATGTCCCCTAGGTTTACAATTTAGAATTTCTATGAAATTCAGAGAGTGTTCAAATAAGTAGCTCTGATGATCAAATATCCAAGCTTCTAAGTGGGCAGGAAAAGAGATGTGTTTTTCAACACAACGAAACTTTGCCTTTCAAACTTAATTCACTGCCATATTTATCAAGATGGCCACTTTCAACCTTTGCCCTCGGATCTGCCATTTTAAAAATGATCTCTTCCTTATCTCAAGGCATTTTTTCTGCTCCCTTTAGGACACTAGAATCACCATCACCACTAGCTGAAGATGAGGTGATTACACAACCATGATACCATATAATCAGGGTCTAGTCCTCACCCAGTGTATTTTCACATCCCTCAGCTCTCAGTGGAAGTCGCGTTATTAGAAACGTGTACTTCTATTGTCTGATCCTGTGGAATAACACAAGTTCTTGGATTAAGTTCTTCCGACTGACCCATAATGATATAGGGGTGGCAGGTACCCCCCGGCATGTGCATAAATCAGAGAACGGAGCTGGGCAAGGAGGAATCAGTTAAGTAACTAATTGTCATTAAAAAGTGACAGCAAAAGGTTTCTCTCTCCTAGAACTGGTCCTGTGTAAGTCAAAAGCTGCAAAACCCTATGCCACATCAGGAAACAGGAACATGTTCAGACCACTGCCATCAACCTTTAGTTGTTCTCTGATGAGTTCACTGTCAACCTACAACCTGAGTGCCAGATAAATGCTTATCACTCAGTGGATTTGTCTGGAGCACTCCCAACGACTCTCGAAGATCTTTAAGAACTCACCTTGAACTTTTTATAGCTAATCTCCACCCTACCCACACACAATAGGTTGTTAATAAATAATCGATTGTTGACTGATTTCTCATCTTCACCAATGGGCATGGAAGACAAACGGCAAACAAGAGTTGAAACCTTTCACACTAAAATTTATCACTGGAGACATTAAGGCTGAGGGAAAAAAATTGTACAAGTATGAAGGTCACCCTGATAAAGGAAAGCACATGTGGTATGCGAAGACAAAATGCACACTGTACTTATTTCCCAGAGATGACATTTTCTGAAATTCGGTTTACCAAATTGGTCTTCTTTGTTTCCTCATTTAACCCAGTATGGGGTGGGGAGCGTCTAATTCATCTATGACAATCTATTCAAACTGTGAGGGCTTTCCCCTTTTCTTTTACCCTTTGACTATAATCCACCTAGTCCCCATCCCCAAAGCCCTCCCAAATAGTGGCGGGGTGTGGGGGAGCGCTCTGAGACGCCCTTGCTCAGATACTTAGCGGAACTGTGTTCTCCACACGGGCTATTTGGGAGAGTCGCGGTCTCCTCGCTTCACCCACTGCCTCCTGGGTTCTTCTCTCGCTTCGAACAGGAGTCAGGGTGATGAGGTAGTCTCCCTTGCGGTCCGGGGAGGCGCTGGCCATGGTCCTGACCTCGAGCTCGAGACTGGAGCGCGGAGGGCGCCCAGGAGCGGCGCTGGGAGAGCGCGCAGGGCGCGGCGGGGAGCGGCCGTCGAGGCCCCCGCCCTTCCCGACCCCGGGGGAGCCCGCCGGCCTTCGCGCGAACCCTTCACTGCCTGCTCGGAGCTGCATCAAAAAGGGTGGGGCATCCAGCCACAGCTGCAATCGGAAGCCACCCGGGAGGATTGAAGAAGAATGGAAACCCGGCCCGTCCCCTCCCCCTCCAACCATGCGACCCCCCCCCCCCCCGCCACAGTCGGGGATGGGCCCATCCTTTACCCCCCACCCTCCACCTCCCAGGCCCAGGGAGGCGCGGGCAGCCTTTGTGGACGCACGGCCGCCCACCACCGAACCCGAGCACAGACAGGGGTCGGGCAGGGTGGGGTGGTGTGCACCTGCAAGAAGCGGTATTCGAGGCGGGGCAGGACTGTGGGTACGCTGGGATCCTCGGTCCTCCGCCGAGCTGGAAGGGGGCGAGGGAGGGGCGATCCCCACGCCCTATTCTCGGTCTTCAACACCGCGCCCCCCCACCCCATACCAACCTGGTCGTTGATGTTCTGCAGGGCTTCCTTGCCCGAGGCCCGCCGGATCTCCACCTTCCTGCTCGATTCAACAGATGGCTCCCCGCCGGCGCGCCGGCCCTGCCGGGAGTAGGGCGTCTGCGGGTCGGGGCCCAAGTGCGCGACGTCCCGCTGCTGGGCCACCACCTGCCCCGAGCCCCGGCCCACCGTCAGCGAGTCGAAGTCGATGGTCTTGTTCTCCGAGGACCCCTCCACCGGGCAGAACATGCCACAGAATTTCTGCCGAGGCTTGGGGCTGCCTGAGCCCAGGTTTTTAAAAAAGGCAGGGACCTCTTCGTCCTCTGCCGCCTTCCCGGATTGCTTCCTCTCAGCCATGGCGTGGGGGCTCGCGGAGGGTCCTCGCCGTTCGTCCGTCCGTCTGCCGGTCCCTACGTCGGCCTGTCTCTAGGCACAAACCCCCTGCCCCGGCTGCAGCCGCGGCTGCCGCTCTCTGCTTACCGCAAGGTGTACAGAAAGGAAGGAGGGCTGGCGAGCGAGCGACCCACCCCTCACGGTCCCTCCCCCTGACCCCGCTTTCTCCCCTCCCTGCCCACGCCCCCCGCCAGCTCCCGCGAGCAGCAAAGTTGGGTCTGGGCGGGTGGCCGCTGCGGCAGCGAGAGCGGAGAGGCTGCCAGTTCCCGGCAGCTGCGGGAGGAGCGAGGCGCGGGCGGGGCGGAGGCGGGGCGTGGCGCGCGGGGAGGGGAGCGAGGAGCCGGGGAGGCCAGGGAGGGCCTCGCTCCGGAAGTGAAGCTGCCAGACCACCGGCTAATGGATGCGCAGCGGAGGGCCCGCTGACCGCTCTGGGCGCCACGGTGAGTACCCTGCAGGGCACGCGGGGGCGAAGATCGTAGGGCGCAGTCCCCGGTCCCTGCGCCCCTCTCCCGGACCGGCCCGGCCCAGGCGCCTCTTCCTCACCGCATTGCGGAGGTGGGCCCACGACGAGTGCCCACCGTGGGGAGGACTCCCTCCCCCTGCCCCGGGTGTGAGCTGATGGGTGGGGAAAGTGGCACTCGCTGGCGGGCGCCAGGACACCCGTGGTGGAGGGGCGGGGGGAGAAGGAGGGGCGGCACTGGGGGTGGGGAAGAGATGGCGCAGGCCGCGCGGAAAAGGAGGGACCGTAAGAGGCGCGGGGACACTAGAGCTTCGGTCTAACCACCGGCCGTGGTGGGATACTGGGAGCAGAGACAGAAACGAGATTCTCGCTCACTGCGCCCACAGTGCGGGGGGCGGGGGCGGGGGCGCATCATGGCGGGGAGAGATACAGAGGGGCGTAGCAAATACGAAGTGGGTGGGTGTAGAGACAGAAAATAGATCTACAGTCTGTGCAAGTGTAGCAAGGCGAGGTACAGCCCAGCGCGGCAACTTAAGGGTAGAGTGAGAGGGGATGCAGGTGGGCGATATTGGCCGAGGGCGCCGTGTACCGTCGCTGCGCGACTGTGCCAAGAAGGGTCCCGCAGAATGTCTTCATTTGATATCTTCCGCCCCTTTCTCCCGCCCAAGGGGGAAAGATACACATGGAAGCCCCCCCCCCCAAAAAAAATCTCCAGCCCTACCCGGGGCCACCGGCGCCCCGCCTCATTCCACCGCCTCTGTAGCGCACTGCGCCAGAGCCGCGGGGTTTCCTAGGCTGCCAGAAGCCGCGTGCCTGGGCGCTAGTGTGCGCGCGTCCAGTGCAGGATCAGCGTGTGGGGCGCGGCTGTGATGGTTGCCTTGAATTGTGTGAGGCCAAGCAGCAGAAAGGTGTATGGGGACGTGGTGTGTATGCACGAGTAGATCAGCCTCAGCCATGGGATTAGTGGGCATCCAGGGGGCATTTTGATGTAACGCCGGTACATCAGGCCAGTAACACAGCCTCCAAGAACCCTTCATTGCTTACTTCTATTCCCCGTGTCTTTTCCACGTCTCAGTCCCTGCCCAGGGTTGATTACAGCCCCGCCCCTCTCTCCACAGTAGCAAAACCCTGCAGAAACGATGCCCATCCTTTGGCAGCTCGAGAAGGAGCTCTGGGCATGCTCAGTGATCAGGGCGGGTTTAGACTGGGAAACTGTTAACCACAGGAGCTTGGTGCTGGGCTGAGCCACCAAAGATTCGGTCCCATTGTCAGCCCTTGCCCTTGGAAGGACTAAATGCGGATCCCCAGCCCTCCTCCACAATTACCAGGGAAAGGTGAATGGAGTTAAACTTAGAGGACAACCAGTCCCAGCTGGAAGATAAGCCCACCATGATGGGATAAGGAGGACGGACGGAGGAATGTACCTGTGCAGGGGATAAGAGAAGCAGAGGCGAGCATTTGGACCTAGCACCAGATGTGCTTTGCATTTGAATAAAGTGCCTCCACACGAATTACATTTCCTACTCCTAGCAGACCCCTGGGATGAGTGCTTCCTTATCACCACTTTCCAGGGTAGGTAACAGAGTTAGATGCTTTGCCCAAGGTGACTATATAGTTAAATGATCCAACAACTCCAGTGGGGTCTTCCACCTGAAAGTCTGGTTCCTTTTCCACCTTATCCTATCTTTACGTGAGATTTTCACATTTTTTCCCCTATCCAAGTATTTCCAGTCTTGGTCTTATCCTGAAGCACCCAGGTGGCTCAGACCATAAGGAATCAGCCTGCAATGCAAGAGACCCAGGTTCCATCCCTGGGTAGGGAAGATCCCCTGGAGAAGGAAATGGCAACCCATTCCAGTATTCTTGCCTCAGAAATCCCATGGACAGAGGAGCCTGGAGGGCTACAGTGCATGAGGTCACAAAGAGTGGGACATGACTGAGCGACTAACACTTTCACTGGCCTTACCGTGTACCAGGGATGTTTCACTTACCGTCTTTTTATTTGGAAGGTTGCATTGAAGGTTGAGATAGCCTTTGGAGGAGGAAGCCACTCAAAGGTAGCCTAACTTGAGCGGGACAGTTATGTAGACCTTAAGAGGTGTTTCTTCCTGGGTATGCAATGTCTTTTGACATCTCTTGTTTCCTCTAAATATTATAACCGGGAAGAAGGTCACCCCCATATCTTAGAAGAAGATCATGAGGCAAGAGGGAGGAGTCAATGTACTCAAATCCCTGGGGCTGCTGGGCAAGGACTCGATCCAGCATTTTGCCCTCCCTGCCCTCTGGCACACGCACCTCCTTTCAGCACCTTCGAGAAGAACTCAGAAAATGTGCCTGCAGCAGGAGCAGCTCCCCTGCTTTAGCTGCAAGTTGGTGTCTGTGGCATACGGGCCCCATTTGGACTGATGGAGAATTTTAGGGCAAGAATGATTATAGCCACTTAATACTCCATGACAGCAACTCGAGATAGACGCTCTTCCCTTTTTAAATCAACCGGTCTCCACTGCTCCTTCACAGATGTGCCTCCTGTCTTTTTCTTTGTTTTCAAATGACCCATTCAAGTTCAGATGCTATGAAGAAAGCATTGTGTTACGAACTTAACATTTATAGCAAAAGAAAACCCCTAGCTGTGCATTTGCAAAGCATAACCAGGCATAACCAAGGAGAATTAATTCATAACTTCAAGTTTAATTTATTTGGCTCTGAGTTTTTTGTAGATTTTAAAACCTATATTAAGTTGTATCTATGTTATTATATTAAAGCATATTATGCAAGTTATATTGCTAATCCCATATTAAGTTGATTTTAAATGTTTGAATGATTCTAATTGGATTTTTAATCAAAGGAATGAAGTAACTCAATATTGTTTAATAGCTCTAATTAGATTATGAAGGATTTGGGGGGGGATTTTTTTTGGCTGCATGGCAATGCTTGTGGGCCTGGCAGTGAAAGCACCAAGTCTCAACCACTGGACCACCAGAAAATTTTCAAGAATTACTGTATTTTTGAATAAGTGTATTAATAGTCTTCACACTGGGTATTGTCATTGTTGAGTCTATAAGTTGTGTCTGACTCTGCTTCCCCGTAACCTGGCAGGACTGTAACCTGCCAGGCTCCTTTGTCCACGGGATTTCCCAGGCAAGAATACTGAAGTGAGTTGCCATTCCTCCTCCAGGGACACTGGATATTATCATCATAAAAATACACTATTTATTATATTTATACAGGGCAGCTTGGCTTGGCTGGAGTGGAGAGACACCCAGACACACCATTGTGCTGAGTGGGTAACATCATCTTCCTGTACCAGAAGCTGAACACATAAGCGCCTTGGCTGTCACAGAACATTCTGGAACAAACAGGTACCTAACAAACAGCCTCCTGATTTCAGTTTTCATGTGGGAAAGATCTTGAGTCCTGTCCATCACTGGAGCTCCATTAATGGCATGCCTGATGAGTATATGGTGGGGAAGCCCGATTGCAGGAGGGTCCCCAAGAGAATAAGAAGTCACTGTAAGCAAAGAAGAACAATGACTCAACTACAACGTGAGGCAGTCTCCCTGTTTCCCGCTCCCACTTCCATCCCTCACCAGGTATCCATGCTTCCCGGAAAGGGGAGGGCTGTGTGGTAAAACTGAGCCTTGTTTCCCTAGGAGCCCAAGCTACTTGCTGGGAAACTTCCCTCCAAGAGTTCTGGCTGCCAGAGTGGAGGCGTCTCCCCACTGGCTAGAGAGAGGTGAGGCGGCAGAGACCCAGAGAGGGGTGGAAGGAACACACACGTGCTTGCACTTCCGGTGCTGCAGGTCCCCACCCCGCCTCCTCAATGTGACTGCAGAGCCTCTGGCCGTGGTCCTGTCGTAACAGATACTAACCTGGGGCAGGCCTGGAGACCTCACGGAAAGGGCCAAGTTCTTGCCACTGAGCAGCAAAGGTGATTGGTCCAGGACCTGTTGACTGGTGGGTTATAAGTCTAGAAGCTCATCTGGGATATTCTCAGTTTGAAGTCAGCGCCAGTCTGTCCCATAAGCTAATCAGTAGCCATAGAGTTCCGGCCAGGCAGTATCCGGCAATGGCGCTGGCCCTGTTGGAGGACTGGTGTAGGATTCTGAGTGTGGATGATCAGAAATCACTGATGGTTATGGGGATCCCAGTGGACTGCAGCGAGGATGAGATTCAGGAGGTCCTGCAGGAGACTTTAAAGCCTTTGGGCAGGTATAGACTCCTTGGCAAAATATTCCGGAAGCAGGAGAATGCCAATGCGGTGCTATTAGAGTTGCTGGAGGACCCTGAGGTCTCTGTGATCCCCAGTGAGGTTCAGGGTAAGGGGGGCATCTGGAAAGTCATCTTCAAGACCCCTAACCAGGACATGGAATTTCTGGAAAGACTGAACCTCTTTCTAGAAAAAGAGGGACAGACGGTCTCGGGAATGTTCCGGGCACTTGGGCACGAGGGGTTGTCTCCAGCAGCCTTGCCCTGCATCTCGCCAGAGTTACTGGCCCACGTGTTGGGACAGGTGATAGCACATGCCGCTCAGCCTCTGCTCCCCATGAGGTACCGGAAGCTGAGAGTGTTCTCAGGGAGCACCGTGCCTGCCCCCGAGGAAGAGCCCTTTGAAGTCTGGCTGGAACAGGCCACCGAGATAGTCAAAGAGTGGCCGGTAGCAGAGGCAGAAAAGAAGAGATGGTTGATGGAAAGCCTTCGCGGACCAGCCCTAGACCTCATGCATATAGTCCAGGCAGACAATCCATCCATCAGCGTGGAGGAATGTTTGGAAGCATTTAAGCAAGTGTTTGGGAACCTGGAGAGTCGCCGGACCTCCCAGGTGAAGTACCTGAAAACCTATCAGGAGGAAGGAGAAAAAGTCTCAGCCTACGTGTTACGGCTAGAAACCCTGCTGCGGAGAGCAGTGGCGAAGCGGGCGATCCCCAGGAACATCGCAGATCAAATCCGCCTGGAGCAGGTCATGGCCGGGGCAAGCCTCAGTGAGGTACTCTGGTGTCGGCTTAGGGAGCTGAAAGACCAGGGCCGGCCTCCCAGCTTCCTGCAGTTAATGAAGGTCATCAGGGAAGAAGAGGAGGAAGAGGCCGCTTTCGAAAATGAGAATACTGAAGAGGCAGAGGGAGGGGATGGCTATGGTCACTGGGGTAATGAGGCCAATGACTAAAACCCAACTCCGAGGGCGACCCACAGACGGTGGGTGGAGGGACAGCCACGTTATTAAGCTGAGACCTTTTCAGTCTTTTTTTCTCTATAATTTGCACAGTTGAAATCACAGCATTCAAGCCAGGTTTTATTTTGTTTTTCTTTAACCTTTCTGGCTGCATCATGGGGTATGTAGGATCTTAGTCCCCCAACCAGGGATTGAACCCATGTACCCTGCATTGAATGTGGAGCCTTAAACTCTGAGTGGCCAGGGAAGTCCCTTGAGTCAGGAAGGTCTTGATTCTTCTTTGTAAGGAAAAAAAAAAAACTGAGAGTTTCTTGGACTCTACATAGACAATTGCTAAGTCTCTTCAGTTGTGTCTGATTCTGTGCAATCCTGACTTTATGGACTATAGCGCACCAGGCTCCTCTGTCCATGGGATTCTCCAGGCAAGAATACTGGAGTGGGTTGCCATGCCCTCCTTCAGGGGATCTTCCTGATCCAGGGATCAACCCTGCAGTTCACAGATGATTATTAATAAACAAAAACTTAAATTCCAAATAGGAGATCAGAAGCCTAAAGGAATCTGAACCAGTTGTCCTTTAAATCCCTCCCAATAGACCAAAGAAAGCAATGATGTAAGAAAATAAAAATCTCTTTTGTCATCTATTTAAAAATCCCAGCTCTTTGAATTAATGTGTTTTCCTTTCTCAAATCTACAAGCTCTCTCTCTCTCTGAGTACCATATAAGACAGTGTTCAGAGAGCATGGTGTGAGGGACATTCTCAAGAAACGGTAGTTATCACAGGAGGGCCTGCAGAAGCAGGGGATGCACCCACCATGTTTTGATTCAGGCCAGTGGTTAGAGAAGAGGATTTTTAGTGATGACAAAAGACAAAGAAGAGAGGAAGTGAGCTGATAGTTACTGAGAAAATGCTCTGTGACAGGCATTTTACATGTATACATTTTTCATGTGTACATCATCCCCAGTGTGGTATAATTATGCTCATTTTAAAAGAGAGGGGGCACTTCCCTGATGGTCCAGTGGTTAGGACTCCACAGTTCCAATGCAGGGGTTGAAGATTTGATCCCTGGTTGGGGAGCTAAGATCCCACACTGCCAAATGGCACAGCCAAAAATATATAAATCATAATTTTTAAAAATGTCTCCCAATTAAAAATAACTAAATAAGTGAGAAGGAAAAAAGTCCATATGGGTTACATGGTCTGCTCAACATCAAAACGCTAACAGGTGGCGGAGCACAGACGGAAGTCGGGACCTCTCTGACTCTTCCTAATCCGCTCTCCACTGTGATCATAGTTTTCAAATTGTGCTTTGTAGTTCTGCAGGGACTTTTCAGCAGTTCCATGTTGAAATTGTATTTTACCCTCTTTAAATCTCTACTAGATAACAGGTAGACAGACACAAGTGTGCTGATATCCAGATTTTAACACACTGGCATTTGCCAGCAGGCTCACTGTTGTTTCCAGATTGACTCATTTTGTGCAGATCTTGGAAAAAAGATTCCCTGGTGAGATCCAAGCACACAGCCAAACTTCTATTCATTCTTCGTAGATTAAGGAAGTCATAGCATTTCAGAGGTGTTTCAGTCAGGCTTATGCCTGTCCTGTGATGCCAAGTGTGCTTCAAGCATAAATGAGCATCATTCAGTTAAGCACTACACAAGACTCCAACACAATCCATGTCTCACATCCTGGCAGCTTTGTATATACAATAAACAAGTGGCTTAGCTTCTCTAAGTATCAGTTTTCCTCATCAGAAAAGTGGGAGGACAATAGAATAGGGTTGTTGTTAGGATCAAATGACATAATGCCTTTTAAGCACTGAGCATGATGTCTGGAACACAGAAAGCCCTCAATACATGGAGGCTCTTTTTCTTATCTTTCCCATGCTTATTGTCTGATCAGCGCATGTTCTCTTCTTTTTCTAACAGTCCTGCAATAATGAGTAAATAGGTAATCTGTTCGGTTGTGACAACGTTGCATTAGAAACCATTAAGTGCTTGTGGTAAGTTGGAGCTCTTATTGTCTGTTATCTTTGTGATCAATTTTCCAGCTATTGTTGACTATTGTTAGTGATTATAAAAAATAAATTATTCTTTCTGATGGTAAATAATTTTAACTGAAGCAATATCCTGAGATTGTAAGAAAAGGCTTTTATTTAAAAAAAAAAAAGATACCATTTGTGAGCACTTACCTTTCTAAGTTCAATTTTTCAATACTGTTCAAACAAAGTGATACAACTGTCAGCCTATACACCCGGATTTCATGTGTTTTTTGTATTTGTAAAAATGGCCTCATTGATCTCATGTATTCTCAGTATACAAAGTAAAGTGTTATAAATGTGAAGTTATAAAATAAATCCATTCTGGTAAGATTCTGAGTTTTTTGTGCTTTGTATATTGTGGTTCTGTATAAACTTTTGCTTAACAAAGGGATTTAATTACTAAAAAAAATTTTTTTTGAGAGATAGAGATTAGAAAATCAAGCTAAAACCACAAAAGATCTTGAACTCTTCTAGAGAAAAAAAAAAAAGAGCAAAATGCTGGGATGGAAATACTTGGACTTGGTCTCCAAAGATGAGAGGGAGCTCAGTTCACCCATCACTGATTTCCCTTTTAACCTACAAGAAACGACAGATGGAGGCCGGGTCCCTCGGAGACCTCCAGCCCATTTGCTTAGACAAGTAACTGTACCTTGACATTCACCAACCTCTATTGCCAAAGGGGAAGTGACCCAAAGGTGAAATACTACATTTCTTGAATGAAGTAATTTTTTGCTATATAGATATATTGTGCTGATGCTTCAGTCATGTCTGACTCTTCACAACCTCATGGACTAGCCCACCAGGCTTCTTTGTCCATGGGATTTTCCAGGCAAGAATACTGGAGTGGATTGCTTTTCCTTCTCCAGGGCATCTTCTTGACCCAAGAATTGAATCCGAGTCCCCTGCGTCGGCAAGCAGATGCTTTACCACTGAGCCACCTGAGAAGCCCTATATAGATGTATAGAGGGGTTAAAATTTCTCTTGCCTTTAGCCCTCTTGAAAAGAGGAAGAGAACTTCCTCTTTTCTACAGCACAGTGGGGAAGCATTCCTCAAGGGCCGCACATAGTGCAGATCGACCCGCTGTAAGTGTCAGGAGGGATGCTCAACACTCTATCCCAATCATTTGAACCAAACCTTCCTGGAGATTGGTCTCACCTCTTACTTAATCTGTCTCCAATCCTGACCCTTGGAGGCCAAGGCTTCCAAGATGACATAGTCCACTGCTGAAGTTAACTTTTCATTAGGGGCCTCTCAGGCTGTAGGTGTCGCCTGACATCTCCCCCTGTACCAGCCAGTCCTGCCAAGCTTCTCTTTTTGTCCATCCTAAACACAAGATCTCTGGTCATCAGTTCCCAACTTTACTTTCATGTCCACACTACACCGTGCCTCCTCCCCAGTGCTGATCTTTAAGACCCTCTCCCGTGCCTACTGGATTTTCACAGTGTCCTGAAAGACTAGCCTATATGACCAGAGTCCTTGCTGGATACTCTGTGACCGTATTCCTTGACTGAACTCTGGTCCTCCTGAGAGTCTATTGCCCTCAAACCCCTTGAGGAGAAGCTGCTCATTCTCCCCCACATCTGGAGAGATTGGAGAAGGGTAACAGCATCTCTTTCTCTCACCATCATCACATCTCCCCTTGCAAACATGTTTGCTCCCTCCTGGCAAATGCTCACTCACTCTGCCCCACCAGCCACTGTGGATCTGTCCTGACAAGCCTAGACAGAGCATTGGCAAAGAAACTAATGTTGGTGGGGGTGGGTGAAGTTTAGGACCAAATCTAACTGGGTGTTATCTAAAGAAATAAGAAGAAAAAATTAATGAACCCAAGCCATGTCCAAGGGAGACCTACAAGCAAGACTGATAAAGCTGTGGGGGCGGGGGTTGGGGGGTTGTTTGTTTTACTTTTAATTTGGGCTTACCTTGTGGCTCAGCTGGTGAAGAATCCGCCTGCAATGCAGGAGACCTGGGTTTGATCCCTGGGTTGGGAGGATCCCCTGGAGAAGGGAAAGGCTACCCACTCTGGTATTCTGGCCTAGAGAATTCCATGAACTCTATAGTCCATGGGGTTGCAAAGAGTTGGACATGACTGAGCGACTTTCACTTTCTTTCCCTTTACTTTTAACTGGAGGATAATTGCTTTGCAATCTTGTCTTGGTTTCTCTTCTACAATGAAGTGGATCAGCTATGTGTAGACACATGTCCCCTCCCTCTTGAACCTCCACCCGCCTGCCACCCCTCTAGGTCATCACAGAGTGCTAAGCTGAGCTCCGTGCTATATGGCCGCTTCCCACTAGCTGTCTATTTCACACATGGTAGTGTATATATGTCAACACTACTCTCCCAATTCCAAAGCAGAGTTTTGAAGCTAGATGGTTGAAGGTGGAGTTTTGAAGGAGTGGAGCCTGAGATGAAATATACAAGTGAATTATAAGAGGATCTGAATATAAGAGGATCTGAGACAAGTGTTGTCAAACTCATTCAGGGTTTGTTTTGCTGCTGTTGTTGTTGCTATTGTTTGATCATCAGCATAATCTTTGGATGGTCTAAAGGCCCAAGATCAGAGCAGACATCTCTCCCATCCCCCACCTGTTTGGGGGGACCAAGAACTCCTGAGTTTACCCAGGGAAGACTTAACACTCATTCAGACGGTCTCTCAGAAAGGAAGACAGTGTCCGTAGGTGGCTATCACAAAAACTAGCCTTCCCACTGAACAGGCCCCAGAGTTGTCCCCATTCAGGATCTACATTACACAGCTTTCCCTGCCCAAGTGGCTCTTGACATCCCAAATGGACATTTTTTTAAAAACCAGAGTAACTCCAGAAGCGCATGCCAGAATCAATTCTATCACAGGAGAAAAGCACTGTGTAGGATTTCAGTCTCTCTTTCAGGCCACCAGCTGGAGCTGTCCATTAGTCTAAGAGACAGCTGAGACCTTTCCCCATCTTCCCACCCCCACCCACCCACAAAGGGAAATGTTTCCAGAGGGAGTTACCCAGACTTTGAGGGGATGCCACTGCTGGGAGCCATTGCAAGAAGTCCCCAAGGAAGGTTGGGGACGCTCACCCCCACCTCCCATCCCATCCCAGACGTGCCCTTGCTCTGCACGGACTAAAGGCAGAACCCCACTGAGGGCCTTTCCTGGCTTCTTGGCACAACAGTTTTGCCAACAAACTCAATTACTATTGTTACTATTAAAGAATATTACTATTCTTGAAATAATAATGGTCAGAAAAGGAAACTTCATGTTTTTCCAGCTTTTCTGAGGTATAATTAACAAATACAAATTGTATATATTTTAAAAGTACAGTGTAATTTAAAAACTTTGTATTTCTTTATTTTTGGTTGTGCCAGGTCTTCGTTGCTTCACATGGACTTTCCCTGGTTGTGGCGAGAAGGGGCTGCTCTTTAGTTGCAGTGTGTGAGCTCCTCATTCCGGCAGCTTCTCTTGTTGAGGAGCATGGCCTCTAGGGCACGTGGGCTCAGTAGTTGCTGCTTATGGCTCAGTTCCCTAAGGTGTGTGGAATCTTCCAGGACCAGAGATCAAACCCAGGTTGGGCTTCTCAGGTGGTGCTAGTGGTAAAGAACCGCCTGCCGTGTGCAGGAGATGCAAGAAACTTGGGTTCCATCCCTGGGTCAGGAAGATCCCCTGGGGAGGAAATGGCAACCCACTCCAGTATTCTTGCCTGGGAATTCCCACAGACAATGGATCCTGGTGGGCTGTGGCCCATAAAGGTTGTAAAGAGTTGGACACAACTGAAGCAACTTAGGACAGACAGACAATAACATGGTGAAATGATCTCCACAGTCAAGATAATTAACACATCCATCATCTCACACAGGTACCATTTTGTCTGTGGTAAGAACACTTAAGCTGTCTACTCTATCAGTCAACTTCCAGTGCACACTACAGTATTATTAACTATAGTCCCATGTTATATCTTAGCTCTCCAGAATTTATTCATCCTGAGTAAGTGAAAGTTTTACCTTTTGACCAGTATGCTCCCATTTCCACTTCCCAGCTCCTGATCACCACCATTCTACTGTCTGCTTAGGATTCTACATATAAGTGAGACCATACAGTATTTGTCTTTCTGTGTCTGGCTTATTTCATTTAGGATTATGTCCTCAAGGGGCATCCATGTTGCCACAAATGGCAGGATTCTCTTCCACAAGAGCCAACTTTGTATTTCAAATGAACATGTGTAAGACAGTGGAAACCAGGTTGATGAAGAAAGGACACTGAGTTCTTCTGACAGGCCATCATAATGCATTCCCTAGTAACATCCCATCCAAGGATGTGAGCCTCTGATGACACTTCCTGAGCTTGTTATTGTTGTTCCGTCCAACTCTGCCACACCATGGACTGCAGCAAGCTGGCTTCCCTGTCCTTCACTGTCTCCCAGAGTTTGCTCAAACTCATGTCCACTGAGTCAGTGATGCTATCCAACCATCTTAACCTCTGCCACCACTTTCTCCTTCTGCCTTCTATCTTTCCCATCATCAGATATACTTCAGTTTTAAAAATTAATCAAATAGTGGCTAGTGAACATTTTAAAGTTTCTAAATAGAAAGCTGTTATACAGGCCTGAGGCAACTGTAAATGTATAGGTCTGGGTGTGTTGCCATCTTGGGAAAAACATCTACCAACCAATCCAGAATTATCAGAGTTGTTTCCAATTTGAAGGTGATTTATGGGTCTAAAACTAAGATGGGGACTTCCCTGGAGGTCCAGTGGTAAGACTCTGCACTCCAGTGCAGGGTGCGCAGGTTAAATCCCTGGTCAGGGAACTAAGATCCCCCACGCAGCAAAGCATGGCCAAAAATAAATAAATAAGCAAACATAACTAAGATGGTGATCCTTTGGACTCCCAAGCCCCATCACAAGTCTGGATTTATGGCCTACAATAGGCAATGTGGGATGAGGACCCAGCATCAGAGGTTATCCAGGCCATATTCAGGGCCTTAGATGGGCTTTTCGTTGATGACTAAGATGGAAATTTGGCAGAACCACGGAATTCCTAGTCTACTCCTCCCCAGAACTGGTAGATTTTATCAGCAGCAGAAGTATGTGGAAACTAGTCCTTGACCAGAGCCTGGTCGGCTGCTCTTTGATGTTTCAGAGTGCTCAGGGCATGGATCTGAAATGTATTCCACCTGTAATGGGAATGGTTTTGGCTCTGAAATCCATCAAAGTTGTGCTACAAGGGGTAAAGGCCAGGCCCTGGTACCTTCTCTACCAGGTGGGCTGCCAGGAATGGGCAGGTCAACCTGAACTGAGCAATCTGCTTAAGAAGTGGGCCAAGTTCTCAGGACACAAGAACGGGCCCTGATGCTTGGGCTCAGTTGCTCAGTCTTCTCTGACTCTTTGTCACCTCATGGACTGTAGCCCACCAGTCTCCTCTGTCCATGGAATCCTTCAGGCAAGAATACTGGAGTGGGTTGCCACTCCAGGGGATCCCCTTCGCCAGGGGATCTTCCTGACCCAGAGATCGAACCCAGTCTCCTACATTGCAAGTGAATTTACTTTCTGAGCCACCAGGAAAGCCCCTTTCTATGCAGAGTAATTGCATATAACTTACCCACTTCCTCCCATATACTTTAAATCATTTCTGAACTATAATGTAAATGTTATAATAGTTTTGGTTTTTGGAACTGTCTGGATATTTTTTCTGAATATTTCCAGTTTGCCTTTGGTTGAATTCACAGATGCAGAACTTGCAGATATGGAGAGCTAACTATACTCCTGACTTTTCATAAGAAAATACGAAAGCCAGAAGGGTAATAACATTTAAACCCATAATTTTGGTTTATAATACTTAAAATATATGAATAACATTTACTTCCCATAAGTTTATTATACAATACTCCAAATATTTACATTATCATTTTTTCCATAGACCATCAACTGGATAAATAAACGTTGTTCAGCCAAGATTTAGTACAAATTTGTCTTTAAAATCATCTGAACCTAAAAATATTTGAAAGTGGTTAGAAAGGTAGAGGACTGA
This sequence comes from Cervus elaphus, assembly GCF_910594005.1. Lineage (NCBI taxonomy): Eukaryota > Metazoa > Chordata > Mammalia > Artiodactyla > Cervidae > Cervus > Cervus elaphus. Next base: position 37,014,268 of record NC_057830.1, read on the forward strand.
ACTACTGATCAGATTTATTTAATGGCTATCGAACTACTTGAGTTTTCTGTCTTCTTCTGAAGTCAATTTTAGTAGCTCAGATTTGTAATTTTTTTCCATTTTATCTAAGTTTTTTAAATGCATAGGCATAAATTTGTCAGCATTCTATTCATATGACTTTAATTATTCTTGCTTCTGTAGTTATGGCTCCTTATTCTATTATTTGTCTTTTGCTCTTTCTTTCTGGGTTAATACTCTCAGAAGTCTAGCTACTCCATAGATTTTCTTCAAAGAATCAGCTTTTGGATTTGTTCAAGCTCTCCATCATTATTTTAGCAATTTCTACCCTTTTTATTATTTCTTTCTTTTCATGTTTAGAATTAATATACCATTTCATTTCCAACTTCTGGAGGATTGTTCCTTCTTTTTTTTTAAATGCACACAGATTTATTAGGGTATACTTGTACATTCAACTGTATGTGGTTTAAATGTACATTTTGGTGAGTTTTGACATGTGTATTCCTTTTTTTGTGTGAGTTAACTTTTTTTTTTTTAATTTTTTTTCATTTATTTTTATCAGTTGGAGGCTAATTACTTTATAGTATTGTAGTGGTTTTTGCCATACATTGACATGAATCAGCCATGGATTTACATGCGTTCCCCATCCTGATCCCCCTCCCACCTCCCACCCCATCCCATCCCTCTGGGTCATCCCAGTGCACCAGCCCCGAGCACTTGTCTCATGCATCCAAACTGGACTGGCGATCTGTTTCACACTTGATAATATACATGTTTCGATGCTATTCTCTCAGATCATCCCACCCTCGCCTCCTCCCATAGAGTCCAAAAGTCTGTTCTATACATCTGTGTCTCTTTTTCTGTCTTGCATATAGGGTTATCATTACCATCTTTCTAAATTCCATATATATGTGTTAGTATACTGTATTGGTATTTATCTTTCTGGCTTACTTCACTCTGTATAAGGGGTTCCAGTTTCATCCATCTCATTAGAACTGATTCAAATGTATTCTTTTTAATGGCTGAGTAATATTCCATTGTGTATATGTACCATAGCTTCCTTATCCATTCATCTGCTGATGGGCATCTAGGTTGCTTCCATGTCCTGGCTATTATAAACAGTGCTGTGATGAACATTGGGGTACACGTGTCTCTTTCAGTTCTGGTTTCCTAGGTGTGTATGCCCAGGAGTGGGATTGCTGGGTCATATGGCAGTTCTCTTTCCAGTTTTTTAAGGAATCTCCACACTGTTCTCCATAGTGGCTGTACTAGTTTGCATTCCCACCAACAGTGTAAGAGGGTTCCCTTTTCTCCACACCCTCTCCAGCATTTATTGCTTGTAGACTTTTGGATAGCAGCCATTCTGACTGGTGTGTGGTTTTGATTTGCATTTCTCTGATAATGAGTGATGTTGATTGAGCATCTTTTCATGTGTTTGTTAGCCATCTGTATGTCTTCTTTGGAGAAATGTCTGTTTAGATCTTTGGCCCATTTTTTGATTGGGTCATTTATTTTTCTGGAATTGAGCTGCAGGAGTTACTTGTATATTTTTGAGATTAATCCTTTGTCTGTTTCTTCACTTGCTATTATTTTCTCCCATTCTGAAGGCTGTCTTTTCACCTTGCTTATAGTTTCCTTTGTTGTGCAAAAGCTTTTAAGTTTCATTAGGTCCCATTTGTTTATTTTTGCTTTTATATCCAATATTCTGGGAGGTGGGCCATAGAGGATCCTGCTGTGATTTATGTCGGAGAGTGTTTTGCCTATGTTCTCCTCTAGGAGTTTTATAGTTTCTGGTCTTACATTTAGATCTTTAATCCATTTTGAGTTTATTTTTGTGTATGGTGTTAGAAAGTGTTCTAGTTTCATTCTTTTACAAGTGGTTGACCAGTTTTCCCAGCACCACTTGTTAAAGAGGTTGTCTTTTTTCCATTGTATATTCTTGCCTCCTTTGTCAAAGATAAGGTGTCCATAGGTACATGGATTTATCTCTGGGCTTTCTATTTTGTTCCATTGATCTATATTTCTGTCTTTGTGCCAGTGCCATACTGTCTTGATGACTGTGGCTTTGTAGCAGAGCCTGAAGTCAGGCAGGTTGATTCCTCCAGTTCCATTCTTCTTTCTCAAGATTGCTTTGGCTGTTTGAGGTTTTTTGTATTTCCATACAAATTGTGAAATTATTTGTTCTAGTTCTGTAAAGAATACCAGTGGTAGCTTGATAGGGGTTGCATTTAATCTATAGATTGCTTTGGGTAGTATACTCATTTTCAGAATATTGATTCTTCCAATCCATAAACACGGTATATTTCTCCATCTATTTGTGTCCTCTTTGATTTCTTTCATCAGTATTTTATAGTTTTCTATGTATAGGTCTTTGATTTATTTAAGTAGATATACTCCTAGGCATTTTATTCTTTTTGTTGCAATGGTGAATGGTATTGTTTCCTTAATTTTTCTTTCTATTTTCTCATTGTTAGTGTATAGGAATGCAAGGGATTTCTGTGTGTTAATTTTATATCTGCAACTTTACTATATTCATTGATTAGCTCTAGTAATTTTCTGGTAGAGTCTTTAGGGTTTTCTATGTAGAGTGTTCCTTCTTTTCTGTTTCGTGATTGTTTTAAAAAATATATACTTAAGCATAGAAATTTATGTCTAACACCACCTTAACTACATCCCATAATTTTGTTATAAAATACTTCTGAATGAAATATTTTCATTATTATTTTTCACATAAACCATGAGTTCATTTTGAGTACAGCACAAAGTAGTTGAAGATATTGTGATTTACAATAAATACATATTTCAGTCTTCCAGCTACAGTTCATAGCTCACAGCTCCCAAAACTCTTGTAATATCCTGAGAAGTAAAAGCAATGGGAGCATCTTTTGTTATAACATTTGTTCTCAGTTCCTGAAATGGCTTCAGAGCCATAAAGGTGAAATAGGAATCTTGTTATTCAAAAGCCCATTTTCACCAGAATTGGGGTTATGTTAATGAGGTGACTTTTGGAAATCCCCTTTATGAACTGCTTCACCTGCATTCCACAACTTTTTATATTTTTTAATGTTACTCATTTCAAAATATTTCCTAATTTCTTTTATGATCTCTTTTCTGATGCAAGAATTATTTAGTAATAGGTTGTCCAGTTTCCAATATGTGGATTTCCAACCATCTTTTCATTACTAACTTTTAACTTAATTCTTTTGTGGGAAAAGAATGCACCCTGTATGCTTTCAAAGTCTTGTGATCTAACATATGGTCTGTCTCAGTGAATGTTCCATGCGCACATGAAGATAACGTGGACTCTACTGTTGTAGGTTGTAAGTTTAAATCAAGTTGGCTGAAAAGCTGTACATTTTTAAAATTTTCCTTGCTCATTTTCTGCCTACTTGTTTTCTGAATTACTAAGACAAGGGTGTTACAATATGCAATTATAATTGTGGATGTATCTGTTTCTCTTTTTTGGTTCTTCCAGGTTTTGCTTCTTTTTTTTCTCTTGTGCATATGGATATCCAACTGCTCCTGCACCGTTTGTTGAAAACACTATTATCATTTCTCTACTGAATGGTTTCTTTAATCTTTGTCAGAAATCAATTGACCATACATGTGCATGTCTGTTTCTGGACTCCGTTCTGTCTCGTTGATCTATTTGTCTACCTTGGCACCAGTGCTAACTCTCTTATTTAACACTATAATAAGTCTTAACATCAGGTAGCGTAAGTCCTCCAATTTTGTTCTTTCTTAGAGTTGTTCTAACTGTGGTCCTTTGCATTTCAATGTGAATTTTACAACAGACTACTCAATCTCTACCCAAAAAAAAGTCTTCTGGAATTTTGTTAGAATTGCTTTTAATGTATGGATCAACTTGGGGTAACTAAAATTTTTATAATAGTCAATTTTATTATCCATGAACATGGTATCCCTCTCCATTTATTAGATCATGTTTAATTTTTATAGCAAAATTTTGTAGGCTTGAATATCAAGGTCTTACACACATTTTGTCAAATATATTCCTAAGTACTTAATTTTTAATGATGTTGTGAGTCATTTCATCTTTTGTTTGTGCTAATATATAGAAATAAAATTAATTTTTATATATTGATACATGTCCTGCAACCTTGCTAAACTCTAGTAACTTTTTTTGATGTTATGAATTTTTGTACATAAATGATTGTGTTATATGGGATTAAAGATAGTTTTACTTCTTTCTTTCCAATCTAGATATCATTTATTTCTTTTTCTTGATTTATGGCACTGGCTGAAACCCTCAGTACCATATTGTATAGAAGTGGTGAGCACAAACATCATTGTCTTGCTCCTGAGCTTAAAGGGAAAACATTCAATCTTTTACCATTATATTTGATGTTAGCTGTAGGTAGGTTTTTTGTAGATACCTGTAATAGGCAGAATTTCTAAAATGGCTCCCCCAAAATATTCTGACTACTCCCTTGAAAGACTGACAAATGGCCTGATCATATATGAAAAAATAGCTCTCTGACTCACAATCTCCACAGCAGCCAGCTCACAAAAGTCAACACTTGATCAGTAACTGCTAGGTTCCCTAATTTTTGCTCCCACTTCCAATTTAGGAACAAAAAGAGAAAGTCAAATATACGACATGGAGCAATCACATAGGATGTTCTGCTTACAATTAGCCCACCTCTAGCTTCTGCATGTCAAAAACCTTCAATAAGAGCATATGTTAAGCCTTTCCTTTTCCCACTCCTTTCCTGACTTTGAGTCTGAGATCTTGCTCCTATGATTATGTTAAATGCCTCAGCTAGGGTTTCCCCTGTGGCTCAGTGGTAAAGAATCCTCCTGCCAAGCAGGAGACATAGCTACAATCCTTGGGTTGGAAAGATCCCCTGGAGAAGGAAATGGCTACCCACTCCAGTGTTCTTGCCTGGAGAATCCATGGATAGAGGAACCTAGAGGGTTACAGTCCACAGGGTCGCAAAGAGTTGGACACAACTCAAAGCAACTGAGCACATGCACATATGGTGCAGTTGACCATAAGAGGGAAATTATCTGGATGGGCCTTATCTAATCATGTAAGCCCTTAAAATGAGAGAACTTTAGGGGCCAAAATGAGAGAACTTATGGGCCAAGGACATTAATAGACACTTCACCCAGGAAGATTTACAGACAACAAATAAGTCTATGAAAAGATGCTCCACATCATATGTCAATCAGGGAAATGCAAATTAAAACAGCAATAACATACTGCTACACACTTATTGGAATGATCTGAATTCAAAACCACACCAAGTGCTCACAAGGATATGAAGTAACAGGAAATCTCATTCTTTGCTGGTGGAAATAAAAATGGTGCAGCCACTTTGGAAGACAGTTTGGCAGTTTCTTACAAAACTAAAAACATTTTTACCCTAATATTCAGCAGTCATAATTCTTGGTGTTTATCCAAAGGATCTGAAAACATGCTCACGCCAAAACCTCTGCACATGGATATTTGCGGTGGTGGTGTTCAGTCACGTCCAACTCTTTGGGGCCGCGTGGACTGTGGTCCACCAGGCTCCTCTGCCTCTGGAATTTTCCAGGCAAGAATGCTGGAGTGGGGTGCCACTTCCTACTCCAGGGAATCTTCCTGACCCAGAGATTAAACCTGCCTCTCTCTCCTACACTGGCAGATGGATTCTTTACCACTAGTGCCACCTGGAGAGCCAACATGGATGTTTATAGTAGCTTTCTTCATAACTGACAAAATTTGGAACCTGCTAAGCAGTCCTCAAGTAGATGAATGGGTAAATCAACTGTAGTTCATCCAGACAGTGGAATATTATCAGCACTAAAGAGAAATGAGCTATCAAACCATGAAAAGACATAGAGAAAGCTCAAATGGGGATCACTAAGTGGAAGAAGTCAGTCTGAAAGGACTACTTGATGCATGATTCCAACTATATGATGTTCTTGGGGAGGCAAAACTATGGAGACAGGAAAAAGATCAGTGGTTGCCAAGGGTTAAGGTGAGGGGTGGGATGGACAGGCAAAGCACAGAGGATTTTTAGGACATGAAAATACTCTGTATGATACTTTAATAACAGATTCATATTATTAAACATTTGCCCAAACCCATCAAATGGAATAAAATACCAAGAATGAATATAAAGTAAACAATGAACTTAAGGTGCTGATGATGTCAGAGTAGATTTATCAATTGTAACAAATTATTGATAATGGTAGGGACTGTTGAGAGGGAATGCTCTGATAAGGGAAGTTGATGGATGGGGGAAGTTTCTATGCATGGTGAGATAGGAGGTACATGGGAAGTCTCTGTACTTCCCTCTCAATTTTGCTGTGAAACCAAAACTGTTTTTTAAAAAAAAACCTGAGAAAAAAATAAGAGGCCTTTCTCTAGTTAATAAAAAAGGCAGTCAGGCATAGTCAAGATGTGAGAACGAGACACATCCCTGTTGCTCTGAATATGGAGGGGACCATGCGAGAAGAAATGTGGGTCTCAGGAAACTGATGCCAGAGCCTGGGTACCAGCCAGCAGGGAAATGCAGACCTTAGACCTTCAGCCTACAACCTAGAACCAGGTTCTGCCAACAACATGAATGAGCTCACAAACAGATTCTTTGGCACGCCTCCAGAGCCCAGCCAACACCAAAACGTGAGATCCTGGGTTTCCTTGGTGGCTTGGTGGTGAAGAGTCCAGCTAACAATGCAGGAGACATGGGTTTGATCCCTGATCAAGGAAGATCCTACATGCCACAGAGCAACTAAACCTGTGCCCTGCAAGTATTGAGCCTGTGCTCTAGAGCCCAGGAACTACAGCCACTGAAGCCCATGAGCCCTAAAGCCCATTCTCCACAACAAGAGAAGTCACCACAATGAGAGACCTGAGCACCACAATGAAAGAAAGCCTACACACAGCAGTGAAGACCCAGCATAGCCAAAAATAACAAGTAAATAAATAAAATTGTTTTTTAAAAGGAGCAAAATTTATTTTTTAAAAAAGTGAGATCCTAAGCAGAGGGAGAAGTCCAGCCCATACTGATTTCTGTGTTCAGCATTCTTTTAAAAGATTTTAATAGGAGGGACTTTCCTTGACAGTCCAGTGGTCAACACTCTGTGCTTCCAATGCAGGGGGCTCGGGTTCAATCCTGGTAGGGGATCTAACCTCCTACATCCCACAAGCTTCTGGGTTCAGCCAAAAAAAATGACTTAAAAATGAGAACAAATGTCTTTTGTATTTACTCACTCATTTAATATTCCTAGTACTCTTCATTTTTTTATATACATTTGAGTCTCATGTCATTTTCCTTCAGCCTGAGGAAACTCCTTTTACAAATTTTTGTGGTTCTAGTCTACTGGCAATGAATGATCTCAGCTTGTTTTTATGAAAAATGTCTTTATTTCACTCTACTCTTTTTTAAATTTCACTCTACTTTTAAAGAACATTTTCACTACATACAGAATTCTAGGATAGAATTTTTTTTTAGTTTTAGCACATTAGATGTTATTCCTTTATCTTCTGGCTTGTACTGCTTCTGACAAAAATTCTGGAGTAAATCTCATTTTTGTTCTCTTGAATATGATGTGTCTTTTTTTCCCCTGTAAGTCTCTAAAATTTTCCTCTTTTGCACTGGTTTTCATCAGTTAGATTATGATGTGCTTTGATGTGGTATTTATTTGTGCCTCTTCGTGTTCATTGAACTTCTGGTAGAAAGGCAAGTCTGATACTAGGGTGGCACAGTGCTAAAAAAATCCACCTGCCCATGTAGCAGACACAAGGGACATGGGTTCAATCCCTGGGTCGGGAAGAACCTCTAGAGAAGGAACTGGCAACCCACTCCAGTATTCTTGCCTGGAAAATCCCATGGACAGAGGGCCTGGTGGGCTATGGAGTCGCTAAGAGTCAGTCACAACTGAGCATGCATGCATGCACACATGCATAGGAAGGAATCATTAGAAAAGAATACGCTGAAACCAAAAAAAAAAGGACGAAGAGGGGGAGGCTGGTGGTCAAGGTCTCTGGAGAGCAGAGCTTTGTGCACACGTGTCCTCGGGGAGGAGGAGAGAAAAGAGTTGGGGGCCGTACAAAGAGAGACAGCAGCTGTTTGGTTGATGTGCAGTCAGAGTGTGAAAGCTGGAATTATCTCAAGGACTGCCTAGTCTAAACTTCCATTGTATAAATGAAGAAACTTCAGCGTCAGGGTCTGTGACTTGCTCAAGGCTGTAGTTTCTGTGAGTGGCAGAACCAAATGAAGCCCCTCAGTTTCCATCCCTCCCCATTTCTTTCCTCACTTCAAGCCCTATTTCAGGATGCTTTGTAGATTCCTTCTCCACGCATGTCTTCCATACTCCAAATATTTATTGCTCTTATTTGTGCACCAAGCCAAAAGGAAGGAGTGGTCCCACTTAGGCTTGAATATGTAAGCTACTTCAGGATGGACAAATAAGAGAGAGAAGGGTGATCTGAGTCTGGGGGAAGGACCAGAGGGGAGTCACAAATGATGCATTCTTCTGGAAGCAGAGAAACTGAATCAGCTAGAGCAAAGGATTTTGTCCATGAAGGTTGAAAATTAAGCTGCCAGATTATGGAGAGCTTTGAATGCTAGAGGGAGGAATTTACAGATTATTTCTGCTTTCATCTATTCATCTATTTGTTTTTTTAAGTGTGTAGAATGCTCATTATGTGCTGTCTCTTCTCTTGAGACTCGAATGGGAGCCACAAAATGAAAAAGGCAAATACCAGGAAGTACAGAGAAGAGTATCAGGTTCTTTGAAACACAGTAGGTAAATTCACGTTTGGATACTGATCCTAAGAGACTATGCATTTTACACCCATGCTCAGTCGCTTCCGTCATGTCCAACTCTCTGTGGCCCCATGGACCGTACCCTCCAGGCTTCTCTGTCCATGGGATTCTCCAGGCAAGAAAACTGGAGTGGTTTTCCATGCCCTCCTCCAGGGGCTCTTCCTGACCCAGGGATCCAACCTGTGTCTCTTGCATCTCCTGCATTACCGGTGGATTCTTCACTGCTGAGCCACTAGGGAAGTCTCCCTAAGGGACTATGCTTACCTGAAAATATAGGTGTTGTCTTTGTTCTCCTGACATGGGTATATACATGGCCAGCTGTGTATTAAATTCAGTGCATGGCACAGCAGAAAGACCCCTGGATTCGGATTCGGAAGAGCTTGGTTTTGGTCCTGGTTCTGCTTCACTTTACTTCCTAAGCCTTTGTCTCCTCCTCTGCAAAACAAACAGTGAATTTCCCTGGTGTCCAGTGGTTAAAGTTCTGTGCTTCCAATGCAGGGCATGCACAGGTCTGATCTCTGTTTGGGGAACAAAGATATTGCATGCTGCACGGCACAGCCAAAAAATTAAGAGTGAAGGAGGGGGAGAGAGAGAGAGAAAAAAAAAGGAAGGAAGGAAGAAGAAGGGGGAAAGAGACCAGTAATTTCTCTTTTGATTTAAATTCTAAGGCTTCCTTCTCTTGAACAGAATAAGATTCATTTAATTTATTCAGAGACCCTTATTAAGTGACTTCATGCGAAGCACAGTCCCAGTGGCCAAGATACAACTGGAAGAAGATAACAGTCCAGCTTCAAAGCATCCCATTCCAGGATCTCATATGCATTAAAATACGGTGAAGATAGCAGCCCAACCTCAAAGCATCCCACTCTGGGATCTCTTAAACATTAAAATACGGTAAACACGGGTGGATGGAGAAGCAAGGACACATCTGCTTAGGTCACCCAGCCTCCCCACCCTGAATCACTCAGGCCTATCCAGCCTCTTTTTCCATAAAATGTGGACTCGGGGCTTCCATCAGTCACTTCGCAGAGTGCCGTATCCCGTGAGAGAAGAGACCTGCAGACACATCAAGGCACGAGGGTATCACATGGCACGTGGTGAGCGCAGGGAGCCTGCGGGAGTTCCTGGGGGAACCCACCTCCTTCTGTAGGGAATGTAAAGCAAAGGATCTTAGACTGACATTCCTGAGCCCCGGGCTGACAAGCGGAGCTTCTGCAGCCCAGAGGGAAGTGGTATAAGTGGGCTCAGGCTGCCACAACAAAACACACAGCCTGTGGGCTGGAAGTCCAAGATCACGGTGTTGGCAGGGTTGATTTCTCCCAAGACCTCCCTCCTTGGCTTGCAGACAGCCACCCTCTCACTGAGTCCTCACACCACCTTTCCTCAGAGCCCGTGCATCTCTGGTGTCTCTTCTGTGTCCAATGACCTCTTCTTATAAAGGCAGCGGGCAGCTTGTATTAGGGCTCACCCCAGTGGGCTCCTTTTAACTTCAGTCAGTCACTCAGTTGTGTCCAACTCTTTGTGACCCCATGGACTGCAGCACTCCAGGCCTCCCTGTCCATCACCAACTCCCAGAGTTTGCTCAAACTCATGTCCATCAAATCAGTGATGCCTTCTGACCATCTCATCCTCTGTCATCCCCTTCTCCTCCTGCCTTCCATCTTTCCCAGCATCAGGGTCTTTTCCAGTGAGTCAGCCTTTCTCATCAGGGGGCCAAAATACTGGAGTTTCAGCTTCAGCATCAGTCCTTCCAATGAATATTCAGGATTGATTTCCTTTAGGATGGACTGGTTTGATCTCCTTGCAGTCCAAGGAACTCTCAAGAGCCTTCTCCAACACCACAGTTCAAAAGCATCAATTCTTCAGCACTCAGTTTTTTTAATAGTCCAACTCTCACATCCATACATGACTATGGAAAAGCCATAGATTTAACTACATGGACCTTTGTCAGCAAAGTAATGTCTCTGCTTTTTAATATGCTGTCTAGGTTGGTCATAGCTTTTCTTCGAAGGAGCAAGCTTCTTTTAATTTCATGGCTGCAGTCACCATCTACAGTGATTTTGGAGCCCAGAAAAATAAAGTCTGTTACTGTTTCCATTGTTTCCCCATCTATTTGCCATGAAGTGATTGGACCAGATGCCATGATCTTAGTTTTCTGAATGTTGAGCTTTAAGCCAACTTTTTCACTCTCCTCTTTCACTTTCATCAAGAGGCTCTTTAGTTCTTCTTCGCTTTCAGCCATAAGGGTTGTCCTTTTAACTTAATCACCTCTTTATGTGATTCTTACAGTTGGTGCAGGAGGGGGACCCCTTCCAGGACCCAAGAGAGGGCTTTTGTCTGACACTCGGTAATGAATTGTCTGAGGAGACACACATGCTAATAAAGTACGAGACTTTATTGGGAAGGAGCGCCTGGGCAGAGAGCAGGAGGCTAAGGGAACCCAGGAGGACTGCTCTGCCACGTGGCTCCCAGTCCTGGGTTTTGTGGTGATGGGGTTAGTTTCTGGGTTGTCTCTGGCCAATCATTCTGACTCAGGGTCCTTCCTGGTGCCAAGCGCATCACTCAGCCAAGATGGATTCCAGCAAGGAAGATTCTGGGAGGTTGGTAGGACATATAGACTGGAAACTCCACTCTCTTCTTGACCTTTCCTGAATTTTTCCCATTGGTGGTAGCTTGTTAGTTCCACATTCCTTACCAGGACTGCCTGTTGTAAGAACTACTACATGCGGCTACTATGCTGCCTGTCCAGCGGGGGAGGCTTCAGTCAGTGTTTCCCCTAACATTTAAAGTCTCTGCCTTCAATGTGCACAGTCATATTCTGAAGTCCTGGCAGTCAGGACTTCAACAGACGAATCTGATGCATGGTGAGAGAACCACAAGTCAGCCTATAACAGAAATCAGGTCTGGGTCTCACCGCTTAGCACACTGAGGTCAAGGTCAAGGATGAGGACAGCTCTCCTCTGAGAGGAGAGCACTGCCCATGCACCAAGGCACCAAAAACCAAAAAAAAAAAAAAAAAAAACAAGTAAAAAATAACACAAGGAAGCCAGCAGCTTCCGGGGCAGGCACTGTTGCACAGAATGTGCGAACACGGTCCTCTTCCAAAATTAGAGAGCTCTGCCCGATGGTGTGGCTCGAAATAGTGCCTGTTGATGATGCTGTCAGCTTTTCTCAGGCCTCCTCCTTGGCATCTCTTAACCCTTTGGTGAGCACCCTAAGGACAGAGGCATTAAGTTCTGCCCTCCTGGGCTCTGGCCTGCGGGATCTTCTCTCCTTGTCTGATCTCATTTTCGATGCTGGCCATTACTCCCAAGAAGAGAAAGGCGGGGGACTGGCACACCGAAGGAGAAATTATTTCAAAGAAAGCCCGTTGCCATGGAAACCGGTTGTCAAATGCTTTCTGCGCGGGAGGTGTCAAGAGTGGGGCCACAGCTTTCCCTCAGCATTGCCTGCTTTTCGTTTTAATTTGTGACAAGAACAATGAATGATGGGAGCGGGGGATGGGCAGGAAAGCACTTGTCTGTCAGAAATTCACTGACAGCCAGGGGCTTAAGGTATGGCCTGTTCTGGCGGAGCCTTCGAGTCGCAGCGCTTAGGGATGGGCCGGGGTCCATGCTGCAGACGTGATGAGGAAGCAGTGGGAAGCCTCCTTAGATGGAGCAGAACGTGCTCCCAGGGCTTTTACTCTGTGTTCAGCCTCGGAGTTGGGGGTTCCTGAGGAAGTCAGATTAGTCTGGAGCTTTCCAGCATCACAGCTGCCCTAGGGAAGTGGAACCCAGACAGAGAAAGAAAAATGACCGAAGCCAATGCATGATACTGACAAGTGCTCTCTCTGTGAAGATGCTCAGTCTCCATATGCAGCTGCCTGGAGCGGGTGTGGTAGACTTTGAGAACTGCAGGGCTGCACATGACCCATACCGCGGAAGGACTGTTTCCCTTTGTCTGGGCTTCCTCCAGGGCTTAGCGGTAAAGAATCCTTCTGCAATGTAGGAGAAGTGGGTTTGATCTCTGGATCAGGAGGATCCCCTGGAGAAGGGAATGGCAACCCACTCCGGTATTCTTGCCTGAGAAATCCCATGGAGAGAGGAGCCTGGTAGACTGCAGTCCATGGGGTTGCAAAGAGTCAGCCCCAACTGAGTGCACACACACACACACACACACACACACACACACACACACAACCAGTCTCCATCCTGAAGCTATTTAGGGGCCCTGACATGAGTCACCTTGTTAGCATAAACTCAGGTATGGTTAGAAGGGATTCCTTATAGGGACTTTCTTGGTGGTCCAGCGATTAAGACTCCCAGCTTCTGCTATGGGGAGCACATGTTCAATCCCTGGTTGGGACTAAGATCCCACATGCCACCTGCTCAAAAAAGAAAAAAGAGGGGTCTCATTATTAACAACAAAAGATGCTCCCATCATCTGGAAGGTTCAGGTATTTTTTTTCTTTTTCTTTTTCTTTTTTTTGGTCATACCACGAAGCTTGTGGGATCTTAGTTTCCTGACCAGGGACTGAACTTGGGCCCTCGCCCTCAGCAGTGAAAGCACAGAGCGCTAACCACTGGACTGCCTGAAAATTTTCTGGGAAGTCCAAAGGTTTCTGAAGCTCTGTGCCAGGGACTGAGGACAAAGACTGTGGCTTTTTCATTGGTTTTGTTTTCGTTGTTGTTGTTGTGTTAGTATCCCATAGGGACCTGTGAAGGCAAGTAAACCCAGGGAGCCATCATGCAGTCCTTGAGCTGTGTTCTCAGGGCCCAGTGGGAGCCAACTAGGGCCCACCCCACAGCTGTTGTCACAACAACCCACATCCCAAGATGGTGCTTCTCTGAAACCCCTCAAACCTAATCTGGTTTCAGCTGATCCCCATCCAATCTCCTGCTTTGCTCAGCCTTCCGACCTGCTGCATTGCCAAGGCATGGGGACCCTCAGTGCAAAATGTGAATTTGTCACCCCCCTCCTGGCTCAGGGCTCCCACACTGACTTTGTGACTTTCTGGTCTCAAGATACTCATAAGCTACTTCCGTGAGGTTCAGACTCCCTCCGCTGGCCTCTGCCCTTGAATGGTCAGATATGAACCTAGTCTCTTTGGGCTTGTTTTTCTGTTTGTTTTTGTTTTTAATTACTTTTTATTAGAGTACAGTTGCTTTGCAATGTTGGGTTAGCTTCTATTTACAGCAAAGTGAATCAGCTATTCGTACACATATTTGTTGTTGTTTAGTCGCTAAATTGTATACAACTCTTTTGTGACACCACGGACTGTAACCTGCCAGGCTCCTCTGTCCATGGGATTCTCCAGGCAAGAATACTGGAGTGGGTTGGCATTTCCTCCTCCAGGGGACCTTCCTGACCCAGGGATCGAATCTGAGTCCCCTGGATTGCAGGTGGATTATTTACTGCTGAGCCACCAGGGAAGTTCATTACGTGTGTATGTATATCGCCTCTTTTTTTTTGGATTTCCTTCCCATTTAGGTTACCACAGAGCATTGAGTAGAGTTCTCTGTGCTATACAGTCGGTTCTCATTAGTTATCTATTTTATGCTGAGTATCAATAGTGTATACATGTCAATCCCAGTCTCCTGATTCCTCTGCCTCCTACCTCCCCTCCTTGTGAGGCCAGTCCCTTTAAGTGGTTTCCACATCAGAAGCAATCTTGCATCCTCCTGCCTTCCCATCAAGTCAGCTGTCTCCTCAGGCACACACCCTCGGCTCGCTATCTCAGGCCAGTAATGTGATATCAGAGAAAAGGACAAGTCTACAAACCAGTCCCAGCTCCCGTATGTCTCCAGGGGCCCCAGGCTTGTTGCAGGTCCCACTGACAACTTCATCTACTTACATTCACCAGGAACTGGGAGATTTTAATAAGGGGAGAAAAAAAAGCAGTCATCCGATTTTGGAACTTCAGGCACTCTGACAGCTGGTGAGAAGAGATATTTGGGGTCAGAAGAAGTAGCTCGGATCACACATCCCAGAAGGCTGCCTGCACTGTCTCCTCAGACAGCCAGCCCCATCCAAACACCACGTCCTTTTAGGTGCCAGGAGTGATGCTCAACATAGCATGTACTTTCGCTTAAAGTAATGACTTTATAACTGTTGACCTGAAGGCCTTATAATACATGGAGATACAATACAAAGAGAAGTGAACATAAATGATCCCTGCAATTAACTTGCAAGAGAAGAGAACTCTGGACTTCCCTGGTGGCCCAGGTATTAAGAAGCTGCCTGCCAGCTCTATGCCAATAAAATGGACAACTTGGAAGAAATGGACAAATTCTTAGAAAAGTATAACTTTCCAAAACTGAACCAGGAAGAAATAGAAGATCTTAACAGATATATCACAAGCACAGAAATCGAAACTGTAATCAGAAATCTCCCAGCAAACAAAAGCTCAGGACCAGATGGCTTCACAGCTGAAGTCTACCAAAAATTTAGAGAAGAGCTAACACCTATCTTACTCAAACTCTTCCAGAAAATTGCAGAAGAAGGTAAACTTCCAAACTCATTCTATGAGGCCACAATCACCCTAATTCCAACACCAGACAAAGATGCCACAAAAAAAGGAAACTACAGGCCAATATCACTGATGAACATAGATGCAAAAATCCTTAACAAAATTCTAGCAAACAGAATCCAACAACATATTTAAAAGATCATACATCATGACCAAGTAGGCTTTATCCCAGGAATGCAAGGATTCTTTAATATCTGTAAATCAATCAATGTAATACACCACATTAACAAATTGAAAGATAAAAACCATATGATTATCTCAATAGATGCAGAAAAAGCCTTTGACAAAATTCAACATCCATTTATGATAAAAACTCTCCAGAAAGCAGGGATAGAAGGAACATACCTCAACATAATAAAAGCGATATATGACAAACCCACAGCAAACATTATCCTCAATGGTGAAAAACTGAAAGCATTTCCCCTAAAATCAGGAACAAGACAAGGGTGCCCACTCTCACCACTACTATTCAAGATAGTTTTGGAAGTTTTGGCCACATCAATCAGAGCAGAAAAAGAAATAAAAGCAATCCAGATAGGAAAAGAAAAAGTAAAACTCTCACTGTTTGCAGATGACATGATCCTCTACATAGAAAACCCTAAAGACTCTACCAGAAAATTACTAGAGCTAATCAATGAATATAGTAAAGTTGCAGATATAAAATTAACACACAGAAATCCCTTGCATTCCTATACACTAACAATGTGAAAACAGAGAAATTAAGGAAACAATACCATTCACCATTACAACAAAAAGAATAAAATACTTAGGAGTATATCTACCTAAAGAAACAAAAGACCTATACATAGAAAACTATAAAACACTGATGAAAGAAATCAAAGAGGACACAAATAGATGGAGAAATATACCGTGTTCATGGATTGGAAGAATCAATATTCTGAAAATGAGCATACTACCCAAAGCAATCTATAGATTCAATGCAACCCCTATCAAGCTACCAATGGTATTCTTCACAGAACTAGAACAAATAATTTCACAATTTGTATGGAAATACAAAAAACCTCGAATAGCCAAAGCAATCTTGAGAAAGAAGAATGGAACTGGAGGAATCAACCTGCCTGACTTCAGGCTCTACTACAAAACCACAGTCATCAAGACAGTATGGTGCTGGCACAAAGACAGAAATATAGATCAATGGAACAAAATAGAAAGCCCAGAGATAAATCCACGTACCTATGGACACCTTATCTTTGACAAAGGAGGCAAGAATACACAATGGAAAAAAGACAACCTCTTTAACAAGTGGTGCTGGGAAAACTGGTCAACCACTTGTAAAAGAATGAAACTAGAACACTTTTTAACACCATACACAAAAATAAACTCAAAATGGATTAAAGATCTAAATGTAAGACCAGAAACTATAAAACTCCTAGAGGAGAACATAGGCAAAACACTCTCTGACATAAATCACAGCAGGATCCTCTATGACCCACCTCCCAGAATATTGGAAATAAAAGCAAAAATAAACAAATGGGACCTAATGAAACTTAAAAGCTTTTGCACAACAAAGGAAACTATAAGCAAGGTGAAAAGACAGCCTTCAGAATGAGAGAAAATAATAGCAAATGAAGAAACAGACAAAGGATTAATCTCAAAAATATACAAGTAACTCCTGCAGCTCAATTCCAGAAAAATAAATGACCCAATCAAAAAATGGGCCAAAGATCTAAACAGACATTTCTCCAAAGAAGACATACAGATGGCTAACAAACACATGAAAAGATGCTCAATCAACATCACTCATTATCAGAGAAATGCAAATCAAAACCACACACCAGTCAGAATGGCTGCTATCCAAAAGTCTACAAGCAATAAATGCTGGAGAGGGTGTGGAGAAAAGGGAACCCTCTTACACTGTTGGTGGGAATGCAAACTAGTACAGCCACTATGGAGAACAGTGTGGAGATTCCTTAAAAAACTGGAAAGAGAACTGCCATATGACCCAGCAATCCCACTCCTGGGCATACACACCTAGGAAACCAGATCTGAAAGAGACACGTGTACCCCAATGTTCATCACAGCACTGTTTATAATAGCCAGGACATGGAAGCAACCTAGATGCCCATCAGCAGATGAATGGATAAGGAAGCTATGGTACATATACACAATGGAATATTACTCAGCCATTAAAAAGAATACATTTGAATCAGTTCTAATGAGATGGATGAAACTGGAACCCCTTATACAGAGTGAAGTAAGCCAGAAAGATAAATACCAATACAGTATACTAACACATATATATGGAATTTAGAAAGATGGTAATGATAACCCTATATGCAAGACAGAAAAAGAGACACAGATGTATAGAACAGACTTTTGGACTCTATGGGAGAAGGTGAGGGTGGGATGATCTGAGAGAATAGCATTGAAACATGTATATTATCAAGTGTGAAACAGGTCACCAGTCCAGGTTGGATGCATGAGACAAGTGCTCGGGGCTGGTGCACTGGGATGACCCAGAGGGATGGGATGGGGAGGGAGGTGGGAGGGGGGATCAGGATGGGGAACGCATGTAAATCCATGGCTGATTCATGTCAATGTATGGCAAAAACCACTACAATACTGTAAAGTAATCAGGCTCCAACTGATAAAAATAAATGAAGAAAAAAATTAAATTAAATTAAAAAAACACACACAAAAAAAAAGAAAATGAAAAGGAATCATTTGGGGATATTTTAAGCAGCCCCAAGAGTCACAGAACTAGACAGTCCCTTAGAGATCAACTAATCCAAGCAGGCCTATGGTTTTATTATTGAGGAAAATGAGATCAGCAGAGCAGGGAAAAAAAAAAAAGAGCTGCCTGCCAATGCAGGGGACATGGGTTCGATCCCTGGACCAGGAAGATTCCACATGCCTCAGGGCAACTAATTCTATGCCCTGCAACAACTGAGCCCAAGGGCCCTAGGGCCCATGCTCGTCAACAAGAAAAGCCACGGCAGTGGGAAGCCCATTCACCGCAACTAGAGAAAGCCCACCCACCGCAACTAGAGAAAGCCCACCCACAGCAATGAAGACCCAGCATGGCCAAAAAGAAAGAAATAAATAAAATTAATTTTAAAAAGAGAGAGAGGAGAACTTCACTGACTTCTGCTGGGTGGACCTCTCTTCTTTTTTTAAATGTTATTTATTTATTTTTTGGCTGTGCTGCTGTTGCTGGGCAGGCTTTTCTCCAGTTGTGGCAAGTGGGGGCTACTCTCTAGTTGCGGTGCCTGGGCGTCTCATTGCAGTGGCTTCTCCTGCTGTGGGGCATGGATTCTAGGGCTCACGGGCTTCAGTAGTCGCATCACATGGGCGTGGTAGTTGCAGCCCCTGGACTGTAGATCACAGGCTCAGTAGTTGTACATGAACTCAGCTGCCCCGCAGTATGTGGGATCTTGCCAGATCAGAGATCAAACCAGCATCTCCTGCATTGCAGGTCTATTCTTAACCACTGAGCCACCTGGACCTGTCTTCTCAACATAGCTTTTCCCCACTTACTTAATTTCTCCAAGTTTCCTCATAGGGACCCCATGCATTTCTTATCCTCTTACAACAAAACAGAGCAGAGAGGAATGAGGATGGGAAGTGGTGAGTTCTAAGCTGCAGAAAGCAGTCTACCCATGGGAAGACTGGGTAGCCAGTCTCTGGGAAGCCAGAGGATGGGGGAAACCACTCTGCTTTAGGGTCCAGTAAAAGGGAAGTACAGTCTGGTAAGCCATGTTGGCTCTGAGATAGCAGCTGTTTCCAGTGGCAGGCCAGGCAAACAGCTGGCAGTAAGTGGTGCAGGGTGGGGGTTGGGGGTGGAATTCTAAAAAGTAGAAAGGAAGAGACTGATATTTATTTAACTCTTTCCATATAACAAACACTATGCCAAGAACTTTGCAATATTATTTCATTTAACCTTATGGCAATCTCTATCAGCTGTCAATGGCACATATATAATGGAACATTGCTTAGCCATAAAAAAGAATGAAATAATGTCATTTGCAGCAACATGAACGGACGTAGAGATTATCACACTAAGTGAAGTAAGTCAGAATGAGAAAGACAAATGCCATATGATATGACTTATAGGTTGAATCTCAAACATGATACAGATGAACTTATCTACATAACAGAAACAGGCTTACAGACATAGAGAACAGATGTGTGGTTGCCAAGGGGAGAAGAGGTGTGAGAGGGATGGATTGGTAGTTTGGGGTTAGCAGATGCAAACTATTACATATAGGATGGATAAACAAGGTCCTACATCATAGCACAGAGAACTAAATTCAATATACTCTGATAAACCATAATGGGAAAGAATATGAATATGGTCTTCCCAGGTTGCTCAGATGGTAAAGAATCCACCTGCAATGCAGGAGACTCGGGTTCAATCCCTGGGTCGGGAAGATGCCCTGGAGAAGGGATCAGCAACTCACTCCATTATTCTTGCCTGGGAAACCCTATGGACAGAGGGGCCTGGCAGGCTACGGTCCAAGGGGTCGCAAAAGAGTTGGACACGACTTAGCGACTAAATCACAACAAACAAGATGTAAGTTCCTTTAGCATTGTTTGTGTCCCCAGCTGGTCAGCTGGTGGTGCAGTACCTGGCTCCACCAGGGGTAGGCGCATCATAAATGGTGGGATGTATGAATGAATGGATGAATGAGTCCTTAATTAAAGGGCAGCATTGCAGAGACTACTTATTCACGCAGTGACTGAGTAGACGAGGTATCACAGGGAAGCTAGAGTCCCCCCAGCCCCCTGCAGGAACTTCAGCATCTCCTTGTTAGAATTCTCTCCTAGGATTTCTTGTACTTCTGAGTGAGTTTGACCACTCAATTTTTTAAAACTCACACACTTGATTTATTAAATAAACACATGGTTTATTTTATCCTACAAATGGAAGGCTGAATTGACTCAGTTTTTCATTTCACTTGCTTTCTGTATATCTGGTGGGAGGAGGGGCTGTACACGGCTTTAGAGAAAGTGGAGAGAAGCTTCTCAGCTTCTCAGAAGCAACCAGCCCATTGTTTACCCAAGGCCACAAAGCCTGGAATCCTAGCATCCTCCTTTGGAGATGTTGCCATGGAAACCATGCTTGGGCTATGCTTACAGAAGGGCAACTTCTAGCACAATCAGCCTTGGCTCCTGAAAGAATGTAGTGCCAGAGGTGGGAACCTGCAGACAAGTCATCAGAAAGAAGAAGCAGAAAGACTGCTTCTCTACGATGAGAACATAACATCTTCCTCTTTCCTCCTCTCGCCCCTGCTTCCCCAGGCACCCCAGTGGGAAACGTGCCAGCCCCTTAATGACATGAAGCACAGACCTCCCCTGGCCTGAGTGATGGATTTAACAGGCATTTGCCTTGAAAGGCTGTAATGTTAATTGCACCCTGTCATGTCAGCGGAGGAAATGAGACAAGGTGGAGGGGCTGAGAAGGCATTGTGCACAGGGCAATGACTCTGATGCACTGTGCCTTGTGGATGGATGGCGATCGGGTGTAACCAGGACAAGAAAGAAACGCTGCTGCTCCCCTGGACAGGGAGACGATGTCCACCCCAGCCATCACCCCCACTTCTGGTTAGTCGTTAAGGCAGGAGCCACTGGAGTTGACCCCTTCGTGTTTATTTTTTTTAACTTTTCCTTTTATTTTGGAGTATAGTCAATTAACAATGTTGTGAAAGTTTCAGGTGGACAGTAAAGGGACTCAGCCACACATACACACGTATCCGTTCTCTCCCAACCCCGCCCCCCAGCCAGGCCGCCACATAGCACTGCACAGAGTTCCCCTGTGCTGGTCAGTAGGACCTTGTTGGTGATCCATTTTAAATGTAGCAGTGACACCTTTGCTTTTAATACCAGCTCCTTATCTGCTTCCATGCCGCCTACTAGGTGTGAGACCTAGGGACATTGCCTGATCTAAGCCTCCGTTTCCTTCTATAACATCTGCTGCATAAGGTACTTGAAATTTAGAAAGTTGGTGATATGTGGGTGCATGTGTGTGTGTGCTAAGTCGCTTCAGTCGTGTCTGACTCTTTGTCTGACCTTATGGACTGTAGCCCGCCAGGCTCCTCTGTCCATGGGATTCTCTAGGCAAGAATACTGGAGTAGGTTGCCATGCCCTCCTCCAGAAGATCTTCCTGACCCAGGGACCGAACCTTCATCTCTTACATCTCCTGCATTGGCAGGAAGATTCTTTACCACCAGTGCCTCCTGGGAAGCCTGACATATGGGTAGTCCTCACCAAACCTCTGTGTCTGTTTATACAGCACATGCTCAAGCATAAATTATAAGCTATCGGCAGGATGCAGGGCTGTCTCATAGGACATCGGGAGGGGAACACACCCAGTCCCCTTAAGGGCCTGGATCCAGAACTGGGACCACATGGCCTCTTGTCTCTTGCATTTGATCCTCTCTCTGCTCATCAGCGTGCCCTACTTCTCTGTGTGAAGGGAAGAAATAGTCATGCCAGCACCAACTCCATGGAGGCTTCCAACTGGTAAGCTCAATAGGAACTAAAAGAGTCTCTGCGCCAGTCCCCTGTTCCAGGAAGATGGTCTCATTCACCCACACTCATCAGAGGTCTCCCTACAGTCCAAGGCCTAGCATCACCCCTCTCCTTTTGGCAGCAGGAGGACAGGGGGTGGGGGAAATCTCAGACAAGGAAGCACTGAAGTATTTTTCAAGTCTCCCTCAGTGGAGTTCTCCCAAAATCTTTGGGCAGATGACTCAGCAGGAGGGTGCGGTCCAGACTTTCTTCTAATAAATACCCCAGCCTTGATAAGACAGGCTGTAAGCTCCTGGGAGAAACAGAGGGGCCCCATCTGCGCCTATCACGTGGCCACATCATCCATATGCGAAAATAGGCAGACAAAGCCGAACTCGGCAACTTCCTTCCTGCTAGTCTAATGTAGGGTACAGAGATTCAGATCTTACAAATGTGTCCAGATTTTAGCATCTGGAATACTGAGAACTTCCCTGACACTCTAAGGAAACGGTGATGATGTAAAATACAAGCTGACATCAAGTATTTCAGACAGAGTCATATGCTGGGAGAAAGAAACGTTATTTTATTATACTGGATCTTTTCCCAGAAAGCTAAAACCCATTCTTCATTGCTGAGTTTAATAAGATTAATCTTTTTTTAGAGTCACTAGCATCTTGGGGCAATTGTTTTAAAATAATTTGATTTATTTATTGATGGCTAGGTCTTCATTGCAGAGCACAGGCTCCAGGGCATGTGGGCTTCGGTAGTTGCAGCGCCTAAGACTCAGCAGTTGCAGTTCCCACACCCGAGAGCACAGCCTCAATAGTTGTGGCACACGCGCCTTGTTGCTCCTTGGCATGTGGGATCTTCCTGGACCAGGGATTGAACCTGTGTCTTCTGCACTGACAGGTGGACTCTACCACTGAGCCACCAGGGAAGCCCTTGGGGTGATCTTCTGTCTGCGTTATTATGCCAGCCTCAGAAGGCAGTCAGATATAAAACTATTATACTTAAATTATTAATGACATCAGTCAAATGCTCCTATTCTTATTTTTTTTCTGTACTTGATAAAATACTCTCAGAGAAATGTTTTTCTTTTTCCCATATTTCCTCTGATTTTTTTGCTTTATGTATCTTTGTTCCTTTACTGTTAGATGTATAATGGTTTATGATGTCTATCTTCTTTGTGAATTGTACCTTTTATCACTAAAAACATTCATCTTTGTTTCATTTAAAATAAATAAATATTTTTTTTAAAAAAGGCAGTCAGGAGGATCAGTCAGTCTTATATTGAGAATCCTATAGGAAAGTCACTCACGTAGTCATTCATTCACTTGATAAATATGTATCAAGTTCCTCTTAGGAGGGTGATGGTGTATCAAGTGCTGGATAAAATGATGGGCCACAGCAGGCAAAATCTCCCGTCTCACGGAGTCCACATCTTATGGTGAAACAGGCACTGTTAAAACCGCACAAGCTTTGTCCCATCGCAGCTGGGACAGGCGTTCCGTGCGGCGGAAAACCTGTGTTGCAAGAGGGAGGTCTGTCCCACTCAGGGAGTCAGTTTCCGTGCCAGGTGATGCTTGAGCAGAGTGATGAAGCCTGAGTAGATGTTCCCAGAAATCAAGATGAGGAAGAAGGACTCTAAGTGGAGGGAAGTGCAGTGAGTGGAGTGGGGAGGGAGGGTTGTGTGCAGGGAACTGGTGAGGGTTTTATCTGTTCTGGAAACAGGAAGGTCAGGTGAGGAGATCTGCATGTTGAAGAGGTCCCTCTAGCTCTTGTCCCGTTTGCAGTCATTTAGGTGAGGAAAAAAAGGCAGCCTGGGGCTTCCCTGGTAGCAGAGTGGTGAAGAATCCACCTGCCAATGCAGGAGACGTGGCTTCGATCCCTGGTCTGGGAGGATCCCACATGTAGCAGAGCAACTAGTCTGCACCACAACTGCTAAGCCTGCGCTCTACAGCCTGGGAGCGACCAGGCTGGAGCCCCTGCACCCAAGAGCCCGTGTCCCACAACAGAGAAGCCGCCACGATGAGAAGCCTGCACGCCGCAACCAGCAGGCCCCCACTCGCTGCAGCTAGAAAAAGCCCCAGCAGCAACAAAGACCCGTCACAGCCAAAAATAAGCAAGTAAAATATAGATAAATAAATAAAAATGTAAAGGTAGCCTGAACGAGGCTCTTGTTGTATTTGGTGGTGGTGATGGTGGCAGGGGAGAGGACTGGATAGACTTGAAAAATATTCTGGCTAAGAGGATGAGGCAGAGGCGTGATGAAGGCTAACCGTGAGGGCTCCGGCTTGCCCAGAAGGATGAGAACGAGATGGGGACCGCTGGAAGAGGACCAGGATTTGGTGTTAAGCATTATAAATTCCTCCACTTCTATGAGTCTTTCTTTGTCTAATCTAAGTTAGATTTATCTCAAAGAGGGATGAGCACTTGCACAGAGCGTTGAATAAAGAGGTTAATCAATCTTCTCTGAATTTGAGGGATCAGCGGAACCTAGCTGTCAGCTGGGTTACATATTTTATGAAAAGAGAGTAACAGATGGCAAATAAGCATGTGAGCAGATGCAAAACATCATATGTCATTAGTCAATTAAATCCACAATGACATACCAAGACACACCTATTAGAATGGCAAACACCCAAACACCTGACAATAGCAAATGTTGACAGAGCAGCAGGAACTCTCTTTCATCACTGGTGGGAATGCAGAACGGTACAGCCAACGTGGAAGACAGTCTGGCAGTTTCTTACAAAATTAAACAGTCTCTTACCGCACTGTCCAGCAACGGGGCTCCTTGGTATTTATACCCACGTGAATTTAAAACTTATGTGCACACAAAAACGCGCACACGGATATTTATAGCAGCTTTACTCAGAATTGCCAGATCTGGGAAACTACCAAGATGCTGTGCAGTGGGTGAGTGGATAAACAAACTGTAGCGCACCGGACAACGGGAAGTTATTTGGTGCTAAAAAGAGATGAGCTATTCAGCCATGAAAAGACCTGGAGGAAGTGCAAATTACTAAGTGAAAGAAGCCAATCTGAAAAACTTCATATCATATGATTCCAACTATATGACCTTCTAGAAAAGGCATAATGAAGACAGTAAAATGTCTAGTTGCCAGGGATGGAGCCATCGGTGGTAGGGGGTGGGGGAAATGGGAGAAGAGAAAACAGTGATGAACATGTGGAGCACAGGCACTTTTTCTGGCACTGAATCCAGTCTGTTTAATACTGTGGTGGTGGATACATACCGTTATACTTTTGTCCAAACCCACAGAATTTCTTGTATAACACAAAGAGTGAAACTTGATATAAATGAGGGACTTCAGTTAATCATAGTCTATCAGCATTGTTTAATTAATTGTTATAAATATACAATACCAACGAAGACGTTAGTAAACACAAGAGACTGTAGGGGAGAGGAGTATTAAATGAGAACTTTCTGTACTAGCTGCTCAATTTTTTTGTGAATCTAAAACTGCTAAAACATAAAACATGTTAGTTGAAAAACAGAGAGAAAATAGACAATGTTTATTTCTGTGATGAAACTATAAGTGACATCTATCTTTTCTATTTGACTATGATCCCATAATTTCATTATAAGGCTTTATTATATATTTTTAAATCGTTAATTACACAACTGATACATAAATACTTCCTTACTGAAAATATTTGAAACACTACAAAAATATTCAGTGTGAATCCCATTCTGTGGTGCATGCATTCTAGAATTCCATTCCAGTGGTGCGTGCATGTGATCTAAGTTGCTTCAGTTGTGTTTGAGTCTTTGTGACCTGATGGACTGTAGCCAGCCAGGCTTCTCTGTCCATGGGATTCTCCAGGCAGGAATACTGGAATGGTAACCATAGACAATTTGGCGAGACTCCTGGGTAGTTTCTGGATCGTCTCTGGATGTATATATATCAACACGCAGTTGTGTTAGTTGGAAATGTACCCATCTAGAAACCTTTGCTAAAAGTGACTTAAACAAATAAGGGTTTGATCTGAGTCACAGTCCCTGGTGGCTCAGTCAGTAAAGAATCTGCCTACAATGCAGGAGACTCGGATTCAATCCCTTAGTTGGGAAGATACCCTGGAGTAGGAAATGGCAACCCACTCCAGTATTCTTGCCTGGGAAACCCCATGGACAGAGGAGCCTGGCAGGCTACAGCCTATGGGGTCACAAGAGTTGGATGCGACTTAGTGACTAAACCACCACCAAGAATTCTGGACACAGTCAGCCATAGTCAGCTTCCCAGAAGCCCAGTAACATTAGGCAGCACTACTGTCGATGATGCTCTGGAGCTTTCATTCATGCTTGTGACCTCATGGTGCAAGGTGCCTGTACGCTTCTAGCAGTTCACCTGGCGCATCTCTGTGTTCAAGATGGGAAGGAGGGGAGCGGAGTGCTGTATCTGACCTTTTCATCAGGAAAGCAAAGATTTCCAGAAACCTACCAACAGACTTCCATGTATGTTTCACTTGTCAAATGGGTCCTAGGCCACCTGTAGATGCAACGGAAGCCAGAAAGGCAAATATTTAACTGTTCCAACCATCCAAGGAGATGGCACCGAGGAGATAGTTGGACAGTTAGTTGCTTTTGGGTCTACCAACAGCATTGCTGACAAAAGAGCTAATTTTTAAGAGCTAATTTTAGTTTGTGTATGTTTTGTGTTTTTAACTCATTTGTGGATTTTTTTCTTCCTTTAGCCGCTTCATGCAGCATATGTAGTTCCCTGACCAGGGATTGAACCTGTGCCCCTTACATTGGAAAGGCAGCCTTAATCACTGGACCACCAGGGAAGTCCCTATATATGTTTTCAATGAACAATATTGTATGTCTTAGAGACTCTCTGTCAATCATTTCATATCATGTTTAAAAATTGTGTGTGATATCCCATAGTATAAACAGATGACATTTTATGGTTTCACACTGATAAACATTTAGTTTGTTCTTAAATTTCCCCTGATTTCAAAACAATGCTGCACCAAACTCCTTGTACAAGTTTCTTTGAGCACATGCAAAAATATTGTTCTAGGATAGTTACAAGTGCAATTGTTTGTCAAAGGATAAGTGCTTTTAAAAAATAATTTTCAGTTCAGTTCAATCGCTCTGTTGTGTCCAACTCTTTGTGACCCCATGACCTGTAGCACGCCAGGTCTCCCTGTCCTTCACCATTTCCCTGAGCTTGCTCAGACTCATGCCCATCAAGTCGGTGATGCCATCCAACCATCTCATCCTCTGTCATCCCCTTCTCCTCCCGCCTTCCATCTTTCCCAGCATCTGGGTCTTTTCTAATGAGTCAGTTCTTCACATCAGGTGGCCAAAGTATTGGAGTTTCAGCATCAGCCCTTCCAATGAATATTCAGGGTTGATTTCCTTTAGGATTGATTGATTTGATCTCCTAGCAGTCCAAGGGACTCTCAAGAGTCTTCTCCAACACCACAATTCGAAAGCATCAGTTCTTCAGCACTCAACCTTCTTTATGTCCCAACTCTTACATCCATACATGACTACTGGAAAAACCATAGCGTTGACTAGATGGACCTTTGTAGGCAAAGTGATGTCTCTGCTTTTTAAAACACTGTCTAGGTTTGTCACAGTTTTTCTTCGAAGGAACAAACATCTTTTAATTTTACTTATTTATTTATTTTTGTCTGTGCTGGGTCTTGGTTTCTATGAGGGTTTTATTCCTCTAGTTGCAGCAAATGGGGGCCATTCTCTAGCTGTGGTGCACAGGCTTCTCATTGCAGTGGTTTCTCTTGTTGTGGAGCTCAGGCTTTAAGCACTTGGGCTTCAGTAGCTGTGGCACATGGGCTCAGAAGTTGTGGCTCCCGGCCGCTAGACCACAGGCTGAATAGCTGTGGCACATGAGCTTAGCTGCTCAGCAGCATCTGGGCTCTTCATGGATCAGGGATCAAACTAGGTCTCCTGCATTGGCAGGTGGATTCTTTACCAGTGAGCCACCAAGGAAGTCCAAGGGTAAGTCCTTTTGAAACTGACGGATTCTACTGAATTGCCCTCCAAATGGGGCAACTTATATCCCTACCAGCCCTGGATATGAGTGTCTATTTCCCACATCCCTACAAACACTGGAAATTCTGAATATTATCCAAAAAAGGAACAAAAATATCACACTGTTTTATTCTTATCTATTGGATTATGAGGTTTCAACTGATTCTCTAAGATATTTATAGGAGATATTTTTAGTACCTGCAAATAATTGTCTCTTTAACATTTGAAACTTTTATTTAGATTAGCCTTTCTTTTGTTTTTGGGGGGCTTTCCAAAAGCCCTTTTCAGTTAAACACTTAGTTCACTTATGTTCTGTTTACTATTTTCTAATATGTGCATTTGAGTCTTTACATTTACTCTGGCTACAGCTTTGCATTCATCCATGGATTTTAGTATATGATGATCTTGGTGACCGCATTTCTAAATAACTTATTTTTTTCAGTGTTTCTTAAATTGAAAGAAGGAAGATCTTGCTCCTTGTATATCTTATTCATTTGTTATTTTCCATATTGCTACTTTAGACACTTCAAAATTACACAGAATAGTAAAAAATTCAAGCAAATATTTCCTACATGAGGCTATATGTAAAAATTCCCAGACCCAGTTCTAACTCTTCCCCAGAGGTAATCACCAACAGGAGCTTTTGATTCTTTCCTAAATTACCTTATGAATTTCATTGTTTATATTTTCTTTTGCAGTCATTTTTGTTATTGTGGCCACCCCGCATTTTTGAAATAGAGATTGTGTATGTGTGTGTGTGTGTGTGTAAGACTTGGTAGCTAATTTTTATTCATGTACCTTATGTGTGTAAGCACTTCCCTAGTAGCTTAGCTGGCAAAGAATCCACCTGCAATGCAGTAGATCCCAATTTGATTCCTAGGTCAGGAAGCTCTCCTGGAGAAGGGACAGGCTACCTACTCCAGCATCCTTGGGCCTCCCTGGTGGCTCAGTTGGTAAAGAATGGGACTGCAATGCGGGAGACCACAGTTCGATCCCTGGGTTGGGAAGATGCCCTGAAGAAGGGAACAGCTACCCACTCCAGTATTCTGGCCTGGAGAATTCCATGGACTGTATAGTCCACGGGGTCGCAAAGAGACACGACCGGGTGACTTTAACGTTCACTTTAAGTGTTTAAAAAGAATAATTTTTCTTTACTGAGTATAAAATTCTACACACAGTTATTTGTAAAATATCTTCATTTATTCAAATCCTCTGTGTCCTCACCACTTGATTTTTGTTAATTTCAGATAATTTCAAGATCTGAAGGAGGTGAATTTTTAAATCTCCTACTACGATTAATTATCATTATCAAGTACCTGGTCCTGGGGTGATTAGGGCAGGCAGACAGTGGCCCACAGTGGGCAAACAGATAAAGGAGGTGGTTGGGGTGTGGACTCTGGGTTGGTTAGATATATGAAAGGTGCATTTGCAGGCAAGACTTTATGAGATGCAGGTTCGATCCCTGGGTAAAGAAGATCCCCTGGAGAAGGAAATGGCAACCCACTCCAGTATTCTTGCCTGGAGAATCCCATGGACAGAGGAGCCTAGCAGGCTACAGTCCATGGGGTTGAAGAGAGCTGGACATGATTGAAGCGACTTGGCAGCAGCAGAAATTGCCTAGACTTGGAAGGGACAGTCGCTCCAAGATCAGCAAAGCCATAGATGTCAAAGCATCAGAAAATATAGGAAATAAAAAGACGTGATGAATACAAAATTCTCAGCTCAAAGTGGGAACTGAGAATCAGGATTCAGTAACAAGATCAAGGTGCTGACAAAATGGACGATAAGAAATGGTTGTGTGTCCTCTCTAAAGAGGACCTTAGGTCTTACTGTCCAGCACAGGGAACTCTGCTTACTGTTATGTGGCAGCCTGGATGGGAGGGGAGTCTGGGGGAGACTGGATACATATTATATGTGTGGCTGAGTCCCTTTTCTGTCCATCTGAAACTATCACAACATGGTTAATTGGCCATACTCCAATATAAAAGAAAAAGTTAAAAAAAAAAAGAAATGATGGTAAATGAACCAGAGGAAACAGAAAAAATACATAAAATAAAGAGGAGGAACTTAGGGATGCTTTCAAAAGGCTGCTTATTAATGGGGTAACTCTAGCCTGTATGGGTGCTTCCCTGATGGCTCAGTGGTTAAAGAACCCACCCAAAATGCAGGAGACTTGGGTTCTACTCCTGGGTTGGGAAGATCTCCTGGAGGAGGGCATGGAAACCCTCTCTAGTATCCTTGCCTGGACAATCCCATAGAGACAGGAGGCTGGTGGGCTACAGTCCCTGGGGATGCAAACAGTCAGATACAGCTGAAGCAACTGAGCACGCATGCACAGAATTCTGTCCAACCTCTAACCTTTTATTTATTTTTTCCAACCGCTAACCTTTTAGAGGAAATTCCTGATGTCACCTAGAGACAGAAAATTGTGTCCCAGCAGGAACATCTTACGTCTCACTTTCCCCATGGCTCACACAACACAAAAATAAGAGCAAGTGGCTGTCCAAAGGATTTTGTAAATTAGTGAATTGACAGGAAAGATTTTTACAAGGATACAACCTTTATGTGACCTTTAACTGTTACACTTAGCACTTCATCTCCATTCCAGTGAATAAAATAATGATCATCTTAACTATTCCAGATAAACCCAGACCTCACTCAGACTGCTGCTTGGTGTACAAGGCAGTCTGGTTTCTGTGAGGTCGTGGACGGAGCCACCTCCACTGCCAAGGAACCGAGGACAGGGCAGACAGGACGGGGAGCTGCTGGGCTTGCAGACGGGCACACAGACAGGATGCCAACGTACAAATCAACCAGAGTGGGCTGGCCACATCCCCTGGGATTGCCAACTCTGCCAAATCCAGCTGAGACTTTACACAGAGAGACCATGGGTGACAGGAAGCCCGGCCAGCCTAGAGCCAACCTGTCTGGTCTAATGAAAAGGACTTTGGCTGGTGGTGCTAGAGGCTACAAGGACAATCGTCTGCAATGGCTGAGAAAGTCCCTCATCCCTTCTCTCAGCAGTCTTGGCAGCTAGCTGTACTTGTTCCAGAACAAAGAAATGCTGGAGCAGCAGGACAGCGAAGACCCAGAGTTCACAATTCATACAGGGCAGGAGAAAGTTCCTTCATGCTTCCCATCAGGGACAGAGGCAACAAAGTCTGCAGCTAGGAATCCTTGCCTGTGTTTATAACCACCAAACATTCACACAGCCCCTCCAAGCCAGGCACTGGGCAAGGCACTGTGGGCCTTGCAAAGAATAAACTCCAAGTTCTGTTCTTCGAAAACTCATGGACCAGAAAAGGGATTAGATCAGCGCCCAAGGCTGGAACAGACAGAGAAAGAGAATCAGAAACGGCCTCATGGGGCTTCCCTGGTGGCTCAGTGGTAAAGAATCCACCTGCCAAAGCAGGAGACACAGATTCAATTCCTGGTACGGGAAGATCCCACATGCTGCGGAGCAACCAAATCCCGTGAGCCACAACTATTGAGCCTGTACTCTGGAGCCTGGGAGCCACAACTACTGGAGCCTGCATGTCCTACAGAGTCTGTGCTCCACAACACGAGGCGCCACCACACAAGTGGAGAGGAGCCCCTGCTCACGGCATCTACAGAAAAACCCGAGCAGCGATGGAGACCCATCACAGCCAAAAAGAAAATATATTTTTTTAAAAAAAGAAACAAACAAACAGCCTCATGGGGGAACAAGGAGACCCCTACCCCAAACCAGCAGCCATCTGCTGCTGGTGGGACCACTCTGTGCTGGGAGCAGGAACAAACACGGTCCTCTCCACCCTCAGGAATTGAGCCTAGTCAGAGGATGAGATGGTTGGCTGGCATCACCGACTCAATGAACATGAGTCTGAGCAAATTCTGAGAGACGGTGAAGGACAGGGGAGGCTGGCGTGCTTCGGTCCATGGGAGAGCAAAGAGTCGGACACTGGGCGGCTGAACACCAACCACAAGGGAGCCAAGGCAGGAATGCATGCAAACACCTCCTACTGGGGCCGTAGGGGGAGTACCAGCCGTGTGTACTGCGCTCAGAAATAGCATCATGGAGCACTGGACGTGGGGTTTTAAAGCACAGGAAGGGTATCAGCAGAGCAAGCAGAAGAGAGCATCAGTCTTCTGGCCAGAGGGAGCAGAGGATGCCAAGGCCGGGAGATAAGACTTCTCCGGGAATGCCCAGGTGAGGTCAACAGAGAGAGCGGGTGAGAGGGCCTTGAAAGCCCGGGTGCAGAGGACAGATTTAGTCAATTGATCCAGCAGGTTTTGTTTTTTTTTTTAATTGTGGTGAAAAGCACATAAAATGCATCATCTTAACCACTTTTAAGGACAGGGTTTGGTGGTGGGAAGTATATTCACATTGTTGTGATATAAGGGTCTCCAGAATTTTTTCAGCCTGTGAATCTGAAACTCTGTAGCCATTAAACAACTCCCCTTCTCTCCCCTCTCCCCACTCCAGGTAACTCCCATTCTACTGTCTGTCTATATCTGACCACTCTAGGTACCTCATTTAAGTGGAATCATATAGCAAAAGCCTTTTTGACAGGCTTATTTCAGGCTTAAGTGTGTCCTCAAGTTTCATCCATCTTATAACACATGACAAGATTTTCTTCTTAAGGCCGAATACGATTCCATTGTGTTTATACACCACGTTTGTTTAGTGTGGCACGTGGGACCTTCAGCTGTGGCATGCGAACTCTTAGTTGCGGCATGTAGGATCTAGTTCCCAGACCGGGGATAGAACCCAGGCCGCCTGCATTGACAGCCTAGCATCTTAGCCACCGGACCATCAGGGAAGCCCCTAATCTCCTTTTTTTAACTCAGAACTCATCAGCAAAAGTCTGTCTTCTTCACTCAATACCAATAATCTATGTCTACAAAGGAGGTTTCCAGAATACCTGCATTCATAGCAGTCTTAATTATAATAGTCAAAAGATGGAGCAATGCAAATATCCATCAACAGATGGATGGATAAACAGTGCGATGTAGACACAGGATGAAATACTATTCAGCCTTACAAAGGAAGGAAAAGCCAATACACGCTACAATAAGGATAACCCTTGAAGACATTACGCTAAGTGAAATAAGCCAGTCACAAAAAGACAAATATTGCATGATTCCACTTACATGAGGTACCTAGAATTCAGAGAGACAGAAAGTAGAATACTAGTTACCAAGAGTTGGGGGAAGGGAAAATGAGAGTTATAAGAAGGGGTACAGGAACTTAAGTGGTGGTCCAGTGGTTAAGACTCCACCCTTCCAATGCAAGGGTCCCAGGTTCCATCCTTGGTCAGGGAACTAGATCTTGCATGCCGCAACTAAGACCCAGTGTGGCCAAGTAAATAAATATTTTTTAAAAATTAAAAAAAAAAAAGAATGGGTACAGAGCTTCAGTTGGGGATGATGAAAATTTTTTGAAGATAAATGGTGATGGTTGCAACATATTGTGGATGTATGTACTACCACTGAACCATATACTTAAAATGACTAAAATGATACATTTATGTTGTGTATATTTTATCACTAAATATACATTTTTTAAAAAAAAGTTTCCACACTGACAGTAGGGAAGCTAGCAACAAACCTCTTCCCCACCTTGAACTCAGTCTCATCATCTTTAATAAGCAGGCTAACTAGAAGCTTCTGGGTCTGCAGTCTAATGTTTCCATGGTAACCAGAAGAAGCAAATGCCTGGTGAGCAGGCTCTCATCATCAAATCAACAGGGCCACCCCTACTGGTCTCCCTCCCATTCACCCCATTCTCTAAGTTGCTACATACAGCTAAAAATCTATCAATGTGCCTCTCTCTGCATCTCATGCCAGCACTCAGGCATTCTGCACAGCTTCAGCGATGCTGAAGTTAATTCCCACTTGTTCTTCCCTCCATTCTAGAACACCTTCTCCTCGTGCCCCACTCCCCCAGCTTGTTCATTTACTAGCCCTTCGTTTGCCTTCAAATTCTTCCGGGCTAACTACAATGTTGCTTCCTCCAGGAAGTCTTCCTTTTCTGACTGCCTGGAGGACATCACATCCTTTGTTACCTGTTCCCATAGCTCTCTGCCTCCTCCGAAGGGAAGACATTCATGGAACAAACCACAGAGTGGGTGAGAAAATCAGGAAGTGGGAGAGGGGAGAGTCATCCCAGAGGTCTTTTATCTAAATTAGAGAGAAACTTGTGAGTATTATGGACTTTGGAATCAGAACCCAACAGACTGGAAACCCCAGATCTCATTCTCTGGTGCTGTGTGAGCGTAACCAAATTACTTAACTGCTTCAAGTCTGTTTCCTCTTCCGCAAAGCTGAGATAAAGTTTCCTAACTCTCCATGGTGTTGAAAAGTTGATGAGAAGTGACATAGCCCAATAGCTCTTGACTTGGGTAACTCACCAGCAGCCAAACGTCCTCACCCGTGCTTACCTAATACCTGGATCCCTGCCTGCACTCTGCTTCCTCCACAGCTCATTTCCCAAGTTGCAGCCAGAGCATCTTTCTAAATGGCACCTGTGATAACCCCCTGCTTGCCACTGGTCATTCATTCTCCATTGACTCTGGGATAAAATCTACGTCCTTAGTTGGTTCTTTGCTATGCTCTCTTGCCTCATGTCTCTCTACTGCCCCCTATGGCCTGAGTTCCAGCCACGCAGAATCTCAGCCCAGGCTCCTTCCTGCCTGTAGTCTTTGCACCCATTTCTTCCCGAGTGTGAAACATCATCCACCATCCCACGCTTTGCCTGACAACAGGTA
Organism: Cervus elaphus; assembly: GCF_910594005.1. NCBI lineage: Eukaryota > Metazoa > Chordata > Mammalia > Artiodactyla > Cervidae > Cervus > Cervus elaphus. Next base: position 37,048,799 of record NC_057830.1, read on the forward strand.
TTTGTCCTTTGACCCTACCCTGTGCTCCACAGAACCCTGTGATTTTCATCTTCCTGCCCTTTATTGCACTCTTTGTGTGCATTACAATTTTTTAAAAAACTGGCTTTACCAGTTTTATTAATGTATAATTGGCACACAATAAACTGCACATGTTTAAGTATGTAATTTGATTAGCTCTGACATGTACACACCCATGAAAGAATCACCACAATCAAGATAACAAATTTATCTATCAGCCTTTCAGATTTCTTTGTTGTCCTCTGTTGTCCTTCCTCCTGCCTTCTCCAACCCTCCTCTCATTTGCAGGCACCCACCGACTGACTGCGGCTTCCCCGAAGGCTCAGACAGTAAGGAATCTGCCTGCAGTGCAGGAGACCAGGTTCAGTCCCTGGGTCAGCAAGGTCCCCTGTGGAAGGGCATGGCAACCCACTCCAGTATTCTTGCCTGGAGAATCCCATGGACAGAGGAGCCTGGTGGGTTAAAAGAGGTCGGATACAACTGAAGCAACTGACTGAGCGAAGCTTTACCATTTTAACTGTTTTTACGTAAACAGTTCAGTGGGCATTAAATACATTCACGTTGTTTTACAGTCATCACCACCATCCACCTCCAGAACTTTTGTCATCATCCCAGACTGAAACTCTGTAGCATTAAAAACGAATTCCTCATTTCTCCCCACTCCTTCCAGCCCCATGGAAACCAATATTCTGCTTTCTGTCTCTATGAACTTGACTACCTCAAATGAATCATACATTTCGTTTTGTGTATTACACCAAAATCATACATTTCACTTGGTATGAATCATACATTTCGTTTTGTGTATTACACCAAAATCATATATTTCACTTGGTGTAATGTCTTCAAGTTCATCCATGTTGAAGATATGACAACATTTCCCTCTTTTTAAGGCTGAATAGTATTCTTTTGTATGTAAATACCACATTTTGCTTCTCCACTCATCCATCAGTGTACACTTGGGCTGCTTCCATCTTTTGACTATTGTGAATAATGCTGCTATGAACACCGGTATACAGATATCTGAGTGCCTCATTAATTGCATTTAAAATTTTTAAATATATTTTTAATTAATTGCATTTTAATGGTTACATACCATTGCCTGCAACAGTGTCTGACACATAACAAGCATTTAATAAATATGTGACACTGACAGCCAAATGGATGGAGTGAGTGAATCCCAAACTGCACGCCAACTCAGATGGACTTGTATCACTTGTCCTGTGGGTGCCACTCACGGCATTCTAATGCCAGGAGTCAGTTAAGAAACTGATCTCTTTGGATCCCATCCAAGAATGAGGAAAACACTTCTCCTGCTTTAATTTGTCACCCTTGCCTCTGCTTGCTGTCCCACGGGAGGCTCAGCTGACTGAGGTCTCTGGGTCAGTCACAAGATACTCAGTGGGAGGCATAGTCGAGGCTGCTTCGAGAAATTCTTTCCTCTGAGACATCTGAGGAACCACTCACTGCCTCCCTTCCCACGAAATAATAACAACATTAATAGCTAACCTTTTCTGTGCTTACCCCGGGCCAGGTGCTTTATAAGCATTATCTCATTTAATTGTTAAATAACCCTTAATTAGATACCATGAGACTCCTCACCCCACAAAACAAAACAAAACAAAACAAAAGCACAGATCAGTTCATTAACTTGCCCATGGTCACTCAGCTAGCAAATGACAGAGCCAGGGTTTGCATGCAGGCACTCTTGACTCCAGAACCTACCAGGGAGAATAAAAATCCCTCTGTTGTGCTATGTGAATAAAGAGGGACCTCACAAGCCACTCTACTCACTCAAAGTTGCCTCTAGAGTTCACCGGGTGTTTCAGTAACATTAAGAGCTGACTCAAGCAAAGCCTGCTCAGCCTCCCATCATGTAAATCTCTGCAGGAAGATGGACCTCCGTGAATGAGCCTGTCATCAAAGCAGGGCCCACCTGGTGTGTGTCAGTCACTCAGTCGTGTCCTTGCGACCCCATGGTCTGTAGCCTGCCAGGCTCCTCTGTCCATGGGATTCCTCAGGCAAGAATACTGGAGTGGGTTGCCATTCCCTTCTCCAGGGTATCTTCCCAACCCAGGGATTGAACCTGGGTCTTCTGCACTGCAGGCAGATTTTTTACTCTATGAGCCACCGGGGAAGCCCAGGGCCCGTCTGGAGAAGGAAACAAAGGTGGAAGCCAGGTTCAGGACAGCTGAGCGACTACCACTCTTCGGAGAGAGGGTGCACATTTATTTGCATTTATGGCCACGCTCTGTGGCTTAGCCTGACTGTTCCATCACTCAAGCTGCTTCCTAAATCCTGGTCCCACAAGGGCGAGCTTCACCTGCCCTGAGTGTCCAGGCATTCACGTAGCCTGCCCTGCCCTTGGGGAGCCCCAGTGTCATGACATCTCTCTCTGCCAAGTCCACCACACCTCTGCACCTTCCTCTTCCCCTCTGTTTGGGGGTGCCACCCTGCCTGCCAGGCTCCTCTGTGTTGCTTCAGCTGTGCCAGGGCCCTGATCTCATTGGGAGGCTGCACCCACTCCCATGCCACAAACATGACCGCCCCACCCACAGCTGTCTGGACGTGGGAGGAGCTATTTAAAGGCTGCACCTACCCTCAGGGAAACTAAACAGCAAGGATCCTCCCTCCTGGGATACAGGTGGAGAGACTGAGTCATGGAAGCACCTTGTCAGGGCATTCCCAACCCCTCCGTGACTCAATGAGGTCACAATTCCACGACGTCCCACCCACAAGCCGTGGGACTTCAGGCAGAAACTCTGCCCTGTGCTTTCTCATGGACACGGGACCTGCTGGTGTCACAAGTTTTGCCCAGGGCTCGTCAGTGACGGTTCTGGGATCCCACCTCTCAGGCCCTGTTATGTTGAATTCTGACGCCGGCACAGATGGCAAATCAAGGCATTCTGGCTGAAGATAATCCAGATGGTTCTGTAAACCTGTGAGAGAGATAAAGCCACCAGATGTGTGTGTCTGTGTGTCTGTCCATTCTAACGCAATCGGCACCAGCAAACTCCCTCTGCTGTGCTACATGACAATCCCTAACAAAGACTAAACAAGTTGAGACTGTTGCTGGCCAAAATCTTGGCCTTCTCTGCTCACCGAAGTCAAATGAAAAATACATTTGGAGGAAATAGAAAGGTGGCTTTAATTCTCAGCTGGCAGACAGGGGAACACAGTAGGCTTATGCCACAAGAACTGTGCCCTCCGCCCTCCATGAGGAGACGAGGGGCTTATATAAGATGAGGGCTCACAGTCAGGAATCCGTGATGAGGAACAAAGGTACTAGGATCTCGATTTTCTTCTTCTTGCACTGTTTCAAAGACTGGCATCAGTAACCCAGTAATTGAGTCTGGCAGTTCTGTGGCCTTCTTTCAGATATTTAACTACAAGGGGAAGGATGTTGTAAGGCTCAACACCAAGTACAGGATGTATTTAGCATAGAGTCAAAGGAAAATAGGTGCCAAGTGTAGCTCATGCAGAGTTAGGGGGCACAAAAGCATACTTGGTTATAGACATGCAGAGTTAGGAGCAGTTAAAGTAAAAAAAATTGGAATGTTCAAGTCTGCTCACTGTTCTGTTTATCTTCTTTGTTCTCAGGAGAGGGAAAAGAGAAAAATTCATTCCTCTCTTTTTTTTCTTTTTCTGCAACAAGACCACAGTTCTAAGGGATGTGCATCTGAGAAGCAGATGATGGACTTCCCTGGTGGTCCTGTGGGTAAGACTCTGTGCTTCCACTGCAGGGGACACAGGTTCAGTCCCTGGTTGGGGAACTAAGATGGTGGGGGAGAAGGGGACAAGTCCTTTAGCTTAAAACAAAAAAGACAGTTGGAGAAGCAAAGATGGCAGTTCAGGTCAGGCGTCTCTTCTGTTTGACTCTTATATACCTATTCTGTTTGGGGAGGGATTGGGGGCAGGAGGAGAAGGGGACGACAGAGGATGAGATGGCTGGATGGCATCACCAACTCGATGGACATGAGTTTGAGTAACCTCCAGGAGTTGGTGATGGACAGGGAGGCCTGGTGTGCTGTAATTCATGGGGTCGGGAAGAGTCGGACAGGACTGAGCGACTTAACTGAACTGAACTGACCTGTTCTGTTGAACTCTATGTGGCTCTTAGCTGTGTTTGTCAAGTGTTCCCCAACGACTCATAAGTTCACTTTCTTCTCCTTCCAGGAAGGAAAAGGACTAAGCTATCAAGTAGCGCCAGGCTGGGAACAGCTCTAGTTTTAGGTACATCATAAATCTTCACAACAGTGAGCTGCTGTCCCACCTACAGATGAGGCTCAGAAAGGAGCCTCATCTCTGAGCTGATAGCTCAGAAAGACTACTAGCGGGTCACGCTGCAGGCTCTGGGTGGGCGGGGCCTTCCAGCTCGCCTCCCACTCCTCCGGCCCTGGACCCCCGCAGGCCCGTGCCCCCATCACCTTGTTTCCTCGGCCTGGGGAACCCACATCTCCACTGGCCAGACATCCTGCATTTTTCAAAGCCCCAACCTTCTCCGCCCTGAGGCTCACAAACCCTGAGGTCACACCCCCGTGAGACTTCCCTGGTGGTCCAAGGGGTTAAGACTTGGAACTTCCGAAGCGAGGGGCTCAGGTTCAATCCCTGGTCAGGAAACTAAGATCCCAGAAGCCCCAGGTACGGTCAAAACGAAACAAAACAAAAAGACAAAAACCTACAGCTACCCTTCTCTGGGGTCCTCCTGGTTACCCTGTACTCCAGTTCTACAGCCCACAAACCGCACCCAATACACCGGGAGGTCCCGCGGCCGGCCACTAAGAGCGCCCACGCCTCGGCCGGCCAGCCAGCGCCGGGGCCACGACCTCCCTCCCCTCCCGCTTGGGGCAGCCGCCAAGGGAGGGAAGGGCGGCGGCTGTGAGAACGGCCGGACAGGGAAGAACCCAAAAGCCCGGAGACGTGCTGTGACCGGAAACCTCCCGGCGGCGCAGCGGTGCACGGGGCCCAGGCTGCGAGGATGGCTGCAAACCCGCCCCCGGCCTGGCGCCCCCGCCGGCCCCTCCCTCTCCGCGCCCCCTCCCCCAGCAGCTCAGGCCCCGTCTCCTCCCCTCCTGGACCAGTGATGATTCACTCGTCTGGACAGGGGTGGGACAGGCCGGGATCAGGTCTCCGCCACGGCCCCAGGAAGGCCCCCCATCCCCGTGCCCCCTCCCCACCTAGGCCCTCCTCCCTCTTCGCACCCGCCCCTCCTACCCTCCCCTGCGCGTCCACCGGGTCACTCTCTCCCCTCCCCACCTGGTTCCCCTCCTCTCCTCCACCCTCCGCCCAGTCTCCCCCCCACCCTGCTCTCCTCTCCCCGCGGCCCCCGTCTCGCCTCTTCTCCATCCCGTCCCCGTCCCCCTCTCCCCCCACCCCGCCCTTCTCCCGCTCTGCCCCCCTTCGGCCCCGCCCCGCCCCCGGCTCCCCGCGCACCCCGCGGCGCAGTCTACCCGGCTCGGCGCGTCACTGCTCGTCCCACCTCCGGCCCAGCCAATCAGGCCGCTTCTCCTCACCCGGCTGCCCTACCCGGGGAGACCAGAGGCCCGAGATGCCAAGTCGGGCACAGCGTGTGCAATAACCGGGCGAGAGGGCAACTGCCAAGTGCAGAACAAACGGGAAGGTGGCTGAGGTGGTTGGCGGGGGCGGAAGGAATAAAGACATCCATCCGTCAGCCAAGATCAGCGAGCTGAAGTTAGCCCCGGGCATTTAGCACTATGTCACTTAAAAATGCTTTCCTTCAAATGCTCTCTCGAACCTTAGAACAACCCGGAGAGGCGGGTGTTATCCCCTTCTCAAAGCCGAGGAAAGTACCGCGTGGGGAGATCGAGTCATTGCCCACAAGATCCCAGGCTGGGTGGCGGAGCCCGTCTGGGTCAGACGCGGACCCAAGCCGGACTCCATGTCCTCTTGCCCAGAAACCAAAGACCACTGGAGGCACGGGTGATGGGCTAGGCCGGCCCCGTTTGAGAGCCACTTGCCTGGGTTCCTTTCCTGAGTTTCGAGGGTGCAGGCGTGGAAAAACAGGGGGATGAAAGCAGGGATGCGAGGAGGAGCTGAGGCCGGGACGTTTAGGTAGAAGGCGAGCGAAAAGGGTAGATTCTAAGGTTTGCCTTGGGATTTCTTCCGCTGCTAGCCTGGCTGGTGTAAGGCGGGGCCAGACAACTGTATTTTAAAAAGAAAGTCTTGGGAGCTGTGATGGAGCGGCAGAAATCCTAGGCAGGAGAGCATCACTCGCCAGTGCCCCCGAGTTAGCGCAGCGCACGACGCTCCTTAACATCCCAGCGCGCGGAGATCTTACAGCGCCGCGCTCGGCCCGGGCGCAGCTAAAACAAAAGGCCTGGGATCAGGGCCCAGTGAGGATAAGGCGGCCGTCTTGCGGCGCCTCCTTCACCGGCTCACTCTGCCTGTTTGCGGCTGCTTCTTCCTCCCGGTATCTACCGGAGCTCACGGCCTGTACTCCAAGACCCCCTTCCCAGCGAGGGCCCCCTTCCCAGCGAGGGCTCCCTAACCCTTTGACTGTATCCTTTTCACCCTAGCATTTAGCAGCGTCTAAGCAGTGCTCCTCAAACATGAGTGTGCCGGTGGATACACCTGGAAAGCTTGTTACAACGTTACAGGGAAGAATGTATCTGTTTTACTTTGGCTCCCCTTGCTTTTGTTCTTTAGAAGGATAGGTCTGTATACATAATTGCCTACCTTGGGGAACCCTGCCCCTCTGCCTGAATTTAAATCTCAGTGCCTTGGGTTCCGGAGACATCCTGACCCAGTCCAGCTGTGAATGGCCACAGGACAGAAGAAATTCACACATCCCGTCGCTGAAGCTGATCATTACGGAGGTATGTGCAAGATTAATGGTCGTTTTACTTTATTTCCTACCTCCCGCCACTTCTATATAAAGAAACTGGCATCCAGACCCCAAGGTGATTTTGAGACACTAGTCTACCATTTTCTCTGCCAGCTTTCCGAATGAAGTCACTATTCTTTGCCTCAACACCTGTCTCCTGACTTATTGGCTTGTCATGGGGCAAGCAGAGCAAGCCTGGATTCGGTACCAACAACAAAGATGCACACTCCGTTGGTCCAAGGTGGATGCTCATGTTTCTAACCTGTTCCCATCTTGTGTCTTTGGATCTGTGAGACCCTTTAAATAGAAAGGATTTAAAGCACTAGACCATATCCTATGTATTTTAATAATAATTATATAGGCATATACCCATACACCCATTTACCCAATAATCTTATTCTGTCAATATATCTCTAAGAATAAAATAACACTATGTAAGCATAGATATTTAAGGCCGCTTATTGCAGCATTATATGTAAATTTAGCAAAATAAAAGCAAAGGAAAACAGAAGAAAAAGTTTCTTTAACAAAATAGCCATTTTTTCAATGAACAAAATGTTAATAAATCATGAAAAAATTTTAAATAAAATAAAACATTAAAAATTGGAAAAAACAGATCATATTTTTCATATTTATCTTGTTTTACTTTCTCCCACACCAGAATATAAGTTCCAGGAAGTAAAGATTTGGTTTAATTTCTTGTCTAGTCTGTCTTCAGCACCTAGAAGGGTACTTGGCACACAGTGGGGACTTTTGGTTATTCATGGAAGGGTGGAAGGAAGGAAGAAAGCAGAAGTGATAAATCCAATGTCATACAAAGTAGAATTCAAGGTGAAAACTGTAAACGGAACAAAGGAGATGAGGAAAAAAATACATTTTTGGTATTTATTTTTTATATGGGAGGAAATAATCACAGACCCTTAGATCATGAGTAGTATGATATCAACGTATTTAAAGTAAAAATCACCCAAATAACAAGCAGAATCATAAATATCACATTGAGTTTAGAAACCTTAGCTCCTCTGTCTTGGTCACATCTCATAGGAAAATGGTGACATAGAAGACCTAAAAATAAATTAACTTGATTTAAGAGTTCTGTAGTTACCATTTTATTGTGGAAAATGTAACATAACATTCTGAATTTTTGTATGCACGAGTGAATGACATTAAGTACATTCACATTGTTGTGCAATATCACCATCATCCACCCACAGAAAATTTTCATTTTCTCAAACTGCAGCTCTGTACCCACTAAACTCTATCTCCATCATTCCCCCTTCCTCCCCAGCCCCAGGCAACCCACATCCCAGCTTCTGTCTGTGTGTCTGACCGCTCTAGGCACCTCACATAAGTGGAATCTACAATATTTGTCCTTCTATGTCAGGCTTATTCACTTCGTTTCCAAGGCATCCATGTTGTGACGTGTCAGAATTTCCTTCTTAGTTACAATTGCATAATATCCCATTTTACGTATATATCACATTTTGTTTATTCATTCACCTGTTGATGGACACGGGTTGTTCCCACCTTTTGTTTACTGTGATAATGCTGCTCTTTAACTCTTGGATCAAAGAGAAACTCAAGAAGAAATAAGAGTCTTCAGAAAATAACACCGAGAACATTCAACATTTGAAAAATAAATTTAAGGAAATCAAAACAAATAAATTAAGGCAAATATTAATTACTACAAAAATTTTAAAAATCAGTGAAAACAAATTAAAAAATAAAGCTTTTTTTTCTAATTATGAAAAGTGGCTAAGACTCCCCCGATGGTGCAGTGGTTGGGACTCCACGCTTGCAAGGCAGAGGCTTCAGGTTCAATCCCTTGTTGGGGAGCTAAGAGCTCACATGCCGCAGAGCGTGGCAAAAAAATAAATACAAAATAAAATTTTTTCAAAGAGAAAATGCTACAGGAGATGGCCAGAAATAGGAGATAAAAACAGGTGGTGCTAAGGAGAAGAGAGAAAAGGAACCATAAGCATATTTGCTTCCTGCTCCACCGCCTGAGGCGGACCTATTCAGAGCTCAAGTCTGACAGTCCTTTCACATACTAGGTTTGTGAATGTGGACCTATTACTCAATAGGTCTGAATGCTACTGTATTGAATAATAGTATTGACTACTCTCTGAACTTCAATGCATTTATCTGAAGAGTAGACATACACCTATCTACTTGTAGGGGCTTCCCTGGTGGCTTATATAGTAAAGAATCTGTCTGCAATGTGGGAGCCTCAGGTTGGATCCCAGGTTAGGGAAGATCCCCTAAAGGGAATGGCAACCCACTCCAGTATTCTTGCCTGGAGAATCCCATGGACAGAGGAGCCTCGCGGGACTGTAGACCATGGGGTTGCAGAGTTGGACATGACTGACTGACTGTCATCTACTTTTTAGGAGGGAGAAGTAAGTGAGCTACTGACCAGAAAGGACTAAATACAAGGCTTGGCACATGGGGATAATTATTACTATTAATTTTGTTCATGATCGGGAGGGGGGATCGGGATGGGGAATACATGTAAATCTATGGCTGATTCATATCAATGTATGACAAAACCCACTGAAATGCTGTGAAGTAATTAGCCTCCAACTAATAAAAAAATAAATAAATAAATTTTGTTGATGATGATATTGTTCATGAGAATATTTATATTTTGTTTCACCCTAGGAGAGGTGCTCAAGAGGAGAATGTGAGTGGTGTAAACCTTAAAAAAAATATCATTGACAAATTAGAAAAAGCAAAATGGAGCTTATATGGAAGAGCTGAGGAATAGTGAGCTGGGAAAAGCAGGCTATGGTGACCAAACAGGCAAGTTGGAAAAGACAAAAGGAAAGTCAGCTTTTAGGAGGAAATTGGGGAGGGTCATTTTAATCGAAAGTTGATTGGAGGAGAACAAGAGTTCAGCGTTGAGGCAGTTTCTTATCAGCTGCCAGAGGTGGTTAGACTGTTGTCTCTAGGGCAAAAAGGGATCTTCCTTCTTATTCTTAAAAACAGGAGATAAAATCCTCCAGTGGAAAATGCCTTCCCTTGTCAGAATAATTCTCATCGTTTTTCTCCCTGCTGGTGTCCTGGGCTGAGTGTGTGAGAGCTTCCCTTCAGGACTGCCCAATTCCATTTTAAATTAGGTTTCCTTTGTTTCTTTTCATGCCAGCAATTCCCCCACTGGGCATATACCCGGAGAAAACCGTAATTCCAAAAGATACATATATCCTAATGCTCACTGCAGCTCTATTCACAACAGTCAGGACAGGGAAGCAACCTGAGTGTCCATCCACAGAGGACAGGATAAGGAAAATGTGGGACATACATACAATGGAATATTACTCACCCGTAACAAAGAACGAAATTGTGCCACTTGCAGAGAAGAGGACCTAGAGACTGTCACACAGAGCGAAGTTAGAAAGAGAAAAACAGATACTGTATGTTAACGCATAGGTGTGGAATCTAGAACAATGAAACACATGAACCTATTTGCAAAGCAGAAATAGAGACACAGATGTAGAGAACAAAGACGTGACCACCAAATGGGAAAGGGGATGAACTGAGGGACTGGGACTGACAGAATCATTACTGTGTATGGAATAGATCACTGATGAGAACCTACCATATGGCACAGGGAAGCCTACTCAGCGCTCGGTGGGGACCTAAGCGGGAAGGAGATCCAAAACAGAGGGGAGATGTGTGTACGTGTAGCTGATTCACTTTGCTGTGCATCTGAAACTAACACAACATTGTAACTAAAAATTATAAAAATAAAGTTTTTAAGAAATAAACTCACTCTTTTGGGTCTGTTGATGAAGACAGCTCAATAAACGATCAGGCTGGCAACTTGTTTAAAAGAAAAAAAAACCAAGTGCCCAGTGGAGGGTGGGAGTGGAGGCTGTCCACCTAGGACCAAAGGAAGACAGGCATCCAAGGGGGACAGCGAGTCTGCAGGGTCCAGGAGGCTCATGCTGGTCAAGGCACGACATGCCCTCTCTCCCTCCATCGCCCCACAGGCAAACAAGGGTGAAAAGGAACATGTCGCCATCTACACTGGGAGAGGCCTAGTGGTCCCTGGCTTTTCCTAGCTCTGTTGGCCTCTGTACAGGGGACTCTTAGGCTAAGCAACATAGGAGAGAAGCCGGACAGAGGAAAATAGGGCAGGGTTCCAGCTCACACGCTGATTGTGATGAGCTGGTGGTAGCGTGCTTGCAGAACCATGACCCAGGTATGGACTTCAAAATGTCTTTAGCTTCTCACTCGTCTAAGCTAGGAAAGGTAGGAGCAGGCCAGTATGAAGCACTTGGCCGACTAGGTTCCCTGCAATCCGAGGAGTCCTGTGAAGGGAGAACCTGATGGGTGGCGGGCAGTCCCAAAGGATGTGATGCAAGGAACAGCATCCAGTCGCCAGCCCCCCATTGCCAGCCACCCCCAGTGCCATGGCCCCAGAGGCACAGACAGCAGAGAGCCTCTATGCTCTAAGCACAGCCCATTCATTGGTAACCCCTCCCAGTGGGTCTTATCTCCTCTGGACTGGTGAGGAAATGCAGGAAATGCCAGATTCTTGAGCAGAATAAAGTAAAGGCTAGACAGAAAATAGCCAGTGGGAACCTGCCATAGGGCACAGCAAGCTCAGCTAGGAGGAGCTCTATGATGACCTAGACGGGTGGGGGCAGGAGGGGGTGGGAAGGAGGCTCAAGAGTGAGGGGATGCATGCATACATCACTGACCCACATGGTTGTTCAGCACACACATTGTAAAGCAATTATACTCCAATTTAAACAATACTAAAAAAAAAAAAAAAAGCTGGACAGAGACGCATCCATCAAAACCACACGAACAGAAGTCAGTGGATACAGAGCCTGTCCATCGTACAAGCTGCCCACAAAATCAAGATGACCAGGAAGCAGCTGGTATTTACAGCTGGAACTCTCCCCTGGCCCTCACTTGGGTGGAGGCAGAGAAACAGCATCGCCCTGCAGCACTTTGGGGAACTCCCCCCAGCCACACTCTGTGATAAGCTGCCTCTCTTGTTTTGATCTGAGCCAGTTGCCTCCAAGGATGGGCGTGTGACCCATGACTCCTGTGGAGAGATTGCCATGGATGTTGTTGTTCAATCCGTCCGTCGTGTCTGGCTCTTTGCAACCCCGTGGACTGCAGCACGCCAGGCTTCCCTGTTCTTCACCATCTCCTGGAGTTTGCTCAAACTCATGTCCATTGAGTCAATGATTCCATCCAACTATCTCATCCACTGTTGTCTATTTCTCCTCCTGCTTTCAATCTTTCCCAGCATCAGGGTCGTTTCCAATTAGTTGGCTCTTCACATCCGGTGGCCATGGATGTAGGGGGGATCTTTTTTCTGAGATTACCTTTGTAAATGTGGATATGATCAAGGTGGGTGGAGGGCAATTTTAGCCACCCACAGAGAGCTCCTTCCTGACAATGAAGCCACTCTGTGGACAGCAGAGCCACGCCTGCATGCTTCAATGATGCAAGGAGGTAAAGTGTCTTTCTTCTCTTTAAACCAGAGGTTGTCTGAAACTTTCAACTGGAGTTGGCTTAATATACCTGTATGGGTTGAATCTCATACCCTGAAAAGATGTGTCCAACTCTTAACCACTGGTACCTGCACATGTGTGTGTGTGTGTTAGTCGTTCAGTCGTGTCCACCTCTTTGCAACCCCATGGACTGTACACTGCTGGGCTCCTCTGTCCATGGAATTCTCCAGGTAAGAATACTGGAGTGCGAAGCCATTCCCTCCTCCAGGGGATCTTCCTGACCCAGGGATCAAATCCAGGTCTCCTACACTGCAGGCAGATTCTTTACCATCTGAAACCATCAGGGAAGTCCTGGTCCCTGGGAGTGTGAGCTTATTTGGAATTAGGTTCTTTGCAGATGCGATTGGGCTAAGATGAGGCCATATGAGACTAAGGCAGGGACACAAACACCCACAGGAGGGAGCACCGTGTAATGGGGGCAGAGACTGGAGTGATGTATCAACAAGCCAAGGGATGCTAGGAGCCACGAAGAGCTAGGAGAGAGGTGTGAAAATTCCCTTAGATTCTCTCTCAGAACTTGCAGAAGGCACCAATCCTGCTGATATCTAAGTTTTTTAAACATTTATTTGTCTGCACCAGGTCTTAGTTGCAGCAGGTGGGATCTTCAGTCTTCACTGAGGCATGCAGGACCTTTTTCAGTTGGGCCATGAGAGATCTTTAGTTGCAGCATGTAAACTCTCAGTTGTGGCATATGGGATCTAGTTCCCTGACCAGGGATCGAACCCAGGCCCCCTGCACTGGGAGTGTGGAGTCTTAGCCACTGAACCAACAGGGAAGTCCTGACACCTGGATTTTCACCTTGTAGCTTCCAGTACTCCAAGAGAATAAATTTCTCTGGTTTTGAATCATTTACTTAGCAGTGCTTTGTTACAGCACCCCAAGAACCTAATACAACCCCCTCACAGATGGTGCTGGGTATGGTATCATGTTCTACCCCTTCCCTCTAAGAAACACATGCAAGAGACTTTTAGGAAGTGTTATCAGTGGTACAGGGCTTTCTAGGTGACTCAGTGGTAAAGCACCCGCCTGCCAATGCAGGAGACACAGGTTCTATCCTTCAGTTCAGTTCAGTTCAGTCCCTCAGTTGTGTCCGACTCTTTGTGACCCCATGAACCACAGCACTCCAGGCCTCCCTGTCCATCACCAACTCCCGGAGTCCACCAAAACCCATGTCCATTGAGTCATCCTCTGTCGTCCCCTTCTCCTCCTGCCCTCAATCTTTCCCAGCATCAGAGTCTTTTCAAATGAGTCAGCTCTTCACACCAGGTGGCCAAAATATTGGCCACTGAAACTGGCCACTGAAATTGGCCATTGAAACTGAAGTTTCAGCTTCAACATCAGTCCTTCCAGTGGACACCCAGGACTGATCTCCTTTAGGATGGACTGGTTGGACCTCCTTGCAGTCCAAGGGACTCTCAAGTCTTCAACACCACAATTCAAAAGTGTCAATTCTTTGGCATTCAGCTTCCTTTATAGCCCAACTGTCACATCCATACACTGGAAAAACCATAGCCTTGACTAGACAGACCTTTCTTGACAAAGTAATGTCTCTGCTTTTCAATATGCTGTCTAGGTTGGTCATAACTTTCCTTCCAAGGAGTAAGCGTCTTTTAATTTCATGGCTGCAGTCACCATCTGCAGTGATTTTGGAGCCCAGAAATATAAAGTCAGCCACTGTTTCCACTGTTTCCCCATCTATTTGCCATGAAGTGATGGGACCAGATGCCATGATCTTAGTTTTCTGATTGTTGAGCTTTAAGCCAACTTTTCCACTCTCCTCTTTCACTTTCAAGAGGCTCTTTAGTTCTTCTCCTCTTTCTGCCATAAGGGTGATGTCATCTGCATATCTGAGGCTATTGATATTTCTCCCAGCAATCTTGATTCCAGCTTGTTCTTCTTCCAGCCCAGCGTTTCTCATGATGTACTCTGCATGTAAGTTAAATAAGCAGGGTGACAATATATAGCCTTGTTGTACTCCTTTTCCTATTTGGAACCAGTCTGTAGTTCCATGTCCAGTTCTAACTGTTGCTTCCTGACCTGCATACAGGTTTCTCAAGAGTCAGGTCAGGTGGTCTGGTATTACCATCTCTTTAAGAATTTTCCACAGTTTATTGTGATCCACACAGTCAAAGGCTTTGGCATAGTCAATAAAGCAGAAATAGATGCTTTTCTGTAACTCTCTAGCTTTTTCGGTGAGCCAGCAGATGTTGGCAATTTGATCTCTGGTTCCTCTGCCTTTTCTAAAACCAGCTTGAACATCTGGGAGTTCATGGTTCACGTATTTCTGAAGCCTGGCTTGGAGAATTTTGAGCATTACTTTACTAGCATGTGAGATGAGTGCGATTGTGCAGTAATTTGAGCATTCTTTGGCATTGCCTTTCTTTGGGATTGGAATGAAAACTGACCTTTTCCAGTCCTGTGGCCACTGTTGAGTTTTCCAAATTTGCTGACATATTGAGTGCAAGCATTTTCACAGCATCATCTTTCAGGATTTGAGAAAGCTCAACTGGAATTCCATCAGCTCCACTAGCTTTGTTCGTAGTGATGCTTAGGTCAGGAAAATCCCCTGGAGAAGGACATGGCAATCCACTCCAGTGTTCTAGCCTGGAGAATCCTATGGACAGAGAAGCCTGGCAGGGCTCCATGTGTCCATGGAGTCACAAACAGTAGGACACAACTCAGCAACTAAACAACAACAACAATCAGTGGTACACCAAATCTTACCTACAGATGAAGCTTTGGCAGTTGTTTTCATCAGATCCCAGCTGTTTGGCTATCCTCCTCAACTCCTCCCCCAGTGCCTATGCTATCGGACATCTTAGCAGAAGCCCTCAGCATATATTACCTAGCTTGCCAAGTCCCCTCAAACCAATGGGTTTCGTCATTCCTCTTGTTAAAAATCTCCATTGAGAGACTTCCCTGGAGATCCAGTGATTAAG
The DNA here is from genome assembly GCF_910594005.1 of Cervus elaphus. NCBI lineage: Eukaryota > Metazoa > Chordata > Mammalia > Artiodactyla > Cervidae > Cervus > Cervus elaphus. The sequence goes on from NC_057830.1 coordinate 37,064,131, forward strand.
AATCCTCCTTCCAATTCCGGGGACTCAGGTCTGATCCCTGGTCAGAGAACTAAGATCCCAAAATGCCGCAAGGAACTCAGCCTGCACCCAGCATCGAAGACTCAGCATAACCAAAAAAAAAAAAATTAAAAATCTCCATTAGTTACCCAGGTCTAAAGAAAAATTCCAAGTTCTTTAACATGTGATCAGAGAATCTGAGTAATCTCATCTCATGTCTATCCTGTCTGCCCTCCTTCCCTAGCCACGTGCCCTATACCTTGATGACACTAAATGTGTTACTGTCTCCGGAGCTGTCATACAGAAAACAGTAGCTCTGGGGGCAGACAGCATAAGCAGACGGTCTGAGAAGGCCTTCATCCTCGATGGCCCCATCCTCAAGTCGGAAGACCCAAGCTGCCGTCCTGATTTTGTCTCCAATTTCATGCACACCATGAGGATTCCAGACACAGGGCTGGCATCTCACCCGCCTGCAAATCAGATTTGTGTCAAGTTTCCATCCCGTTCCCGACTCTGATTTTTTACATGAGCAGCCTGAACACCAGGCCAGATGCGTGATGAGTCAGGGAAGGGCAAGTGGCCACTGGGAGTTTGTTCGCTAACGGCCACCACCTCCGCTGTCTCACCCAGCTCTCCACAACGCTGCTGCTGCCCGTGCTGGCTTGGTGACCGTGCTGTGTAACACACAGGAGGAGGGGGAGGAGGGGGAGGAGGGGGAGGAGGGGGAGGAGGGGGAGGAGGGGGAGGAGGGGGAGGAGGGGGAGGAGGGGGAGGAGGGAATTACGGAGAAATGGGGTCAGACGCTGGGCTATCAAACCATACTGTAAAACAGAAGCTGTGATGCACCTCCCAGAACCACCTCTGGCCTCAGCCCCCCAGGTCTGGAGGACAACCCTTCACTTATACTGACGGGAGGTCCCTCGGCCATAAACTGATGGATGCGGCGTACACAGCTTACCCCTAGCCTCAAGGTGGATCAGCTCTGCAGTGTGGTTTATGTCCCAGAACCTTCCCCAAATGGATTAACCCAAAGCTACACGTGACTTGAGACTGCATCCTGGCTGGACCCTGGCCCTTCTGGATCCTGCTTCCCTCTCTCTCTTAGGTTTTTTTCCCAGAGAAAGTGAAGTGAAAGTGAAAGTCGCTCAGTGGTGTCTGACTCTTTGTGATCCCAAGAGCATTGTCTTAATAAATTATGTTCAGAACCTCCCTGGAGGTCCAGTGGTTAAGAATCCACGTTGCAACCTACTGCAGAGCATGTGCAACTCTGCTGGACGTTATATGGCAGCCTGGATGGGAGGGGAGTTTGGGGGAGAATGGACACATGCATATGCATGGCCGAGTCCCTTTGCTGTTCACTGGAAACTATCACACCGTTGTTTATTTTAATTTCTTACAATATTGTTCTGTGTTTTGGTTTTTCGACCTCAAGGTATGTGGGTTCTTAGCTTCCTGATCAGGTTCTTAGCTTCCCAATCAGAACCTGTACCAATGAAGCCTTAACCACTGGACCCTCAGGGAAGTCAATTGTTAATTAGCTATGTTAATATGTTAATATAGCTATGTCAATATGTTAATATAGCTAATTGTTAATTAGCTATGATTCAAGACAAAATAAAAAGTTAAAAAAAAATAAAAAGAATCCAGGACTTCCCTGGTGGTTCAGTGCTTGAGATTCCGTGCTCCCAATGCAGGGGGCCTGGGTTCAGTCTCTAGTCTGGGAACTTGATCCCACATGCCACAACAAAGATCCGGTTCAGTTCAGTCAGTTCAGTCGCTCAGTCATGTCCGACTCTTTACGACCCCATGAACCGCAGCATGCCAGGCCTCCCTGTCCATCACCAACTCCCGGAGTCCACCGAAACCCATGTCCATTGAGTCAGTGATGCCATCCAACCATCTCATCCTCTGTCGTCCCCTTTTCCTCCTGCCCTCAATCTTTCCCAACATCAGGGTCTTTTCCAATGAGTCAGCTCTTTGCATCAGGTGGCCAAAGTATTGGAGTTTCAGCTTCAACATCAGTCCTTCCAATGAACACCCAGGACTGATCTCCTTTCGGATGGACTGGTTGAATCTCCTTGCAGTCCATGGGACTCTCAAGTCTTCTCCAACACCACAGTTCAAAAGCATCAATTCTTCGGTGCTCAGCTTTCTTTATAGTCCCGGTACAGCCAAATAAAAAATAAAAAAAATAATAAACTAGAAGCTACCCTGCTTTAAAAAAAAAAAAGAAGAAGAATCTTCCTTACAATGCAGGGGACTCAGGTTTGATCCCTGATCAGGGAACTAAGAACCCACACATCACAGGACGTCTAAGCCTGAAAGCCTCAACTAGGGAAGTCTACGTGATACAATGAAGACCCAGCTCAACCAAAATTGAAAAAAAAAAAATTAAAAATCAGTGACTTTCACAAGAATATCCCTCTCAGGGTCTGCTTCTGGGCACTTGATCTAAAGCAGGCCCTTTTAATAAATAAATAAATAAAAGTAAAATACCATGAATGCGTAAAACGTATATGGGAGCGTGGGGATGAAACTCCAGATTCATTTTGAAAAGGAAAAGGCTGTGTGTGTCCATTTGTAGGGGAAGGAAGCTCAGCTTCCTGTTTGTCCTTGGAGTGCAATAAACTGAGCACTTTCCTGGTATCGAAACCCTATTTTCTCCTGATTCATTTCCTACATCACAGGGAAGCTGATAGCTTCCAAAATAAGGATCAGTCCCATGTTCTTGAAAAGCAGCAGTGTTGATCGTGCAAGAAAGTCCATCCTCTTTGAAGATATTCTAAAGGGACCAGAAACCGCTTTGAGTGAAACTCTAGTGTGAATGTGGTCCTTTTCCTTTCACTGAACAGACTGATCTGTTGAGTCCAATTCAAAAAGGCCACAAAGGCCCAAACTGGCCAAAGTCACAAGTCTACAGTGGCCACTCAGGTTCCAACTGAGAAGATCACACCTAATAAAAAGGTCATTCATTGGAAGGACTATTCATTGGAAGAATTGATGTTTTAGCTGAAGCTACAATACTTTGGCCACCTGATGCAAAGACCCAACTCATTGAAAAAGACCCCAGTGCTGGGAAAGATTGAAAGCAGGAGGAGAAGTGGGCAACAGAGGATAAAATGGTTGGATAGCATCACTGACTCAATGGACATGAACTTGGCAAACTCTGGGAGACAGCGAGGGACAGTGAAGCCCGGCATGCTGCAGTCCATGGGGTTGCAAAGAGTCAGACACGACTGAGGGACTAAACAAAAACAAAATATAATATAAATACAATATATAGTAAAAGGGTCTCCTGGGCCCATGCCCTGCTCTCAGGCAAATCTATTATATCTTCCAGCCCGGCGGTTAAGGACGCAAGCTCTGGAACCAGCCTGTTTGTGACTCCTGGCTCTGTCCCCTGGTGGCTGAATGGCCCAACCTCAGCATCCCTGTCAGTTAAATTAGGGGCTCCGGTATTATTAAATGCATTAATACAGCAGTTGAGCAGAAACCCATGTACATTCCATGATGCAGTTTTGTAAGTTAACTTGTTATTATCATAATAAGCAATTGCTCATTCATTTGAGGGCATGTGGGTCCCCCACTAAGTAGCTCTACATATCTGAGCAAAACACTTAAAGTGTTTCAAGCTCTTAAACACTCGGTTCAGCCCTATGCCTTCTGAAGTCCTTTCCAGACCTAAAATAGAGCTCAGCCTGGTTCCTATTCCAGGTCCTGAGCTACAGTTATAACCAGGACATATTTCTCATTGATTCATATGAGACTTGTCTTTTTTTTTTTTTAATGTTCATTTTATTTACTGATTTTCGTGCACCATGTCTTAGTTACAGCACACAGAATCTTCAGTCTTTGTTTTGGGATCTTATTTGTGGCATGCTAACTCTTAGTTGCATCATGTGGGATCCAGTACCCTGACCAGGGATGGAACCCGGACGCCTGCATTGGGGGTGCGGAGTCCTAGTCATTGGACCGCCAGAGAAGTCCCCATATGAGATTTGTGACGGATGACTGTGTGTGTCAGCTGGACTGGGCCTGGATATTTGGTTAAACCTGATGCTGGGTGTGTCTGCGATGGTCTGATGAACAACACTGCTGGGATCCTTACAAGAGGATGTGAGAACCAGGAAGAGGGGGACCTTGAAGACCCGGCTGGCCTTGCCTCCCAGGCTCCACCCTCTCAAGGCCAACGGACATCCGGGGAGACCTAGATGACCCAGCTTCCTCAGACCATAAAAATAAACAAGCAGCCAGGGCACTGCTAAGTATGGTCAGCTGTGTCCTGACTCAAGTTCTGTCAACAAAACTGATGGATTTATAACTACGATTACAGATTGCTGAGCTCATGTTAACCAGTTCTTCCTGTTCTCCCAAGAACGAGACACTTCAGCACCACTTACAGTAGCAACTGGAGGGCCGCATGGGGGTCAGGCAGGGGATGTGCCCAGACAGCAGACTCTTGAAAACAGCTGTCCATAAAAATGAGCATCTTTTTAAGGAGAATCTGTCCACAAAATAACAGTAACTGCCATTCACTGGGCCTGGCTCCACACTCTTTATGTGTATCTGCCCATCTAGGCCTCCCAGAAAACCTGCCAGGCACATCTTATGTGGAATCTTAAAAATACAACAAACTAGTGAATATAACCCAAAAAAGAAGTAGACTTACAGATCTAAAGGACAAACCACTGATTACCACTGGGGAAAGGGAAGGGAAGAGGGGCAAGATAGAGGTAGGGGATGAAGAGGAACAAATCATTATGTATAAAAGGAAATACTATACGCCATGGGAAATAGAGTCAATATTTTATAACAACTATGCTATGCTGTGCTTAGCCACTCAGTTGTGTCTGACTCTATGTGACCCCATGGACTATAGCCCTCCACGCTCCTCTGTCCATGGAATTCTCCAGGCAAGAATACCAGTGTGGATAGCCATTCTCTTCTCCAAGGGATCTTCCTGACCCAGGGATTGAACCCACATCTCTTGGGTCTCCTACACTGCAGGCAGATTCTATACTGGCTATGGCTGATTCATGTTGAAGCATGGCAGAAACCATCACAATATTGTAAAGTAATTATCCTCCAATTAAAAGTAAAATAAAATTGTAAAAAAAAGATTTTATGCTTCCCATGCAGGGGATGCATGGTCAATCCCTGGTTGGGGAACTAGGATCCCATGTGCCGCTTGGTGCGGACAGAAAAAAAAAAAAGGAAAAATTTTGAGATGAAGCGCTTGTCTTAGATTATCCAGTAGGCCCTAGTGGCCACCATGAGTGTCCTTATAAGAGAGATCAGAGGAGATTAGGTGAACACACAGGGGTGAAGGTCTGTGAAGATGGAGTTGGAGGCTGGAGGGAAGCAACCACAGAACGCCTGGAGCCTCCAGAAACTGGAAGAGGTGAGGAGAGCTCCTCCCCCTGCCAACAACTTGATTTCAGACTCTGGAACTGGAAGAGAGTCGGTCTCTGTGGTTTTAAGCATTTGCATTTGTGGTGAATTGTTACATCAGTCACAGGAAACTAATGCACAACCCAAACTCCTGGGTGCGTCTGGGTTGTCACACTGCACGTGCATTCCACCTGGCCTGGCTGAACTTCAAGTGGCCAGCTCTTTCCGGTCTTCAGATCTCAGCACAAGTTTAGGTCTTACCTTCTCAGAGAGACCCTCTTCAACCCCACAACCTCTCCTGATGGGCCCTCAGCATTCTCTATTACATTATCCTGTTTTTTTTTTTCTCCATAGCACTTGTCACTGATGTTATTATTGTTTTCAAATTATTGTAAATAAGGCAGTTATAACAAGCCACTTACCCAGTGGCTCAGTGGTAAAGAATCCATGTGACCGTTCAGGAGACGCAGGAGATGTGGGTTTGATCCCTGAGTTGGGAAGATTCCCTGGAGGAGGAATGGCAACCCACTCCAGTATTCTTGCCAGGAGAATCCCATGGTGGGCTACAGGCCATGGGGTCACAAAGAGTCAGACATGACTGAGCGTGGAGCATGAGCATGCACAAACAAGCCACAAAGATAATAAAATGTGAATGAATTTCTGTATCTTACTTATTTCTCCATGACCTAATTCGTAAGGGCAAGGACTTTATCTATCTTAGTCAAATGTTTAAACTCCAGTGCCCAGAACACTGCTGTATTTCTTAGGACGGCTGTAACAAAATACCACAGACTGAGGGGCTTAAACAGTAGACATTTATTTTTCTCACAGTTCTGGAGGCTGGAAGGCCAAGATCCAGGTGTTGGCAGGTCTAGTTTGTCCTGAGACCTCTTTTCTTGGCTTGTATATGCCACCTTCTCCCTGCGTCCTCCTGTGATCTTCCCTCTGTGCATCTGTCCTCATCCTTTCTTCTTATAGGGACACCAGACACAGTGGATTAGGGCCCACCCACATGACTTCATTTCACCTTAATTATTTCTTCCAAGGGCCTATCTCCAGTCCATTTCTGAGATCCTGGGGGATGCAATATATGGATTTTTAGAGGACAAAGTTGCCCGTGACACCTAACATAGAGTAGGCAAGCAACAATGTGCTCTTGGGCAAATGACAGAACTTTAAGAATGGCTGTGAAAAACAAATGAAGGTGATAAGTTGGAAAATCAAAAAGAAAACTCAAATGGAGAGTGAAAGTATTAGTCGCTCAGTAGTATCTGACTCTTTGCGACCCCATGGACTGTAGCTCACCAGTCTCCTCTGTCCATGGGATTCTCCAGACAAGAATACTGGAGTGCATTACCATTCCCTTCTCCAGGGGTACTTCCTGACCCAGGGATCAAATCCAGGTTTCCTGCATTGCAGACAGATTCTTTACCGTCTGAGCCACCAGGGAAGCCCCAGATGGACAGTAAACACATAAAAATATGTCTGATCTCGCTAGAGTCAGAGACAAAAATTAACAGAAAAAGGAGATATTATCATTTGCCTATCAAGACAGCCAAGGTTAAAAAGAATGGATAGCAAAGTGGCCAAGGTTAAGAATAGACAATGGGGGGCTTCCCTGGTGGCTCAGTGGTAAAGAATACACCTGCTTGGATCCCAGACACGGGTTTGATCCCTGACCCAGGAAGATCCCACATGCCACGGAGCAACTAAGCCAGTGCGCCACGGCTGTTGGGCCTGTGCTCCAGAGCCTGGGAGCTGCAACCAGTGAAGCCCGTGCATCTACAAAATGCGCTCCACAACAAGAGAAGCCACCGCAACGAGAGGAGCCCCAGCTCGTCGCAACTAGAGAAAGCCCGAGCAGCACTGAAGACCCACAAGAGCCACAAATCAATCAGTCAATCAAACAGACAAAACAAAGAGAACAGACAATGGCCATCTGTAGGTATGGGAACACGGGAAGTGGCCCTTTGATGTTACGCTGGTGAGGGTGTACTTGGAACACAGCTTCTGCCAAGCAGCTTAGCGAGACGTACTTTGCAACACATAGTGTTCTGAAGGGTGAGCGGACTTCCTTAAAGAAGTGACCCAAAGGGTAGGTCTTAGTCAAATGAAGGGGCAGAAGGGAGCAAATGAGGCAGAGATAACCGTTTGTGTGAAGGCCCAGAAGCCAGGAAGCATGGTGCCTTCAAAGACCTGAGACAGTGGAGAGGGAAGGTGCCCGATTATGCTGTCCCTCATAGACCAAGGTCAACACCAAGGTCACCTTCCTCCCCAAATCACACCTCTACCAACATCTACATTCACATCTGGTGCATCACTCTGTTTTCTTTTCTCTCTCTCTTTCTTTTTCTTTTTTTTAAAAATGTTTCTCTATGGTTAACAATGTCTAGATTCTGGGATCTGATGGTGAACAAACCAGGGAAGATACCTACCCTGGGGGACTTCCATTGTCATGGGGAATGCAACATTATTTTTAAAATATGTATTTATTTATTTGGCTGAGTCAGGTCTTAGTTGTAGCATGCAAGATCTTGTTCCTTGACCAGAAACAGAACCTAGGCCCCCTGAACTGGGAGCATGGAGTCTCAGCTGCTGGGCCACCAGAGAAGTCCCTAAAATGGGCTTTTTTTTTTTTTTTTTTTTTAATATTTTTTTGCCTTCTTCATTGGCAACTGCTAGTATATGCTCCATATTGGGAGTGGAAGAGAAGGTGCATCCAAAAGGAGGAACTGGGGTTCCTGTTTCTCCATAAGAAGTATGCTCATCATTATAGTTGCACTGATAGCCAGTGAGCAGGGACTGTAGCGGGTACTGTGAAGACCATCCATTTCTCGGGACGCCAAACTGGGGCTGGCGGAGCACCGAATTGAAGAGCATCTGGGACGGAGGAAAACGCTCAACTGAGGAAAAAGTCGTGGAAATGCCTCCAGATCCAGCGGAAACTGTATCTTGCGCCCCTTAGACCACGACTAGTTATTGCCTCCAACTCCCGCCACTGTAAGCCCCGGTCACCAAACTCCCCGCCAAACTGACGTCACGCCCTCTGATTTAAAAATGGGCTTTTTAATAAAATTTATTTAAATATCTATTTGTTTATTTTTATCTTTCCCTGCTTGACAAGAACAGGAGTCTGACCTTTACACCAGAGGCCACTGAAAGCAACTGAAGAGATTTAAACAGAAGACTCTCTGGTCAGATTTGCATTTTAGAAAACCACTCTGGCTGCCACCTGCAGAATCCTCTGAAGGCCGGTAACACGGAGGCAGGGAGACTTCTCAGGAGTCCACTCCATAATCCAGACCAAAGTTTAGAATGAGCAAACCACAGGCGAGGCAGTATGGAGAAGCAGATTGACGAGAGAAATGCGGGAGTCAGGACCAATGGACTTGTGACACGTCTGACCAGGGGAGGCGGGCAGGGAAGGAATATGAGTGCCACTCAGGTTTAGACTTGAGCTGCTGAGTGCTGGCAACCTTCCCCAGGGGAGAAAAGAACAGGAGAAGGAGCCTGGGTGGGGGTGGGTTAAGTTCCTTCTTTGATATAATGAAGGACTAAGAGATCTCCTCATTGGAGAAGTCCCAGGAGGCAATACATGTATAAAGATATTATCTAAATAAAGTTGGGGGCTTCCCTGGTGGTCCAGTGGTTAAGAATCTGCCTGCCGATGCAGGGGACATGGGTTCGATCCCTGGTCCAGGAAGATCCCACACGCCTCAGAGCAACTAAGCCTGTGCGCCATAATCCGGAGCCCGTTCACCTGGAGACCGCCCTCCACAGCCAGAGGAGCCGTCACAACAAGAAGACCATGCACCACAGCTAGAGAAAGCCCACGGCAACAAAGGCCCAGCACAGCCAAAAGTAAATAAATATTTTTAAGGAAAGAAAAAAGAATTTTTTTTTTTTAAGGCATAAAGTCAAACCAGAAGTCAAAACCCACGGTTGGGATGAGATCCTCCAGGTTGGATGTTAAGACTTCCAAGGACCTGTCCACCCATCTCCACCTCTACGGTCCAAGAACAAGAAATCCAAGTGGGGTCAGGGGGCTGCCAGAACCTGGGGGTGTTACACATTTTAATGGAGAACCATAGGAGCCGAGCACGGTCCCCACAGAAGGCGGATTCTTTTCAATTTTTGAAAAAAAAAATTTTTTTTTAATTGGAGGATAATTGCTCTACAGTGTTGTGTTGGAGAAAGCTGATTCTGACAGAAGGGTTTCACAGATTTTATGAACTCCAAAAATTGTCACACAGCATCTCCTGTAAAGGCCTTTCCTGAATCACAACCCTCTCTCTTGTCCCCACTTCGTCCACTCACATGTAAATGGAATGGGGAGCAAGGGGGTGCCTTAGAAGAAGAAGCAATTTTTCTTTTGTCATATTTGTTCAATGACCTTTTCCCAGTTTATCATTTATCTATTGACTTTGTTTATGGTATTTTTCACATATGAGTTTACAATCTTTTGATCATAAAATTTCAGTCTTCAAATATTTTCCTTAGGATTTTTGAGCTCAAGTCTGGGGCTCTGAGTGTTTGATAAACCTCCTTTTTCTTTGTTGTTCTTCTTTTTCTGACCCCATGGCATGTGGATCTTATTTCTCTGCCAGGGATCAGATCCATGCCCCTCGTCTTAGAAGCAGGGAGTCTTAACCACTGGACCACCCGGGAAGTCCTCTCTTTGTTTTTAATGAATCAATTTGGAAGATTATAAAAAACTAAGAGCTCACAAAGACAAGATCAGTGATATCTTAGGTAAAGGGCTTTTCCACACAAGCCAGGCTGTGGTTTGCTACCCCACTGACTTTCTAAAAAATTTAGTACTGTATTTATTCTGAAGATAACTGGTGAGCATGCAAGTACTGACAGGACACTGTGTCTTTTTAAAATACTTCTCAGGGGAAAAACATCTTTCAGGCATCACTGATCAGAACTGCCCAATTAAAAAAAAAAGAACTATGCAATCGGCTTGTTTTAATTTTTTGTACTGTGTGAATGATGTCTTGGATTATGTTTCCCCCTTTGCACTGGACGCTGGGATGGTTAGATCCAATTTTCCTTTAATAAAAAATGTATCTTCCCAAAGCATGTGTTTGGGGAATTCATATTTGTTCTAACTTTAGAGTTTTCCTCTATCTTTTCTTTTTCTTCCTTCCAATTTATCTTTTATACTCATCTTTAATATGGTATACCAAGTACTTTTGGAAAAGGGATGGGAAAGAAAAGAATGCAGAAGAGAGAGAAATGGAAGAGACAGACAGAAAATTTTCCCAAAACATATACTTAGCAAGTGCATTATTTACATTGCCAAATTACATTTAACTTCACCATGGGATTCCTTCATGTAAAGTTCTCTGAAAACATTTACATTTTCATTTGCTTTATTAAAAAACCATTCCTGATAAGCACAGTATCTCTTCAACACGTCTGCTGTATAAAGTGAACTTTATCTGTATTTCAAAATTGAGAAAACCACCCATATTGAGCAAAAACTGTAACGTGGAAAACTCAGCTATGGGCTGAACTTGACTTTTATCGACCCAGCTCCCTTTTGGTTTCCCTTTATTTACTCTAGCTGGCCTTACTATTAAGTGTTTGATACGTGTCAGCCCGTATATTTCTTTTAATCCTCATTATGAAGAGACTGAGGGGCTTCCTGTTGGAGAAGTGGTAAAGAATTCCCCTGCAATGCAAGGGACAGAGGAGATGTAGGTTCAGTACCTGGAACAAGAAGATCCCCTGGAGTAAGAAATGGCAACCCACTCCAGTATTTTTGCCTGAAAAATACCATGGACAGAGGAGCCTAGTGGGTTATAGGCCGAAGTGTCATCAAGAGTCAGACACGACTGAGAATACAAACATGTGAAGAGACTCAGAATTCACAAGGTCACTCACAGAAACTCAAGTCAGTGGCAAAAAGACAAGAATTCCTTTCTCCTTTGCCTGGGTTTTTGCCACCAGATCACCTGTATCCTTCATTCTCAAATAATTCCAATGATTTTCTCCATGCTAATTAGCAAAAATAGGCAGTTCATATCTATGCATTCTCTCTCTCCCCCTTTCTCTTACACTCACACACATATAAGTGTATGCTAACTATGTTGTATATCTAACTTAATGTAAATCATTTCTGGATAAAAATTGAAAATTTAAGTACTGATCACCTTATAAAGATTTAGGATGGCTATTGTCAAAAAAAAGAAGAGAAAAAAATAAACCAAACAGAAAATAACACCTGCTGGGGAGTGGGGAGAATGTGGAGCAATTGGAACCCTTGTACATTGCTAGTGGGAATGCAAATTGGTGCAGCTGCTGTGGAAAATAGTATGGAAGTTCCTCAGAAAAAGTTAAAAATAGAATTACCATATGATCCAGCAATTCCGCTTCTGGGTATATATCCAAAGGAATTGAAAGTGAGGCCTCAAAGAGATATTTGTACACACATGTTCATAGCAGCATTATTCATAACAGCAAAGAGATGGTAGCAGGTCAAGTATCCACTGACATTGTAATGGAAAATGTGATATATGCACAACTGAATATTATCTGACCTTTTTAAAGAAGGAAATTCTGTCACATGCTACAACATGGATGAACCTTGAGGACACCGTGATAAGGAAGATAAGCCAGTCAGCAAAAGACAAACACTGTGTGACTCTACTAAGCTGAGATATCTAGAGCGGTCACATTCGTAGCGACAGAAAACAGAAGTGTGGTTGACAGGGGCTGGGGTTTGGAGGAAATGAGGAAATGTGATGTAGTTTAATGCATGCAGCTTCGGTTTCTGGATGAAAAAGTTTTCTAGAACTGTTACACAACAACACACACACAGCACTACTAAACGGTACACTTAGAAGCAGTTACGGGTGTGTCCTCAGTCACTAAGTCGTGTCTGGCTCTTTGCGGCCCCTGAACTGTCGCCCTCAGGGCTCCTCTGTCCATGGGATTTTCCGGGCAAGAATACTGGAGTGGCCATTTCCTTCTCCAGGGGATCTTCTTGACCCAGGGATCAAACCCACATCTCCTGTGTCTCCTGCACTGCAGGCGGATTCTTTACCCCTGAGCCACTGGGGAACTATTTAACTTGGATAACACCCTTTTCTCTTGTGACTTAAGCAAACAACCCAGTTTAAAAATGGGCCAACGACCTTACCAGACATGTCACCATGGAAGACGTGCAGCCGACAAATAAACATATGTAAAAATGTTCTGCATCATATGTCATCAGGGAAATGCAAATTAAAACAATGATGAAGGGCTTTCCTGGCAGTCGAGTGGCTGAGACTCCACCTTGCAACGCAGAGAACATGAGTTCGATCCCTGGTCGAGAACTAAGACTCCACACGCCTCAGAGGAACTAAGCCTGCGAGCTGCAACTACTGAGCCCTTGTGTTAACTAGAGTCTGGGTGCCACAACAAAAGATCCTTCATGGTGCAACTAAGACATGATGCAGCCAAATAAATAAATATTTTATAGGAAAAAAGCAACAATGAGATACCACAGCCCAACAGTTAGAATGGCCAAAATCCAGAACGTTGGAGAGGGTGTGGAACAACAAGAACTCTCAGTCATTGCTGCTGGGATAACCACTTTGGAAGACAGGTTGGCAGTTTCTTACAAAACTAAGCATACTCTTAATATATGACCCAGCAGTTATGCTCCTGGTATTTACACAAACGGCTTCAGCCACTCAACCACCAGGAAAGCCTTTCATCATCAAACGACTTCAAAACTTATGTTTACACAAAAACCTGCACACACATGTTTATAGCAGCTTTATTCATCATTGCCAAAACTTGGAAGCAATCCACATGTCCTTCAGTAGGTAAATAGACAAATAAACTCTGGCAGACCCAGACAATGAAATGTGATTTGCTGCTAAAAAGGAATGAACCATCAAGTCATGAAAAGACCTGAGGAAACGTACATGCATACTACTGAATGATAGAAATCAATCAGAAAAAGTTGCATTTGGTAGGATTCCAATTATATGACATTCTGGAAAGACAAAACTATGAACAGGGTAAAAAGACCACTGGTTGCCAGAGGTTAGGGAGGACAGAGAGAAGAACAGGTGGAGCACAGAGAACTTTCAGAGCAGTGAAACTATTGTATGTGGAACTGTAGGGCCTTTCCTGGTGGTCTAGAGGCGAAGATTCTTTGCTCCCAATGCATAGAGACCCGGCTTGATTCCTGATCAGGGAACTAGATCCCACATGTTGTAACTAAAGATCCTGAATATGATAACTAAGACTTGGTGCAGCCAAATAAATAAATAAGTATTTTTTTAAAAAAGAAAGAAACTGTAATTATGGAGACATATCCTTATCTACTTATTCAAACTCAAAACTAAGAGTACACAATGGACTCTCTCAGTGATCACTATGTATCAGTGTAGTTTCATCAACTGTAACAAACTTAATCACTCTGGTGGGAGATGTTTTTAGTGTGGGAGGCTTGCCTGAGGGCTGGGGGCAGGGTGCAGGGGGCATAGAGAAGTCTGTACTTTCCACTCAATTTTTCTGTGAACCTAAAACTGCTCTAAAAAAGTAAAGCACATTTAAAATAATACTTTTTAAAATGGTTCCAATGGTAAAATTTTATGTTATGTGTCTTGTTGTTTAGTTGCTTAGTCGTGTCCAACTCTTTTGTGACCCCCATGGGCTGTAGCCCTCCAGTCTCCTCTGTCCATGGTATTTTCCAGGCAAGAAACTGGAGTGGGTTGCCATTTCCTCTTCCAGAGGATCTTCCTGACCCAGGGATCAAACTCATGGCTCCTGCACTGCAGGCTGATTCTTAATGCTGAGCTACCAGGGAAGCCCGTTATGTGTTTTACTGCAATTAAAAAAGAAAACTTCTTTGGTCTCAAAGAGACTAATCAAAGTCTATCAGTTGGAGACACTCAGAATTTGACTTTAATGAGAAAAGATTGATAAATTCATGTTTGCAAATATAATTATTCATATCAAGAAAACCACCTATTTTAATTTAAGCATTAAATCCTGATTAGTCATATTCTAACTCAAAAAGTTGGAAGGACTTTATTCAGGAGATTTATCCATTTGTCTAATACTTTAAGCTCTGAAATGTTCATTTGTCTTATTCACATCTCCCCACTCCACACACATGCTTCTTTCTCCTTCCCTCTCCACCCCCAATCCCACCACCGTCAGGAAGTGCCTTTCTCTACCCTCCCCTCTCCTTGTGCCCATCTTTCTTTTAAGTTATTTTATTTTATTTTTTGGCTGTGCCATGAGGCACCTGGGCTCCTTCCCTGGTCGCTCAACAATAAAGAATCTGCCTGTAATGCAGGAGACTTGGGTTCCATCTGGTTAGGAAGATTCCCTGGAGGAGGGCATGGCAACTCACTCCAGTATTCTTGCCTGGAGAGTTCCATGGACAGAGGAGCCTGATGGGCTACATACAGTCCATGGGGTCACAACGAGTCAAACATGACTGAAGCGACTTTGCTTGCAAGCTTGAAATCTACAATAGGAACAGAAGAGAGTTTTATCTGAGCCAAACTGAGGACTATAGCCTGGATGACAGCCTCCCAGGTAACTCCGAGGAATTGCTCTGGAGAAGCACGGTTTTCAGCCCACTTTAATCTCTTGTCAGAACAAAGAATATCAAACAAGCCAGGGGCACATTCTTTCAAGGCTTAAACAAAACAAAACAAAACAAAATCAGATCAGTACACACACAGTATGTCAGTACCAGCTCTGTCCTGGGGAAGGAAATCTTATTGAAGAGGACCCACACTGGGATCCCAGGAAGAGAGGCATTTAACCTATATTTTTAACATGGATAGTCTTCACTTCTAGTCAGTGTGCCCTTTTCTTTATTTGTTAAAACAGAGAAGTGAAAGTGTCGTTGCTCAGTTGTGTCCAACTCTTTGCAACCCTATGAACTGTAGCCGGTCAGGCTCCTCTGTCCATAGGCTTCTCCAGGCAAGAATATCGGAGTGGGTTGCTATTCCCTTTCCCAGGGGACCTTCCCAACCAAGGGATCAAACCCGGCAGGACTGCAGACAGATCCTTTACGGTCTGAGCCACCAGAGAAGCCCAGATGTACAATGCCCAGACATAAAATGTTTTAAAATTAAAACAGATGTACAATGTAGGCTACCAAAAGGCTGTTGTAGTCAGCAAACATTTCAAGTTAACTCCTGTATAAGCCACAATGACTTCCCCAGACCTCAATATGTGAAATTCTCTTTTATCAGTGTGTGTGCACATGCACACATTTTAGGATAAGAGCAGAACTTGGCAGGCAAGCAAGTCACCCTGGAAGCCACTGAGAGATCTCTGTGTTTCAAAGGTAGAGATCTACCCAGGCGATTAGGGTGGATGGCCCATGGGGTACCAGAGGTCAGTCTTTTGGTGAGAAGAGGGAAGTGATCCAACTTCAGGCAAAGTGGACTCACTGAGTCTGAAGGAGGAAAGGCTAGTGATTCAGGACAGGGTCAGTGATCTGAGTCCCACTCATGTACAAATGAACCCAGTTACGTACGTCAAAATTCTTCAGAAAGGAGCATTGACATATATACACTACCATGACTCCGGGAGTTGGTGATGGACAGGGAGGCCTGGCGTGCTGCGATTCATGGGGTCGCAAAGAGTTGGACACGACTGAGTGACTGAACTGAACTGATGTGTAAAATAGATAGCACATGGGAAGCTACACTGTAAACTAGCATCTTGGGGACCTGTCCGGGATCTTCAGGACAAGGTAAGGACACTCAGAGCTCTACCCTCTCTGCTTTCTCAGTATACACATTTTCTGCTTTACTTTACTAACTCTACGCTGTGCTTGTGTGAATGAATGACACGCCCTGCGCAAAGCAAGTGATGAGCCCTGCTCTGCAGTATCGAGGTGCCTCGTAATGATTGAAGGCAGCCCCCAAAAGGGGAGCCTTGACGGGGTTTACACCGACCTGCCAATGCCATGAGACACCCAGTGGAGCGGCCAGAAATGGGCAAAGCGTGTGGACCGCACTTCCCTTTCTCAGTCACCTTTTCCTGGTCTCTTTGACCATTTCATAATTGTGTGGGGAATTAGAACTGCTTACCTAATCTGTTGGATCATAGACTTTCAAGGGACTTGGGATCCATGCTGTTACCGTGTACATTTACTTAGACCCCATGTATGGAAGCGCCTAGCCTTGCTACGAGCCAAAAGTCACGAGAGTGCATTTGGGAGCAAGGCAGTGCTCTAGCTCCAGGAACATCTTTCAGGCTAGAGGTCACTCTCTTGGCTGCCTGCCTCAGGGGTCAGAGTCCTAAAAGCGAGTCCTCGTCATGGCTGTGCCTCTGAACTATGTGGAGGGAAGCGCTGCTAGCGAGCATGAGGTTTCTAAGAACACAGGTCAGAAATCCCAGGTGGGAAGTACAGCGGGGATCTTCCTCTGGTAATGCTAGCTCTTAGCGGACCACAGAAAGCTCTCCAGTGGCTTCTGTCTCAACTCCTTAGGTATTTCTTTTGTGGAATCTGTGGAAATGAACTGGAAGGATTGGTCCTAGTAGCTTGAGGACAAAAATCACTTTTTCTTCTCTGGTCAACTATCCACAACCTCTTTTGCTATCACATATACTGGTGTGGTGACACTCAGAAGGGACATCTTAGTTATTGTCCATCTCTTTATGACTCACTGCTTCTACTGTGGTCAGGACTGTACTCAGCAATGTGCATAAACACATGGAACACAGATGCGTCCCCTAGTAGTCGTAGCTTGGGAAACATTCCGGGAAAGCGACTCTGCTCCACCCCAGGTGGCATCAGAAGAAAAGGGAAAATCAAACAAAGGTCTTGGTGGTAAGGAACTGGAAATCAATTTGGGATACCATCAGGTCTACCCCTGGTACATCTCCACCCACCTCAGTGGTAGAACCAGGAGGGACAAGTAAGGTGCCTGTGTCAGTAAGGGAGAGACTAAGTCTGGCCAGGGAAGGAAAGCTTTGGTGGAAAATCTGTCTACATCCCTCTCTAGAGCAAGGAGGGACACCTCCGGTGGAAAGAAGCCATGGCTGTGGATGCCGCTTTTTTCTCTCCTACAGATAGGAGCTAGCAGTTCCAGAACCACTCCTTTACAGTGTATTTAAAAAAAAAAACCTGGGACAAGTTTGATCCCCAGAATTAAAAAAAAAAGACACGCCTAATCTTCTTCTGTGATACTGAATGGCCACAGTATCCTTTGGAAGACAGGGAACGCTGGCCTGTTGAAGGGTCTCTTAACTACAATACTGCTTTACAACTAGACCGGTTCTGTAGAAAAGAAGAGAAATGGGCAGAAGTGCCATATATGTTGCTCTTTATCCCTCTGCAAGACATGGTAGACTTATGTCCTAAGGGTGCAGATCTGGGTGTGAAACCTTCAGCTCCCTCCTGTCCTCCTCCTTTGCCCCTGTATCTGGGGCTCCCAACTGAACAGGCTAAGACTCAGGGCACCCTTCCAGCAGGGGTTGCCTCAGTCTCGGGAGAATTTCAAACAGTCTCAATTGTGGTCAAGACTGTTTAGAGGATCCAAAAAGTACATAGAAGCCTTTATGGGACTAACTTATAACCTTAGTTGGGCTTCCCTTGTAGCTCAGTCGGTAAAGAATCTGCCTGCAGTGCAGGAGACCCCGGTTCAACCCCTGGGTTGGAAAGATCCCCTGGAGAAGGAAATGGCAACCCACTCCAGTATCCTTGGCCTGGAAAATCTCATGGACAGAGGAGCCTGGTGAGCTGCAGTCCATGGGGTCGCAAAGAGTTGGGCACGACTGAGCGACTAACACAATTACTTATGACCTTACTTGGACAGATGTAATGTACACCTTCGGACAGATGCTGACTCCTGACTTGAGAACTCAAGTTTTGGGGGAAGCTACCTTTGGAGATGAATGACTTGAGCGTGAGGCAAGGGGAAAGAAGGAACACGAAATAGTCTTCCTCCCTACTGGGAGCCAAGCAGCTCCCATAAGAGTCACTTTGCTAGAAGTAATCTTGAAGGATTCAAGTGAGCACACACTAAGACTTTAAACTATGCCAAGCTGGCTGACATAGAACAGGGAGAGAAGAAAAGTCCTCATAAATTCCTAGACTATGGGAGGCTCTCTGAAAGTTTACTGACATTGACTCTGAAAGTTCAGAGGGAGAAATAATCTTAAAAGATAGATTTCTCACTCAGTTGGCTCCAGATATCTGCCATAAGTTATGAAAACAGGTGTTTGGACCAAATCAGTCTTCAAAAAACTGTTACAACTGGCTCAGACAGTATATTACATTAGAGAATATGAGGAGGAAAATAGGAGGCAAAAAAGGAGCCAGGCAAAAGAGTGAAGCCCAGCATGGCTGTTAGATCTGTAGGCTCTGAGACAGCCTGCGGAAAAACGCCCAGAGGAACCCAGGTGTATGAAAAGGAGGGGCATCTAAAGCAGCATTGCCCTCAGGCATCTAAGCCAACCCGGCTCCCTGTTGGGTCTGTAAAAGGACCACACCTGAGGAGAGACTGCCCTCCGAGGCACGGGCCCTAGTGGTCAGGCTCTCAGGACAGTCAGGACTGAAGGTGCCCGGGGGTCCCCACACAAGCTTCTGTCCTAATTACACCTAAGGAACCCCAGGTATTAATAACTGTGGGGGGCCAATCAGTCAACTCCTTTTGGACACTGGGGCAACTTTCTTGGTCCTCCCTGAAGCCCCTGATCCTCCTGATCCACTACCATAATGAGATTATCTGGATGGACCAAATGTTATTATTTCAGTAGTCCTCTAAGCTGCAACAAAGATCCTGTACTATTTTCTCTTGAGTTTCTAATCGTCCCAGAGACTCCCTCACCCATTCTGGGGAGGGATATACTGAGCAAGCTCCAGGCCTCTGTTTTCATGAGTATGGAACCTGCTCTTTTTAATTGTCAAAATGTAAATCCTAGAGTGTGGGCTGATGAAAAACCTGTGGGTTGAGCACAAAATACTGTTCATGTTGTTATCAAGCTCAAAGACCCTCACCTATTTTCACATCAAAAGCAGTATTCGCTAAAGCCTGAGGTTAAGGAGTGGGTGAAATCTTACTGTACTGACTTCTCATGATGTAAGTGGGATCTTAAACTCTGATCTTAAGTTCAGAGCAACAATGTTGCATATTTAAAGCTACTGTAACTCACGGAGTGTCAAAAGTTCTAGGAATAGAATATCACTTACACTGTTACTGGAGACCCCAATCTTCAGGAAACGTTGAAAAGGCTAATGCCATTATTAAAAGACATCCGCATAAACTAACTCAGCAAACACAAGACAGTTGGTTTAAGGTTTCACCCATGGCTTTAATGAGGGCTTGAATTGCTCCTAAGAAGAAGGGACTGTCTCTGTGAGAGACTGTTTTTGCTCACAGATATTGACATAGATCCTGAAACCTTAGAATTTAACTATGTGACTCAGCTTTCAGCTTCTCAACCTCCTCATCAATTGAAGACTTCCCATGGTGAGTTTCTCCACTTTGAGGAATGGACTTTCTTCAGCTCTGCAAATACCTTCACCAACAACAATCATATGTGACCTCTTCTTGATCTGATGACTTCTAATAATCCTAAGATGGACTGATGTCTTTTAATTTTGGTTATGTTTTAACTTGGTTTAATGACTATTTTGCCTTACATCTGTAACTGTAAAATGAGGTTTGTTTCTAACAGTCTGAAGGCTTTTAAGTTACAAATGGTTGTTCAAGCTCCTATGAGTGCCACAACCTTCTCCAATTATTACTTGGGGCCCCTAGATAGAGACCCTCAGTATGAAGGTTAGGAGAATATGTTGCTTCAACAATTTAGGGATGATGCCCCCAACAACAGGAAGTAGTTATGGAAGGAAAATGACACCTCTTTCCCTTGGCAACATAATTCTCCTAAAAGAAAAGGGGGGAATGAGAGAGTCAATTCCTAGGCAGGTTGATAAGAAGTTCAGGGTCCCCGAGGAGGAGAAAGGGGTCTGGAGTCCTCAAGAAGGAGAAAGGGGTCTGAGGCTGTCAAGCAGAAAAGGACAAACTTTCTTTCTACATTGTTTTGTCCTAGTCAATATAACAATCAATGTATTTTGCTCAAAGACATGCTTCTCCTTAATAAAAACCTTCTGACTAATCTTGTTATCTTAAGACTTATATTGTGGGAGTGGGTCTGGTAACACCTTTCTATTTTCAGTTCTAATCTTGTTAATTTAAGATGTATGTTGTAAGAGTGGTCTGGTAAAAGTATATCAGGCCTTGATAAGACTAGTGAGGCTTTCTCCATCCCCCTCTTGATGTCTATGTCAGACACTTTCTCTGTCCCTTTTCAGACTTTAATAAAACTCTGCTACACAAAAGCTCTTGAGTGATCAAGGCTAGTCCCTGGTCCCAAAGCTAAATCTTCTTCTTTGGAGATCACAAATCCAACACTGTTAGGAGTAGGCTATCACAAGTACCCTCCAATTGAAAAAAAAAAATCATAGTCAAGGAATATTGGGACTTACCTGGTGGTCCAATGATTAGGACTCTGAGTTTCCACCATAGAGGGTGCAGGTTAGATTACTGGTCAGGGAACTAAGCTCTAGTATGCCTTGTGGAGCTGCCAAAAATTTTTAAAATAAGAAAGTATAAAGAAAAAAAAACCATGGCCAAGTTTTGTTTATCCCAGGAAAGGGAGAATGGTTTTGCATTAAATCTCTTAATATAATTTGCCAGGTTAACATACAAAAGAAAAATATATCATCTCCTCTCAAAAGATGCAGAAAAGATACGCAATATAGGTCAAAGTCCATTATGTCAAAATTTCTTTTTCTATTTTTTAAAAATAAACATGCACATGCACAGAGGTTTATGGAAATGGGATTATATCATACATGCTGTTTGGGGCAATGACCTTCCCTCTCCCTCACCTTCTTCTATTTCAGGTCCCCCATTGCCATATCTCCTACTAATCATTTTTCTCCAAAGTCTAACAGTGCCACACACACCACATCTACATATGTACACTGATATAGGAATGAGAGTGGATACTATTGAATAAAAATAATAATATTTACAGACTGTTTTGCATCATACTTCTTTCATAGAACAATACCTCAAGGAGTTCCTTGCAAGACAGCTGATATGACCTTAATTTATTCTTTATTTTCTTCCAGTTTTACTGAGACATAATTGACACACAGCACTGTATAAGTTTAAGGTGTAATCATTTAAGCATAATGATTTGACTTACATACATACTGAAATGATTATCCCAATAAGTTTAGGGAACATCCATCATCTCAGATGGATACAAAATTAAATATATTTTTAAAAAAGTGTTTCCTTGTGATGAGAATTCTTAGGATTTAGCCTAACAACTTTCATATATAACATACAGCAATTTCAATTATGTTTATCATGTTGTACATTCCACCCTAGTACTTATTTATTTTATAATTGGAAGTTTGTACCTTTTAACCACCATCGTCCAATTTCTCCTCCCCATTCCCCACCTCTGGTAACCACAAATCTGATCTTTTTTCTATGAATTTGTTTTTGAAGTATAATTGACCTACAATGTTGTTATTTCCTTTTGCACAAAATAGTGGTTTAGTACTTCTATACATTTCAAGGTGATCACCACTGTTCATCAGTGATATTGGCCTGTTTGAGAAGGATAGGTATTAACTCTTCTCTAAATGTTTGGTAGAAATCACCTGTAAAGCTCTCTGGTCCTGAACTTTTGTTTGCTGGGCATTTATTTTTAAATTACTGATTCAATGTCATTACTAGCAATTGGTATGTTCCTATTTTCTATTTCTTTCTGATTCAGTCTTGGGAGATTGTACATTTCTAGGAATTTGTCCATTTATTCCAGGTTGTCCATTTTATTGGTGTATAACTATTTGTAGTAACTTATAATGACTCTCTATATTTCTATCCTGTTGGCTGAAACCTTTCCTTTTTCATTTCTGATTTTATTTGGACCCTATTTTTCTCTTGATGAGTCTTAATAAAGGTTTATCAATTGTGTTTATCTTTTCAAAGAACTAGCTCTTAGTCTCACTGACCTTTTTTAGTCTCCGTTTCATTTATTTCTACTCTTCTCTTTACGACTTCTTTCCTTCTGCTTACTTTGGGTTTTGTTTGCTTCTTTTCTTTTTTCCTAGTTCTTTTATGTTCAAGGTCCGGTTGTTTATTTGAGAATTTGTCTTGTTTCCTGGGGTAGGTTTGTATCACTCTAAACTTTCCTCTTAGAACTGCTTCTGCTGCATCTCATAGATTTCAGACTGTTGTTTTCATTTTCATTCCTCTTGGGGTATTTTTTTTAAATTTCTCCTTTGATTTCTTCTGTGATCTATTGGTTGTTTAACCTCCATGCATTTGTGTTTTTTGTAATTTTTTTTCTTGTGGTTGATGTCTAGCTAATGGCTATTTAACTAACATTCCACAGTGTGGGTGAACCATGGCTCAGCCATCTCCACTTACAGGCTCATGCTCAGTCACTTCTGTCCAACTCTTTGCAACCCCATGGACTATAGGCCTAGAGGCTCCTCTGTCCATGGGGGTTCTACAGGCAAGAGTAATGGCGTGGGTTGTCATGCTCTCCTCCAGGGGATCTTTCCAGGGATCAAATCCACATCTCCTGCATCTACTGCATTGCAGGCAGACTGAGCCATTACTGCTGAGCTACCGGATCAGCCCCTCCCCACTTATAGGCCTTTGCTTTTTTCTAGTTCTGGCCTCTACAAACACCACAGGCAAACACTCTTGTATTCCTGTCATTACACACTTGGAACTTTTTTCCCCACAAGAAAGATTCTCAAGAGTCAGATTTTTTTTTTTTTTAAGAGTCAGATTCAAAGACCAAAAACTATATATACATCAAATGGTAAATGCTGCCAGATCATCTCCTAATGGCCCCCAAAATCCCCTCCTTCCCTCCTGTCATGAGAGAACTCTTTAAGTTTTGCCAGTCTGCTGTATATAAAGCAGTGACTCATGTTTATTTCAATTGCAATTTTCCTGATGGCTTATAAATTTGAGCTTCTTTTACTTCTATTTAGCTTTATTTTTATTAAAGTGCTACATCTACAAAATTCAACAAAGTCAAATCGAGGTCTTGGATTGGAGAGGGCAAATCCAACACACTCATCTACCTCTGTTACCCCCTGAGATCCTATTGAAATGACAGTAAAGACGGGTTTCTTAAAGGCATAAAGGAGCTCCCAGATCGTGCTTGCCTTTTTTCAGTGGGCCGGTGGCATTCATTCTATTATTTTGCATATCTTTCTCTTTTTTTGCTGCACTGGGTCTTGAATGCAGTATGCAGGCTCCCCAGCTGTGATGTATTTCAACTATCCTCTGGTGCAGAATATTAAAGACCTGTTTATATATTTCCTTTGTATAATTTTATTTCTTTATTTTTGGCTGTGCTGGGGCTTTGTTGCTGCACGCAGGCTTCTTCCTGTGGTGGTTTCTCTTGCTGGGGCTCCGGGCTCTGGAGCACGGGCTCAGTAGTTGTGGCCCAAGGGCTTAGTTGCTCCATGGCATGTGGGATCTTTCCAGATCAAGGATCGAACCCGTGTCTCCTGACAGGTGGATTCTTTACCACTGAGCCACCAGGGAAGGCAGCCCCGGGATTTTGTTCTTAATATGAGAATAATATGAACAATATGAGGATGGGCAGATTTGGGGGTGGGTGACGGAACTGTTGGTGTCTTGATTACGGTGGTGGTTATATAACTCTATGCATTTGTCAAAATTCGAAGAACTGTATACTGAAAAGCTTTACTTTATGTAACTGAAACCTAACTTTTTTTCATGAAGAAAAACAAGTTATCTGGTAAGTATAGCTTTCTCTGAATTACAGTTTTGACTCAGTTGTGAAACACAACATCCCTTTGAGTACCCCCCAGATAATCTACTTAGCCTCTGGGACAAGCAGGGCAGATTTCACTGGAGATTTTGCTTGGGGAAAAAGAGACTTACATTCCAAAGTGCCTCTCACATAGAGCATATCTGTGTCCTCTTTCCTCTTCCGGGCTACTTCTCCATCCCCTAGGGACCTGACCTCTACACTCACCCCAAATTCCTCTGCCCGGATTTTGAAGAACAGTTTAGCTTTCTGCCTTGAGCTCTCAAACTGACAGACCAGGTGTGATTGCATGGTTGGGTGTAGTTGCACATTCGTTGTTGTTCAGTCACTCGGTCGTTTCTGACCCTGCAACCCGCTATGGACTGCAACCCCCTATGGACGCCAGACTTCTCTGTCCACATACACCTTTAAAAATCATTTTAGAGACTTCCCTGGTAGCCCAGTGGTTAGGACTCTGCACGTCCACCGCAGGGAGCACAGGTTCAGTCCCTAATCAGGGAATAAAGATCTTGCATGCCTCAAGGTGCAGTCAAAAGATAAATCACTTTAGAAGCAATATTTTTTTGTTTTAACGGCATTGATGGTAACCACATCACTGTCCTCAGAAAAACTGCACTCCACCCCCCAGCCCCCACTCACCCAATGCTAGGCATTGGGCTATGGAGCACTCAAGGGCTTGGAGGAGAGAGTCCCCGTGAGACATCTTAAGGCAGCTTCCTCCTTCTCAGGGCCACTGATCTTTTTTTATTATTATTGGAGTATAATCACTTAACAATGTTGTGTTGTTTCTGCTGTACAATGAAGTGAATCAGCTGTGTGTATACACATAGCCTGGCATGCTACAGTCGAAGGGGTCACAAAGAGTCAGACATAACTTAGCAAGTAAATGACGATCTCCCTCCTAGACCTCCCTTCTACCCACACCCCCCACCCCACCCCTCTGGGTCATCACAGAGCACCCAGCGCCGTACAATGGCTTCCCACTCGCTAGCTGTCTACACGTGGTAGTGTACATATGTCGGTGCTAGTCTCTCAGTTGTCCTCCCCTCTCCTTCCCCCCCGCCCCCGTGTCCCTACATCTGCTTCTCTATTCCTGCCCTGCAAATAGGTTCATCTGTAACATTTTTCTAGTGATCTTTATGTGCAAAAGGGTAGTAGCAAAACCCTGTCACTTGTATTTCTCCTTTATCTTCAACTTCTTTTTCTACTAGATCCTTCTCTTACATATTTAAACATGCTGAAATCTGTTCAGCTTTAAAAAAGAAAAAAGAAAAATCCTCCCTCAAGTCCTATGCCTCAGTCACCATCCTATCTCTTCTCCTTTGTGGCCATGTGTTCCAGAAAGGACTGTCCCCGTTCCTCCACCTCAGTAAAGCTTTCTAGTCCAGCTCCCACCCCCAGCCACTTTGCAACTGGGCTGTGGTTCCGATCAGTGTTTCCATGTTGATAAAACCAGCAAAGGCTCTGCAGTCCCTCATGTAAATTGATCTTGAAACAACATTTGGCATCGCTGCTCTATAAATACACTCTTCTCTCAGTTCCCACGCCTGGCTTTCCTCCTCCGCCCTGGCTCTTCCTTTTCAACCTCCTTTTAGCTTCTCCCCTGTCCAAATCGTTCCACGTTGCCATTTATCTCGGGCTCTTTCTAGACTGTCTTTCCTCTCTCCCTCTAGACCAGCAGTCCCCAACCATTTTGGCACCAGGGAATGATTTTGTGGAAGACAATCTTCCCACAGACTGGGGGTAGGGGGATGGCTTTGGGACGATTCAAGAGCATTACATATACTGTGCACTTTACTTCTAGTCTAAGGCTGCAGGTGATTTGCTAGGAGGTACCAGTCTTTGGCTCAGAGGTTGGGGACCCTTGCTCTAGGTGGTGCCTACTCCATGGCTGCATCTGATTAAGACCAAACTCTAGGTTGGTCTTTCTTATGAGTTCCAGACTCATCCATCCACTGACCTGGTGTGCAAGTCTGTTTGGTGATCTGAAAGCGCTCCATCTCATTCTGGACCACTAGGCTGACTGTCCCTCAGGAAATTGGACTCTCACCTGGTGGTACTCTAAGAGCAACCCTTTTCGTCTTTGGGTGACAGCCAATTATTCATTCCAACCTGTTGATTTTACTTCCCAGATATTCCTCAAATCCATTTATCCTCCCATCTCTTCAACCACAGATTTTCTGTTGTTCAGTCGCTAAGTTGTGTCCAACTCTTTTGCAGTCCCATAGACTATAACCCACCAGGCTCCTCTGTCCATGGGATTCTCCAGGCAAGGATACTGGATGGGTTGCCATTTCTTCCTCCAGGGGATCTTCCCGACCCAAAGACTGAACCCGTGTCTCCTGCATTGTCTGGTGGATTCTTAACCACTGAGCTATCTTCATGTTAAACCACTATAATCTCTTTGTCCTAATTGGTCAACCCACACCCATTCTTGTCCTTCTCAAGTTCATTCTCTAAGCTCGAAAGAGTGGTCTTTTAATTATGCAAACCTATGCCTGTTGATTTTCTGGTTAAAATTCTTCAATGATATCCCTGAACTCTTGGAATATGAAGTCCACAGTTGTTGGCCTGGCCTCCAAGACTCTGCATGTTCTGTTGTCTGCCTCTCTGGTTTCCCTCCAACACTCTAAACCACACCACTCTGACCTTCTTTCAGTCAGTCACACACATTTTCTTTTACCTTCAGGGCACATGCTGCTCCCTGTGTTTACAAAGATCTCCTCCACCCTTTTCTTCCTGCAGCTGTTTCTCGGTTTCCAGGGCTCAGATTAACGCCACCTCCTCTGCTCCTTCACATTCACATAAATCTCCATGACAGGCTCTCCAGGTTTCCTGTTCTTAACACTTACTGCAATGATATGTACGATTATTTATTTGTTTTCCCTGCTAGACGGACAGTTCCATGTCTGTTTTGTTCAGTCATAGATGCCATTTGTCTTTCCTTTTAGCGACCTGGCACCTAAACTTTCTAGCTTAGAAGAATCAATCAAGCAAACAAACAAAAAAGAATCAACCATTTAGGGACTTCCCTGGTGGTTCCAGGTGGCACATTTGGTGAAGAATCCACCTGCCAGCGCAGGAGATGCAAGAGACGCGGGTTTGATCCCTGGATCGGAAACACCCCCTGGAGGAGGAGATGGCAACCCACTCTAGTATGTGAAGTGAAGTCGCTCAGTCGTGTCCGACTCTTTGTGACCCATGGACTGTAGCCTACCAGGCTCCTCCGTCCATGGAATTTTCCAGGCAAGCGTACTGGAGTGGGTTGCCATTTCCTTCTCCAGACGATCTTCCCGATCCAGAGATCGAACCCAGGTTTCCTGCATTGGAGGCACATGCTTTACCATCTGAGCTATTCTCCCCTGGAAAATTCCATGGACAGGGGAGCCTGGCAGGCTAAAGTTCCTGGGGTCGCAAAGGGTCTGATATACTGAGCATACTGATATACTATGCATTGGTGGTCCAAGACTTTGCATTTCCACTGCAGGAGGCACAGGTTCAATCCCTGGTTGGGGAACTAAGATCCCACAGACCTCAAGATGCAGTCAAAAAAATAAAGAACCAACAATTTAGTGAATCCTGGTGGGAGAGGCAGGAAGGTCAAAGACCACTCATTTGCCTTTCCATTTGCCTTTTGAGGCTCCCCTGCACCTGAGACATGAGCATCCCCCCACCAGGCACATCAACAGAGGGTTTGGGATCAAGAACTGATCACACAGGAAGAATCGCAGAGTTGGAAGCATCATGCCTCTCCTTCTGGCAGAAGCAGTGGTGGTGGCTCCAAGAGTGAGTGACAGGGACAGAGGCGGTTTTGGTCCCAGCAGTGACAGGGACCGCCAAGTGAGGTCCTGGCAGTGGGACTGAAAAGGGTCCTTGTGGTACAGCGGAAATACACAACACTGAAAGTCAACTGTGCTCCAATAAAACGAAAAAAAAATAAAGTGACCATCAGTTAAAAAAAGAGACAGACAGACAGAAAAACGGAGTCCTAGGATTTAGGAACTTCACTAGTTCAGAGGTGTGGCTTTCCAGCTCTCTCCATGGTTCTGTCACTTGTAATGAACTTTTTAATAGACCCTACGTGCATCAGAGTATAACAATCCACTAGCCAGAGGTGACAAATGAATGCAGCAGCTATAAATCTAGCATCTCAGAGGAGTTCCTGACATGAAACACATACACGATTAATATTCACTGGTTAAAGGAATGCATGAAACAAAAGGATCATGAATGTCTTTGTGGACTGAAGAGCCTGTATACTTACAGAGGACACTTTTCAAACTTCACATCTACCTTACATTTAAACGAGGCTTCCCTGGTGGCTCAGATGGTAAGGAATCTACTTGCAGTGCAGGAGACCTGGGTTCGATCCCTGGCTTGGGAAGATCCCCTGGAGAAGGGAATGACAACCTACTCCAGTATTCTTGCCTGAGAAATGCCATGGACAGAGGAGCCTGAGGGGCTACAGTCCACGGGGTCTCAAAGAGTTGGACACAGCTGCGTGACTCACTTTCACTTACATTTAAATGGCAAAAGTCACCAAAGTTAAACCAAAGTTTGCAAACACTGCATTTGTTGATATTGGAAATTCATTTAAGACTGTGCTCACTGTATTAATACCTGATTTCTTTTCCCACTAGGAAAAAAAAAGGGGAGTTTCCTGGTGGTCTAGTGGTTAAGAATTCGCCTTGCAATGCAGGGGTGAGGGTTCGATCCCTGGTCTGGGAACTAAGATCCCGCATGCCACAGGGCAACTAAGCATGTGTGGGACAACTAGAGTCTGTGTGCCAAAATGAAGATACTGCATGCTGCAATTAAGACCCGATGCAGCCAAATAAATAAATAAATATTTTTTAAAAATCACATCCTCCAAAGAATAAAAAGTTGACCCAGCAACCAGGGAGTTTGCATTATAGAAAGGGCAGTTCACCTGGAGCTAAGGCTCACCAGGCTTATAGGCTAAAACCCAAAGGAATTCAGAAGTTGCTCTATGAGCAAGAACGTGGGTGAGATCTGGGTCATTTACTGAACCTAGATTTTCTCTTCTGTAAAATCACAAGAGCAACAATATGGGCTGTTGTGAGGATTAAAGAATGTAAGAGCCCAAGCCTACTCAGTGCTCTGTGGTGACCTAAATGAGCAGGAAATCCAAAAAAAGAGGGGACATATGTAAACACACAGCTGATTCACTTTGCTGTGGAGCAGAAACCGACACAGCATTGTAAAGCAACTATACTTCAATAAAAAATTTTTTTAAAAGAATATAAGATTCAATTTCTGATCGGTGCTAAATGGTCCCCCAGTGTTTTCATATATCCTTCCTCCCTCCAGTCTTCCTTCCCTTGCCCCTCACTCTTCATCTCAAAAAACGATGTATATTTATTAAATTACATGGCTAAGACAGCAATGTTTAAGAAGCCAGTGATACTGACAGTTTCTTCATGCTGTTCTCAGCCTGAATTACATGCCACCCAAAATACAGATTCTTTGGCAGGAACGTTATAACACGGATAAAGGCACATATGATATGAAAATTAACTTTCAGAAATCATTAAAATGTGTATGGGCTTTCTTTTTCAGATTTATTCCCGACGCTGAACTTGGCGATGCCCACATGGATGGCTTGAAGCTTCAAAAAAATCTATCTTTGCACAAGGCATGTTAATGTTGCCAATATAACAAAATATGCCACTCACTCTGACAATACTGCCCAGGGTTTGATTCGATTCTGTTATTTCCTGGATTTGGGCTTCCTAGGCGGCTTGTTGGTAAAGAATCTACCTGCCAATACTGGACATGTAGGAGTCGTGGGTTTGACCCCTGGGTTGGGAAGATCCCTTGGAGGAGGACATGGCTACCCACTCCAGTATTCTTGCCTGGGAAATCCCATGGACAGAGGAGCCTGGCGGGCTACAGTCCATGGGGTCACAAAGAGTCAGATGCAACTTAGCAACAGAGCCCGTGTGCACCATTAGAACAGCTGAAAGTATTTTCAAGAAAATTAGTTATTGCAGAAATCTAATGTTTGGGTTAGAAGCTGTGATTTTCAGGATATAAATAGACACTTAAGAAACTCCACACACTTGATTTTAAAAAAAGCCCTGAAAAGTGATTTTTTAAAAATTAGCATGTCAACTCTAATTTATGAATGGTGTAATACAGGTGAATTATTTAAGACCTCTGAGCCCCGATTCCCTCATCTATAAAATTACCTAATATAGCAGTCTATTAAGTAACAGCAACCACAATGCTCAGCTAAAAGAAAATCCTCACCGGATGCAGTTTTTCTCAGCAGGCAGTGAAGACGTGTTAGAAACACTGATTTTAAAAATTCTCAGGAAATCTTGCCATCTGCAACAACATGGATGGATTTGGAGGGCATTATGCTCAGTGAAGGAAGTCAAAGAAAGACAAATTCTGTGTGATATCACTTATATGTGGAATCTAAATAATACCACAAACTAGTGAATATAACAAAAAAAGAAACAGACTCAAAGATACAGAGAACAAACTAGCAGTTACCGGCATAGATGGGAGGGGCAGTACAGGGGTAGAGGAGTAAGAGGCACAGACTGTTAGGTATAAAATAAGTTACAAGGATATATTGCACAACATGGGGAATAGATTCTGGGTTTAATTAGAAGGCTAAATAATCAGCTTCACCCATGCGGCTTCAAGAGATTTCCATGAGCTTTATTCTTTAAGTCTTTCTTTTTTTTTTTCTTTTTTTTCATTTATTTTTATTAGTTGGAGGCTAATTACTTTACAATATTGTAGTGGTTTTTGTCATACATTGACATGAATCAGCCATGGATTTACATGCATTCCCCATCCCGATCCCCCCCCCCTCCCACCTCCCTTCTTAAGTGTTTCTTAAACATTTTCCTCTTCTCTCTCCAAAATGAAACTTTTCAAAAATCTGTTGCCACTCTATACAATTTCCCTAGAGTTCAATCCTCCCTAATTCTTAGATTATCTCGAAATACTTGCTACTCCACTTCAGGTAAATTCAATAGACTTGGCCTGAAACTAGCTCTGTGGTGTGTGTGTGTGTGTGTATTTAAAAAAACAAAATTCACTTGGTAAATCCAAGAAATAGGTTTCCATGGTGGCTCAGTGATAAAGAATCTGCTTACAATGCAGGAGACACAGGTTCAATCCCTGGGTTTGGAAGATCCACTGGAAAAGGAAATGGCAACCCACTCCAGTATTTTCGCCTGGGAAATCCCATGGATAGAAGAGCCTGGTGGGCTACAGTCCATGGGGTCGCAAAGAGTTAGACATGACTTAGCGACTAAACAACAACAAATTCAATAAAACTAGCCTGAAACTAGCTCTGTGTATATGTGTTGAACACAAAATTCAGTAATTTTCACTATTTTTAGCACGCATGTGGTGACAAGCATTGTCAGTTCTGGGACGCTGTGGAAAACAAGCCAGATACAGCGCTTAACTGAGAGAGCCCCAGGGCCTGCGAGGCATGGAAACAGACTGTCCTATTTCAGGGCGAGCTGTGCTGCAATGGGGGTAAATGCCAAATGCGAGGGGGAAGGGCTATCCTGGCAGGGGAAACCATATTCACAAGGGCCAAGAGTTAGAAGAGCATGAAGATCTGGTCAGTCTGACCTGTGTGGGGGCGAGAGTGAAGAACAGCCACTGGAGAGTTAAGGCTGAGACGGGCTGAGACCTGATGGGAAGGGCCTGGCAGCAAACTCGCCTGCTCATCACTCGTCTATTTGAGACCCCATGGGCTGTAGCCCACCAGGCTCCTCTGTCCAGGGAATCTTCCAGGCAAGAATACTGGAGTGGGTTGCCATTTCCTACTCTAGGAGATCTTCCCGACCCAGGGATCAAACTCACATCTCCTACACTGGCAGGCAGATTCTTTACCACTATGCCAGCCAGGAATCTCGGCAGCAAACTTAGGAAATTTTACCCTTAGGATAACAGGGAACCATTTAAGGGTGACACCGTGATCTGATCAGAGTTGTACTTGAGAACAATTACTCTGGCTGTCAAGGAGATCAGTTAGGAAGCTCTCACAGTGGCCCAACAACAGGGGTTGAGAGGTGGCCTGGATTAAGGTAGGGGAAAGTGGGGAGAAGTAGGTGGAGCTATTTTGAAGGTGGAATTAATAGCCCATGGTGACAGACTGGAGAAGTGGAGAAGGAAAATAACTGGTAAACTGTGGATTTGGGCAGCTGAAAGGATACTTGTGTAATTCACAGACAACATAAGAAGATGTGGAAGGGAAGATGAAGAAGATGAGTTCAGGACATAAGAAATTTAAAATGCCAGTGCTAGGACTTCCCTGGTGGTCCAGTGGTTAAGAATCCACCTTGCAATGCAGGGGCACAGGTTCAATCCCTGGTCCAGGAACTAAGATCCCACATGCTGCAGGGCAATTAAGCCTGTGTGCAAAAACTACTGACCCCACATGCCCTAGAGCCCATGCTCTGCAGGAAGAGAAGCCACTGCAACGAGAAGCCCAAGCACCACAATGAAGAGGAACCCCTGCTCATCGAATGCAAGCAGAGAAAGCCCAAGTGCAGCAGTGAAGACCCAGTACAGCCAAAACTTTTTAAAAAGAAACAAAAATCTTAAAATAAAATAAAATGTCAATAGTAGCTGGATATGTGGATCTGGAGTCCAGTAGAGATCTGCCATGATTACAGCTGTGGGCATCCTTCCCATGTACCTGTGAGTCAGGGAGTCAAAATCTTAGCTGTGCAGAAGAATCATTTTTAGAGCTTTTTTTGAAAAGCCTGTTATTTTTTTCCTTATGCAATATATTTACAATTTTTCCATATTCATTGTATGAGTGAGAATAGAGGACAGGACATGAAGTGGAGGTCAAATTCATCGAGGTTGAAGAAGTAAAGACATTTTTGTTTGTTGAGCATTTCAAGAAATGATATGAGCTGCCTGTGTGTGGGGGGTGGGGGGTGGCGGCAGGGGTGTGTGTGTGTATATCTTTTACTAAGTGGTAAGCAAACGATTTCTGATGTGACTTGTAGCTTTTCTTCCCTCACCCCAAGCTTCCAGCCTCATTTCACTTAGGCAAACTTCAAATTTGCATTTGCAAGTCTAAGCCTTGAACAGCAGCTTAACTATCCTTTAGCACTTACTCAAAACTCTTGGAAGCAGCTCAGATGCTCTTTCTGGTTGTTTACAGGACTGAGCACAGTCCACTGGCTTCTGGCTGAGTGCCTCCTGTCTTCTCAGGGGGAGAAATGAGGCCTTTTTATTTGAACTTATAAACTGATGAATTTCATGACCTTTCCATTTGTGTTTCTAAATAAGAAATAATAACAAATGAAGTAGATGATATGGTAATCTTTACAAATTCTCCACTCCAAAGTTTTCACTGTTTTAGAATTAATCTAGAAAAGTGGCTGTGACTTTGAACTTCATAACCCTCACAGAGCAGAGCTATAATAAACAATCCCAGGCTAAAACACACAAAAATTTAAATATCAGGAATGGGGTTTACTAATTCACTAATGATTAAATCATTTGTTATTTGGAATCCTCGCTTTTCTGCAACCAGAATATATAGCTTTTCCTCTGCATTCTGGTTCATTACCTCGTCCATTTACCAAGAGACATAGCGAGACTCAGAAAAACATGCTTTCTTGTTCCACCAACAAATATAAAGGAATGCTTAGAAGATATCCATAATGCCCATACATCATTCTGCTATTCTCAATTCTGCTTTTTAGACCAAACTGTAATTTATTGACAGCAATTACATAATTAAAAGGTCCCAAGACATCATTTAGTCCAATCCGAGACAGCTGAAAACGCAAAAGCATCATCTAGGCTGAAAGGTGGCAGAACCTGGTCTGAGCTTCCAGCTGACTCAACCTCAAGGAGTGCTGGGGGAAGACGCCAGGAGCAATTAAAAGGCTCCAGGAGTCTCCTGCTCTTAGTTCCAGCTGCTTTCAGATCAGGAGATACTGATGAAAAACAGTTCCATCTTCCTTCAGCATCTACCACCATCCGCACCTTTAAAGACCTAGCCTTCATGGAGAGAGAGCCCATCATGTGTGAATTTCCTCTATTTTGTGCTCCTCACAGATCTCTCTTCACCTTTTCTCACCTATCTCATCATTTCCTACTGTAAATGTTTGGAGTCAGTGAATTTTGAATGGTTCCAACAGTTCCTCTCCCCCTTTCCAACGTTAATCTCCTCTGAGTCCTAAATATATTCTTAATTTCTGTCTCGGATAAGGTCCTGTTTGTGCGTGGTTAGTCACTCAGTTACGTCCGGCTCTGTGACCCGGTGAATTGTAGCCCACCAGGCTCCTCTGTCCACAGGATTCTCCGGGTCAAGATCCCAGAGGACCTTTATTTATCTGCTCCCTTGCATCTTCAGTATTTCCTTTTGTGCTTTCTCCTAATCCTACATTCACCCCTCCCACATTCTATACCCCAACCTAAGCAAACAATCCTATCCCCTTCATCTCCAAACTGACTCAGAAGAGTCAACACTTTCTTAGTTGCTATTCATCTTTGACCCAATTCAATTTAACCTGGGACCTCTCTTTTGCTCTGACAGAAAACGCTCTTGCAAAGATTAGCAGTGATTTAACTGCCAAGTTCAGAAGCTTCTTTCCAATTCACCCTCTTAAACTGGACAGGGCTGGTCACCACCTCTTTGCAGGGAGGGGTGGTTCTCCCACCACACTATTTTACATCACTCACCTTTTTGAGCTTCTCTTCTGCTCCAACGCTGCACTGGACTATTTTCCTGACTTCCCTCATCTGTCCTCATGTCCAGATCTTCAAACATGATATAATACACACACGAGTGTGTCTTGGTGTGCCTGTTTCATTTCCACTCCACACCCCACTCCTGAGTTCTAGTTCTATACAAGGTCTCAGGGACTTCACTGGTGGGTGGGCCAGTGGTTAGGATGCCACACTTCCACTGCAGGGGGCACGGGCTCAATTCTTAATGGGAGAACTAGGACCCCACATGGTGCTTTGTCAAGGCCAAAAAAGGGAAAAATTTTAAAACAGGGTCTGCTGGGTAAGCTCAAACCAGGCGAAATGTAGTCAAAATTGAAATCATCTCGCTCTCCCCCTACCACTCCACTCTTCTTCCGACCCTTTCTCAGTTAATGGCATCAATAAACACTCAGGGCCAAGAAAAAAAAAAGATCACACATGCCTTCTTCCTCTCTCAACCATCTCCTTACCATGGACTTGGCTTTGTCTCTCACACCTATCCCAGCCCACCTTCCCCACGCCGAGGGTCACAGCTGAGGGTGCGGCGTGATTCCTTCCTTAGAGTTCACAGGCCTCCTGGCCTTGGTGCTCATCACCTTTCATAACCATCTAAAAGTTGCCTTCAAGTGTTTTCCTGCTTTAAATAACCCCTTGAAAGGTATCTCACTATTCAAATAAGTTCAACCCCTCCGAGGGCATGTAAACTTCAGGTTTGGTCCACCACTTCACAACATTTTCAGTGTCCTCTCTACCCACCATGTTTTCCAGCCACAATGAACGTCTTTATGTTTGGAATGTATTTTCACATGTCAGTTACAGGCACGTGCGTAATCCCTTTTGAATACTCATCCTTCAGTAGATTCCCTCCTCTGGAAGCAACGCCTTGATGCTTTCTGGCAGAACAAATGCTCTAAACCAGCAGTCCCCAAGCTTTTTGGCACCAGGGGTTGGTTTCGTGAAAGACAGTTTTTCCGAGGGCCAGGGGTGGGAGGGGGGATGGTTTCGGGATGATTCAAGTGCATTACATTCACTGTGCACTTTCTCTTATTATGACATCGGCTCCACCTCAGATCATCATCAGGCATGAGATCCCAGAGGTTGGGGACCCCTGCTCTAAACACATAGCCCCGTCGTACCTCATACATGATCAATGATTTTATCGTGTGATGGCTGTCTCCCCAACCCCAGGGTAGCAGTCCCAGGAGGGCAGGGACGTCATCCACTCCTGTGCGCTGGGCACACTGGCAGGTCCTCTA
Source organism: Cervus elaphus (assembly GCF_910594005.1). NCBI lineage: Eukaryota > Metazoa > Chordata > Mammalia > Artiodactyla > Cervidae > Cervus > Cervus elaphus. The sequence continues at coordinate 37,100,340 of NC_057830.1, forward strand.
GGATCTGAGCAACTCAATGGAAAATGTGTATGTAGACAGGTATTCCCCTCAACTCCCAGGCAACACACGGGACATAAAATCATATACTGACAGAAAGAGTTTTGTGATAGCTTTAATAGCACAAAATGTTTGTTGCTACAAGTTATACATGGATTGTAAACTGTATATAATGATACAAAGTGCTAACTAAATAGATGAGGAATGCATAATCACTTTGGCTCAGTTAAGTCCAATAATTTCAACAACTGGTTCACTTGAAGATTCATCTGACTGGCTAAATCTTCAGTTTTCATTGTTTAGAAGAGTCAATGTTTTTACTGCAATCAGAATAACTTGCTGCACTCGTCAATGTGCAAGTTTGTGCAGTTTTGCTCTTGATTATATTTACAAATATCTCATGCCAGTTTTCATCAAACATAGGAAAAGGAAGCCTGCCTTTTTGTCCCCAAATTGTGAACAGGCATAAAGCTTTTTAAACGATCTTAAAACATGTCAACTGTTCATTGTCCAATTCTCCTTTCCAATCACACAATCTGGCTCCAATCAAAACAAATCTGGGGAGGAGCATAAACATTTATCCCACACATTAAGATTATTGATAAATACTGCATGATTTCATCTTATGATTAAGTTCTACTGTGATCGCGTATTCATGTTCTAAGTAATAGTCCAAAATTTCACAGCTATTTGAAGAAAAGGGGCAGAACTACATTTATTTTCAATGTTGGAAAACAAACAAAACAAAAAAACCCCATAAATGTACTCAATCACACTCCTGATAGGATTACTATTGAATTTCAAAAGAGAGTCCTGTGTTGTCTGTATAAACTTGCTTTCCTCTAATTTTACTTTTCCCTCCCATGATACTCAATGTAATACAAACTGTGTATCAGAACAGTTTAGCTCTTTAGTTCGCTTAAGTTTACCGGCCTTTCCAATTTTATTCAAGGCTTTTCAAAGTCCAACAAGCCAGCAGATGTACTTTCTTCCCAAAGAAAAATGAAGACTTGAAATAAATAGGTTATAGAAGGCAAATCAGGTGTTATCAGATTTGTGAATAAGACACGGAAACAAGGCCTAATAAACAGACGGCCGAGACTGTTCAGACAACAAAAACTAGAAAGAAAATGCCAGAGTTCAGAAGACTACCTGGATACACCGTCTTCCTTAAAGATATCCAGATGTATTCTTGAATAAAGAGATCAGAAACTAATTTTTTTTTTGTTTAAGCTATACATTATTTTCCACTATAACACATCAACTTTACAAAACTTGATGTGAGAGAGAAGACAGTTTCTGCAAACTAGCAAACCTGATGGTTCAGAGTGCTTTTGTTCAAGTCAACCTGGTTTCCCTATGGTTCTCTAAATATTCAATGTCTATACTACAAACAGTAATTATTTATATATGACACATATAACAGCATCCCTTCAGAGTCATGCTGTGTGTTCAGAGAGCCAATAAACCTCCTTGAAATAAATGGTAACTGATGCTTTCTAACAATTTGGTCCTAAAGCTTCACATCTGAGAAACGAACACAGAAGTGTATCATGAGAGGAAGTTGTTGAGTGTTCTGGGACTTGCGGAGCTCGAACGGAACTGGAAAGATGGCTACGGGAGGAGGAAGTGGCCGGCGCCTGTGGACTCACAGGGATCGGTCAGGCAGGCTGTGTGGTACACACGAGAAAGGGAGTGAGCAGGAGAAAACCAATGGCTTCTCTTCAGAGCTCTGTCAAACTGTTCCCACAACCCAGGTCTGGTTTTCCAAGTTTCCCAAGAGCTTGAAATAACTCTGAGACAACTGTCTTCAGAGCTGAAAGGCTTCAGAGTGTAAGCGATGCTTCCTAAAACAAGAAGCCTGTATTTATACCACAAATTGGAACTCATTCCAAAGCCTCTGAGGAAAAAATTCAAAAGGAAAGAAAATTCCAAGTCGTGAAAAATTCACATGCAGCTAATAAACATAAAAATACCACACACTCACACACGCACAAACCCCCAAAGCAATTTCATAGATTTCTAGGCCTGAGACATTCCTTACCAGAAATAAAGATTCTACACTATAGAAAAGACAGCATTACAACCTACTAGTATTAAAATCTGCTAATGTATTCTAGTTCTTGTACTTTATACCTATCATTTACGTAGCCTGCCTCCAACAAATTAAAAAGGCGCCATTAAGAGGCTTAGACAAAGAGTGGCTCCAGAGCTGGTTTAAAATAACTTTTTATTGCCCAGGATATTTTTTTCCCTTGTGTTGTATTTCGTCTGTTTTATTTGTTTTTGTTTTCTTTTTTCATAACTATAAACTCAAGCTTAGGGAAGTTTGCCTTTGTCTTGAGAAACAAAACAACAAAGCTTTCATATCATTTGCAACCTGGTCTCACTTGAAGAGACAGGTGGGGTTATCTTGCAAGAGGAAGATTTATACCATGAATGGTGCAGGCCTAGATCTGGTGGTACTGAGAGAAGACAATGGCATTCTTGACAAAATTACAATCTGCTGGTGGCGTTTGCGAAAAAGAAGCCCTTGCAAATTTCTAAACGACAGTAAACTCTTATTAGGAAATTCTAAAGTGTTTTACAGGCCAAAAAGGGAATGAGGTTATTAGTAAAATGCCTCAACAGAGTTGGAATAAAATACTGGATTTGAGAGTTACTGGAACTTGGATATGTAAAAAGAGGGTGGAGGTTGGGTCATGCTTACAATGGTCTCAAGTTCAAATAAACTACTGTGACAAGACACCACTTCACAAGTCACACGCTGGCCCGGGGACTCTTCTCTTCCCTTAGTAGGTGCTGGCAGAAGGCGTGCTCAGTCGTTTTCCAATGTAGATGCTGAAAGGGAAACAGAGTGTGCGTGTTTCATCTGTTTCAACAGCTCTGTACCGTCCTGGCCACAGCCTGAACTGTTCAAAGGAACGTCTTCAGCCGTTTGCAAAAAAGGGCTCTCCAGAGGTCTATGTGCATGGTTCCCTGACACCCTGAAACCATTACTGACTTACCTGAAGCCAGTCACCAGCCAGCTAAACTGGTTTTATGTGGTTGTGTTTACTCGTGGGGCAGGACTGGACAGCACAGGGCAGTGATTAGACACAGTCAAGCCAGGGAGAACAGACGCTTCTGAAGAGACAAGCAGAGCCAGCCTCCTCTGAGGTGGTCTGCTGTGGTGCACAAAAAATTATACCGACATTTAAGCTAAAAAATACAGCAATTTACCTAATTACAAAGCTGCCCGTGCTTTAAAATGTTCTAACAGTTTAATTCTTTTTTAAAAATATTGTTTCATGATTCTTTTCTTCTCTTTAAATGTATTTACTTCTAATTGCAGGTTAATTACTTTACAATAAATATTGTGGTGGTTTCTGTCATACATCAACATGAATCAGCCACTGGTAACGCATGCTCCCTGCTTCTTGAAGCTCCCCCTCCCACTCCCACCTCATCTAGGCCGTCACAGAGCTCCCTGCATCATACAGCAAATTCCCACTGGCTACTGGTTTTACATATGGTAATGTCTGTTTCCCTGCTACTCTCTCCATTCAGCTCAGCCCTCCCTTCCCCCGCAGTATACCAGCTTAACTCTTAAGGGCCTTGTATCACTTTCCCACACCAAGCAGGGGTTTTACCCTGATAGAACTGAAGCAGAAGGGAAGGGAAGGAAAAATAGAACCAGCCCACACCCCAGTGTAATGAAACCGTCATTTTTTCTACATTTAACTGTGCTGGGTCTCAGTTGCAGCTCGTGGGATCTTCCTTGCAGCATGCTGACTTTTTAGCGGTGGCATGCATGTGGGCTATCTAGTTTCCCAACTGGGGACCAAACCCGGGTCCCTGCATTGGAAGCTTAGAGTTCTACACACTGGACCCCCAGGGGTGTCCCCCAATAATACTTTTCAAAATCCTTTTTTTCTCCATCTGATTATATCAATAGTTACACCAGCAAAAGAAACAGTCCAAAGATTCATAAAAGCAAGATAATTCAAGGTACAAAAGCCAGCCAACCTCCTGAGGGCAAATGAACTTCTGTGCAGTCAACCCTGGGCTGGGGTGGGCGGGGAGCCTGAGCTCTGAGCCTGCCCCCACACCAACCACACACAACTTTCACACACTCCCTGTCCTGCTGCGTGCCGAGGCTGTCCTCACCCTCATGGAAGCAGGCACCCAGAAACACAGAAGAGGTGTGTGAGACAGTCAGGTGTGTTTCCAAGTTCACGACTGTGAACATCTCTCCCACAGGCTGAGCTCCTTACAGGGAAGTTAAAAGATGTGTATCTTCTGTGCATTCTACACAGAAAATGACCCACTGGGCATGCTCAAAGAGAAGGCCGGATACATCCTGAATAGAAGTAAAAGCAAGTGCCTAACTCCTAAAATACAGGGTTGGCCAGAAAGTTTGTTTGGGTTTTGTTCACAAGATGTTATGTTAAGAACAAACTTTCTGGCCAACCCAGTATTTAAAAAATATATTTCCTCAATTGTTCAAATTAAAAACAAAGACAAAAAGAACAAAGAATTTAAAAGACATGCCAGAAAAATGAACAAGTTATGGTAAATGTGCAGTTTTAGAAAAATTGAAAAAAAAAAAAAAAAGACTGTAAGAAGAAAAGAATTGTACTAACAGTTTCAACCAATTTTCCAGTTTCACGCAAGGACTATTCAAGAAAAGTGTGCTTTCCCACCTAGGAAAAAGAAATATTCACACCAACCCCAGCTTTACACACTCAAGGTTCATCTACTTTCAAACTCAGCTGATCCTGGGTAATTTATAGACAACAGCAACAAAACCCAAAAAGAAAAATCAGATACAGAAGAGTTCACTTAAAAAAATGATCATTAAGGGGATTAAATCACAGAAGCAACTTGCTTTCAAATGAGGGGAAAAAACTCTACTATTACAAACCCCTGTTGGGACAGGTGTACCCCGCTTTTCTAAAGTTTGGTTTCCGCCACTTCACTACGTAAGTTAGACCTACATTAGTACCTGTTTTTGTTCACTGAAAGAAATCTGAAGAGGAGTTTCACTTATATTAAAAAAAAAAAATGCAAAAGTGAAAATACCACTCAGGACTGGTTTTGAAGAGAGCTGTGAGGGAGACAGGGCACCCCACGCAGTGAGAATTGCCCTGTCAAGCTCCTTCCTAGGGACCACACTCAGCATCTCAGCACCCAGCCTCCAGAGATTTGAACCGAGTCTGTGAGCATCTGTGCTTTATCTCAAGGCATCTTGCACCCGCTAGCAAGACGTGTCCTCAGGTGACCGCTGCTTCACCTTATACCATTTCAGCTTACAGAAGGTTTCCTAGAAACGCTCTACTTTCAGAGTGGGGAAGGGTGGGGGGAACGTGTGTATCAATAGTGTATCAACTCATTCTTTTAAGTTCACTCCACTTGTGCTAACATATAAAAAGGAAAACAACACAAACTGCTTTCACATGTATTCTTTACATCCTGAGAACAAAATCTGTGCAGAAAATGAATGGAAAAAACTTCAGCCATTGACCAGTACTTACCCTAGCCCCAAAGCCAAAACATGGGAGAGGAAGAGAGATGGAATGAACACCTTAAGAAACTCTGCGGAGAAGATGCCCCCTTTCTTCATGGCTCCACTTTTCCTCATGCTTAAGGAGACGGAACGTTTAGGGTGCCTGAAGTGGAACTCCCTGGGGGAAGAAACGCAGAGGGGATAAATGCATCTCAGGTGCTAGTGGGCCCACACCACTGCACTGCGTCCACTGAAAAGGGACATGGACCGACTTACTTGGGTGGAATGTTTTCAGGTCTACTGGACCAGTCGGACACCCAGTCTACACTTTTCTTCAGAGCATCCACTTCTTTTTCTCCTTCTGCAACTTCTTCTTCTGACTGTAGAGAAGAACGCACACTTTAAAAAAGGAGAAAAGGAAGATAGAGCCTTCCTACTACAGAAGACAAATATGGACAGAAAATATACAAGAATCATAAACTTGGGCATCAGTAATTTTTATGTAAGCAACATGCCATGTTTCTAAAAAGGCTGATAAAATAATCTAAGATCAGAGTATTTAATATCTTAAAAAAAAAAATCAAAAAACCTTGAGTGAGTTTCACTGTGGTTATATAAACATAAAATGAACCTGAAACTTGAATTATATCTCAATTTAAGAAAAAGAATATGAATCTGAAAAAAGTGTACATTAGGACATAATGTTAACTGAAGTGTGGAAAGCATTGATAATTGTTGAATGTGAGTGATACATGTATGGATGGCCATCATAATAGGCTCTATTTACTTTTGTATGCATTCAAAAATGTTCATAATTAAAAACTAAAAGGAACATATCAAAAAGTATATGCTAACAAATAGAAAAGAAAAAAACTGGGAGAGGTGCTGCAGAAACAAATAATTTAAATAATTATTAACAAATAATTTAAAATAAATAGTATTTATTAAGCACTTACCAAGAGATAAGTATCAATCTAAGCACTTTCCATGTACTAACCTCTACTTAAAACAACCGTATTAAAAAAAAGGAACTATCACTATTCCATTTTCCATATGAGGAAACTGAGACATAAATAACCACCTAAAACTGTATGAGTAGTAAGTAGCAGGGCCATATCCAAACCCAGGCAAACTGTCTCTAGAGCCCCCACTCTTAGGGATTAGGTTTTGTTTTAGTCCCTGGAAGGAGATTATAGTTTTTAGAGAAACTGCTATCCAAATATTTCCCAAAGTTTATTCAAAACTGGTGGCACTACTGGTAAAGAATCTGCCTGCCAGTGAGGGGGCACAGGAGACGCTGGTTCAATCCCTGGGTCGGGAAGATCCCCTGAAGGAAACGAAAACCTACTCCAGTATCCTGGCCTGGAAAACTCCATGGACAGAGGAGCCTGGCAGGCTACAGTCCATGGGGACGCAAAGAGTCAGACATGACTGAACAACTGAACAACAAACTACATAAGCCAAAAGTTTTAAAAAGTAATTATTTAATACTGAGTAAGAATTTGACAGCTTTCATATCAAATCTTTTTCTTGCTAATGAGAACCTAAACTTTCAGCCTAAGAACAATCAAAATTTCCAATAGCTTCTCTTTCAACAGAACCCACAGGGATGAACAATTTCTGAAAAATGACAGATTTTATTTATTCAGTTTCCAGGAATATGAAGCTATGACCCAAAACCAAAGGGTCTCAAATGACCCGAAACCAAAGGATCTCAAAGATAAGAATTATTTTGATATTCTTTTGTTTGGGCAGAGTTAACTTTTTGACCCAAACTTTCATTCTTTTCAGTAGGTAGTTATGAAAATTCTCTATGAAACAGCTGCCCCAGGAAGGTAACTTCAGAGAATCTCTAGGTATAGATGGCCCCGTTTGCTGTCAAACTGAAATTAAATCCCTGTGGATTTTTGCTACTCTGGTACTATCATTCTTAGTTCCGCTGGGCTTGACAAATTCCACAGAATGACACGATGTAGCCTTTGGATTAAGCTTGTTCCCACTGGGTTTTGAGATGACTGGGAACCATGAGTTGGCTCTCTGGAGTAAATCTGAAAACACTAAATCAAAAGTGATCAACCGCTACAATTTACTTAGAGATCAGCCTGTCACACAGTATCTCATTCAACACACTGTGGATCACTTCAGTTTCTAACCTTGGTCTCAATCAACTCTTCTAAAACCACTCAAAGATTTAGATTTAAATTTGTGAATAAGGTCATATTTCATACTTTCCAAAAGAATGAAAATATAATAAGATTTTATGGTAATTTTTAGAGATGATGATCTTCAGACTATGATTTAGGGAAAAAACAAACAAACAAAACCCTGATTAGTTTAGAATGCTGACCTTAAGAATAAGGGCTGTAAACTTTCCTCACTCACTATCCTTTGCTTACTTTTATTAACCTTAAATTTACCAGTTTTAGGCTTTAAATTGCCTTCTGACTCTTAGAATTTTAGCATACTGTAAAAATGTGCTTCATCTAATGAAGTGAGAGTTGAGAGTCATGCCTTTATCCAAATCAATACCCCTCGCCCCACATCTACATCTATCATAATAGAAGACTCTGATCATTTCAGTGCGTCATCATGTCGAAGTCCCTTACTTTCTAACCGCTTACATTTTCCTTCTTTGGCCCACCCCAAGCTCTCTGAGGCCTCTAAACATGGATATTAAATTCCATACCACGTACAGATAAACCACAGTTTTACTGGAGAGAAAAGGAAGGCATTTTCAGCGTGTATTATCTTCTAACCCATGCTGGCCTCTTTGGTCCCAGAAACACATTTGAGAATTGCCTCTGAGAGACAATCTGTGGTCTATTTTCTGCTACAAACGTGAGATTCACGAGGACCATCATCCTAAAAGTCCAGTTTGAACAATCTTTCTCCTAAACACGTTACACCCTAGGCTTCCCTGTACCAGGAACAACTTGCCTGACACGTCTCGGTTCATTCTTACAACCTTGTGAGCGCTCCTGAAATCAATCCCATTCATCAACTTACTTTAGTACAACAGGAGCCACAGGCCCAGACAGCCGGGGTTTCAGCCCTGGCCTATCACTTACTTCCTTGGGGATCTTAGATAAGTAACTTAAAAGACAAAGCTTCGTTTTTCCAGTTTATTCATGGGGATACTGTCACCTCTTTCACTGAACTGAAAATAATGTGGGAAAAACTTGAAAAAATATTCTAATAAATGAGTGTGGAGATTCCTTTAAAAACTGGAAATAGAACTGCCATATAACCCAGCAATCCCACTGCTGGGCATACACACTGAAGAACCAGAATTGAAAGAGACACATGTACCCCAATGTTCCATCACAGCACTATGTTTACAATAGCCAGGACATGGAAGCAACCTAGATGTCTATCAGCTGATGAATGGATAAGAAAGCTGTGGTACATATATACAATAGAATATTACTCAGCCATTAAAAAGAATGCATTTGAATCAGTTCTAATGAGGTGGATGAAACTGGAGCCTATTATACAGAGTGAAGTAGGTCAGAAAGAAAAACACCAATACAGTATATTAATGCATATATATGGAATTTAGAAAGATGGTAATGATGACCCTATATGCAAGACAGTGGAAGAGACACAGATATAAAGAACAGACTTTTGGACTCTGTGGGAGAAGGCGAGGGTGGGATGATTTGAGAGAATAGCAATGACACATGTATATTATCATATGTGAAACAGATCGCCAGTCCAGGTTCGATGCATGAGGCAGGGTGTTCAGGGCTGGTGCACTGGGATGACCCTGAGGGATGGGATGGGGAGGGAGGTGGGAGGCATGGTCAGGATGGGGAACACATGTATACCCATGGCTGATTCATGTGAATGTATGGCAAAAACCACCACAATATTGTAAAGTAATTAACCTCCAATTAAAATTTTAAAAAAATTCTAGTAAATGAGCACCTTTCCTTTGTCTTCCTAAAAAGGCTAAAAACGTCATACGTTCTTCATGTGGGCAATATAAAAATATTCAATAAGGGCAAGTAACAGGCCTTTGTTAACTGTTTTTAACTGTTTCCTAACCCTAAGCTTCCTTCCCATTTATGAAAAAAATTCATCCTTCTAAACACTAAATGATCTCTTCTTCAATTAAAAACAAGCAATATAAAAAGCTTTTTCAGAGAAAGCGGGGCGTTCGGCTTGCGAGCGGGAACTTCTCGGTCGCGCCCAGAGAAAGAACGATTTAAAAATGGGTGATGTTGAGAAGGGCAAGAAGATTTTTGTTCAGAAGTGTGCCCAGTGCCATACTGTGGAAAAGGGAGGCAAGCACAAGACTGGGCCAAACCTCCATGGTCTGTTTGGACGAAAGACGGGTCAGGCTGCTGGATTCTCTTACACAGATGCCAACAAGAACAAAGGTATCACCTGGGGAGAGGAGACGCTGATGGAGTACTTGGAGAATCCCAAGAAGTACATCCCTGGAACAAAGATGATCTTTGCTGGCATTAAGAAGAAGGGAGAGAGGGAGGACTTGATAGCTTATCTCAAAAAAGCTACCAATGAGTAATAGTTGGCCACTGCCTTATTTATTATGAAACAGAAGTGTCTCATGACTTTTTATGTGTACCATATTTAAATTGATCTCACACACTAGAATTCAGATCATGAACGGCTGATGGAATAATTCTGTTGGACAGTCCTGATTTAAATAAGATTGGTTTGTGGCTAAACAAATATGGTCAGCTTTTTTAATTTTGATAGTAATTCGGGTTCAACAAGTACTATCACTTTTCCCATTCTAAAGAGATGATTGAACTTGAATAAGGAATATTAAACTTCTTAGGGAGATGGTGCATTCCTTCTCAAACCCTATAAAAAAAAAAAAAAAAAAAGCTTTTTCAAAGTGTAAGTAAATTACACCTATTGATTTCTCCCTTACTAAGAGTCCTACTCTGAAGGATATAATGTTTTTCTACAGGAGTTAGACTGCTTTTTGAAAAACATAACCTGGCTTAAATAGACTGATCTGATTGTTAGCATCACTTACGCAGTGCTTGATGATAACCAGTGTTCTTTTAGGTACTTGTTTCTGAATAGGGATCACACTAGCGATCCTATCACAATCTGACAAGAGACCAAACTCTTTTCTCTCCTGAATTTCACAAATTCCTTTTGAATTCTAGGATGGATGCAGTCAGCTCTAGAATTCCACTTAAAATACAATTCTCAGGTGAGCCTAATTGTACACCTGCCACCCCATGAGCCAGAACTGTTCTTATCTGTGGTTGTTAGTTACCAGGTAGATTATTAGGGGGAAAAGGTATGTGTAGAGGGGGAGGGAGGTATAAGGTCAGGTAAGTCTGGGAAGCAGTCAGCTCTCAGTATGGGTTGGTCGCACATCCTCAACTATGGAAGCTGACTGCACTGCCAGTTTACATGAGGGACTTGATCATCCGTGGACTGGGGTGTCGGGTGTGGTGGGGGTGGTCCTGGGACCAGTCCCCTGAGAATACCGAGGAACGCCTGCACTTGGTGGAAATCAACAGACTTCTTTATTGCAGGAATTTCCAGAGCCTTTAATGTGTTTCTCATGCCCTGGTACCACTGGAGAGGGAAAGGGAGTGAACCTGGGAACTGCAGTGTATTTCCCAGATATCTGACTTCAGAACTACCTTATGGAGCCTCCCATCGAGCAAATGTTCCTCAAAATGTTTTTAGGGAACCACTAACTCTGGACTTTCGACTTGTCTGTATAAAAGGCTATATGGATGGAGACAGCTAACTCAGGGAAAGACTGGAGCAAACAGTTAATTTCACTTCTCCATCCTGGGATTCCTTAGTACACTTTTTCACCCCCTCCCTCCCCCATGGAAGCTTCATAGAGTCTTCTCCTTGTTAGCTACAGCTAACTGCACACAGCAAAACTGATGGACAGAGGCGAGCAATTCCACAATCACAGGCAGCCAGCTCCCCGCATGAATGCCTTGGGGCTACGAGCTTCTCTGCAACATAAAGCTCATTGTAAAATCGTTAGTAGTCAGTCCCCTAGATTTTCGAGGTTTTAGAAAACAGCACAAATGAAGCACAGTCAACAGGGAGAAAGTGTACAGCTTCTCAAACAGAAAGAACACTGGGTGGATCCCAGGTAACATGCAAAATATTTCCAGTGCAAAGGGAGCCAGGACACTGCAGAGAGAACCCCACAAAACGGCTTTTGTTAGCATTCACTGAAACACTCACTCAACACACATTCTTCAGGTACCTGAGCATGGGAGGAAAAAAACAATGCTTCCTGTTCTCAGGAATTTGCACTCTGACACTGGGAGGTGATTTGACACTGGGAGGTGATCTGACATGTCAATAAAGTCAAGGGCTGGTTATGAACATTCTACATCATTAACATCCATTACTTATCAAAGGTTTATAATAAAAACCTCTGTAAGCTTTCAATACTATATTCATCTATATTTACAACAGTGTCAACTCCTAGTGAAACAACATTTAACTTCTTTACCTCAAGGAACTTGGTGTGTTTAATTCAGGAGAGTTTTACCTCCTGCTGCTGAAAATCATTGCAACAGTCACTGACTTGATTCCAGGTGCAAAAAAAGCTTCACACCTGGTTCTACAACAACTTTCATTTATTCTGTGACCTTAAACAAGTCGTCAGTCTCAGTTTTCAAATATTTATAAACCTGAGACACTAGCCTGGAATACTGGAATGATACAGACAAAAGAATTTCCCAGTTCTTTTAGGTGACAGGATCCCAAATTCTGGGTTGTAAGGGAGCACATTCATGACCATAGGCATTAAGTAAATTTCAACATGAGAGCCTCAGTAAGTTAAAATGGCTTCAAACTATTTTTTAAAGTCTTCATATTCTTTACTATATTTTAGCAAACCAGACTTATTTAGGGATTTGCATATTCCTAATTACTGTCAACCACAAAATTAAACACACACATACACACCTGAGAGCTATGGTCCTTGCTCGTGTGCATTTCCACATCAAACATGATCTGCCCATCTTCTTGTGGGGAAGGGCTGGAGGAAAAAGACACTGAGCTGTTAGTTTTCTTTCAATTTGTCAAATAAATCAGCCTCTATTGGATATTAGAAAATTAAAGGTTACAGTCGTATGGCTTTGAAAAAGCAGCAAATCAGAAAGTATACCATAATGCTGTGTAATAAAAATTAAAACTGAGCACTCTTACTGTCCAAATGATCTAAAATTTTTCAGTGGTGCTAAATTCCTTTGCAATGATAAATATGCGATGGAAATATCACCCAAAGACAGAAGCCTGTCACATTTTCTTATTTTTACTCTTTTCCCCAATAACGGTAAAAGGATCTTCAAATTCAGAAACTCCAGTTTGGGCTTCTTTTTCTCAACGCTCTCTCATCATTAAATAATTCACCAGTAGTTCTCAAAGTGTGAAGCAGCTCTTAAAGACTCTTTCAGAAGGTCTGTAAGGTTAAAACTGTTTTTACAACACCATTAGGATTTATGTGCCTCTTTCATGCTCATTTGCTCATGAGAGGCCAGTGCAATTTTCCAAAGGCTGCATTATATATATCATGACAGAGAGAACGCAACAGCACGTGAGAATCCAGCTGTTTTCTATTAAGTCAGATATTAAAGAGATGTGCATAAATATAAAACAATGCCACTATTCTTACAAATTTCTTATTTATGGAAAACAGTTACTTTCTGTTTGAAAAAGTTACTTACGGTAACGTTTGTTGTTTGGTATGGTAGGTTTGTTATCATTGACTGAATGAACACATACTTTTTTAATGCTCTCAGTTTTACTTTCTACTACAGTAAATATCAAAACATACAACCCACATAAATAAAAGCCCTTTTGGGGTCCCTCATAGTTTCACGGGTGTAAATGAGTACTGAGACCAAGAAGTCTGAGAACCACTACTTTACTGATTTTTAGAAATATTAACTCTGAGATATTGCAGAGTGAATTATAAAAGCTTATAACAAGTGATAACCTTTAGCAACTACAAGACGTATTCCAAGAATGACAAACTTTTAGACAAAGATACATGACCATGAGTTGTACTGGACACAACAGATGAACACAACGTGGTACGTGCTGTTCTGAGTGGCAGTGATGAGTCCTTGTGTAACCACAGCGAGTCACTGCATCTTTCACTCACAACCCACCTCCCCACATTTAAACTCAAGTGGGCGTGAAGGATGCTCCAGGCTTAACTTGCTCAAAGGAATTGATAATGACTATTAGAGCTGCCAAGAGCATGTGTATGATGGTAATACACAGAGATGCTGGTGAGACTGACTAGAAAGTGAGATCCCCAGAAATGTGTCTGATATTAGGTCTAGGAGTCTTTGACTATTATAACTGACATGAGTGAAGTGAAAAGTATTAGTCGCTCAGTTGTGTCCGACTGTTTAACCCTGAGGACTCTAGCCCACCAGGCTCCTCTGTCCGTGGCATTCTCCATGCAAGGATACTAGAGTAGAGTGGGGAGCCATTCCCTTCTTCAGAGGATCTTCCCAACCCAGGGATGGAACGCAGGTCTCTCGCATTGCGGGCAGATTCTTTACCATCTAAGCCACCAGGAAAGTCCCACAACTGACATAAGAGATTCTACAATGAGGGTAGGAAAAGGGAAAAGCTGGTTCTGTATCAAACCACCATATTAACGTATTTAGAAAATGTCTGTCTTGAACTGGAGTAGAAATCTCAGGCTATAGCACAGGAACCCAGCAGAACGAGGGCCTCTTATCCTCAGTGTACTGTCATTAGGCTGCTGACACTGCTGAATTCACAGCCATAGATTGGGCGAGGGGCCAGCCTCACAGAGCCATGATGATGAGGACAAGGCAGCCAAATGATCAGTCAAGAACCCCAGAGAAGCACTGCTCTTCTCTACACTCCTCTTACCATGGCAAGCCCAAAGGAAGCTTGCTTAGATTAACACTCAGCGTTTCACTGACTGGCTGAGCCCAACAGCACTATTCTGTTCGGAATAATCTGGTGTGCATTATTATCCTGGCTCATATTAGGATCAGCTAGGAAGCTTTTAAAATTCTCTCCTGCCTGACAACAGGATGAGAATCTCTAGGGACAGGGTCTCTGTGCTAGTATTTTTAAAAGCTCCCGGGGTGAATCTAGTGTATAGGTTGGAAACTCCGACAACAGGCTGGAACAGAAAGCAAAACACACAGAGGTTATTTTCTAACAATCGCAGTGACAATCATGTTTGTTTGTTTTAGTCTCTAAGTCATGTCTGACCCAGCGTGACCTTATGGACTATAGGATTTCCCAGGCTCCTCTGTCCATGGGATTTCCCAGGCAAGAATACTGGAGTGGGCTGCCATTTCCTTCCCCAAGTGGCAATCATATAGCTACAGGATAATTTTTAAATTAACAATATACATAGGGACTTCCCTGGTGGTCAAGTGGTTAAGAATTCGACTTGCAAAGCAGGGGACGTGGGTTTGATCCCTGGTCCGGGAACTAAGATCCCCCAAGTTGCAGGGCAACTAAACCTGAGCGCCACAACTACTGAGTCTGTGTGCTCTGGAGTGACCTGATGTAGCCAAATAAATAAAGAAATATTTAAAACTAAATATATAAATATTTTAAAATAAATTAAAAAAAAATACACATAAGGCTGACTCATTGGAAAAGACCCTGATGCTGGGAAGACTGAGGGCAGGAGGAGAAGGGGACAACAGAGAATCAGATGGTTGGATGGCATCATTGACTTGATGGACATGGCTTTGGGTGGACTCCGGGAGTGGGTGATGGACAGGGAGGCCTGGCGTGCTGCAGTTCATGGGGTCACAAAGAGTCAGACACGACTGAGTGACTGGACTGAACACATAAGTTAACTCTGGAACTAACAGCCAACACTCCTAAAACACTTCTGCCTACAAGAAACAGTTCGTAACAATTTCAAGTACAGACACATTGGCAATTTTGATGACATGAGCTGTAAAGACGTTTTTAAATGTTCAAGTGTTAGATATCCCCAGAAAGCATCACTGAGCTAGCATCTGAGGCCTCCTCTGAGGGGTGACTGGTAACCTAGAGCCTGAAGATGAGTCAGTGAGAACACAAAAGTGTCCAAGAGCACCTACCACACATCAATTAACATGTTTAGAAACCCAACTGGAACATGTTCACAGGAAGATGAATTTGTATCAGATCACAAATATAACTGCAACCCCTGGTGGTCAGAGGTAAAGAACCCACCTGCCAATGCAGGAGACATGTGTCCCATCCCTGGGTCAGAAACATCCCCTGGGGGAGGAGATGGCAACTGACTCCAGTATTCTTGTCTAGAGAATCCCATGAACAGAGGAGCCTGGTGGGCTACAGTCCACAGGGTCACACAAGATCAGACATGACTTCTTGACTAAACACACACATAAATGACACGAGATGACCAGAAGGGCAGGCAGGGAATCTTTTCTCTGCTCAATGACAGCACCAAGGGAACGGCAGGCTAAAGGACTCGCCAGTTCCCATGATCCAGGGTTGCATATTTGAATGTATAAGAAAAGCCTTATCAGTAGGCCCATAACCAGCAGAAAACTTCAGAAGCTCATCAGCGAGTCCCACAACATAAATGCACCATAATATAAAAGTGATTCACAGAAACAGACTTCTGCTGGAACTCCTATACCTGGCGGCAAGCTGCTCTGAGGCACGCCATCTGCTCGTGACAAGAGCCATCCTGGCTCCTCAGAAGCCCAGGGACATGTGAGCGATGTGACGAGGTGCTGGGGGTGAGGGGCGTGCCACAAGGCCGTCAGACCGGTCCTTTGTGGCCTCAGTAAAGGCAGTGGGTCTCCGTCATGCAGGAACTTTGAATATGAGTTAACTCTTGATTCTCCTTTTCTACTTTTTCTGGTAAGAAACATGTACTATGCACAATTTTTACAAAGTATAAAAACTCTGAAGAAGGCCGATGGCCAGCATTGCATCCCCTACAGATAATCACTGTTTACATTTCGAGATGGCTCCGTAATCTATTTCCTATGTATCTGCATTTTCTATATGGCCAGTGTCAGTGAACTCTCATCAGCCAGATCATCCAATACCCGAAAGTGCTAATACTAGAGCTGTCAGCAGTCTAAGAACTGTTTGATATACTGCTAATGTAATTCCTAGTCCGTCTGGAAAAAAGAGAAGGCTGTACTGAGAAGTAAACTAACAACTCCGTTCCAGTCTCCTCATATATATCTGTATTCTGAACTCCCTCAAAACAAGCAGTCCCTCATCAGAAGAACTACTCTCCCCAAGCCAAATATAGGAAAACGAGAAAACTTTTGAGCTTTAAGGTAATTCAATAGCCTTCAAAATTAACTATCTTTACAGACCCTGGTTGGTGCTTCCATCAGACAAATACTGGTATAGCTTGAATCAGCTTGTAGTTCCTGCAACTCAGACATTTACTGAGTGGCTACTATATGCCAGCCCATGACTGTCAAGAGTGAAGCTGGACCCCTGCCTCTTAAAGCCTCAAACACTATATAAGGGAGGACAGATACGTACAAAGGTAACTGTATTCAAGGCAGAAAGAGATCTATGAAAGGACAAAGGAAAATGGGAGAAAGATTAATTCTCTAAGTAAACCTTTGTATCACTGCCTGATAAATATCTGAAAATGATACAGTCTGAAGAAGGAAACTAAGGAAAAAGTGGCAACTCATGTCCTTGTCAGCTGGCTGTCTGATTTATACACATGCTGCCAAGAAATCGGGAGCTGTATTTCTGTCAAATGAGGATAGAAGCAATTTATTTTTCCTAATGGGAATTAACGTGGCAACCCGCCCGTGTCCGGAACTCCACCAGAACACGGATCTCACTCACCTGTCGCAATGAGAACTGCCTCTTGAACTGCTCTGTCCGGATTCATGCTGTGCGTCCAGAAGAATCTTCTCCATGTCCCCATTGTGGATGGAGGATGAGGAGGGCACGTGCTCTAGCCCCCCATTCTTCCCATTGCCATTATCATTGCCATTGCTGCTGTTCATGGGGAGCTCCACCCAGGAACCTGTTGGACAAGTCAGATAACTGCCGTCAACCACAGCAAACGGCAGGCTCGAGTGTGCATGTACCATGCGGCCATGGTGAATTCAGATAAGAATTCTGGCTCGCCTGGAACCAGAGGTCCAAGTATTCTCAAGAAAATAAACAAGGAGCAATAAAAGTCGGAAGACCTACACCGCTCTGTTCCTGAAGGTTCTTGCTTAATCCACCGATGTAGAAGCAGTTGGAACTCTAAAATGAGGAACTTAAGAAACGTGTCTTTCAGCCAGTTTTCTTTTGGTTAAAACTTATCTACAATAAACACGGCAGGAGAACTTTTAGGTTGCTTTTCAGAAAATAAGTAGCTATTACCAGATAGGCTACTTACCTTTAATATTTTAGTTACATATGTATGCATTTTCCATAGTCTGCCTTTATCTAGTTAGTTGTCTAGTCTCCATCTGGCTTAGAAATTTCATAAAGTTTATCTTAGTAGTTAGCAACTGTGCCCTAATTGGTACAAACTACTGAGAAGCTCCTGGGGAGGCAACTGTAGCCGATCGTAAACATGTCAATTCCTGTGTGAGTCTGGAGCATAAAAACCAACGCAGCTGGCTCTTTGCTACATCAGGTGAGAATGCGAAAAGCCCTCCCGTCCCACACATCAGCTTCTTCCCTTCTTTTACACCTTGTTCTTTCCACTCCTTCTTCTTCCTCTATGCACTCAACATACCTTGCAAACGGCTTTTCTCTCTTCGCTCCCCCAAGTTCCACCGCCTAGGGTTTTCATGAAGCCAGCCAGTGCGGGGTCGGGGGCGGACTGCGCATGGGCAACACTGCGGCCTCTGACGGAAAGGGGGCGGGGCCACGGGAAAGGGGCGGGGCCCTGGGCGTTTGGCTTGGTCTTGAAAACAGGGCTCCGTGAGTGCGGACTACAAGGAGGTCCTTTAATTTTAGTAAGAATTGACAACAATAGCCAATAAGGCAACTTCACAACAAAAAGAGAGAGTGGTACATTTCTTCTCATAATTTCCATTCCTTACAACAAATTTTGTTTTAGAAAAGGTAATCATACAAGTTGGTGGAACCGTTCCTGTAAACTCCAAGGAGAAGTGTTCGAAAGAGTTCTGTGACTGAACAGTCTCCTACCAGTAAGTCAGAATAACAGGCTCAAACCCTAAACTGCACCCTAAATGAGGTGATGGCTAATCCAGACCCAGAAGTGAACTCAATATCACCGGTCTACAAAGGAAAAGCTCAAAAGGTAGCCCTGGCTGGAAATCTGACTTTCCCACTTACTGTGACTTCAGCTGCCTCATCTGTAAAACAGAGATGATAACAAAGTACCTTCCTCCCAGCGTTGCTGTGAGGACTAAACAGAGAAATACAGGAAAAGTGTCTCGTAAACAGGAGATGCTCGTCTATGCACTAGTTAAGAGTTGATATTTGTAATGTACAGTGTTTGCTCCATAAAAGTGAAGTTCCCTTTTCCTTCCTTTCCCTCCAAGGCAGTCACAGTGGCTTTCAGAATCCCATCATCACCACCACGTCTTTGGCACTGTATTGTCAGACAACACAATTGTGAGAAATCTCCTAGGTCTTCTTCTGTCCACACACAAAAATGGACACAGACTGGACAGTACTCAAAATGGATGAACAAATTCCACTAGCAAAGCTAAGAAAGATCTAACATTGAAGGTCATTTAACTAAATGCTTATGCTTGGAGGGCATCTGGAGTGCGTAAGAAATATACCAAAAGCATCCTTAAGTTTACAGCTCTGTCAAAACATTTTCTTTCCTAAAGGCAATCAACCCAGAATATTCACTGGAAGGACTGACGCTGAAGCTCCAACACTTTGGCCACCTGATGCAAAGAGCTGACTCACCGGAAAAGACCCTGATGGTGGGAAAGACTGAAGGCAAAAGGAGAAGGGGGCAGCAGAGGATGAGATGGTTGGATGGCATCACTGAGTCATGAATTTGACTAACTCAGAGAGATAGTGGAGGACAGATAAAGGAGCTTGGCGTGCTAGAGTCCACAGGTAGCCAAAGTCGAACATGACTTAGCAGCTGAACAACAACAGGCAAGTATTTAACTGAAAAGAGTGACAGAGAAAGGTATATGATGAACAAACTGTTTTGTTTTCTACTCCCACTCTTTTCTAGGACTGAAAACACCTAATTTACACCAATAGGACCAGTTCTTCTTATTCAGAAGCCCAATGTGACAAATAAACAAAAAGCCAGAGTTGCTCTGGTAGAAGTAGAACTAAGGAACCAGGAGTTCTAGAAGGATCTCTGTGAAAGTCAGTCTTCCCTAAAATATAATTAACATTCACTGGAAGCAGCTGATTGGGAGAAAAAAGGTTGTAACAATACCAGGGTTTGGAGACCTTGCCTTTTTTTGAAGGATTTCCAAACCCATATGTAAATTCCACTTTCTACATTAAATGTATGTAAGTAATCAGAGTGTAGGAACTGGAGGAGACACGCCTAAAAAGGCTTGGTGAAAATGCCCTGCAACTGCATTAATGCGTGTGCGCGCTCAGTTACTCAGTCACGGCCCCCAGGTTCCTCTGCCCACAGGACTCTCCACGCAGGAAGATTGGAGTGGTTCGCCGTGTCCTCCTCCAGGGGATCTTGCATCTCTTCTGTCTCCTGCACTGGCAGACGGGTCATTTACCACTATCGCCACCTGGGAAGCAACCACCTCTACTGCGTGAAGATTATCTCAAAGGAAGAAGAAGAAGAAGCCTCTGGCATAAGTCCTGGTACTATCACCATGTGATAAACAGCATGATGACTATAGTTAATAACTGCATTGTGTATCTGAATGAAAAGAAAGTAGTTCTTAAAAGTTTTCACCATAAGAAAAAAAATTTTTTGTAACTGTGATGATGAATGGTAACTAGACTTAACTGTAGTGGTCACTTCAGAATAAATAAATAAAATCATTATTTTGTACACATGAAACTCATACAATGTTGTATCTCAGTTACACCTCAATTAAAAACACACACACACACACACAGAGGCAGCCTGGACGGGAGGGGATGTTTGGAGGAGAATACATACATATATACGTATGGATGAGTCCCTTTGCTGTCCATGTGAACCTATCACCACACTGTTAATCAGCTATGCTCAAACATAAAATAAAAAATTAAAATAATACAGAAGGGCTGCCTACACACAGTGAGAAAGCAAAACAAAACAAAACAAAACACATCTACCTCATAGAGTTGTTGGGAGGATGACAGGAATAATGAAAATAAAGTGCTATGTGTTAGTTACTATTATAGTTCTTCTCATTATCTTTTAAAACACACTTATTACAAAATTAATGCATTCCTTGAAAATGTAAATAGTACATGAAGGACAAATTCACACCTCTTCCCAACCTCCCATTCCTACTCCTAAAGGAAACTACTTTAAATAATTTCATATACAGACTTCCAGAAAACACTTCATTTTTTGTGTTTTGCTTTTACAAAAGAGAAAAAAAGGAACTGTATTGCACCTACTTTTCTGTAACTAGTGTTTCTTACCTAACAACTTAATGTTTTTCAATGTCAATATATGTTGCTTTACCTTATTCTTTTGCATTGCATCTCATCATAAACATATACCATGCTTTAACCATTATCCAAATAGCAATAGTCAATCATTACCCAAGTGACTGTCTCTTAATATTTTGTTATTACAACCAGGACTTCCATGAACATTCTGCCAAGTAATCTGCCAAGATCTATTAAAAGCCTTAAAAAAGAAGATTGCCATTAACTCTTAATTCTCTTCCAGTAATATCATCTATGGAAATACTCAGTGCAGAGCAAGTTAGACACACATATCCATTAAATGTTTACATAATAGCTTTATCTTTTGAGTAAAAATGAAAAAAGGCAGACTTGTCTTTCTCAACAGATGAACTACACATGCCTTTTTCTCATCACCTACTTCATTCCTGATTTGCAGCCTCAGAATTCCTGCCTGGTCTAAGGTTACCAAGTCCCTTTTTCCTTGGAAAGGAAACAAGGCAAGATATGAGCATTGTGCTGTCCAAGTATTACAAAGTTGAAAGAAAAACCTCAATGAATTCTCTTCCTAATAAATAAGCTTTAAAATAAAAAACTGGAGGCTCTATTATGTTAAAAGACTACTTATAAACTAACCATGGTTCTGTTGCGTCAGGTTGCACATATACACACTACAGGAGCTATTTTCTAGTTGAAGTGTGAGAACTGCTAAGAGGATTCAGAGATGCATGCCTCTACATTGTATAACACAGTTCACTGCGAAGGCTGGCCCAGTAATTGTGATTACATTCATGACTGTATGGTGTGTTTACTCTTTAAAATTTTATAATCACCAGTTCAATCCTCTTGCAAGAAGGGAAGTGGGAAAGTGAGAGAATGTGGGGAGAGAAGGCAAAAGAGTTTTTCTCATTCTTTCCCCAATTTTTCAATCCCATGTGCAACTCATTCTAATCCAGGGTAACACATTTCATTATGTCTTATTTTCTTTCCTCAAAACCTTTCTTCTACTTCAAGTACCTGATGCTGGAATCCAGCTGAGAACAGTCACTGATATTTTTCTTAAAAAAAAAAAAAAAACAACAACAACAACAACAAAAAAATGTATTATAAGGCACTGAAGTGTCACGTATTATAGCCTTAAAGTACTTCTTGCAGTACTGGGGAACCACGTGGTATGGGGAACCACACCAGCGCTGAAGATGTTTAAAAGATTAAAAAAACAAACAAAAAAAGCCTGTACTGCCTACATGAAACAATAACAAAAACTGGATTACTACTGTAATTTTCCTCATCTTACCTACTGAATTTTATGACATAAATGTCAAATATCCTTAAGCAACTTGATAGTTTTCTCTAAACTAAAAGTAGCAACTGGAAAATATTCTTTTAACTTTGGAAGTAGTTCAGATATTGCTCCACTGATTTGTAATGAAAGCAAACAGTCCCTCTACACGGATAAACTTTTTTTAAAAAGTCAGAGAAAGGTTTCATTATTCCAAAAATTTCAGTAATTTGCTAGTAAAGCTCCGCTTTGACCCCTGGACTAAAGATAAAATCCCAAGCCACAGATTATCTGTACAATGAGTTCATCTCCTGTTTTTCAGACTTGTGCAACTTTGCCCAACAAAGAACTTCAACTTATCAGCAATTTGGGTAGTATTAGATGCCTGAATAAGTTGTTTTCCAGAGTGTCCAAAAATCACTTGAAGGAATCAATAAGCCTTCTTGTTTTGTTCAGTCCAGATTTGTATATCGGGCTTAAAAAAAAAAAAAAGGAGTGAAAGGCAAGAGAAGCATAATGAAATGTGGCACCATCTAAAAGCTTTTCAGTAACATTTCAAAGCAGCTCACCCTAGCTCCAACAAAATACTTTCTATCTAGCAGACTTCCCGAAGCAACATTTTGATACTACACATACAGGCTGAGCATCCTTGCACTTCTGTAACAGCTAATACAAATGTTATCGGCACCTGATTGGTCAAGGACATCGAAGACCTCAGGGGTCTGTCAGGACAGGGAGGAAAATCATCACATGGAGTGCAACCCCATTTTTCTGTTACATGGCCAAAAGTAAAGAAAAATTCCTTTGCTTTCTGTGATGTCAGGGACATATACTAACCAAACAGCTAATGTGTATCACAGAAAAATTGGAGTGCAAACAAGAAACAGTACACTACAAAGAGATCCATAGGCAGCTCACCTCTGTACATCAGGTGGGATAACACAGGGAATAAATAAGAAACACACAAGATCAGGGGATTGTGGGCCACTGAAGAGGAGTGTCCTGAAAGGAACACTAGATCGGGTGAAAGTAAAACCTCAGCTCTAGGATCTAGCCTGTGGTGAACTTGGACAACACACCTGAGTCTAGACTTGTTTCTCTCTTTTTAAATGGGAAGCATAGTTTACTTACAATGTGCTAAATTTTGCTGTATAGCAAAGTGGCTCAGTTACACACATAAATATATACTCTTTTTTACATTTATTTCTAATATGGTTTATCCCAGGAGACTGGATAGAGATCCCTGTACCATATACAGTAGGACTTTGTTGTTTATACATTCTAAACAGACCTGTTTCTTTACCAGTAAAGAACAGTGGACAGCTACTGCTAATGTTTCTTTCCATTTTAAAATCACATGCTTCTAAAAGAGTATGCTGAAAAAAAAGTCTTCATAATTTAAAAATGCATATTAATATGTGAGGAAAATAACATTAAAAGACAAAGAAATTAATCCTAATTTACTGTGGGAAATAATACATAAACCTTATATCCCAGAACATAAGACACTTCAAATTTTTGAGAAGCCAACATGTAAGGAATCACTTAATCAAAAGATGGAGCAAGAACAATAAGCATTGAAAACATTTTTAAAATACTTAAATTCTATCTCAATATTGTGAGGAAAGGAACTCTCTTCTTTAAAATAATTGTTGGTCCATGTTGAACACCTCTCCTTGATCAAAGATCTTGCAGTGCTTTTAAATGTCATTTAAGCATCCAACTGATTTTTAAATGACTTTATGTGGCCATATGCTAACTGTCCCAACTACCTCTTTCAAAAGGTAAATTACAGGAAGGTTAGGCAAGAACCTTCCCAAGAGTTTCAGCGAGCTTTAAAGGCAACAGGGAAAAACCTCAGAACAAGACGTCTATGCACCAGAATGTTAGGAAAAGCAACTTTATTTGGTCGTAATTCGATATTGGCATTGATTTTCAATAGACCGCTTTGGCACATTAAAAACGAATGAGTTTTCAGTCCCGTTTCTGAAAATCCATTGCCCCAGACGCCAAGATTTGTGCAATCTTGGACGGTTCAAGAGGCTGTTCAAAATCAGGTTTACAGGACACACAACACGATCGTTTAAAAAAAAAAATTACTCGAGCAACTCTGAAACATTTTTTTTTTTTTTTAAAGTAGCACAGCCTCCTCACCCCCACCCTCACGTGATACAAGTAACCACTAAATTACCAAATAATTTTCCTGGCCGGCCTGTGCTAACAAAAGAACGCAACAAGAGGGCTCACGTTCCGAGCCCAGGGGAAAGGCCGACCCAAAGAGGTGGGGTCAGCCGGGCCTGGCCCAAGCTCCCAGCACCCTTGACCTCCTGCCCGCCCTCGGCCACCCCCTCCTCTCGGCCCGCTGCCCGCGTCCATCCCCCGGCGTCCCAGCCGCACGTCCCCATCTCTGCCCACGTCCCCTTTGCTGCCCGCTCCGCCCACCCTCCCTCCCGCGCCGCAAGGCCCACCCCTCCACGCCCCGATTGGCTCCTCTCTGGGGCCCACCACAGGTAAGATCCACTCGACCCCCTCGTCTTCCCACCCAACTATCCTCCCCAACCGCGAACCCAAAGCGTTCCCCATCCAAGACCCCAGGAGGGAGCGGAGTCAGGTTTCGAGGAAGACAGAAGCGACTACTCCTGACCGGTGACGGGAGCTGTCAGTCACCCGCACATCCTCGGTCTTGACCAATGGGCTGTTTTCTCCTCCCGCCCCCCGCGCGGAGCTGGCGGCGGCGACCCGAGCAGCTCCTCCTCCCCCATCCCCTTTACCGAGTCCGCTGGCCCAGCACTCACTGTTGAGGCCGGCAGGCGGTGGCAGAGACTGTTCGCCTTCCTCACAGTTATTGTTGTTGTTGTGCAGGGGCGGCGGCTGTTCTACTAAGTGAGACGACATTGTCAGGAGGCTGGAAGAGCTGCGGCCCCGCAGCAAGGACCGTCTCCGGCTCTCCGGCAGCAACACAACAAGCCGAGTCCCCCGCCCCCTTTTCCGCGCCTGCGCAGCCCCTCCCCCGCCCTGACGTCAGGACCCGCCCCGACCACGTGAGGACAACACAACAAGCGACGGGGCGGAGCGGGGGCGTGCCCAGGCGAGCAAGGTACGTGGAGACGCGGGAGTCGCGCTGACGCGCGCGCCAGGAATGAATTCCTGCGTGTCATTGACTGGCAGGATGGAGTGAGGTATGCGGCTGTAACTGGGATAGAGGATGAGGAGACGTGTAATGAGGAAGTGCAAGGCCCTCTGGTGCTGACACGCAGGCCTCCCACACCTGCGGGATCAACATTGTTTTATCAAACCCGTGAGCATTTCTTTTTTAATTTCCTTAAGGACTCTTCAGATATTTACCTGTAAATAGGTATCGTGATGACAGAAGGGAAGTGCCTCCCGTCATAAATCTAAAATCAAGCTAGTGGAACACTGAACACGCCAAACAAGGAACAATATAAGGCAGGCCAGATTTTTTAGTTGTTAAACAATTAAAAAAAAAAAACAAAACATAATTACAAACAACACGTAATCATTATTTTTAAAAATGGGAAATTTTAAAATGGGAAAACAGAGAAGAATATAGTCACCTAAATCGCATGACTTGGCCCATTCTGGAACAGGACATGTGAAACCTTGTTTCCTATAGGTGGGTTGACCGTAAATCATGTTCCTTGACCCTCCATCTACGTCCTATTTCCGTGTCTTTGTCGTTTCCGTGGTCTCATTTATGTGTGGCATCTGTTTCTCTCGGTCTGTCATTTGTTTTTTTAACCTTGTTTCACTATAATGGGTTCTCTAGTGTTAGTCGCTCAGTCGTGTCCGACTCTTTGCGACCCCATGGACTGTAGCTCACCAGACTCCTATATCCATGGGATTCTCCAGACAAGAATACTGGAATGGGTTGACATGCTCTCCTCCAGGGGATCTTTCTGACCCAGGGATCCAACCCGGGTCTTCTTTGCAGGCAGATTCTTTACCAACTGAGCCACGAGGGAAGCCCAGGATTTCACTATGCTGAGGCAATCGAATCTGTTATTTTTATGACTTGGGAATACCCTCACACCATGATTTTATATCTATTCCCTAGAATTTTTTTCTAATAGGTTGGATTTTTATACTTATACCTTAGTCCATCTGAAACTTATTTTTGTATGTTGTAAATTGCTTAACTTCAGTTCTTCACAGTTGATCCAACAGTATCTCTTAAGCCATCCTTTTGACACTGACTTGAGAGTACACCTTTATCCCATATTGAGTGAGTGAGTGGAGTCGCTCGGTCATGTTCAACTCTTTGCGACCCCATGGACTGTAGCCTACCAGGCTACTCTGTCCATGCAATCTTCCCTGCAAGGGTACTGGAGTGGCTTGCCATTTCCTTCTCCAGGGGATCTTCCCAACCCAGGTCTCCCGCATTGCAGGCAGACGCTGTACCATCTGACCCACCAGGGAAGCCTTATCACATTTTAAATTTCCACAAAAACAGGAGTTCATTTCAGTGTCTCTACAATATATCTATCAGATAACTGTTAGAGAAAGTCTCTCCTCATTTGTCCTTTAAAATGTTTTTATGACTATTTAATTACTCTTCAGATGAACTCTGGGGGGATTATTGACATATTTACAAAATTGTCTTCTATTCAGATACTGATATCCCTTCATATTCTGTTTTTATTAAAATTTTTCAAAGTCGTTCTTCAAAAAGATCTTAAACATTTCATCTTTTTAAGTTTTGGTATGATCTTATGCTCATTAAAAAAGAAAAAACCACAGAAGGTTTCCTTTTCTGTGGTCTTAAGTAGATAAAATTGAAATTACCTTTCTGTTTCCTCTAAGGAAACATTCAGATCTAGTGTTTTTAGCAGGGAGGGGTAAGCTCTGGTTCTGTAGGATGTTACCTTTATTTCTTATGTTATGTTATTTGGAATGTTGTTTTCTCATGATTATATTACCTAATGGTATATCTATTTTACTGGCTTTTTTAACCCAATTCCTTCTTCCTAACCGTATGATTCTGAAATCCTTTTTTATTAGCTTAGTTGTTATTTGGTCGCTAAGTCCTGTCCAACTCTTATATGACCCCATGGACTGTAGCCTGACGGGCTCCTCTGTCCATGGCATTCCCCCAGGCAAGAATACTGGAGTGGATTGCCATTCCCTTTTCCAGGGGATCTTCCCAACACAAGGGATCGAACCCCCATCTCCCGCATTGCATGTGAATTCTTTACCACTGAGCCACCTGGAAAGCCCTTTATCAGCTTACTTGAGATATAACTCATACTGTACAATTAACCTTAAATGGGTTAATTAAGTTCACAACTCAGTGTTTTATTTACAGAGTTGTGCAGCCATCTCCACAATCTAATTCTCAACTTACGTCACCTCCAAAAGAAACCCTATGCTCATTAGTTACGTCTGATTTTTCCTAAGTTCTTAGATTTGATACTTATTCCATTCATTATTTATTTGGGTGTTTTAAGAATTTTTCTCTGTTCAGAGTATGTTTTCGTACTACTTCTAGTTTGGCGATTTCTCTTAGGTTTTCTTGGGCGCCTAATTTATGGTTCCGTTTGGGAAATGTTCCATGAATATTTGAAAAGAAGGTATGATTCCTGTGTTGAAGACAGCACATTTGATGTATCTGTTGGAACTACCTTAATAATTGTTTTTTTTATTTTTCCCTCTTTCTGTGGATTTCAAGAGGTCAGCATTTCACTCCTGATGTTTCTTTCTTCTATTTTGTTGTAATTGAGGCTTCACTATTTGATGCATAGATGTTCATAACTGTGTCTTTATCATTATGAATTGGTCCTAGTTTTGTCCTCAGTCCAACCTTGTCTGATATTAAAATCATGATTCTGAGTTTTTATTCTTGTTGTTGATGTTTTTGTTTAGTTGCAACATTTTGATGTACTTCTACCCATTTTTTTTAACTTAAAAAAATTATTTATTTTTGGCTGTGCTGGATCTTTGTTGCTGCATGGACTTTTCTCTGGTTGTGGCCAGTGGGGCTATTCTCTAGTGGTATGCAGGCTTCTCATGCCGCAAGAGAAGTGGTAGCTTCTCTTGTTGTGGAGCATGGGCCCTAGAGCACAGACTCAATAGTTGTGGCACAGGGGCTTACTTGCTACACAGGAAGTGGGCTCTTCCCGGACCAGGGATTAAATCCATGTTCCCTGCATTGGCAGGCAGAGTCTTTACCACTGTGCTACCTGGGAAGCTCAGCAGCTAAACTTACTGTTCATTTAATCTGAGCCAGACTTTATAACTATCTCATAGAGCTAATTTCCTATTTAATTCTCCCAACCATCTTAGGAGTTAGGTATTGTCACTACTTTATAAATAAGAAAACCATGACACTTGCTAAGTACCATACACATGATGATGGCAATACGGGTGGTACTTGGACCCGGAACCGTTTGCCAAGCACAGACTCGATACTTCTGCGCTCCCTCTTCATTTCCACACACGTGACTGAAGCTGCCAGTGTTCTGATTATCGTCTTGCTTCTTAGCCTCCAAGGCACTGTCTAGAAAAACGGCTCCAGTTGAGCCAGATTCCTCTTTACCCAAATTTACAGAGATCCCACCTGGATACAGTCTGCATTATCCTAACCGGCTGCACTGCCAGGCATCCTTCCTTTGGAACTTTTTACTATAAATCACAGAGTTCCTACTTATCAATTATGGGCTTATGCAAAGTTCAGTATGTTAGGTGTAATTATTTACCATTTGATTGGTAGGAAAGAATGTTTCCTACCAAAAAAAAAAAAAATGCTGCGTTAATGCTGGTATGTTAATCCAGGGAGTGATTTCTCTCAAATTATAGTTTTACTTTGCTTTCAAGGGAAGAACCATAATTGTATCATGCAGAAAATGTTTTGCCTTGATCTCTGAAGTTTTGTCAAGTTTGAGAACACTGCATTGTTATTAACTTTTGAAAAATTAAAGGACCAAGTGATATAAGTCAGTCAGGAAATGGACATTTTGATCCACAATTTTTGGTAATTGCTTTGGTACCTATAACACTGATAGCTAAATTAGGACCTTAACTTGTCTCATTACGTAAC
Organism: Cervus elaphus; assembly: GCF_910594005.1. Taxonomy (NCBI): domain Eukaryota; kingdom Metazoa; phylum Chordata; class Mammalia; order Artiodactyla; family Cervidae; genus Cervus; species Cervus elaphus. Next base: position 37,129,683 of record NC_057830.1, read on the forward strand.
AAAGCTTTGTCTACAACCATTCTGGTGCAGACTGCATCCAGATTTTAAATGTAGTCTATTGGTCTAGAACTTCCACTTTCAGGAAATTAGCCTAACAAAATAATTAAAGAGGTCTGTCCATGGATAATCATTGCAGTATTACTGGTCACAAAAAAAACTTAGATTAAAAAGTCTAGATGTGGCCAACAGAAAGTTAATTTAATAACAGTGGTACTTCCTTGTAATGTAGTCATGAAGAATGAAAATGTTGATCAGTGATGGGAAAATGTGGGCCATCATGTGAAAATAGTTTACAGAACAGTATTAATAGCCCTCCAACTTTTGTATATATATGAAAGCAAAAGAAATGATATCTGAGAGGAAGAATTGTGGATAGACTTGATCTTTATCTTCCTTTCCTGGCAGTCTATTAAAGTAGTGGTTAAGACTGTGGGCTCTGGAGATGACCCAATTGGGTGGTATTTACTAGTCATGTGGCTCTGGGCAAATTACTTTGAGAAAATGTTAATTTGTGTAAAATCCTTAGTAAAGTGCAACTATCATCATCATTACCATTACGAAATGGAAATTAAGTAAAAATACATATGTCTTTAATCTCAGAGAGGCATCGTGTGTAAGATAGAGCAAAAAACATGGGACCCAGAGTAAGAAAAACTGAGTCTGAGTCCAGGCTTTCCAGTGATGAGATGCTGGGCAAGTCACATCCTCTCTGAGCTTGATCGAGGGTCAGCTAGGAAAAGTAATTCTCTTTCACCATCTCGGGGATGTAGTAGGCATCAAATGAGATGTTTATGAGACAAAACCATGATGTACTCTGCAAACCATTTTATTATTGTGGGTGTGTGTGTGTGCTCAGTTGCTCAGACGTGTCCAACTCCTTGTGACCCCATGGACTGTATTCCCACCGGGCTCCTCTGTCCATGGGATTTTCCAAGCAAGAATACTGGAGTGGGGTGCCATTTTCTCCTATAGGGTATCTTTCTGATCGAGGCTCCAACCCACATCTCCTGCGTTTCCTGTATCGACTGGCAGGTGGATTCTTTACCACTGAGCCACCCAGGAAGCCCGTTATAAATTATATTGAGAGTTGATTACATATCGTAGCCAATTACAAATAATTTTGCCTTGTTTTGGCCCTAATTCTAAAGCAGAAGAGGTGTGAACTCGGTGGTTTCAGAAGGGAGGAAGGTAAGCAAACGTGGGAGAACTGAAGCCTGAGCTTTGAGAAGCCTTCTCATCCAGTGACCGGATCAACTTTTCTGCACGCTCCGTCAGCACTCGGCTGCCAGCTGAGACAGTGAAGAGGCTCACAGGAGGAAAGGACTTTATAATATTTTCTTGGACTGGCAGCGCTCCTGGTGTGGCATTTCACCACATCCTAATTACCTTGTTCTTTCCTACTGAAAGCAATGGCTGCCTGGCCTGATCAGTGGATCCTTTCAGGCAGTGCTAAGTAAACTGGGCAGCAAGCGTTTGATCTAGATTGGGGCTAATACATTAACATTTTCGAAGATCCTGTGAGGAAGCAAAATGTCACTTGGAAAACTTCAAATTATGATGGTTCATTCTGCCAACTCTGCTGAGAGATTCAGAGAATAATAAAACAATAATACATTTCAATTCTCAAAAGGGACAGATACTGCAGTTTTCTTTGTAGTGACTCACAGCTAACATGACCCTCAACAGAACAATTTTATATTGTGTTATCTTTCAAATGAGGAGTTTGGTTTAATGAAGTCTGAGTTCCCTTTAAACAATAAAGTAATTCTTTGATGTACAGGTCAAGATTAACTAATGCTAAGAGGGACATTATTTGGTATCTTGAAGTGAACACTTCACCTGTAGTAATTTTTATCTCATAACCTTTAATGAAGTTCAGAATTAGAACAGGAACACCAGTAATAGAAATTAAAATGTATTAAGAAATAAAAGCATCAAATATAAATATGAACATAAAGTAACTTTTTCTCATTTTAAGCTGGAGAAGACCTTTCTAACTATAAATGAACAACTCTTTGGTTTGACTATAAAATAAAAAATTAAAGAAATCCCAGTTTATAGTATTTTGAGCAGATTAAAAAAATGAGTGTTATTAACTGTGCTCCTAAGTGGGACAGTTTATGTAAAATGGACTATTTCCTTGAAGGGAAAACAGCCAAAACTCATTTAAGAAGTAATAATTTGTGTAATTTTATGTCTTCAAAAAAAATTAAACTCAGTTAACCTTCTAAAGAGACCCAAATGGCATCACTCATGAATTCTATCCAACACTGAAGGAAGAAATTATATGAATTCTGCCTACAGTCTTTGATAATATAGGTAAGAAGGGAAACTCATTTTATGAGGTCAATACTACACAGACCAGACAATGACATTAAAAGATAAACTATACAATATCCCTCATGAAACCTGAAGCAAAAATACTCAACAAGATACTAGCAAAAGAATCCAGCAATGCTCTGGGAATGCAAGGCTGGTTCCACAATTAAAAGCCAATGTAATTCACCATGTCAACATAATGAAGAAAAACTACATGATCATTCTTAATAGATACAGAAAAAACATCTGGCAAAACCCAACATCCATTCGTGATTAAGAATGCTCAGAAAACTAGGAGTAAAGGGGAATTTCCTCAGCCTGGTTAAGACTATCTACAAAAACCTACAATTACTAAACTTAATGCTAAAAGACTGCATGCTTGTTCCCCAATATCAGTGATGAAGCAGGTTGTGTCTGGCATCACCACTCTTTTCGCCATCATAATGGAAGGTCTAACCAGTGCAGCAAGACAAGAAATAAAAGGCATTGGAAAGGAAAACTGAAAAGACTGGAAAAAATAAAACATTTATTATAAATAATAATAATCTGCAGACATGGCTATGTAGAAAACTTTAAAGAAATCTACATAAGTAATCTGGCAAAGTGTCAGGATACAAGGTCAATATACAAAAATCAATCATTTCTAGATATTAGCAATGAACATTTTGGAAATTGAAAAATTTTAAAGTACCATTTATAAAAGCACACACAGAGAAAACAAGTACTGATAACATATTTGCGAGATCTGTATGCTAAAATCTAAGAACACTGATAAAAGAAATCAAAGACCTCTATGAATGGAACAATATGCTGCACTCATGGACTGGAGGGCAAATATTAAGATGTCCTCTCTTCCTGAAGTGGTCTATGGATTCAATGCAAATCATTAGCAAAATCCAAGTAGGTGGTTTTGTTCTTGTCAACAGGCTGATTCTAAATTGTATATGGCAAGGCAAAGGATCTAAAATTAGCAAAAGTTTTCAAAAAGAACATAGCTGCATTATTTATGCAAAGCTACCGTGATCATGCAATGTAGTATGAGTGAAAGTTCAGACATATAAACTTAACAGAATAGTTAATAGACTAATAACTAATAGTTAATAACTAATAGTCAATAGACACTAATAGTGTCTACCGATTTTCAACAAAGGTGCAAAGAAAAATGAACCTTAATCTATATATGGTACATATGATTTTTATATTAACATATAAAACCCAACTCAAACGGATCACATTCACATCACTAAATGTAAAAACTGAAAACTATTAAGTTTCTAAAATATTTAAAAACTTTGTCACCTTGTTAGGCAGATTTCTTAGATATGACATCAAAAGCATAACCCATTGAAGAAATAGTTGAAAAAGTGAACTTTTGTGAAAATTAAGAACTTCTGCTCTTCAAAAAGCTCTGTGAAAAGAAAAACAAGCAAGCCTCATTCTGGGAAGAAATACTTATAAAGCACACGGGTGATAGTCTTGTAGCCAGATTATAGGAGATAATATCTGACTAGAAATATGTAAACACAATTCGGCTTATCATTTTTACCTTTTCTGATTGACAAAAATAAAGCATGAGATTTTTATCCTTAGTTAGGGGTATATTTGTGACAGAACTTCCATTTTTGGAATGGAAATTTGACAGTATGTACCAAATCATAAATATACCCATATCCTTTAATACAGTAATTTCTAGGAATGTATCCTAAAAATCTTACACACCAAGGCTGGTGTGTATGTTCACTATTCCAATACTTCCACTTGCAAAAATGAAAATAAAAATCTCTTTTGATAACAGGACTAGTTAAGTAATGCATCAGCCACAAATTGAGGCTATTTGGAGGAGAAATCTGGCTTCAAGTACGCCCAGAAGAGAGCCAACAAAAGTACATACAAATATGAATGGGAATTTTCTCTGCATGATTAAATTACTCCTGGGGTATTTTTTCTTTTTTGTTCTTTCTGAAGAACATGTATTCAGAAGAAAAAAGTTAACTTTTTTTTTTTTTTAAAGCAATTTAGACATTCCAGAGTTAAGAGCAACATGAAATCCGTCTCCTTTACGGTACATAAGGATCTGATTTTGCAAGGGGAAGGGGGCAGGCTGAGTAATCTCTGACTGAAAGAAAAGGCAGCTCCTAATTCTCTCTGTGTCATTTTTGCTACTTCTCCAGTAAGGCAGACCATGGATGGAGAGCAGAGCGGACATCTGGGTCGCCCCTCAGTCATTCACTCCAGGGTTGTGTTGAATAGTCGTTTTGTTTGGGCATAAATACACTTTGGACTTTCCCTTTGTTTGGTTCCCAGTGTAGCTCTTAATAATGAAGCTCTTTTGGTATCTCACTTACGCATTTTCAAAAATACCTCCTAAATGTTGGTCAAGGCTTAACTGGTGCCCCCTAGTGGGAAAGTCCTCAAGTAACTGGCTGCTATTCACATATTTTTGTTTGCCGAATTCCTTCTTTTGGAGAAAACTCAATTTTGTAGTGTCTTCTTTTCTATAGGTACTGTGCTAAGGTGGCCTTTTCATATGTATTATTAACTTTAGGCATGCAATTCTTACATAGTAGGTCACATAGTTTAAAACTATTGTGCAATAATGTCAGGCAGACAAAACTCAATTTATTATTACACTTAAAACTAACACTTGAGAATCCCAAGATGTTATAAATTCTCTGAACTTCTGATTAAGACTAAAGACGCCTTGACCTTATATGCATAGTTGTAAGATGAAGCAGAATCAGTTTCCAAGGCTTTTTGGAGAGGAGGGGTGTGTAAAAAACCTTTTTAAACCATGGTGTCTCTCTCTCTCACAAACACACAGCTTTAATTATAAACCATCTGAACATATACGTACCTGACATAGTAGTGCTCTTATATACTACAGTAAATGGACTTCATTCTCGATTGCCTAGCGCTACCTTTCTTTTCTGAAGGTTGGGGCTTGGTTTTGTTCTTCTGCAAGTACACACACTATCTCCATTTGAATTTCTCTGTGGCAGAAAGATGCTGAAGCAGTGTCCCTCAGGCAAGGTAATGGCTTAAATTTCACTAAAAATACTTTTATCAGTAACTGTTTAGTTTTCACAAATAATTTTCCAAGAATAAACACATTACTTGTATAAATACTGTTAAAAAAGGTAAGAACCTCAATTTTATTGTTTTCTTTAGGAATGTCTATGACCAGAATAAGTCTTACATTTGAGGTTTTTAAAAAATCCTCACTTAATCTGAAAGGAAAAAGTGTGAATGCACTTTTCTATTCCAAAAGTCTAAGGGTTTCACAGAAGAAAGCTTAATATCCAATAGTTACATAAACATGTTTATATAGATACAGAGATTTAGATAATAACTATTGCCCAGCCACTAAAGATCGAGATTAAAAGCATGAAAGTTCTATTATTTTTCAAAAAGGTTAAGACAGAGGGACAGAATATGAATGTTTGTAGGTGTCAAAAGAATGGGAGACTATACGCAACTTGACAAGACTACGTTTACTCTAAGTATAATTTTTATTAATTAAAAAAAGATTAACCATGACCATGAGTGGCTGGGCTTATAGTTTGCTACATCAAAGAAATTAAAAATTGATTCTTAAGAATATTGTTACAGTAATTTATAATAGCATTCCTTTTATAGAGGCATTTTAATTTTTAAGCAGTTTTGTTTTTTGTAAATATATGAAACTAACCCTTAGTGTCATGGAGGAGAATCATCATAGCTACTGCTAAATCAAAGAATTTCCGAGAGCTGTCTGACGATGTTTATCTCAACACCTACACCCAAACTTTACGGAAACAATCTCCCAAAAAGATCTGGAAAACTGCCTGATCAGTGATCAGTGTCTGCTTGTAGCCAGGGAATAGCCCACTTCCAAGTCAAGCATGAAGAATAACACAAAATACAAATGCACCCAAGTAAATTAGGAAAAGTGCCATTATTTTAAGAATTATCAGATATATAATCAAAGTGTTTAAATACAAATTCAGATTTGTTAAGTCCAAAAGATACAGTAATTTTATTACATATAATTTCTCCTGTGTGCTAAAAATGTTAACTTACAGGACACAGTATTTGTATACGTGTAGAGGGGATTACGGTGGAGTCGTTCAATCATTTTTCATTGATGAGAACAGAACAACAAGGTGGTGGACAGATAAGCACTTGGGTCCTCTAAAATTCAAGGCGGTGTTATTACTGCTAAACCAAAACACACTACCATTCTGTTACTATGAATGCCTACTCATTTATCTTTTAAAAATAAAGTCCATCTGTTTTTCCCTTAAAGCTTCTGCAAGGTTGACACAAAGGTTCCTTCTACCTGTTAAAATAGGGGTACTCTTCATCTTTGGACAAGGTATCACCATTTAGGGAAAATGTAATCATATACATTACTAAATTTTTATTTGAGGCAGCTGTTGCAGTCCATTAAGCACTTTTGGAACACTGTACCTTTAAAGTTTGTCTTTAATATTAATTGCTTTGGAAAACCAAAAATAGAAGAAAGACATCTATGGCAAAGTACATTTCATTCAGATTTGACAGCAGTAAAATACATCCCCTCCCCAAAATATTAGTGCAGTGTCAATTTTGTCTACGTAAATCACTTGAGGATAGTTTTGTTATGGTATGACTTAATAACCAAAAAAGTTTTAACTTGTTTAAAAAGTTTGTCTTGGACTTAGTCTTCAGTAATGCAAAAATGAAATTAAGCACTGTAAAAAGTCTTTAAAAATGAAGTTCTACAAATTTGCTTCCCATTTACAACAGTTTTCATTAACAGATAATGAATTAAGTGTAGACACAATGTATCCAGTACCCTTATAACTACAATAAAAAAAATCTCTAGTAGCATGTATATAGATCGTGATATCTTTAGGAATACCAATATATAGTCAAAATATGTTCATACAGAACCAATACCTCTCCTCAATGTAAAAGAACACTTTTTAAAAATAATTAACAAAAATACCAATTAAACAGTGGAACCTCATTTCATTTCACTGCGCCCAAAAGTATGACACAAAATATTGGCTTAAAGAGGTAGATTAAAAAGAAAAAGGAAACCAGATTCTCCATTCTTTGTCACTTTTATTCAGTAGTAGTATTTTTTTTTTCCTTATTTTCAGTGCCAGACACGGCAAGGAGTGATTACAGCCAACTGTTATTAAAACATTTGTTCGCAACATGTACCCCCTTTACCACTGACCCCAAACTGACTCGTTTGTGTGCTTTCGTTCTTTCCTTTTTATACCACCACCAAGACTGGGTGGAGGGGCAAGGGGAAGAGAGATGAAGGGGAAGAGTCCAGGAGGCCAGAGAGGAGGAATGCTACAAGCCACAGTAAGAATGAGCTGTATTTAATTTAAAAAAGGGGAGGAGGGGTGTACCCCACAAATGATACAGTAATGAGGATACACAATTAAATCCCATAAGCATGACTGAAGGCTTTCACTGTGTTTGACGTCATCACAATGGAAGGCATAAAAAGTGGAGTAAATCAATGTTGACACAGTCCAATCTAGTCCATTAGGCAAGATGGTGCAAGAAGTCATTTAAATTAAAAGTGCCCTACCCTTACCTAAATGGCTAGCAGACATGGAGAACACCACAGGGAGGGATCCACAGAGCTTTCTCCATGTAGCTATGGAAAATGTGTTGTCGAATGGCACATTGTCAAACACTGGAAAAGGGGCGCCACAATGGACCTCTCTCTTTTTTAAGTACGAATGCTAGATTCAACTATCTCAACTAAGCAGGAAGTGGGTTCTTCTGCTAGGAAGGCCAACCCTAATTCACTTTGTCTTGAAATATATACAGATTGTTTGTAGTAGCTACAGCAATGATATTTTCCTTGGGGTGCCAGGCTGTGTGCAGTATTTTCTTGTTGAAGTCTAGGCTGTCAACACTGATTTCATCTTTCTTTCGCTTGCCACTTGCACACACTTTGCGTGGCTTCAGAACCGTGCGAGGTTTATTGTTTTCTCGTGATGCTTCCAGGGTTATGTCTCGCTTTGTGTTCCGGTCAAACATTCTGAAGAAATTATTGTAAGATCCAGTCATGACAACACTGGAAAAGGAGACAGAGCATCCAGTCAAAAAAGGAACATGAGTTTTTGGTGAACATTTTGCTGGTGAAATTCTGCCTAATGCTCCAAAGCAAGAGCTACTGCAAGCAGATCTGGGTTTAGGGAGAGGGCTGCTGGCACCAACCCAGAGACCAATCACTGGAATAAACTAGGAATATGGTATTAGTTAACTTGTTGTCTATTCATGACTCCTATCATGACTGCCCAAACTGTCACCAAAGTTGAAAGCATCCTCAAGTAAGGCCTGTAGGTAGTAGTGAATGGTCTTAGTTGAAAACATTTACAACCCCAGTCTATGCAGTCCTCCAGACCAGCCAACCAACAACAAAACACAAAACTGTGGTATACACTTCTAAAAAAACAATGCTTTATTCTGATTTACATTATAAGCTACTGATGTTCCCAGGACATGTCAGGTTCAGACAATAGCTTCTTATGAATGCTTTTAAGAAATCTGCTTCAAAGAATATAAAACAAGTAGCATATATCATTTTTATTAAAATAAATCACTTAACCTAAACACTAAGTATATTGTAAGCAAGTATTTTTGACAGATATTTTTATAATTTGTGTAGTTTAGACTGGCATCCCCATGTTACCTGCATTTGTGAGGTCTTAATGGATTTTAATGGATTCTGACACCTAGTCTATAGCTATTTAAAAGGTGTTGCTAGCCAACATTTCTATGGTATTCTTGCCAAAAATGTATAACCTGAATCTAATCACGAGGGAGTATAAGACAACACTCAAATGAAGGAAAATTCTATACAATGAATGGCCTGTGGTTCTAAAACAAGCTGAGATCATGAAAGACAAGAATGAAGAACTGTTCCTGATTAAAGGAGACAATGAGATGGGACAAAGACCACGACTGAGGGAACGTGTGCTATTTACAGGGGTCTGAGCAACTTCACTTTCACTTTTCACTTTTATGCATTGGAGAAGGAAATGGCAACCCACTCCAGTGTTCTTGCCTGGAGAATCCCAGGGACGGGGGAGCCTGGTGGGCTGCCATCTACGGGGTTGCACAGAGTTGGACGCGACTGAAGTGACTTAGCAGCAGCAGTGGGTTAGACAGCAGTGCTGCACCCATGTGAATTCTTCTGCCTTAGATGCCCGCACAGTCATTATATAGGAGAGCATCTTGCCAAAACAAGTTTTCATGTCAGGGAAACAGTTTCCCTATGACGGAAGATGCTGTTTAAACACACGAAGATGAGCTGGCGCAGCTGCGCACTGCACCCTGCTCCAGCAGCACCTTCTCCTTTGTCTCCCTGACGCCTCGGGGGGCAGTGGTGTTCAAAGGCGAAGCCTGCTTGCTCCTCCAGGTTTACTGTGGTCAGCCTACTACCTGGCCTCATATAACCACCAGATAAAAATAATTTAAAAAATCAGACAACAGATAAATGATTCAAGTTCTGTTATCTTCAATAGCAGCATGAAACCTGAATCATTTCAGGCTTCAGTGATAAAACTATTGTTGAATAAAGTAATGAATACCTTGAAAGTAGGTTTAGTGATTCCAGAATTATGTTTTCTTTTAGTATTGTCTGTTCTCCTGGAACATAATGAATGGTAAATAAATACATGGAACAATAGACTGGTTCCAAATCAGGAAAGGAGTATGTCAAGGCTGTATACTGTCACCCCACTTATTTAACTTATATGCAGAGTACATCACGTGAAATGCCGGGCTGGATGAAACTCGAGGTGGAATCAAGATTGCCTGGAGAAATATCAATAACCTCAGATGTGCAGATGACACCACCCTAATGGCAAAAAGCGAAGAAGAACTAAAGAGCCTCTTGACGAAAGTGAAAGAAGAGAGTGAAAAAGTTGGCTTAAAACTCAACATTCAGAAAACTAAGATCATGGCATTTGGTCCCATCACTTCATGGCAAATAGGTAAACAATGGAAAGAGTGACAGACTTTATTTTTTTGGACTCCAAAAGCACCACGATGGTGACTGTAGCCATGAAATGAAAAGAGGCTTGGGCTTGCTCCTTGGAAAAAGCTATGACCAACCTAGACAGCATATTATAAAGCAGAGACATTACTTTGCTAACAAAGGTCCGTTTAGTCAAATGCTATTGTTTTTCCAGTAGTCACGTATGGATGTGAGAGTTGGAAAGTTGAGTGCCAAAGAATTGATGCTTTGGTGTTGGAGAAGACTCTTGAGAGTCCCTTGGACAACAAGGAGATCAAATCAGTCCATCCTAAAGGAAATCAGTTGTGAATACTCACTGGAAGGACTGATGCTGAAGCTGAAGCTCTAATACTCTGGCCACCTGATGCAAAGAACAGACTCACTGGAAAAGACCCTGATGCTGGGAAAGACTGAAGGTGGGAGGAGAAAGGGATCACAGAGGATTAGATGGTTGGATGGCACCACCAACTCAATGGACATGACTTTGAGTAAGTTCCGGGGGTTAAGTGATGGACAGGGAAGCCTGGTATGCTGCAGTCCATGGGGTCACAAAGAGTCAGACATGACTGAGTGACTGAACTGAAATGAATAATACTGACAACCAAAACTGAAAAGATTAAGACTTATCCTTTGAAGTAATGGTACACATTTTGATGACACAGTAAAAAGGAACTGTACTATGGCAAAGCTGTGGATTATAACAAGCCTCATCACTCATGGTAATATGGTTAAAATAATACCTAGAAATTACCTCTTCTCTGCTATGAGGTATTGATGTAGTATCCAGAAAAACTGGTGTGTAAAACTGCAAATGAAGTATCTCCACCTAAATATTTCTAAAACCAATTTAACAGCAAAGTAACAAACACACTGAAATTTCACTATTTTAACTACTGGTATATTAAAAAGGTGATTGATCTGGTCCATTAAAGGGAAAAATTAAAATTTATATATTAACATTATATCTAGAAGTTTCTGGTGTATTTTCACATTTACTTAGTGAAACACAATGTTTAATTTTTATCTCCCAATACTGCTGTAAGATTTCAAGGAAACCATGGGGGAAATGGAGTTGGGAAATGTAATTTATGTCAGTCAAAAAAACACATCGGCCATAAGTAAATGTGGCAATCATACTAGGAGTGAAATAGTAAATTTCTTTCCTCTAATAGAATTCACATTTGAATAAGATGTTCAGTTCAAATTAAAATCAACTTACCTGTCAGATCCATTCCAACAACATTCAAATTTGTCAAATATGCAGTCATTTTCATACAGTGAACAAAGTTTACTTCTGAGGTATTCATGCACCTGGGGGGGGAAAAATTATTATACACACACACAAATGTGTACTTAGCTTACATCACACGATCTACTGCTCTTGAAAGTGGAAAATGATTTAACAAGTCTATCTTTTTAAGAAGGAATATATAAACACATGGATTGAGTGAAGTCACTCAGTCGTGTCCAACTCTTTGTGACCCTATGGATTATACCCACCAGGGTCCTCCGTCCATGAAATTCTTCAGATCATATACATACTTTAATCTCATTAAAACTCAATTCTCAAAACAAAAACTCAATTCTCAAAACAAAAACTCAATTCTCTGAGAAACAGTAAAGGTATTGAGCTCCCCGTTCCACCAATACACATTTTTCTTTCATACAACTGAGAAATATACCCTCCTGGGGATGGCACATTTACTCTTCTTAAGTTTGACTAAAACAGTAGGCCAGAAAATATTTAAAATGGCACAGATGAGACACTGATTAAAGAATATAGAGCAATATTTGAATTTTCCGACACTTGATTTTCTATTGTTGATTAAAAAACATACAATACTGTGGCTTTACTTCCTTTTTAACTACCATTTTGGGGTATAACTAACTGAAGCCTACAGTATCATTAAGTGCATATGTTATACACTGCATGATCCTGCCCTGATCCAGTGATAAATTATATGGTTACTTCACATATGAATCATGGAAATATTTGACACACTTGTTATTACTTCCACACAGTATGTGCTCAGTCACTCAATCATGTCCAACTTTCTGTGACCCTGGGACTGTAGTCCACCAGGCTCCTCTGTCTATGGAATTCTCCAGGTAAGAATACTGGAGTGGGTTGCCATTTCGTCCTCCAGGGGATCTTCCCGATCTAAGGACTGAACCTGCATCTCCTGTGGATTCTATATTGGCAGGTGGATTCTTTACACTGAGCCACCTGGGAAGCCCGTTTCTTATATAGTATCCAAAGCTAATGAAAATGGCTGTTTTTTTAAGTTCAATTCTATATTCACTAGTTTTTCACAAAGGGATCAACTAGAAAATAAATTGAAAAAGTATTCTTAGAAATGATACATTTCTGTATTAATATTAGTAAATTACAAAGCAAAGTTCCAAAGTATTTGTTGTGATCATAAGGGAAAAAAAGGAGTCTCTAGCTCACTGTTCTTTTTCATTTAAATGAGAACCTTAAAATGAAGTAATGACAGAAAAGAACAAGTACTTTCTCAAAGCTTAGAATTCTCTAGTCTTTATGAAACAACCTAACATCATTTTAAGTGTCTGTTTTATCTTTAAGTATAATGGAATGATTCAGACCACTCTGTGTGACATTTTAGGTGAAAATCTGTTAACACAGAGGATTTACAACATTTGTGGGTTAGGACCCACAATGAGTACGTGAGGCAAATAGTAATGTTAACATTACCCTTCAATCACATAACCGGTCAGCTAGATGCTTATACAAACTCAGTGGGAGTTGAATCTGCACCTGCTACAGTGAGTGTGATGTGACTACTCCAATCACTAAGCCAGGTCAGCACAGGTTAAAAGAAACTGCACCCTGTCCCCGCTGTGCACATCTTCATTCTCTTCTCCAGAATAAAGGGACCCACGGGAGCAGCTTGGCTGACGAGGAGAATCCAGAACTGACATTCTACGACAGATGGGCAGCTTCCAAAGCTGTCTGCTGGGTGCTCACAAGCCCCTCTGCTTCAGCTTAAGACAACAGTTACCAGCCAGTTCACCTGACTGGGCGACACGCCAGGGTTAACCTCTCATTCAGCTAGCACTGTCCACACTCTATCTGGGAGCCTCTAGCAGGCCTGGCCATTCTCCCCGCAGCTCTCCCCAGACACCTTAATTCCATCCTCACTTCAAATGTCAATAACAGTAGTAAAAAAGTTATTATTGAAACAAATTGGTAGCTTTACATTTTAATTGTAAAACTACATAGAAAACACAATCTATAAAAGTAGGTATAAATTTAACATAAGGAAAAGCAGTGCATTCATGGATCTCTGAAGGAAAAAGCCCAATGGTGAACACGCACTTTGTACTGGGATTAACACATATAGGCTATATACTCATTGAAAGAAAGAATTCCAAATACCTGGTATGTTTCCACAGGCCTGTTTTCCATATTTAAGTCCCAAATTTTGACTGACAAATAGTCTCTAGTCATCATATATCGACCACTATGGCTGAATTTTACATCAGAAATTGAAGAGATGATTTCAGAAAAAAAAGACCTGTTACTGGGATCTTCAGGTTCTTCAAACACTAAAAACAAGCACAATAGGTTGGGACCATCTGTAATTACTCTGGCCTGGACAAAGCATTTACATAAAACATCATTCACAAACTTCCTAGCAGTGAGCTAAAAATAGGCTAGTAAAGAACTGGAAAACGTCTCTAAGAACATCTGTAAGACTGTAACCTCCCTGAGAGTGTTTCTTAGGAGAATGAGGATGACCCAACACTGAAGCTGAAGAGGCAGAAGCACATTATGCAGCACAGCACGTCCCAGAGTCGCACGGCTAATCCACCAGAACCAGACTCGGCTGCCACATCTGGCATGTGTCAGGTGTGTGGTCCTACATACACCTCACTGACTTTGCCTGTACCGTCACCACGAGACACAGACCACCTTCGCCATTCCCATGCATACCCAAAGTTTTGAGTGGTCAGGTAAAATTAGTTTGATAAGAAGTATGTTAACAGTCTTTGTAAGTTTTTAAAAAATTCAACATGAAGGTAAGAATAATGCAACCCCTGAATTTCTTAACCTTGTACTCTTCAAACTTAAACGAGTCAAAGAAACCTCTTCTCAGGAAAAACTCTTCCTAGGAAGCCCAAAACAGGAAGGAAGGGGGTGGGGAGAAGAGAGAAGGGAGGCAGGGAAGAGAGGAAATGTTCTACTTGCAGACAGGACTGGGGAACCCAACCCAAGTTCCCAAAGAATAGCACTCTATTAAAGTACATCCACTGGTACTCAACAGACGTACCCCACAGACAGTCTTCTGTGTTCTTCCAGTAGAACCTGTAAGGTCTCAGGCTGAGTCAGGCAGCTTACCAAAAGGTACAGGAGGTTAAGACTCAGGTGCTGTGCTTAGCCGCTCAGTCCTGTCTGACTGGGCAACACCATGGACTGTGGCCCGCCAGGCTCCTCCACCATGGGACTCTCCAGGCAGGAATACTGGAGAGGGTTGCTATGCCCTGCTCCAGGAGATCCCCCCAACCCACTGACTGAGCCCAGATCTCCTGCACTGCAGGTGGATTCTTAGTATACTGTTTGAGTCACCAAGGAAACCTATGTACATGTAGTTACCATGTCTGAAGACAAACAGAAAATGTTATCATTTGAAAATAAACTTACGTTTAGAATGCCTATCACAGAGGGCGGATGCCCTCATGTCACATAACCGAATTGTTCCTTTACTGCTGCTGTATACAAATGTGTTACAGCTGTTTGGATGGAATTCTGCAGCTGTAATCACCTCTGTCAGCTCTTCCATATTGGCAGGCTTGATATCCACAATATCTGGAGAGCATTTTATTAAGGAATTTCCACTTAAAAGAAAGGTCAAGTATAATTTTATATTTCTCAGATCTACAGCTCATTCACAGACACACGTATTAATTCTATTTTAGAATGTAGAGGGGTTTTTTTCCCTGAGTATGATATAAATCCCAGAAGACATAAACAAAGATTGATAGGCCATCATCCTAAATATTAAGAACTTACCATATTTCCAAACAAAACAAAAGGAAAAATCTGCAAGGCAGCACAACGGGGAAGCTGCACACAAACAATGGAGCTGATTTACTTGATATTAAGAAGGTGCTTAAAAAAAAAAAACTCCAATAAGAATACATGCAAATCCAAGAAAATTTTGGAAAAGAGCAAAAAGATGGTTGAAAAAATATGAAAAGTCTACTAAGGACGAAAGAAGCAAATGAAAACAAGAGGCCCTTTCACTGACTAGACCACTAAAGGTACAGGAAAACAGGCTCTTCGTGTGCATTACAGGCAGACCTTGTTGCTTTGCTTTGCTTTACCGGGCTTCACCTATCAGTTCACTGCACTTCACCTATGATTTACTGCATTTTTTATAAATTGATGTTTTGTGGGAACTGCGCATCAAGCTAGCCTATCAAACACCATTTTCCTAACATCAGCTCAAACCTTTACGTTATTATTACATTTGTTTCAGTGATCTGTGATCAGCTCAGCTATCTTTGATGTTACTACTATAATTGTTTTGGGGTGCCATGAACTACACACATAAGGTGGTGAATTTAGTCAACTGCTGAAAGGACAACCAAGGGCTTAGAACATTACATAAACTTAGTTGATAAAGCAGTGGCAGGGTTTGAGAGGGCTGATTCCAGTTTTGAAAGAAGTTCCACTGTGGGTGAAATGCTGTCAAACAGCACTGCAGACTACAAAGAAATCATTTATGACAGGAAGAGTCAAAATTGATGTGGCAAACTTCACTGCTGCCTTATTTCAAAGAAAACTGCTAGAGCTACCCTAACCTTCAACAATCACCACTCTCATCAATCAGCGACCTTCAACGAGGCAAGATCCTCCAGCAGCATAAAGATTACCGCTCGCTGAAGGTGCAGGTGATGATCAGCATTTTTCAGCAGTATTTTTAAACTAAGGTATACACTTTTTTTTTTTTTAAGACATAATGCAACTACATACTTTAACAGACTACAATATAGCGCTAACATTTATATGCACTGGGAAACCAAGTAATTCGTGTGACTTAATTTTAGGGCAGTATTCACCTTATTCTTGTGGTCTGCAACTGAATCTGTAGTATCTCTGAGGTATGCTTGCACTGGTAGAGTATGAACTATAGTACAGTGTTAATTTTTCAAATGATATCTATTTGGAAAGATATACATTAATAGCAGTCATGATAATGGCCATTTATCAAGAACTTAAGTACTTAAAAACAAACATGTATATACATTTCTATATATGTGTGTGTGTGTGTGTATCTCGTAATCACAGAAAATTTCTAGGAGGATAACATAAACAATGAGAAGTATTTAGACCATCATGCATCATGACTTGTACGAATCCTTTTCCAACCTTAATGAGATACTTTTATAATTAAAAACACTTTAAAGATAATACTCCACATATTTGTTTCTGTTACAAGAAACAGCTATTAAAATTTTTTTTTCTATTTTCATAGGTACAAAGAGAAAAATTCGTTATAATTCCAAGAATCCAAGTTTTAAATTGATACATTATACCTTTTATCAAATAATTTCACCCAGTGTTAAATAACTCATACACAAAAAAAGTGCTATAAAATAATAAGCTACTATATAAGAATCAAAACACACTAAGGAGAGAATGAAGCTAATTCCAGTATGAGGATAACATGCCTTCTTTACCTAACACCAAAAAAGGAAACCAAATGGATACTAAAACTCCTGTCTGTTATTTCCAGATGCCAAAGATTAATCCGCAAATCATCTGCAGATAAATATGTTTCATAATCACTATTAATAGAAATTGAGTTGATGTGATATGTATGAGCATTGGCAAATATTCTTCGTGGACTGGCCTCAACCATTAGATCCATGGGCCGAAAGACTGGCACCTGTCAACAAGACATGAAAAAGAAGTGATTACAAAACACTCCATTTCTACAAGAGGACTGAAGGCTCAGGAGACTTCATTACTCCAGTTTCTGAGGTAACATTAAACAGCATAATACTACACAAATTTAGTTTTATAAAGCAACTGATATTGATTGCTTGAAGTGTTGACATGGGAAGAAAAATGAAAAACAAATATGCCTTCCTTTACAGACAGCAATACTATCAAAATTTGTAGTTTTTCCTAGTTTCAATCTTTTGTTTGAAAGACTTGCAAAGCTAATAAATGTTTATAATTTGCAAAACAGAAAAAGAGACACAGATGTACAGAACAGACTTTTGGACTCTGTGGGAGAAGGCGAGGGTGGGATGTTTCGAGAGAACAGCATTGAAACATGTATATTATCTGTGGTGAAACAGATCACCAGCCCAGGTTGGATGCATGAGACAAGTGCTCGGGCCTGGTGCACTGGGAAGACCCAGAGGGATTGGGTAGAGAGGGAGGTGGAGGGGGGATCGGGATGGGGAATACATGTAAATCCATGGCTGATTCATGTCATTGTATGGCAAAAACCACTACAATATTGTAAAGTAATTAGCCTCCAACTAATAAAAATAAATGAAAAAAAAATAAATAAATAAAGTGGCTAAAAAGGAAATCAGCCCAAAGCATCAAATTCTTGGTATTTCTCATTGCAACTAGAAGATTTAGTCCATTTTTACTTTTTTGATCTCCAAAAAAGTTAATCTTGAAACTTAACCTTCTAATAGCTGATAACCAAACCATAAGAACAGGAGAGTGTGGTGGCATAGTAAAAAACAAAACAAATCAAAACACAGTCTTGTGTTGAGTCCTGGTTCAGCCCCTGGCCACAGTGAGACTCGTCTGTAGGTCGGGATCTGTTTAAAATTTGAGTCTTTAATGTTTTCTCTGGTTACAGAATCTTGGGAAGCAGCAGAGTGTAATTATTCCTATTCATGTTCTGTTGAGGATCTAGACTATATAATAACAGTACAGAAGACTATTCATTGGAATCAGAATTTTTTTTTAACATGTACTTACACGTAGTGTAGTGACTGTAGTAGGATCTCTATACCTTCCATCTTCCTCTTTCAAGTTATACCCTTCCGGTCTTTTGTCCCTTTCACTGATTTTCCATAACTTTATTGTTTTATCTGGGGAAAAAATAAAGAAAGTCTTAAAAAATGAGAGATTAACCTTGACAGAAGAAAAACATTTTAATATCTATTTAAACATGTGATTTCATATCTGACCCAAAAGGATCCCAAGAATAAAATCCCTGACCTGACTTAATAAAACACAAACTTTTTACTACCAGGTGAATAAAAGCATCTGTACATATAAAAATAGCACAGAAATAAAAAATCTGTTTATGGCACTCATTAAATATCATTTAATATTAAAGTCAGGTCACAGCCAGGTCCCTACCCTTCAAAAATTATTATAGCTAGAGTGGGCGGGGGAAACTGTGTGTGTGTGTGTGTGTGTGTGTGTGTGTGTGATTATAGCTAGAGGGGGCAGGGGAAACTCTGTGTGTGTGTGTGTGTGTGTGTGTGTGTGTCATTATAGCTAGAGGGGGCGGGGGAAACTCTGTGTGTGTGTCTGTCCATCCCTTGGAGGAGGGCATGGCAAGTATTCTTGCCTGCAGAATCCCCATGGACAGAGCAGCTGGCGGGCTACAGTCCATGGGGTCACAGAGTCGGACACGACTAAGTGACTAAGTACATGCTTAGTCATATGTCTATACATGCGTAACGCTTAATATTAAACTTTTACACAAAAAAGCAAAGTCGGTTAAAATGGCCTAGGTGTCAGCCACTCTGTCATGTCTAGCTCTTTGCCACCCCACGGACTGTACAGCCCACCAGGCTCAGTTCTTCCTAGTTCACGGATTTCTCCGGGCAAGAATACTGGAATGGGTATCCATTCCTTTTCCCAGGCTATCTTTCCGACATAGGGATGGAACCTGGGTCTTCTGCACTGTAGGCAAATTCTCTACCATATGAGCCACCAGGGACTATTTAGAATAAAAATGGTAAGGTTATCTATCTCCCTTGGTCCCACACTTCCTAGCAGATGCTCTCAAAAACTCCACAAACTTCTTAACAGGTATGGATGGATCTGTTTAAAATCTTTCTTTTCCTCTGTTATATTTGTGATTCAATTCAAGTAAGTACAAGGGCCTGAAAATAGTTTACCAATTAAAAGCATACGTCCCCAAGTCCTTCAAGACAAAATTATTCAGGATCGAGAATATATAGTGTTTTTTACAATAAGCTTTGCCTCCGAAGTAAGTCTAGAGTTAGAGAAAAGTTGCAAAGAGCACTCAGTGTTTCCATATACTCTTCACTCAGTTTTTTCCTAATATCAGCATACATTTGTTAAAACTAAGAAATTACCATTCCATGTTACCCCATTCGCTAGACTTCAGACTTTACTCTGACTTCACCAGGTTTTCCACCAACGCCTCCTTTCTGTTCCAGGATTCAAACAACACTGTGTGTAGCTGTCAAGTCACCTTAGTTTCTCTGCAACAATTTCTCAGACTTTCTTATTTTTCTTCTTCCTGACAGTTCTGAGAAGCACTGGCAAAGTGTGTGGAATGTCCGTCCACTGGGCATGTCTGTTGTTCCCTCATGATCTGATTGGGATCACGGGGTATCAGAAGAGCTGAGAGTGAAGTACATGTATGCACAGTACTGACGTGACTTCCACTGGTGATCACTTGGTTAGGAAAGAAACTGCCAGGTTCCTCCACTGCACACTCAGTGTCTCCCCCTTGGAAATGAGGCACTAAATCCATCCATGTCTGATGGGACCAGTTACAGTCGGGCAAGCAGGAGTGTCCATCCACATGTTATTTGGAATTCTCTGTAACAAGCATCCTTTCTCCCCACTTATTTATTTACTCAATCAGCCATCTACATCACAATGGAATCAAGCACATTTATTTAACTCTGTGTGCCCAAGTGGCCCAGTGTAAAGAATCCACTTGCCAACACAGGAGATGCAGGTTCAATCCCCAGGTCAGGAAGATCCCCTCGAGTAGGAAATGGCAACCCACTCCAGTATTCTTGCCTGGAGAATCCAATGGACAGAGGAGGCTGGTGGGCTACAGCCCATGGGGCTTCGAAGAGTCAGACACAACTGAGCATGCATGCCCATTATAAGCTTAAAACTGCACTTACAAAATGCCACATCTTAATGGCCCTTCATAAACAAATGGGTATACCAGAATATGAAAAGCAGTGTACAGAGTACTTTGTAGTGCTCCATCATATAGAGACATGGCAGGACCTCCGCCAGCCTGGCCACCCTCTGCCCAGTGGAGAAGCATGCGTAGCACCACTGTGGGTGCCCCCGGCAGAGATGACATGTACACAGAGAACAATGGCCAGTTTACTGGCTTGTGGCTGACTATTGCATCTGACGCCTATGTAACTGGGGTTTTCAATTATACTGCAGTTAAGGTATATGTGTTTTCTATGTGCCATTTGGTTTACATATATTTATATAAATTAGGTAAAGAACGACAAATTTTAAGAGTATTTAACCTGTCCGCAAATCTATCATATAAATGAGCCATGCCTGAATTCTACATTTTGGGAGAAATTATCATCTAAAGATTATGAGGATGAACCCCCTCCAACACCACCACACACACGTTCCCATGATTTCTTATGGCCTGCTCAAATTTGTCATCCTTATTAAAGATCCAGATAAAGAAATCACAATAAACTTATCAAACATTTCAGATAAGATGTAATTAGTTTGTGGTTCCCAGTAATGTTACAGAAAAAAAAAAAAAGAAAGAAAAAGAAAAAAAATACTGGGTAAACAGATTTTTTAAACAAATTAAACTTCAGAACAAAAATTTTAAGATAATAAAATCTGTGCCTTAGAGTGTGCTAAAAACTTTTAATGGCATAAACAGAAGACCAAGAAGTACTACACAGTATCAGTGCAGTGCTTGTGAATAGGCAGGTTGGGAATTAAAAAAAAAAAAAAAAAATCAAAACTTTTATGCTCTACAGTATTTTTAAAAACTTTTCTTGGCTGTGCTGCTGGGCTTGCAGGTTTGTTGTTTTCTTTTTTAAAAAGATCTATTTATTTATTTATGGCTACACTGGGCCTTGTTACTGTGAGCAGGCTTTCTCTACTTGCAGCAAGCGCTTGCAGGGGTGGGGGCGAGGCCTACTCTCTGGCGTGGTGTGCAGGCTTCTCACGGTGCTGGTCTCTCTTGTGGAGCATGGGCTCTGGGGTGCTTTAGCGGTTGCAGCCCACAGGCTCTAGAGCAGAAGCTCAGTAGTTGTGGCACAAGGGCTCAGTTATTCCACAGCATGTGGGATCTTCCTGGACCAGGGAGCGAACTCGTGTCTCCTGCACTGGCAGGCAGATTCTTTACCACTGAGCCACCAGAGAAGTCCAGCGGTTACTTTTACCAGGAATTTTGGGCCTGTAGTTGGAGGGACATGAGAATAATCAAGCTCCAAAAACCTGCACACAAGAGTATGTACATATACTCATTTTCTGTGAAGAGGGTTATTAGACTCCTCAGAGAGAATTGTTAGAGTTAAAAAGTTAAGAACCACTGCTCTACCTGTTTCCTGACACTGTGAATACTGATATCCAAAGTGTTTCAGAAGCTCAGAGTCCCAGTATTCCCCTCACCACAGAGGGTTAGAACAGGGAAAACAAATGCTACCAAGTTTCCTTTGTAGATGTGTGGCTTTTACATACAATCCAAAAAGCTTCTTATTAATAAGCTGTTAAGACAACCTATTCACAAGTGAACTTTTATCAGTCATATGTTCAAAGACCCATGGTCAACAGATTTTAGAGCTGGATGTTTTTGCAACATAGAGAAACTGAAGAGAAATCTGAGAAAGGCAAAGGAGGTTAAAGAGAAAGAGAATAAAGTCACTTGAAGAAACATTAAATGAATAAAGTTATAAGAAGATGACTATGAAATTATTTAAGTAAAAACCATCTGGGAAATACTTGCATAGTGATGATCACAGAAAACCAATGCAAAGATGAAGATTAATTCTGATTACTCAAAGTTGGAACGTTTGCTCCCATTTTCCATCAGTCTCCCCAGTAGTTTTCTAACCTTTCTGTGAGTATAAAGACCCATTACACTATGAAGAGAGAAAGTACAGATATTATGCTGTCTGTCAGAGAAAACTATACCAGATAATATAGAGATACTGCTCAGATTTAACAGAAGTTAACATTTTTCCTATTTGCCTTCTCCTTTTCAAAGAATAAAGCTTTTCAGATGCAGCTCAAGTACTTCTCCTCCCATCCCTTTTCCTATTCTCAGCACTCCCAGATACTGTGGTATGTAAAATTTTGATACTTGTTACATTCTTCCACATTGGACTCTACTTTTAGCACATAAAATAATACAACTACCATCCCAAAAGCTGTGTTTTACTTAGCATTCATTAATAACAACAAAAAACCCCAAACATGTGCAATGCATTGTGTATTGCCCTTAAAAATAAGCTGTATTACTAATCAATGATTTTTCAAATTTACATACTCCTATTTGGGGAACACTGTTTATTCTGCCCACACAAAAACAGTACTTAGACTCACATGACCCCTGACCCAGTCCCTGGAATTTCCAGTGGTCTTTCCTCCCACTGAGCTCTTGCCGAGTTCAGTGTCTAGAAAAGCTGGGCTGATTATATGATGCCTTATTTATTTCACATCACAGAGGAAACCTGCATGGATGACATGCAGAGATATAAATGAAAACTGAGAGATGAAATGGGGTTTGCTTTCAAATAAGACTGAAAAGGCAGGGTAAGAAGTACCAGCGAAACACAGCTGGGGATGAACTGAGAACTGCTGAAGCTGGGTGTTTGGTATATGGGACTTCATTATGCTACTCAGGCTTGTATTTTAAAAATCCCCCTCTATAAAAAATAAAACAATTTAGCCTGTAAGAAGTGAACTGCCAAAATTACTATGAGCAAACACACCTCCTGAGACATTTACTTCCAAAGCAGAAACACATACTGCATGCGCGCTTAGTCGCTTCAGTCGTGTCCGACTCTCTGCGACCCTATGGACCACAGTCTACCAGGCTCCTCTGTCCATGGGATTCTCCAGGCAAGAACAGAGAAGTGGGTTGCCATTTCCTTCTCTACAATAATACATATTATTTGATGTCAAAGAGCAGTACCTGAAGTGCTATTTGAAAAAACTTAAAGTTAACTGTACAAATCTAAACTGAACCAAGATTAGAAACCGATGTACAACACAGCCTCCATTTACAATGCTGTAAATTACATGCTTAAATCATTATCTCTATGTATTTTTCTTTTAATAAGAAGAGAGGAAAATGCAGTTCATGTTATCAGCCAGTGGTATCATTTTGTGGAATGCACTTCCAAGAATTTGACACAGTAGGTGAGAAGGCCTAAGGTGGATGAAGCCAGCACTTAATGTTTTCTACTGTGTCAACCAAAGTCACCTGAGTTTGGATTCTGCAAGTGCTAAAGAATGGTGAGTTCTAGATGCTAATATCTGATTTTACTAATACCAAGAGGATGTGAAAATGGAAGTCTCCCCCAATCCTTGTTCCAGCATCAAGAAGCTTCTAATTTAAATTTTTACAGACTGGCTACCCAAAACACCTGAAGTACTCCTCAACCATGCTAATGACTCTCTCTTAGACCCAAATCCACAGGGATAAGCCAAGTCACAACTCAGGTAAAAATAAGAACAAAAGGAAATGACCCACTTCTTAACCTGTCTTAAAGGACTTTAAATTCTGATAGAGACATTATATAATTCTAACCTTCATTTAGTAACTCTTCCTACAGAAACAAGACAGTATGGCAATGAGGCAACTCCAGTTTGTGTCCTTCTTGAACGAGGATCAAGTAAGACGAGTGCTCTCCTAGAGTGTCCTGGAGTGGGGACCGTCCTTTGACAGTGTTTTGCATTTACAGTATGAAATACTCTTTGGAGAGTTAGGCACACTTAAAAAGGAAGCGGGAAGGAAATGAACACATACTGAGCACTCACTGTGTACACCAGGAGTCATCGGCTGTACTCACCTCAACCAGGTGGTAACGCAAACCCACCACCCAGAGTGTGCAGACGAGGAGACCTGAGCAGGGTCAGCAACCCGCCCAAGCCTCCTACGCCAAGAAGGAGCAGGAACAGGATCTGACCCAAAGCAAATGTAAATCTCATTCTTTTTACTACAAACTGTGTGTGTACTAAAGAACAAGGACACCTGAGGAGCTCTTTCTGAGAATTTAAAAACTGAAAGAAAATAAAAAAGGAAAGACAAAAAAAGAAGAGTTTACATTCTATATGGGGAAGAAATATTTCCAAATGTCTATCTCCAGAGCCCTCTTAACAATTACTCTTCTTTGAACAGGGGAAAGGAACCCACAGGACATGTGCACACAGCAGGTTTATGAAAAGAAGAAATGTACACTCACCGTTGGTAGACAATAAAAACTGAGCAGCATTTTTCTGGGGCAACCACCTAATTTTGTTGATCTTTTCTTCTATTTCTAAACTTTTCAAGTAGTCAAACTCTGGTTCATGGCTCTGAAAGGTGCTGTAAACATTATATTCTCCTCTGCTATGAGACTGGATTTTGTTCTAAAATGGAAACAAAAATATTTGGACCGGTTGAGAAATATTTCAAATTAATCAAACACTTAACCAGTTCTAACAGACCTTGTATCATCTTATATACAATTCTATTGTTTTTTGTATTTAAAGCTTCCAAGGAATAAATACAAATGCTTGAAAGATAAATCCCTTTACTTAATTAGGCCCAATTTATTAGGAAAAATGATATTAAAATATGGATCCTTTTGACTGCTACTTTACCATTATATATGACATACTTAATAGAGGACTACTGAGCATACATAACAAGTTTCATCCAAAAAGTAAAGACTAAATAAGAAAAACTCATCAGAAACAGCAGAAAGAAGGATGAGGCACACCTTCTTTCTCTGCCTTTCTCATGCCTGCCTTTAGGTCATTTCACTGCTGGAAAGCTCTTGAAGAGAAGAGCCCTCATAAGTGCAACGGCACATTTGACTCCAACCTCCCCCACTCAAGACCACATTTACAGGGCTGTTTTACTCACTGAAACCACATCCAACTCTACTCAGCAACAAACACTAACCCTCCTTAAATTATCTTTCTTAATTATGAGCCTAGCACACACCAATGATTTATTTCATTTAGTATCAGTGCGAATGAATATAATTTAAGCTATTGGAGAGAGACTACTTGTGAACTTCTTCAGTTAACACTAATATCTTAGCAAAAATGAAAACTGTAACCATTTCTAGAGTTTCACTTACTAATCCATCATCACACAATCAAAAACCTTTCCACCAAAAACATTAAATGTCTAGTTCAAAGAACCAATGTAAAAATAGTTTAAAAGAAAGGTAGTATTTATAATCAACTATTTTAAGTAAATATGAATTAACAAATGAAATGTTTAAGATGAAGTGATACTAAGAATGGCCTGTTGGTCATTATTATTACTCTCCTTATAAAAAGAAAATCTTACTGAATCATTATCTCATAAGCATAGGTTTTAGGTTGTTTTTTCCAGTAGCTTGATTATCTGGATTGATCATTCATGGTCACAGTTGTATTTGGATTAATTATTATTGAGTGCGTTTACCAATACTGAGAATGCAGAACACATCACAGAACATAATGCACACTGGGGATATGGAAAGGGTAAAATTCAAACTGAGAATCTTGGTCTCATTATAATACTCTTACACCAAATCTAATAACCCAACCCATTTAATAGCTATATGCCAATATCTCTTTAGAAGAAATTCCATATATCTTCCACTGAAAATTACTCAGCCTCAAAAAATTTGTCATATTATTCTCCAAGAAAGTTACAATCAACAGCAATTCAATTTTTAATATGAATGCTATTTTTAATGTAAGCAAAAGACTACAGTACTATGTACACTGGGTCCCAGAGATATACAGAGATTTAATAACACAGAATCTCTGCCTTCAGGTAACTTGTGTATATGAAACTTTAGTCAAAAGTAGAAACTAAAGTCCATATAATTCAGGTAGGCCTGAATTCAGACAAAAATGGAAGTGCTGGACCAGGATGGTCTTTTCACTAAATAGTTTTTGGTTAATTGGTTATTCATATATTCAATATAATAAAACAAACCCTGACCCCTACTACACCCACCTTAAGCCACTCATATAAACTGATTCCAGGTGAATCAGGAATATACCTGTAAATGCTTCTAGTACAACACCATCCAAGAGAGCTCTCTGCAACAATGGAAACAGTCCTCATCTGCGCTGTCCAATATGGCAGCCACCAGTCATATGTGGCTGTTGAGCACCAGAAATGTAGCCACTGTGACTAAGGAAGTGAAGTTTACATTTAACTAATTAAATCCTAAATAGCCACATGGAGCTAGTAACTACCGTACTGGAAAGCACAGATCTAAACAATAACGGGAATATATTATCTTCCTGGACCTCGGGGTAGAGAAGTATTTCTTTTACAGGAAAGAAAACACAGTAAGTCTAGAGAAAAACATAGATAAACTGAATTATATTAATAACCTCTACTTATGAGAATATCATTCAGAAAAATAAGACGGTAAGTCACAGAATTGCAGATACTTCCAACAAATACAACTGACAAAGGGTTAATATTCAAAAGGTGCTAAGCCTACACATCAGTGAGAAAAACAACAGACAATCCAGTAGAAAAAAGTGCAAGAAATTTTAGTAGGTACTTCACAAAAGATGATACCCAATGGCCAACAAACCCATAAAAAGATGCTGAAACTCAGTATTAATCAAGAAAGTACAAATTAAAACTATAACAAGACACCCTCATAATCTCAAAATGTTTAAATTATAAAATCACAAAGCATTGGCAAAGACGTGGAAGAGCCAGAATTTTCACACATTGTTCATGAGAATAAAATGGGCAGAACCACTTTTTACTATTGTTCGGTTGCTCAGTCACGTCTGACTCTTTGCGACCCCATGGACTGCAGCACACCAGGCTTCCCTTATTACTATGTTGTTGTTGTTTTTTTTTTTAACTATGTTATCTTAACAACTTTTTATTCTTTATAGCTGAAAACTGAACCAACCAAAACATACGCATCTGTAACAGAATGGATAGATTGTGGTACAGAAATACAGAAGACCACAATATAGTAATGAAAGTGAGCAAATTATTACACCAACAAAAACTGAGCAAAAAGGCCAGATACAGAATATTTAGTGTAGATTCCAAACAGTTCTAAAACTACAGGCCAAATTAAGTGTTAAAAAACGTATAAGGAGGAAAGAGAAAGGAGTTGCTTGGAAGGGGAATGAGGAGGGTTGATGGAAGTTGGGAAGTTCTGGCTCCTGACTGAGATATCTGCTGCATGATAATCCACTAGTGTTTTGTGCATTTTTCTGTGTATATTTCAACACAGTTAAAAAAAAAATAGCATACAAATTGTGTAGCCACTTTGAAAACAGTATGGGGGTTTCTCAAAAATGTAAATAATAGGGACGTCCCTGGCATTGCAGAGGTTAAGACTATGCTTCCACTGTAAGGGCCATGGGTTCAATCCCTGGTTGGGAACTAAGATCCCATATGCCACATCGAGGAAAAAAAAAAAGAACTACTGGATGATCCAGCAATCTGGGTATAAATCCAAAAGAAGTAAAGAGGAACCTCAAAAGACATTATTCAGAATAGCTAAGAGGCAGAAATAACCTAAACGTTCACTGATGGAAAAATGAATAAAGAAAATGTGGTAGGTGGGTATATGCACACACATGTGTATACACATATAAATTATTCAGCCTTTAAAAAAAAAAAAAAAAAAAGGAACTCCTGTCATAGGCTACAACATGGATGGACCTTAAGGACATTATGCTAAATAAAATAAAGCCGGTCATTAATGATAAGTACTGCACAATTCCACTTATATACATGGATTGTCTAAAGCAGTCAACTTCACAGAAACAGGAGGCAGAACGGTGACCGTCAGGGACTGGAGGGAGGTGGATGGCAGGAAGCCGCTGGCCAGCGGGCACAGAGTCCAGTCACACTGGGGGTCTGCTGCACGGTCGTGTGCATGTGGTTGGCGAGACTCTGCTGCACACATGGGAACTGCTGGGAGTCGAATGCTATACTTAATGCCACAGATAAACACAGTCCAGCACACAAAAACAAAATGAAAATTACAACAACACATTCAAACAGTTATCTGTGAAGTGACAGGTGAATGGCAGCACATCATGCAAATAAAAGTTAATGTGTGCACTGCTGCGCACCTATGTGCATGTTTGCGTAAGTAAAGGGCCTGACTGTGGTCTCTAGTGGTAGCGTCATGAATTCAAGTATGCCCCTGAGGTTCAACGAAACCAAAACAGAAAACAGCAGTAAAATCCAGTGGTGTTAGAGCCAAACAAACATTTGGGATGAGAATTAGAACTTCATTTCTTACACAAAAATAAATTTCAGAGGGAAGAATCAAATGTTTAAAAAGTAAATAAAAGAAGCTAAGAGAAAGTACAATAGTGAATTTCTATATAATTCTCAAGTGAAAAGGAGCTTCTAAGTATAAAAGTGAAAGCAAAGAGCAAAGAAAGGTTGACTTTTGACAAGGTAAGAAGAAAAATATTTAAAAGCTTTTAAAAAAGCATACTAGGGAGAAAAGTGCATCATAAGACAAGATTACTACCTTTCATGTGTAAAAAATGTTACTATCTTTTCAAGTCCTTAAAAATAATTAGAAAAATATTAACAGTCTCCCCCTTGAGACATGAAAAGGCCAACAGTTGGTAGCTTACCTAAAAAATGGTCAGCAAATATATAACTATTCATTGTTAGCATGCAAAATTAAAGAATAATGTTTTGCCTTTAAACAGATGAAGAATTTAAAAAATGATAATGATCACCGCTTTACTGATGAGAATATGGACAAAAATTATACACTACAGACAGAAGTATAAATTTACACAGCTTTTCTGGAGAATAATCTGTCAATACTTATTGAAAGCCTTAAAAGATGTACTCAACAATTCCACTTCGAAGTATAACCGAATGAAAGACAATGTACGCAAAGCCGTGTTAACACGGGTTATGGGCGCCAAGTCTCTGCACAGTGGGAAGTCCAGGCGTAACTCGTTCTTGGTCCTCTGAATTGTGGATCCAACCACCCATGGAGATGTGTAGGTTACAGTTAGCACAGGTGATCCCTGAACAGCGCAGGACTGCTCTCACATGTGTGTTTTAATAGTGAATACAACTGTACTATGTATCAGGGGACGCAGACAGTGACCATAAATTATACAGGGATTAACTCCATGTTGTTCAAAGGGTTAACTGTAACGCTTTAAAATGTTATAAAATCTAAAAAGGTTCAAGTGCTGATTCAGCCTATATAGCTACCCAGAATAATTTAGTTCTAAACCATGACACAGAATAAGAGCAAGGCACAGAGCAATTTTAATTACTGGGAATATTAAGAGGTAAGACTGAAACTAGGAATCGAGAGGACAGACAGCTGAACAAGAGAGGTGCTTGGACAAGTTAATGGCTATGAATGAGGGCTACAGCCCAGGTCTCTACACTCTCAAGGCTTCCTAACTCCAACTTTTCTGTCACTAAACTTGTACAAAGAAAACATCATTCCTTAATGGCTGTTATTAAAAAGCCTGAGGACCAACTCTTTTCTCATTACTATAAAGGAAACTGATTTTCTTGATTCATACCACTTAGATTCATTACTTAGAGGAGTTAAGACTTGTTTTTCATTGTGGATATTCATCCCAATTTATATCGAATTAGCTTTTTTTTTTTAACCCACTTGACTAGTTGTGCGATCTTAGAAAAGGCATTTAACTTAGGTCTCAATTCACTTATAAATTTGTAATAAATTGAGATGTAGTAAGTCAGCATAACATCTCTGTTATTTTACTGTGAAGATTAGTAAGATTTAGGGAGCTTGGCAGGGAGTGTGGCACATCAACTGTTGTTGCTAAACCCGGGTCAGAAAGGGGAATGCAATGGGCAGGGAATCGGGAGTAACAGCAAGGGCTCTAGAGGAAGAGTTCACGTCGTTGTTAACGGTATGACTTCTGACCAGTAACCTGTCTGAGCTTCTCCATTTCTTTATTGGTAAAAGCAGATTGCATTGCCAGGAGTTGCAAATCTAGGGCCCACATACTACTCAACTCTCAAGAGAACGCTACCCTGTCACCCTAAAACAGCAGGCTCTGTTCCTTCACATTAATAAAAAATACACTAAGCCAAGCCCTTTGTATACATGATATTAAATTCTATTAAAACAATATCGTGTGGCTGAGTCTCATTCTAGTTTTTCCAAATAATTTAGAAAAGGGAATACAAACATATAAACAATACCATCCAACTTTTGAGATAAGCATGCTAAAGGTTTCTTCTAAATCGTGTTAAGTTTTGGGAATACTACATGAAGAACAGAAAAGTGAGACAGAAATCCTAGTAAGTAACCAGAAGTGGTAGAAAACATAAAACAAAGGCTGCATAACAATCCAGAGAAATCAGTTAAGAACAACCATTCTGTTCACCTTTCTCCTTAAGTCTCTTAAAAATGTTAACCCTCCCCCAACATTTTAGCTTATATGTATCAAAAAGCCTCAGAGAAACCAGAAGGAGGTCTGAGCAATCCAAAGCCAACAGGAAACCAGTTACTTCAACAAGTGCTGACCACCTCCTATGAGCATCCCTAGAAATAAAAGATCCCTTAAAAAGTATGGAACACCAGTCTGGCAGCTGCTTGGGCTCTCCCTCCACATTACCATCATCAGAAAGAATATTGCCCCATCCACTTTGATGTCAAAAGCTATTATTTAGGCTGTTACAAAAGCACTGTAGTTTTGCACCTGTTGAACTTTGCCGTTTTGATATTGGAATCAATTCAGTTCAGTCTCTCATCGTGTCAGACATTTTGCAACCCCATGGACTACAGCATGGCAGGCTTCCCTGTCCATCACCAACTCCTGGAGCCTACTCAAACTCACATCCATCAAGTTGGTGATGCCATCCTACCATCTCAGCCTCTGTAGTCCCCCCCTTCTTCTCCTGCCTTCAATCTTTCCCAGCATCAGGGTCTTTTCCAATGAGTCAGTTCTTCACATCTGGTGGCCAAACTACTGGAGCTTCAGCATCAGTCCTTCCAATGAACACTCAGGACTGGCTTCCTTTAGGATTGACTGATTTGATCTCCTAGCAGTCCAAGGGACTCTCAAGAGTCTTCTCAACACCACAGTTCAAAAGCATCAATTCTTTGGCACTCAGCTTTCTTTATGGTTCAACACTCACAACCATACACGACTACTGGAAAAACCATAGGTTTACCTAGACGAACCTTTGTCGGCAAAGTAACGTCTCTGCTTTTTAATATGGTGCTAGGTTTGTCATAGCTTTTCTTCCAAGGAGCAAGCGTCTTTTAATTGCATGGCTGCAGTCACCATCTGCAATGCTTTTTGGAGCCCCCAAAAATAAAGTCTGTCACTATTTCCATTGTTTCCCCATCCATTTGCCATGAAGTGATGAGACCAGGTGCCATGATCTTTTTTTAAATGTTGAGTTTTAAGCCAGCTTTTTCACTCTCCTGTTTCACTTTCATCACGAGGCTCTTTAGTTCTTCTTTCCTTTCTGCCATAAGTGTGGTGTCATCTGAGGTTATTGATATTTCTCCTGGCAATCTTGATTCCAGCTTGTGCTTCATCCAGCCCAGCATTTCGAACGCTGTATACAAGTTAAATAAACAGGGTGACAATATACAGCCTTGATGTACTCCTTTTCTGATTTGGAACCAGTCCATTGTTCCGCATCCAGTTCTAATTGTTGCTTCTTGACCTGCATACAGATTTCTCAGGAGGCAGGTCAGGTGGTCTGGTATTCCCATCTCTTTCAGAATTTTCCAGTTTGTTGTGATCTACACAGTCAAAGGCTTTGGTGTAATCAATAAAGCAGAATAGATGTTTTTCTGTAACTCTCTTGTTTTTTCTATGATCCGATGGATGTTGGCAATGTGATCTCTGGTTCCTCTGCCTTTTCTAAATCCAGCGTGAATATCTAGAAGTTCTAGGTTCATGTACTGTTGAAGCCTGACTTGGAGAATTCTGAGCATTACTTTGCTAGCGTGCAAGATGAGTGCAATTGTACGGTAGCTTGAACATTCTATGGCATTGCCTTTCTCTGGGATACATCCGTAAATAAATGTGGTTATGTAATATACTATTTTAATGTGCATTTCTTGCTTTATGTTTTTCTCTGCTAATGAATTATTACTAAGTGTTTATTTTATATTTATTTTAGACTATGGAAATGATGTCAGACAAAAAGCAAATTCGAGCTATTTTTCTGAGTTCAAAATGGGTCATAAAGAAGTGGAGACAACTCGCAGCATCAACAACACATTGGCCTAGGAACTGCTAACGAATGTACAGTGCAGTGGTGGTTCAACAAGCTCTGCAAACGAGACAAGAGCCTTGAACATGAAGAGAACAGTGGCTGGCCATGGGAAGTTGACAATAAGCAATTAATTCAAAGTCATTATCAAAGGTGATCCTCTTACAACTACATGAGAAGTTGTAGAAAAACCTCCTTAACATGGACCATTCTCTGGTCATTCAGTATTTGAAGCAAACTGAAAGGTGAAAAAGCTCAGTAAGTGGGTAACTTATGAGCTGACCAAAAATAGTTGTTGTGAAGTGTCGTCTTCTCTTATTCTACACAACAATGAACCATTTCTCAATCGGACTGTGACATGCAACAAAAAGGGGACTGTATACGAAGCACTGGCAGTGCTTGGACCAAGCAGAGGCTCCAAAGCACTTCCCAAAGCCAAACTTGCACCAAGAAAAGGTAATGGTCACTGGTGGTCTACTGTTGGTCTGATCCACTACAGCTTTCTGAATCCTGGTGAAATGATCACACCTGAGAAGCACGCTCAGCAAATCAATGAGACACACCAAGAACTGCAACCCTTGCAGCTGGCACTGATCAACAGAAAGGGCCGATTCTTCTCCACAACACAGGCTTCAGAAGTGGAACAAACTGGGCTACAAAGTTTTGCCCCATCTGCCATATTCACCTGACCCCTTGCCAACCAACCAACCACTTCTTTAAGCAACTCAACAAGTTTTTGCAGGGAAACTGCTTCCACAATCAGCAGGAGGCAGGCAGAAAATGCTTTCTAAGAGTTCGTCAAATCCTGAAGTATGGACTTTTATACTATAGGAATAAACATACTTATTTGGCAAAAATGTGTTGACTGTAGTGGTTGCTGTTTTGGTTAGTGAATATGTGTATGACCCTAGTTATGATTTTATGACCCTAGTTATGATTTAAAATTCATTGTCTGAAACCACAATTACTTTTGTACCAACCTAGTACACACAAGCTGTGAAAATCAGCAAGAGGGGTGCCTTATTTCAGGACACACTACACAGAACACTGGGTGAAACTCCAAAGTCTGGACTCTGACTGTGTGATGCCTCCTGGAAACTTGATCTACCCTGTGCCTCAATTTCCCTGCATGCCCTGCTGCTATCTCAGAGACTCTGTCAAACAATCATTCAAACATGTTAGTTTAAAACACACACACACACACAAACAGGAGAACATGCTACTGAATCACCAGGCTGAAATACACTCGAACCAAATGAAAATCTTGTAAATGAGCACCCGGTTTCTTTGCCTGGGGAACAGATGGACAGGCAGCAAAGTGTGCCCGACAAGATGACAGGAAGGGGACCTGCCACGCCTTGAGAGTGAAGTGAGACAGAAAGGCAGGATGAAGCTGTCAAACTCTGATGTGCAAGGTCCACTGCTACCATAGCAAAAAGAGTGAGTGGAAACATTTAAGTCTCCAGTCAAGTGAATTTTAGCAAGGAACCCTGCCACTGCAGACATGATAGTTCAAACATCATTGCATTTTGCAAAGAGAACTAGCAGGTTCTAAAACCACTCACTTGTTAAGTGCCAGCATACCCTGGAATGTATGTGTAATAGCTGTGGTAGTTAGAAGCTACTGAAATTTAGGGATTCGAGTTCCAATCCCAGGCCTTTGCTATTAAACTCAGCAATGTAACTTTATATAAACTTGTGCTGAGATTTATCTAAACATTAGAAAAAGACTATCTCTAAGTTCGCTTCCAATTTTCAAACTCTTAACACTATTTTACAAACATTTAGCTAAGAATTCATAAAATCTAACAGTAAATATGTTGGCTACTGATATAAGGCACATACATTTATAATTAACATAGGTACTGAATGTCCTGAAGACAGCATAATATTAGAAGCTCCAGAATAAGGGCTTAAAAAATGTGGAAAATATATTGGGTAAAAGGCATCAAATTAACATTAACAACATCAAGTTTCAAGAAGGAGGATAATTATCATCTTTATTATTTATCACTAAAAATTACACTGAAATTTACACTAAGTAATTCTCAAAAGACATACTATTAATCTGAGGTTCTAGATAATGGATTTCTGTCTTCAACACTTCCATGCAGTTAAGAATGACAATTTATACTTTTAAATAACATAAAGCCCCCATTAAAAATGTAGGCTCAGAAACCCACAATGTAAAGCCCTTCAAGATGGAAATGCTCGGGAAGCAAACTTAAATTTAAATGTTTTTCTCCAAACACCTTTTGTTTTTAAAACAAAAAAAATACAGAATGCCATTAATTTCAGTAAAAAACAAAACCAAACCACAGAAGGGCAAAGAATGTCTACAGGAAATCCAACTCTAACTTCTAAAGAACGTTAACACTCACATTTTGGTGACTTAACGTAAAAGGTGCAGGAGTGCACCAAGGGGACATGCTGGAGCTCTGGGCTCTGGCTGTGAGTCTGGGTAACCAAGGGATCTCTTATCAATCTGCTTTCTCATTTGGAGATAAAGGTAAACTGTAATGATCTGTAAGGCTCTATTTCGACTCCAACTTTTCCTAGATTGTTATGGTCAAGTTTTTAGCTGCTTGAAAACAGGAACAGAAAACTGATTTTGCCCCCACTTCCCACAAAAACATCCTTTGTCAAGAAAACCTTGAGTCTTATTTTCATATTTCCTTCCAACCAATAAGAAAAATAATAAAAGGAGACATATTTAGTGCTTGTGCATCTTCTAATCAGACACTATTAATCATTTCTTTTAAAATTAAATTACCTACCTCACTGGGTGTTGTGAGGATTAATTCATTAGTGTTTGTAAAGCACTTTGAGATCCTCAGGTCAAAGGCGCTATAGAAGTGCAAAGTAGTAGTATTATTACTAGATTCTTGCTTATTTAAGGAATTTCACAATCCTTTAAAAGCTAACTCTGTGTTATGATTTAGACATCTGTTCATAAAGCCCTGCATTTTATCCACATTACTTTTAACTCTTTTTGAAGATAGTATAGAGACAGGGACAGAATGTTTGGAAGCAAATGATAAATTAACTTTGATCTACAAATGGAGGGGGAGACTAAGGGAAAATCTAGTGTGACAAATTTTGTTTAGTATAAAATTTTAGTGAGAAATCTAGTCAATCAGGTTCAGAAGTGTGCCTATGTTATACACAAAACCAAACCAACCCTACTTTAATCACAGATTCTGCAATGAGAAATGCCTTTCTTCAAAGAGAAAGGAAAACAATTTTCAAATCCACTTTAAAGAGGGGTAACTAACTTGTAAATTACGTACATTACATGTGTACACATGCAACTATCATTTAAAACCTTTATACTTAAATTGCAGTAACGGTATTAGTATAAACTGATTATCAAAATAGTTGAGCAGCTTTTTCCTTTAAACCAGGCTCCCACCCCTAATTACACAAGGCAAATTATACACTGAGAAGAGGTCAAAACAATTTTACTTTATGGAATTTTAGGAGAAAAAAAATGAGGGCCAAGGCTATAAAACCAGTTAAAATCTTGTATAACACACTTCTCACTCCTTTCTCTACCCAAATCCTCTCACAATTAAAACAACACACATATGGACACAGACACACAAAGTAAAAGAACTAGAGCTATTTATACATTCAATATTCTGCTTGATATACAACAAATTTTTAAAGAAAAATTTGCCAACATCCTCTGATGAGATTCTCCAGCATAAGCTGCAGTCCCAAGAGCCAACTGAAATTTAGATATCAAACTTTAAACACTTACCTCCTGCTCCTGCTGAAAGATGACAACTCTACCACCTTTATCTCCGGTTGCTAGTAACTCTCCAGAATGATTAAATTCTACTGTAGAAATTATATCTGCTGTATAATTGAAACAAACAAAAAAGACATTAGTTCTTCTCTCCCAACTCACAACAGAGTTTCTTACTAAGAACTCAGCTATGTTTTCCTAATATATTCCAAGTCTATATTCCAAGTCAACCTGCCCTCAGAAATAAAGTAAATCTAAAGTTCTTTCATGAATATTTTGAGTCATGAATATTTGGTTCACTCCTCCCACAAAACTCTCCCCGAAATAAACCAATGACACTATTTTTGTTTAAAATAGGCACATAACCAACAAAAAATATCAGTGCTTTATTAATAATTCACTAAATTCATGAATATAAAGAAATAACGCATGAAACATTCCATGATAGCACCATTAAACATTAATAATTATTGTGCTAATTTTTTCTTATATACTTCTGATAAGCTGATATACGCAAACCCAAAGAAGGTCTATAAAATTAAGACAGATATAACTAAAATGGGGAAATTCTTTAAATGCAAAAATAATTTCAGATAGAACTTTTAACAATCATAAATAAATAAATTCAAATTATGGTCTCAAACAAATATTTGTAAATAGAACACACTTATACCAGCAATGCTTTGTGCTATGCACCTTCAAAATGCACAGCTCTTCTTGTGGTTCCCACACACAGACACAGCAGGGGCTACTAGAATCAGTCATGTTACACACTCAAAGTCAGTGCTAACTTCACAGTCAAGTTCAAATGAAATTATCAGGTTTTTTTCCTTGCTTTTTGACACCAGTCATTTTCCTAAAGAAAAAAATCTAAGTTACAGAATTGGGCATTAAGATAAAGCAATCACTCTACACAATTCCCCACTGTTACAAGTTCTTCACTACTAAGCATTATGCTAAATTAGGGAAGACCCCATCAAACGCATGTTACATAAAAAAGCAAACTCTTACTATGGGCGAAGGGTTATTTTCTTGCCAACATTAGCTCACTGTAAGAATTTAAAAAGTGACTTTATATAATAATGGAGAAGGAAATGGCAACCCACTCCAGGATTCTTGCCTGGAAAATCCCATGGATGGAGGATCCTGGTCGGCTACAGTCCATGGGGTCTCAAAGAGTCGGACATAACTGAGTGACTTCACTTCACTTATATGATAAAGAACATTATATACTTTAAATTTTAAAACTTACTGACCAACATAGCACATCAATAAACTGACCAGCACTGCATTTTATCATTTTCATTTCAGTGATTTTTCCGAGTTGAGTCTGAGTCTGCAAAGCTTTCTTTGCTTCTTCCATTGTCTAGGTCCAAGGCACTTTATCTTTCTGGAACTCTGAGAACTTACTGAAAGTTATACATACTCTCCTAAGGAACTGTACACATTTAAGTACACACAAAAATTTGCATGTAATTTCAAAAGGTCTGGACAGCACCCCATCTCCAGCTTAAAACCTTTGGCCCAGACAACTCACCATGGCTGGTGCCATCAGGAGGAAGGAATAAATCTAGCGTTTACGCTACATGTATATGTAACACCAAGGTGTAAAACTGAATATACTGTACTATTCTATAAAGCCCAACATCAACCAGTACTTAAAAGTCATTCTATTAGGTGCTCTGTATTTACTTCTGTATTGAGTATAGTAAGGGATTAAAAGTACACAGTCCTTGCACTAAAGTACACTATAGCACAGTTCCAGAGAGGAAGTAAGCAGGGCTAACTATTGGACAGAGCAAATAGCGACATCTTACTTGTAGGTCAGATTCTAAAATCAGGGAATAAGGGGGGAAAAAACTCCCACACACAGTAAAAATTATCTTTAAATTCAAATCCCTCAGACAGGCACCACTTTGGAGATGCAAACTTTCTCCTGTTCTTTTAAGTCCAACTCAGCCAGTTTTCCCTACAGCATTCATACTTTGTATTTCCCATGAAATGAACTAGTTAATTTGGCTACAAAGTCATGCTATACCAAAAACTCCTGACCTCTGGACTCCAGTATATACTCTTGGCTTGGTAAAATGCTCACACTTCATACCAACTCCAGATTCATTCTCCTGTTCACTCAATGGAGTAACAGGAAGTCATATAGGCTGAGGAACCCTAGAAACAACTGACCTAAACAGCAAGAGGCTGACTGTCAGGAACCGACAAGAGCCAAAGATTTACACTATAAGTCAACCCACATTAAATCCTTGAGGGTGGGAAATACAGAGAGAAAGGCAAATAATTTTTTCATTTCAGCTATTTTTAAGGTATTATTGTTTTGTGACTATTTATCTTGCCAAAAGCCAATGAATAAACATAAAATTTCAGAAATAGCTAACTAAGACACTGATGCTTAGGTGAATAGTACAGTGGAATTTTATCTGGGGGACAGGTACGCAGATTCACGGATTCCTCACTGATTTTTTTTAACTGCATATTTCAGATAGGTAAGTTATTTTCATGACTTGTGTGGTGAAATTAAATAGGCACATGCCCAGGTGTTCCTTCCTCCTTCCCATCAAATGAAGCAGAAATGACACGCCGTGACTCCTGCAGGCTCGGCCGTCCACACGTGAAGTGAGACAGCCACGGTGCACATAAGCCCCTATTAAACCTCCAAGTGTATGAATGCTTTCAAAGTTGTTCTCAGTTGTAAAATGCCTAGATCTTACAAGGTCTTCTTGGGAATATGACATATAAAAAGGATGAATAACAGGGAGAATAAAATCAAATTCTGCTTTATAGTCCAAGAGAAATTTATCCAGGAATCCATTAAGGAGTACTCTATGAAAGTGAACTTTGAGCTGTATGTGCCTCTGCAGCACACTAGCATGCGAGGAAGGGGATATGGGTTTGCAACCACCCAAACCTGAGACCTCCAGCCTGGAGCCCGCACTTGACCTCAGAGTGCCATACAAACATTTTTGCTCTCAAGTATGCCACGATGTGGAAAAGATAAGGAAGCATGGCTCTAAAAATAGTGCTCCCATACTGTGAGTAGCGATACCCAGATGAGACTGGTCAAATACTGCTATCTTGTGTTTTTGAAAATAACAATAACCCTGCTCCTAGAAAATATTCTTCATTGCTCTGATTTCTATACCATTAAAAAAAAATTACACAGTAGATGATGGCAGGAATAGCACTGTTCAGCAGAAATCTGTTACCATACAGAGGTCCTGTATCTGCGCTGCTCAGTAAGCCACGTGTGTCTCCTGAATTTTTAAGTTTAGCCATATATGGCTAGGGGTTACTGTACTGGAGCGTTTAGGTCTAAAACATTACAGAGTAGACACTGACTTTTAAAAGACAAGAATGCTGAAGCTAAGAGAATTCTGAAACTTTAAACAGGTAAAATAAAACTACTGTGTACGCACACTCCCAGACTGTTACCTCAAGGAGCAGGCTGAAAATATGAATGTACTTTATGAAAATTCGGATTCCTGGATACTATTTTTAAAACAAAGTATTAATGAAAGCCTTGGAAACTTCTGAACACTTTACTCTTGAGATTAATAAAAAGGAAGGACTCTGGATGAGAACATCAGTCAAGGATCCTCTACTGTGCATTATATTAAGTCAACACACAGCCATTCTATGCACCTTAAAGACAGGGATCGAAAGGCACAATCTGACTGCTGGTAAGAAAACTTAACCACAGTGTTTTCAACCTGTGATGTGAAATTCTACATAGTATTAATAAAAACCAGGAAATTTATAACGTGTTATATAAAATGGAATTCAATTTCTCCCAACCTTTTTTTCCTAAACCATCAGCATCCAGGTTTCATCCTAAGAAGATGCTATGACTGCTTTCTTTTGGGGGCAAGAATGGTTAACTGGTGGTGGGGGGACGACAACAACGCAATTTCTGGTCTGTCTTTACTTCATCAGGCACACCACACCGTTTCCTTGTTACTCACCTTCTCTATTTCTTATGTACTCTAATCAGTGGAAAAGGACACAGACAGCCAATGGTTAAAAAATACAACACATTCAATATAAAAATCTCATGATGGAAAATTAATAGACAATATACATGCATAAATGGTAGTAATTAACAATAATTACTATATATTAAGTGATCAAATTATTATTAGCTCTGACATTCTCTAAATACATCAACTCCTGCACTGTAAGACACTTTATGGGTTACTCAGTGATTTTATAATTCCACTTGAGGACTATAGTTCAAACAAATTATCTGAAGAAACCAATTAAAATTAGCACCAACACGGTTATATGTGAATTATCTACATACAGGCATACTTCATTTACTGCACTTCCCTTTACTGTGCTTCATAGATACTGTGCTTTTAACAAATTGGAGGCAACCCTGTGTAGACAAAGTCTATCAAAGCTATTTTTCCAACAGCATTTACCCTCTTAATATCTCTGTGTCACATTTTGGCAATTGTCTCAATATGCCAAACTTTTTCATTATTATGCTTTTAACAGTGATCTGTGATCAGTGGTCGTAAATAGTACTATTGCAAAAAGACTACAATTTGCTGAAGACTCAGATGGTAGTTAGCATTTTTTTCTAGCAATAAAGCATTTTTCCAACTACGATATGCACATTTTTGGGGACGTAACTCTATCTCACACTTAGAGACCACAGCACATTGTAAACAACGTTTATATGCGCTGGGAAACAGGAAAATTCATGTGACTCTACTTACTGCAGTCGTCTAGAGCCACACCCTGAATGTCTGAGATGTGCCCATAATGAAATAAACGTATTTCAAACATCCAATAATGAGGAGATATAAAAGCAATCTTAGTACCTAGGTTGGAAAATTATGGCCTGCCAGCTATTTTTGTAAAGAACCTCTTATTGGAACCCAGCCATGCCCATTTGTTTACATATTGTCTTTGGCTGCTTTCAACTGACAACAGCAGGGCTGAATAGTTGGAGACAAGACTGAAAATATTTACTATCTGGTCCTTTACAGAAGATGCTTGTCAACCACTACTCAAGTATATTAACACAAATGAGTGCTGCGCTAAGTCGCTTCAGTCGTGTCTAACCCTTTGTGACCCCACGAACTGTAGCCCACCAGGCTCCACTGTCCTTTGGATTCTCCAAGCAAGAATAAATGAATATTAACATTAAAAGAACAAGTATGATTTATCTGGGGACAGAGACCCGATAAACTAATGTCAAAGCACACACTATCTACAGAAAGATTCACTATAATATGCCAAGCAGTGTACTAAATGAGCATTTATATATATATTCTCATTTAATCCTTATAATGCCACCGTGATAGAGACATCACTTTCAATTAACAGGAGAGTGTACAAAAGCACTGAGACATTAAGTAACTTGCCTTTCACACCTCTGTCAAGTGTCAAAGCCAGGAGTCAAATTTAGCAGGTGTGAACAATCGTATGTATAAGGAGGCAGCACAAAATTCTAGAAGTCACTGGATGATGAAGAAATAAATAAGTGTTCAGTTTACTGCTTCTTTTTTGCTGCCAAAATGCCTGTGTTCAATAAAACATTTAAGGTCAAACTACATCGACTTTACACTATTTACTAATGATCTCATTACAATTACTGGTCTGGCCCTACAATAAAACTAAGCATTTTTCCAGCACCTGCTATACTCCAGGGGCTGGGTGATCCAGAGTCTAAACTGTACCCTTTAAAGAGGTTTAATAAGCAACATATTATTAAAACAGATAAACAGCTAACCAAGAAAAGACTTAGTAAATGTTTAAAAGAACCAAAGAAGGAATATTGTAAGCATTATAAAATGAATTC
Source organism: Cervus elaphus (assembly GCF_910594005.1). Classification (NCBI taxonomy): domain Eukaryota; kingdom Metazoa; phylum Chordata; class Mammalia; order Artiodactyla; family Cervidae; genus Cervus; species Cervus elaphus. The sequence continues at coordinate 37,171,997 of NC_057830.1, forward strand.
TAAGATATAAAGACTGAGTAAATATATAAAGAAGCTCCCTTTATTCTAAAAATAAAGGGGGAGGAAATCAACTGGAAGAAACTGCTCACACATATGTTTAACATTCTGGATTATACAGTCCCCAAAGTTTCACTTGAAACAGTTAACATAGCATCCATTGAATGCTGACACACCTGATTCTGTTATTTTTGTCAATAGGCTTACTATTTTTTAATTTTTGCTGACTTGGAATTTTTATTGTTAAATATATATATATATAAATGAAACAGGAATGTGCAGTATTCTTTCAATAAAACTGTCAGGTCAGAAACATTTTACTTAACCCTAAATTCAACTTTATCTTTCTTCCACCCAGAAAACAATGCAAACTGTAACTTATCTCTCAAATTCACCTGCTCACAAAAACTTTACTTCACCCTCCCTGCGCTGTCACTGAGACATCAGTAGTATAAGCCGCCTATAAAAGCAGCTCATATTTATACACTGCTTGCAGGGCACTGTGCTCAATACCCTCAATACGGCTAGTCTTTAAAGCTAAGCAACAGAGAAGAAAATTTTAAAGGTTAATACTCACAAAATAATATAAACATTGTTACAGTAAATAGTTCTAAAAATTCAGGCACATTTGCCTTATGCATCACGAGACAGCATAAATCTCAAGACAAGAGGTTTGAAATATTCACACAGAAAAACATGAAGTTCACAAAAATTCTAGGAATAATCACTGCTTCTTAATATTCTACATTCTGAATATTATCTCAAAAGGGACTGCTCTGGGGAGAAAGTGAGTGTCACCGAAGACTCGCTGCAAGAGCAGCTGCCAGCATGGCCTTCTAGGTATCAAAGGAAACTTTCAGGTCTGGAAGAAAACAAGTTTATTAGCGAGTTGGCTATGCTGAATCTTACCTTTCTGCAAATAGTACTTAATTACCCTTAAAACTCTACCAAGGTAATCAGTCTTCTTTCCTTTTTGTTATATTTCAGTAAAAACAAAGAACATTAAAGCTAACTGCATAAACTGTCTCCACAAAGTACCCAATGAAAACATGAAGTAACTTTTAGCACTTCAAAAAGGTTGAAGTGAAAGAGAAAAATCAAAATTAAAAGTCTGTAATTGGTCTTCTGCTTCTAGCCATGGGGAAGCAAGACAATCTGGATTCAGCCTCTAGCTGGGAATGACTAGAAAATGAACAGAGAGAAAGTTCAAGGGATCTACAGAAATCACTTAGAATCTTTGAAGAGTTTAATACTGATTGAGGATAGCAGGGCATGGCAACCCACTCCACTATTCTTGCCTAGAGAATCCCTTGGACAGAGGAGCTTGGCAGGCTGCAGTCCATGGGGCCACAAAGAGTTGGACATGACTGAAGCGACCAAGCATGCATGCATGCACACACGTAATGGTATAACACTCCACAAGGCCTACAAAAGAACTATCCGGAAGCTTACAAGGTCTCAAAATAAACAGAGATCCCACTCAGCCAGAGGAGGCTGGTTGACAATGGTTTAATCGATAATTTGTGTCTGACTCTTGCAACACCATGGACTGCAGTCCCCCGGAATCCTTTGTCCATGGGATTTTCCAGGCAAGAATACTGCTGTGGGTTGCCAATTCCTTCTCCAAGTGATCTTCCTGACCCAAGGATCAAACCCAGGTCTCTTGCATTGCATGCAGTTTCTTTACCAACTGAGCCACCAGCCAGAGTAGAGAAATGTAATTAACAAGACATCAGGTGGAGCCCTCAGAAGAGTATCACCTCAGAGATCAAGTCAGCGCAAAACTGAATTCATCCTGACAAAGCTTCACATTGAAGAATTGATCTCAAGTAACTTAATTATGTGCAAGAACAAAACCCAACACTCAACAATGCAAATTCACAATTGTCTGGGGTCTAAAATCATCAGGAACATAAGAAAGCAGGAAAACGTAAGCCATAACCAGAAGAAAAATAAGCCAATAGAAACAGAACCAGAAATGCCAAAAATGACAGACGAATCATTTCTGGAAGACAAGGACCTTAAAATAGCTGTCATAAATACACTCCATATGCTTAAGACAAAGGAACATGTTAAAATGAAAAGTATACTATCTGAAATGAAAGATACATTGAATGTGATTAACAGATTAGATGCTGCAACAGAAAAGATCAAGAACTTGAAGGTCTCATAACAGACTCACAACAAAATGATACAGAGGGGAAAAGAACAAAGACTTGCCTTGCAGGAGAAGATCTAGTGTTCCAACATGCGTATCACTGCAGTCCCAGGGGAAAAGTTGGGGAATATTTGAAAAAACGACCAGCATGGAAGTGCTCCAGCATGATGACATTACATGCAGAATAATCAAACCAAGGTATACACGCAGCCTTACAAAGGTACACAGTAGTGGCAACTCAATCAATTTCATTAGTCTTGTTCTTTAGGATTTGACTGCAAAATCATGAAGAATTCCGACATTTCAAAGCATAATGTTTCCCTAATTTACAAAGTAAACTTTAGTATATAAACACATGCAAAAACAAAAATAGAGTTGGGTTTTTAGGCTTAGAAAATAGTTTTTTTCAACACCACAAACACGGCAAAATATTCTAAATAATGCAGACTATGGGATAACTTCTTCTAGTTCAAGACTGTCCTGAAAACTGCAGAATAGCTAGTACAATCAAGCCTATGCCTAGTAAATGCCAATAATGCCTTCACTCATTGGTAAAATTAGATAAAAAAAAGAATTCAATAGGACAAGAGTTTATATTATGTTTATATTTATTTGATAAAAGGTATGGTGAAGATGTAGCAGTCATAAATCTTATGCCCAAAGATTGTTACTTTATATATTTCAGGGTTACCAGGAGTAGAAGAGTTGACAATAATTGTCCAGAAGCTGGACAAATCCTTTTCCATGCCTGACAGATTAAAAATAGGTGGGGCAGGAGGCAGGGAAGGGGGGAAAAGAAGGGACAGACACATGAAAAATGTAACTGATACACACACAGAACTTTATACCAATACAAAATATATTATTTCTTCAAAAGAGCTTTTTTTTTTAATCTGAAAAACTCATGTTTACTGAGAGAGTCCCTTAAGGAATTCTAAAAACCACACTGTCTAAGCATAATAAAATTAGCTAATGATAAGTAACTACTGGTTCCAATCAACTACTTAGTAACCTTAAAACTGTAAGGACAGGGACAAAAATCAGTACTGCAATAAAAATATTTTTGAAGATTTACAGGAACATAAGTATATAAATATTTAAGATAGTATTGTTCTTCTTAAAAATAAAAAGATACAAGAATCACTATAAAACTAACTTAAAAACTGAAATAAAAAACCTGAAATCCCACCACAAGGAGTAACCACCATAGGTACTAAATGAACAATCTTTTAGCAAACTCATGCAAACTGCAAAAAATGTATCAGATGTATTCATATATGCTATGATTTCTGAAGATCAATTTCAGTAATGAAATTACAATTAAAATTAACTTTACCTTTTTTCTGATCACACAAATTACTACTACTTTGTAAAATAACTACTTTGTTAAAAAAGAAAAAAAAAAAGATAACCATTCACTCTTAACCCCACTTCTGAGAGAATTTCAGTCCAGTATACCCTTCCAAAGTTTGTTCACATGTACTTCCCGCGCTTAGTACCAAAAAAAAAAAAAAAAAAAATCTATTGTACTGAGAAAGAATGTTATCTATAACATATATATTTAAAAAGTTACAAATCATGCTTGATCCTGTTGGTGTAACATAAATCCATCAGAGCATCATGGAATTGGTGACCAGAGCTTAGACAGGGAGACCAGGTACAGATAGATTTTCTCATTCACATAACAGTAACAGAAACGAATGGACTAATCTCTACAAAGTAAAAAAAAAAAAGTAGTGAGGTTAGCACTACACAGTATTCAAATGACTAAACTTTTATTTAAAAACTGACAATGGCTGGTGCTGGTATTGAGTAACTGCAACCCTCCCATATAGCTGGTAGGAATGCAACCCTCTTGGGGGGAAGAAAAAAGGTTTTGAGTACTGCCAAACACAATGCAACCCAGCAATCACTACGTATTTACCCAAGTCAAATGAAAACTACTATTCATACAAAAAATCTGAATGCAAATGCTTACAGCAACTTTATTTGTAATCACCAAAAACTGGACACAACCCAAATGATTCTCAACTGGTGAATGAATAAACAATATGTGGCATATATCCGTACAATGAAGTACCACTCCACAACGAAAAGGAACAAATTATAGATACAAGCAGTAACATGAATAAAATTGAAAATGCATGATGCTAACAAAAAGAAGCCAGATTCAAAAGGTTGCACACTATATAATTCCATTTACCTGACATTCTGGAAAAGGTACAACTAGAGAGATAGAGGGAGGGTAGAGGCCAACTTCAAGGGGACATGGAACTCTCTGGAGTGACAGAACTGCTTTTTATGTTGACTATGGTAGTGACTATGTTTTTTAATTAAAAGTTGAAGAACTGTACATAAAAGGATAAATTTCACAGGATGTAAATTATACCATAAGAAAACAACAAAATCCTGGAATCTCAGACATGCCATGTGTTTCTTCTGTTTTACTTACAGGTTACAAAATGCTTTCCTGCTCCAAAACCTTCAAGGTCCTCTAAGGATTACAAGATCTGTGAAGTACTGAGTGGCATTCCATCTCCTCCATACTATGAACCCTTCCCTTAAGCATACCAACCTACTTCCTAGGACCACAGCACTCGCCACATTCTCCAGTGAAGCTCATGTTTACACCTCCCACATACATACTTATTCCCAGCCTCACTACCTCTTCTTTACCCTGGATACACTGTCTACCTTGCCTGAAATACCTTCCTTCCTCTCCTAGTTCCTTCAGCCCTTCCCTATGTGCCCCATCAGGGGAAGTTTTTTTAAAAAAGTATTAATTCACATTAGAATTCTGGTGAGGTAGAGCTACACCGGATGATTACAATCTACAGGTGTAATAAAAGAAAAATGCGATTTTTATATAAATAAATAGAAGCCAAATGGACTAGGAAAAACACTTGTATTTTTAGAAACAGTTCTTACAATGCAGCAAAACAATTCACAGAAGAAGAATACTAGTAAAACATAAGGAAACAGCCAGTCAAATTAAACTAAATACATTTTTTAATAAGACACCATTTTCTATCTCCTAGAGGGAAAATACAAATTGTTCATAAGCCTGCTATTTGCTCTATGTGCTCAGTCACTTTATACTTTTATCTACAATGCAGGTTACCTACCTACATTGTAGACAAAAGTATAAATTATTACTGTAGAAAGCTATTCCATAATTTATATCAGAAGCCACAAAACATTCATTCCTTTGGAACTTGATCAGTTCCAGAAGTCATCCTACTGAAATAATGCCCCCCAAATTTTTTAATGTATAGTCACTAATGCCTTTATAAATTATTTAAAATGTTAAAGAATATATGAGAAACATCAAATGTTCTTACTCTGCCAATGTCCTTTCACATTTTGCTCTAATCCTCCTCCATATTCACTACAAGCTCTGGCTCTTCATTAACCATTACTAGGCAAGAGCAACAAGACACCTGGGGAAACAGTCTCAGCTCTGCTATTAAGTAATAATTTGACTATGAGTAAGTCATTTAATCTTTATGAACTTCAAATTTCTTGTTTGCAAAGAAATATGGATAGATGATCTCTTCAGAGAATGTCTTAGGGCATGTACACAACTCAGATACTTAAAATCAACATATTTAAGGGAGGAAGAAAACAGAATAATGGGTGGAGGAAAATAACAAGCTTTTATTAGGATGCATGAACATCTAATATCTGAAATTAAAGACTGAAAGGACAACCTTTCCGCAAAAGCTGCATAGCTCTACCCAGGACCAGGATCTCTACTGAAGATCACACACTGACAAAAATGGACCCCAGACTTATTTCTTCTTTAATGTGGAACTAGTTAACAATAGTGATTTACTTCCAGTCAGTTCTAAGCTACTTGATGGTGAAATAGGAATGGAACCCAGACAATGAGGCTGCTCGGCTCAACGTGCGGGAGCCACTGCTGCCACGGGGAAGCACCAGAGATTCTCATGTCATCTGTCATCACACAACTTCAGGAAATGGCATCTTCCTCACTTTTACACAAAGTCAGAGACTGCTCAATACATATACACAAAGCGGCAAAGTTCCCCATTTTTCCAATGTCACAGAACAAAAGCTGAATAACACAAGAGTTAATTGAGCTGGATCTTTTTGGCTTCTGGAAGTTTATTTTAGCCTAATTTCGGATCTACAGAAGACTTGCAAAGACAGTACAGAGTATTCCCATCTACTCTCAAGTGGCTTCTCCCACTGTTTATATCTTACATTACTATGCTACATTTGTCACAAACTAAGGAATTAATACTTGCATGTGATTAACTAAAGTCCACACTTTTGTTCAGATTTCATTTGCTTTTTCCTAGTGTTCTTTTTCAGCTCCAGGATACTGCAATTAGCTTCCTATGGTCTGTGACAATTTATCAGACTTTTCTTGTTTCTGATGACCTTGACAGTGCTGAAGAGTACTAGTTAGGTACCCTGCAGCAAGTATCTCAAGTGAGATTGCAGTGTGTTTTCCTCAAGGCCAGGCTGCAATTATGGGACTTACTGGCAGAAAGATCACAGAGATGAGATACCATTTTTAACACATCGTAGCAAGGGGACATGCTACCAGTATGACCTACTGATGATAACCTAGATCATCTGGCCAGGTATGGTCTGCAAAGCTTCTCCACCACTCACTTCACCCTCTTAAGGTACTCCAGAAGGAAATCACTAAAGGGACTGAGTGTACATGCATTAACTAAGCTCCATCTACTTGAGGGGGAGTAGCTAAATTATCTAGAATTCGTCTGGGAAATTTGTCTCTTCCCCCTCATTTATTTATCCAACCAATCATTTATCAGTAGGAATTTACAGGTATTAATGTCATACTTTGGGTTATAATCTAATAGTATGTAATTTATTGTGCTGCTCAAACTGTTCCAGATTTGGCCACTGAGAACTTTTTCAGGTTAGTTCCTGGGTCCCTTTGACATTTTCCTATTCTTCTGCTTTTTGAGAAATTTTGGAATATTCTTTTTAATGTAAACTTTCAGATAGTCTTAATATCACCACAAATTAAAAATGACTTCTCTTTCATCCTATAGTTACATACTAAATTTTAAGAACTGAACTCTCAATTCTGAAGTATAAACATACTGAAAACAAAAGGAATAACTAAAAGAAAGATTAGCACCATAACTAACTCTCATCCTTGGAGTAAGTGACCATGAGTAAGATTTCTATATGGCCCGGTGGCACAGCAGTGAAGAATCCACCTGCCAACCCAGGAGACACGGATTCAATCCCTGGGTAGGGAAGATCCCCTAGAGGAGGGCATGGCAACCCACTCCAGTATTCTTGCCTGGGAAATCCCATGGACAGAGGAGCCGGGCAGGCTACAGTCCATGGGGTCACAAGAGAGTCAGACACGACTTAGTGACTAAACAACAACAAAGATTTATATCCTAGAACAGATTCTCATTTGGTCAGCTAAGGTTTTAGAAGTTAAGAAACTGTGTGTGTTAGCCAACAACCTGGATTTCTTAATTCTAATCTTCAGGTACTGTTTTTTTTTCTTTTCAGATGTTGGGGAGACGGGGTTAAAACACAGCAGCAAACTACTCTCTGTTACAGTCAGGGGCCTGCTGTCAAAACATTCTGGCACCTTAACAGCACAGAAGTGAATTCTCATTTTGATCCAGTTTCAACAATTAGAGCTCTCATTAAGAAGCATGTTATCTTGTTTGGAATCATGACCAATTTTTACAATCTTTTCTCCTCTATTCATTAAATACAACCTATATGGCAAACAGTGGACTTCAGGATTGGCCCCACATAGCTAACTAGAATATAATTCACCCAGATTTCTTCCCAAAGGTAACTAATTCCTCCCCAGTATAAGAAAGTATTTTGTTGGATAATGCAGCCATAAAATGCTAGTTTCTTGATAAAGGGTTGGCAAGCTTTAAGTATAGTTATTTCCCTTCAGACCACTATGATGTTTCTTTATCTCTGTTGACCTCTAGAGGGAGCTCAAAGTTCTTATTATATTTTCCCCTCAAGGTCAGGACACTCCTCCCACAAATTTGATGTGTTCAAAACTTAAGAACATTTTATTTCAGCACTCCGAAGGGAAAGCTAAGTGTGTGGCATCCCCTTAGGATTGCTTGCTTCTCAGGGCTGAGTATGACAAGACCTGCTCACCCGCTCCTGGGGTGAGCAGACCGCAACCATTTCTTCCTCCCCCTCCCTGACTCCTCTCTCCTGCCTGGCACTGACTAGGGCAGATCACTGCCGTCTGAAAGGCTGTGAGCACTCCTGCTGACGCCAGTGCACCACCTCCTCCCTCCAGCCAGAGAACGTGAGCACGGAGGGGAGGGGAGGCTGCTCCCATCTGCACTCAAGCACCCACCTCCAAGGACTGAGGCACTGTTATCCTACCACACCTGTACCCCATTCTTGGGGCCACATCTGCAGGGAACTTGGGCAGTAAGTGACCAGATGCCAGATGGTCATTTCCCCACTGTCAAATCACTACTTCTCCTGTCCATATGATCCTGAGGAAGTAACTCAGCACCTTAGACTTAGTTTCCTCATCCTAAAAAGACAACCTCAGAGTTGCTTTCAGGGCTAAACAGCAGTAAATGCAAAGAAATGAGCCTTGAACGAGTCACACAGCAGGCACATTGGTTAAAAAAAAAAAAAAGACATGGGCTGGGATCTAGGCTTTGTTGCATGAAGCAGAAACAAGAATTTAGCCTTATTCGTTTCTAGACTATTCTGCGGAATCCTAGTCTAAGTAAAACAGTTCTTCAAACGGTCCAGCATAGCTCCCAGGAGCCTGAGGCTAAAGCCCAAGATAGGAACAAAGTCCTGCCACGGCCTGGCTTGCTGCTTCTCTGCAGAGACACTTACGAGGCCGCAGGCTGAAGCACAGCTGACGGGGAACAGGATCCGGTACTCCTATCTTAGTCCAAACACCCCTATGATTTCTAAGAACAACATAAAGTACTAGCGGCCTACATAATAAGCCTTTCCTCCGCCTCTGCCTCAGTGAACCAGAACATGTTATGAGATAAGCTCCATAAAGACCACTGGCTGTCGATGCTCATACAGAACCTACATTGTAAAGCTGCCACGAGAGTCAGGGTCCATAGTGTAATTTCCAGAGATGTGTTCTGGAACCAGTCTCCCTTCTTTTTAACTTGTTCCTGGATAATCTGATATCATGTTTGGATAAAATGGAATGGAACCATACCCTCCTGCAACAAAGAACAGAAAGATAAACAGTTGCTAACACATTTAGTCTACACGGGTGATCTTAACAAACAAGCCCTGGTGTATGAATGTTACATACAATGTCTTAAAGAAGAGCTCTAAATTGACCATTCTAAACCGAGTTACCATATTCATTAGATGTTCACCAACTTTTAAGGAAGTCATAATTAAGTCCACTAAACAAATGATCTCATTAAGTTGCCTTATCAAAACAGACTCTAGTTCCTCACTGAGATCATACAAACAAGCAGTACTGCACGAAGCCCCTGCATCTTCGCATGTATGAAGATACTTTTACAACCAGAATGGTTATCTGGTTGCTAATCTCTCTCTGAAATCTTTACAAACTAGGATTATTATAGCCATCTGTAAGAACCAGGAAGCACTTCATTGGACAGGTCTTAGCAGACTCACAACTAGAGCAAATGTGTTTTCTGACAGGATTCCTTCAGCTCACCTACAGACTGGGTATAAAGAGGCAGAATATTTTAGAGAAAGAAGTTAGAGAACTTTATGATAGAAAAAATGTTACAGACTTTATTCCAATGACAAAAGGAAGCCCACTGGGAAGATATGCACCTTAGATTACTCACGGCTGATACAGGCTGGGAATTAGAAGAGTAAGCAGGGGGCAGTCTGAAGACAAACCCAGAGTCATTCCAGAAATCCTGGTATGTGATGACTATGACCCAAGTGAATTAGTATTAGCACAGTAACGATATTATCAAAAGGAGCCAACATTTGAAATTCACTTTATGTTAAGTATTTAATCTTCACAACAAACCTCTCCAACTGGTTATGTATCCATTTAAGAAATGAAGAAACTAAAGCATGGAGGCAAAAGAGGGGACAGAAGTCTTCAGACTTTAAAATCCATTTATGAAGTATATAAAGCAAGGCTTGATCACTGCTGAAGTGTGGAGAACTGAAGATGAAAGCAAGCACAATGTCCTGCTTCTCAAGCTGGCTGAATGTATTAACACTTGCTATCATCAGTAGACAGATATTTACCTTACATTATGTTTTATTTAACAGCATCTATATGGCAAGTCCCCTGAAAAAGAGGAAATGGCAACCCACCCCAATTTTTGCCTGGGAAATCCCTTGGACAGAGAGGAGTCTGGCAAGTTACAAGTTACAGTCCATGAGGTCACAAAGTGTTGGGACACGACTTAGCAACTAAACAACAACATAACTCGTAGGTCCAACTTCAGGTAAAAGAGAAAAGCTAAGTTCCATTAGCTAAGTTAAAGACTATGTCAAGAATGATTTCATGAAAACTCTTGAACTCAAAGGGATATATCTTATTACTAAAAAAAAAAAAAATTAGCTCAGAACATTCTTTTTGCTCATCTTTCCTGTCTTAAATCTTTTTCTTCTCAGTTCTAGATTAGCCTGCTCAAGGTGATAATTCCCTGACCTTGTTTTCAATTGTATTTACATTGTAATCATTGTTTCTACTATACTGTTTAAACAATTATAGTCACGTTTCTCAAAAATTTGAAATTAATTTCACAACTCCATTTTCAAATATGCAATTTCTTTCATGGATCTCACCGAAAGAGAATTAAACATTAAAGTTTTTCTCCACTTAGCTGAACAAAAAGTTTATTCCTCTGACAACTGATCTTATTTTTTTTTAAATAAATCTTGTACATTTTTGTTGTTCTGCTCATTCCTTCAACAAATTCTTAACAGTCATTTCTTCATCTAATACATGCTGGACACTCCAGGTTACGCCAGCATTTCTAAGTGCTAGGGATACAGGAGTTCCTAAGACAGCCCAAAAGATCCCCAGTCTCATGGACCATAGATTCTAGAGATGGCGGCATATTATACAAATAAAAGATAAATATAAAATGTAGTGCTAAGTACTATACAAACACAGTAGGGTTGGAAGAGAAAGCCTCTCTGAGATGACTTAGGTAGAAACCAAAATGAACAGGGAATCAGTCGTCCTAACTTACAAGGAAAGCATTACAAGCAGAGGACCTAAGTAGAAATGAGTTGATGAGACTAACGCAGAACAAGGTGGTAGAAGAGATGGCACATTTAACAGATGCCAAACCATATTCAGCCTATAAGTCAAGGGAGGACTAAGACTTTGTCAAACAGTGATAAGAAGCCACTGAAGAGTTTTAAATTTGTTTTAAAACCCTTATCTGGTTCTTAAATTATTGAAGTAGCCTAAGCAAGAGATAACAATGGTCTGAACTCAGGTGGCAGCCAGAGAAATGGATGAATTCAGAATACATTCTGAAGACAGCACTGCAAAACTTGCTGAGGTCTCAAAAGAGGTGTCCAAGGATGATTCCAAGGTTTTAGTACCGCATCCAATGGGACAGTCAGTGCCGTTTACTGAGGAGGCACATACCGGGAAAAGAGTAGGTCTGGAGTAAGAAAGGAGCCCAGAATTCCATTTTCCATCTGTGGTGCTGATTTCGACCAGACACTAAGTGGAAATGTCATCTAGGAAGCTAGACAGATTTGACAGCTTAGGGAAGGAAAAGGAGATATAAATTAGCATATCATCAATTAATAGAGGCATTTAAGGACCAAATGTGATTTCCTAGTGAGCAAGTACAAATAAGAAAACAAGAGGTTCAGCCTAAGGACTGAGCCTTCAGGCTCTCCCATGATTAGCTGAAAAGGAGAAAGCAGAGAGGAAAGAGTACCTAGGTGCTACTGGTGAGGTCAGGAGACGTTTCTAGAAGCCAGGTAAGAAAATCTTTCTAAAGGGAGGCAGTAATAGGGACTTCCCTAGCGGTTCAGTGGTTAGGACTCCACGCTGACACTGCAGGGGGCACAGGTCTGATCCCTAGTTGGGGAACTAAGATCCCGTATGCTGCGGTCATAAATAAATAAAGGAGACAGTGATGAACTGTGTCCCAAAGTGCACAGAAATTAAGCAAAGGTTGAGAAATTAAAGTTGGATTTGGTGACATGCAGATTTCTGGGGTGATTTCAACAGAAGTGGCTTCAGTGGATTGGCATCCTTAAAAGTTATTTTCTGTGGCTTTATTCTACAGTTGTCAGGAGAAGCAGCTCTGGAGCTAAGCTGGAGAGGTTGAAATCAGTGCTCTGACAGCCTGAAATGTGGTTTACAGAGGGCATCCTCTTTATGTCTGACATAGATGAAGATCTCCCCTCACTTTTACTGAATCTATGTCTTGGGTTATTGGGGGAACCAGAGGGTTAAGCAAACACTTAAGCTGACTCACCATGCTCCTGAGCGGCTGACTTCTCAGGGGGCTGGGTGCACTGAGAGCAGTGCTTTTTCCCAAGAAAAGCACTTGAGTGATACACTTAGAGTCACAAGAAGCCTGCAAAATGCTATTTTGTTGCCCCATGTGAAGGACAGTCTCACCAACCAAAGATTCTCAGGTTACACAGCTTTCCTCTAAGTTCTCTAGATGCCACTCCACTGTTTTTCACCAACACGGCAAAAGTGAGGAAGAGAGCATTTTCATGTCAGAGGTCTAGCTGCTCCCTTGAGCTTCAGCACTCTCTTCTTTCTGATCTTATACCTTTCAATAAAGCCACTGAGTAGGCATATTTGGATTAAAGGAGGGAACCAGAGAAGGGCCCCCCAAGTTTTTAGTCAGGCAAAATGCTACAGTCTAGCTTTTCACAACTCTGTTTTGGACTATGAAACACAAGCTAAATTAACCTAAGGCTACACTGCTCTCCTTTGTCATTGCCCCTTATGAATACATCTCTTTGTTAAGTCCCATGGGAAAACGGCACGGCCATGTTCAACAAGGTACTCCTGCATAGTTCAACAAGGCTTTCTGATCACAGAAATGTTCTATTCTGCACTGTTCAACACGGTGGCCACTAGCCACACATAGCTATTTACTGAATACTTGAACTGAGAGGAGTGAAACTGAGGGAATAAAATGAATTAAATTTAACAGCTACATGAGGCTAGTGGCTACCACTAACTGAACAGTTCTAGCAGAAAGAAGACAAACTCGATGTCTACCTGATATACCTTCCTTCCTGTCAATACTTGTATTATTTATTTCCACACCCTAAAATTTAGAAATCCACTAGGTTATTTCTAGGTGTGGATCCCACTTATTTTGCTTGGTATGCACTTCAGTTATCTGTAAAAGAGTAATATTAACAGGTCCTACCACATGAAAGCTGTGTAGACAATTTTAAATGAGTTTCAACTTGCCCAACACAGGGTATACACTAAGTGCTCAATAAATGTAAAGTATGTCCCTGAACCCTTTTGATCTGTTCTGACTTTTCACTCTGAACTCTCATTCTAAACGGAAATCTATTATTTATGTTTCTTACATTTGTGTCCACATTATTCATCTTTATTTCCCGAGTTGCAAGAATATTTCTAGAGCCCTGCAGCTACCCGCCTCCGAAGAGTCAATAGGTTAAGAATCGCATATTTCACCAAAGAACTTTTTCTGCTCTCTGATACTTCTTCAAATGCTCATGAGTCTCCTTGAGAATACTAACTAGCTTTTCTTTAAGTTTCAACATTTTCTCTTATTTCTTGCAATAAATCTGTCACCTTTTCTTAGACTGAGTCTATGTCTATCTTCTCGTGTATTTAACTTTAAAGAGAAAGGTCTACGTTTATGCAACACTGGGAACTGTACTGGGTTCAATCAAAAACCATTCAGAAAACCAAATTAAAATCTTTAAGGATGGGGAGATGTTTATATGGTTACTTCCTACATTATTGATAGCTCTCAACTGCTGCCTAACAAATTATCCTCAAATTTAGCCGTTTAAAACAACAAACTGGCATCAAGAACATGGGTGTGCTGGGGGGTACACACTGACTCAGGATCTCTCAAAAGGCAGCAATGTGTGAGCCAGGGTCGCTGTCATCTCAAAGCTCGATGCAGGCTGGTGGAAGGAGAATTGGCTCGTAAACCAAGCTCATGCACACGGCTGCTGGCAAGCCGTCAGGTCTTCACTGGCTGCTGGCCAGAAACACCAGCTCCTTGCTGCACGAGCTACACAGGGAAGCTCACAAAATGGGAGATGGTTTCCCTCAGAGTAAATGAGCAGCAGTCCAACGTGGAACCCAAAGCCTTTTCATAACATAACCTTGAAGGTGACATCCCATCACTTCTGCCACACTTGTGGAAGCAAGTCACTACATTCAGCCATGCTCAGGGGAGGGAATGACACACAGGCCATGCGTACCAGGAGGCAGGGTCACTGGGGCCACTTTAGAAGCTATCTGCCACACCTCACCCTTAGTCAGCTTGTCGACCCAGTCATGCGCAGTCGGGAAGCAGGATTACAAAGCCGAGAAGGCGGCATCAGAGCAGGGAGCTCCAGCACTGAGCTTCATGGTCAGTCTCTCTCCTTCAACCACAGGGAGTCAACCCCTCTCCACTTTGTCACGCTCTCCTTGGTAAGAACTGGTCTGTATCACTGCTTTTTTTGTTTTTGTTTTTAAGGAGTACTATTTAAGTTTACGAAATAAATGAAACAGAATGCAGGGGGTATGTCTGATCAGCTAATATATCCAAGTAGGTGGCTTCCAGATAAGACCATGGTAAGGACACCAGTTAAACAATGTTTATTCCATTTTATTTCTGGGCTCAGCATCTGATCACTTTTCATACTTATCATTCAGCTTTTAATCCAGCTTCAAGTACAAAACATCTCACCAACCAACTGCCCCATGAACCACTTTCAATTCTAGCTTTAGCTGCTCGAAGTAGGTCCCTTTACCGCACACCCTAGGAGGGCTTCTCAACCACATAAATGGACCCAAGTCAGCCAGTAAGGACTTTCCTCACTGTTTCTCATCTGCACGGTTTCCTGACAAAATTCTTTGAGTTTTGTTACGGCACTTCCAGGGTTTCCAAGGAGACGGCACTCTCCCCATTATGCCTGTCGGTCATGTCAGTGTGTCTGTCTGTCTGTTTTAACAATGAGCTTAGAGCATCATCTTCCACTGGGTGTCAACACAGCTATTTGTTGAACTAAAGCACTTTACACATAGTTTCGAAGACTCTGTTTTGATAAATACAACAAGAAATACTTGTTGATTTTCTGAGTCATATAATTCAATTCCATTGTTGGATAAAACAAAGATTTCAATCTATACCATTTCCCAGGATTTATTCTAGGGTAATTTAAGTAACTAAATTTTGCTGATTTCTAAAAAAATGCAGTGTCACCAAACTTAGTCCAGCTTAAGATGTGACTAATTAGAAAACTTAACTTCTCTGGTAGCCCAGCTGGTGAAGAATCCGCCTGCATGCAGCAGACCCCAATTCGATTCCTGGGTCAGGCAGATCCACTGGTGAAGGCATGAGCTACCTACTCCAGTATTCCTGGGCTTCCCTGGTGGCTCGGATGGTAAAGAATCCGCCCGCAATGTGGGAGACCTGGGTTCAACACCTGGGTTGGGAAGATCCCCTCGAGAAGGGAATGGCAACACACTCCAGTATTCTGGCCTGGAGAATTCCAAGAGGGCTTGCAAAGAGTCAGACACAAATAGAAAACTTAGTAAGCACAGAAACACTTTAACAACATCTTTAGCAGAATCACAACACACAGCTGCTCAGCGGGAGGAACTAACCAGAAGAGGGCTGCACAGACACCCCTGCCGCTCCGCGCCCAGCAGGGGGCACCGAGCTCTGCGGGACGGACACACGACACTGGGAAGACAGACGGCGCTGCTGTCTAGTCGCTCAGTCGTGTCCGGCTCTGTGCGACCCCATGCAATCTCACATGGGCTGCAGCATGCCAGGCCTCCCCGCCCCTCACCACCTCCTGAAGTTTGCCCAGGTTCAGTCAAAACACCAACAGTATTCTAATTCACAAACCAAAATACCCATTTTTGGTTTAACAATAAAAAAAGATTTTCCTATACCATATTATTCCTCTTCCCCCATCCTCATTCCCGTGAAGACAATTTATTTGCCCTATTTGCTTACAAAACTAATAGAGAGAACAGGAAGAGAAACAACAAAAACTCAAGGGACATCCCCGGCAGTCAAGTTGGTTTAAGACCTTGCCTTCCGATGCAGATAGTGCAGGTTCAATCCCTGATTAGGGAGCTAAGATCCCACACCCCTCCTGGCCAAAAAAAACAGAAAACACAGAAACAATATTGTAACAAACTCAATAAAGGCTGTAAAAATGATCCACACGAAAAATACTAAAAAAAAAACAAAAAACAAAACCAAACCCTCAATCAGATGTCAACAAATTTTTCAATCTGATACTCTGGTATTGGACAACCAGAACTCAGGTTCTTTGTCTGATGAATGTGTGGAAAACATAGTTAAGAAGGGACTTAACACAAATGCCTTAAGTAGACACAAGGCTGCCGCACAGGATCTAACCTACACAAGCAACCATTCTGCACAAACACAGAAGGTCCTGCGCCCCAGGGTTAGACCGGTATCTCATCTGATCAGATTTCTAGGTGGTATGTTTTGAGTCAAGCAGAATTTTCAAACATTTTAGCACTTCACTTATTGTTCTGCATCCACCAATGTAATAACTGCCTCAGGCAAGGGCCATCAATGATTTACTTATTGATACAAAAGAGGGAAATAGGGCCCTTTTTTGGCAAGATTTAGCATATACTACATGACCAAGTGATCTGGCCAGAAATGTTTAGCATGGATTTCCTTATGGGAAACAATTGGTGAAATCCAGAAAATGGGGTATTTTATAATAGGCCTTGACTCTTCAAACTTAACCGAATGCTTTTACTGGATCCTGAATTGAAAACAAAGAAAAAAAAAATTTTTTTTAAGGATGATTTTTAAGTCAGCTGGGAAAGTTTAAAAATGCACTGTGTAATAGAGCATTTCTGAATAAATTTCTGCCAAATTTTTTGGGTAACATAATGGTATTGTGGTTGTAAGAGAATATTCCTATTCTTAAGAGATAAAAGCTGAGTTATTTAGGGGTAAAGCATCATGTTGTTTCTAATTTACTTTCAAAAAAATTTAGAGGCCAAAGTGCAGGTATAGATAAAGCAAATGTGGCAAAATGTAATTTGTGAATATAAATAAAATAAAGAATGGTTATCAAATTTATTTTTCAACTTCTTTGTGGGCTTAAAATATTTCAAAACAGAAGATGGAGAAGGAAGGGACTGAGTGAATACAGCAACTCCAGATACATTCTCATACATCACAGCCAAAAAAGGGAGTGCTCTCCTCCCTGGGTCTCTTTCTAATGGGCTGCAAAGCCTCTCAGGGAACCCACCACCCCTCTGGTTCCTGCCCCCAGGAGACAGCACTTCATATTTCATTGTATAGATCTAGTATTATCTATCCGACCTCATTTCACATTTAACTGAGTCCTAAAACTATGAATGGCTATAATGGCTACGAGCGGGCAGGCGGGCGGGGGGGAGGCGCAGACTGGCTTTTTCCTAACTAACCAGCATGAAAACCAAGATCTAAGTTGGTGTATTTCACTCAAACCCTTACTAAACCAGAAAGATAATCTCCCCAATTCTAACCAAGCTATACAGGGCACTCATGACTGGGAAAGACGAAGTCACACCTCTAAAAAATGAGAGGTAGGCCTACTCAACCCCACTTCAAACAAGACACAACCAAAAGTTCTAATTTTAAAGAGATTTAATTTTATTTTAATTTTTAGAAGATTTTTAAATGTTACTACTCTAGAACCTATTCCATTCTGCAAATAATCAACATTTTATCTGACGATGAAAATTACAGTAACATTTTTTAACTTTTTTATGCCTTGAAGAAAATATCTAATGTTAAAGGTGCAGATGATGTAGGTAGGAAGGAAAGAGCACTGAACTAAGGAGACAACAGGCGGGAGTAACACTGCTAAGAATGACAAGCTGTAACAGGCTCACTGACCCTGCAAGTGGCCATTTCCACTTTTCTCTTCTTAGTAACAGAACACCCTAGTACTCCCCATAGCCCCTCACCCATACCCCCAGCAAAACCACGCACACAGTTTTAACAGGAAAGTAGAGATTACATTTCTTGGGCTCTCCTAAGGCCATGTGACCAAGCTCTGAACAATGGGATATAAGTGTAACACTCCCATGTCACATCCTTAAAAAAAGCTCCGTCTTCCTCTCTGGCTCCCTCGCAATGGAACAAGCACAGATGTGACCCAGACCTGGCCATGCAGACAAGAGCAACACACTGTGGAAAGGGACAAAGACAGAAGGAAGCCGGCGTGCTGGATGATCCCTGGGAAAAAGCAGCTCATCCATTTACGACCCCTCTCTACCACCAGTGGCTATGAGAGAAATAAGCTTCCAACTGGGGAGCCGCTGTGTATTTGGGTCTTTTACAGCAGCATGGTCTGTAACAGCTTGTACGACTTGGGGTATTTTTCTGGGTCTCATTTTGTGGAAGTGAAAGTCGCTCAGTCCGACTCTTTGTGACCCCATGAACTAAACAGTCCATGAATTCTCCAGGCCAGAATACTGGAGTGGGCAGCTGTTCCCTTCTCCAGGGGATCTTCCCAACCGAGGGATCAAACCCAGGTCTCCTGCATTGCAGGTGGATTCTTCACCAGTTGAGCCATCAGGGAAGCCGAAGAATACTGGAGTGGGTAGCCTATCCCTTCTCCAGAGGATCTTCCCGATCAGGAATCAATCCAGGGTCTCCTGCATTAAAGGCAGATTCTTTTTTTTTCTTTGTAAGAATCCGCCTGCCAGTGCAGATGTGGATTTGATTCCTGGTGCAGGCAGATTCTTTACCAGCTGAACATTTTACTGGTTCACAAAGCTGATTAGAATGATACGAATGCTATTAACTTCTTTAGCCGGCTGTATCTTGTTATTAAATAAAAGCACAAATACATGCCTTGGGTAAAATAAAAACTGAAGTTTTACAGATATCTGAATAAATGGGATGACATATGAAAACACTGCACAATTTATCTACCCATTCAACAAATAATTACCAAATGCCCACTGAGTGCCAAATACTGTTACATACCTGAGACTACTCAAGATGTTAAGAAAAAAATAGTAGAAATAAAGAAAGGAGTTCACTGCCTCATGCATGAAAATTTTAATAACTTGAGAGGAAGCCTACAGTAAACAAATAGTAAGATTATTTCATATAATAATATGGGGAAAAGGAGGGGGGAAAAGCAGGCAACACTGAGTACACTTCGGAGTTGGGAGGGGACTCAATTTACGCAGGTGCTGCTGCTGCTGCTAAGTCGCTTCAGTCGTGTCCGACTCTGTGCGACTCCATACATGGCAGCCCACCAGGCTCCTCCGTCCCTGGGATTCTCCAGGCAAGAACACTGGAGTGGGTTACCTAAAGCCATGCAAAAATTTAAGATATGCCAGGTTAGAACAGCAAGCTCAAAGCCTTCAACAAGTACAAGACTGTGCACGTTCATGGAACACAAGGGTGAGATGACAGACAAGATCTCAGAGGCAGGCAGAGGCACCCTAGCACTAAGTGAACAAATGTACAGAACTAGTTTCAGGGGATGAATGCTCCGGATGAAAAACAGAGAAAAACTATCACTCCCTTAATTCTGTCTTGGTTTCAGGAGTAAGTGATGTTCCCAGGAGAAAATTATGAACTCAGCTGCCCTGCAGCCAGTAACTGACTACAATCTTATCCTATTTACTTTGAGACAAATATTTCAATTAATTAAGTGATCTTAGGAGTTGGGAAAAAAAGTAAAAGTCATCTCTAATAGAGCAAAAGCTTTCTTTTGATATTTTTAAAATGTGATTAAGTTTCACATATGACTTTAGTCAACAAATTATCTCACGAGCATGCAGACACTGCTGCACGCGCTAAAGGTATCACAGTAAATAAAGAACTGGTCCTTGTAGAGTTTAATGTATCAGAATACATTTCAAAGTTTAAAAATGATAATAGTGAATTTTTTAAAACTTCACTCATTTTGGCTGACTCCTTAACGTCTAAAATTTGGTTTGAAAACACTGTATCTTAATTTCTCTCTTTTTCTGCTGTAGGCTTAGTATATTGAGAATAAAAGGACACAGTGTTAGAATTTAAATCTGAGAAAACAATTAAATTTACCTTTACACTAAAAGAATGAGAAATACTACTGTGAATTCTCCTATTGCAAGACAGAGAAAGTGATTATTAAGTGTCCTGGCACACAGAGGAAATAGACCTATGTTTAATGATCTACCTGTTACATACAGAGACTCAAAACACTTCATTCATCTCTCCCCTTTAGAGCCCACTAAAATGACAATAAATGAATAAAAACAGCTTGAGACACTAAGAACAAAAGAACATGTGGGCAAACAGCAGAAGACAACAACAAATGTGCTAGAAAATGGAAAGATGTAACTTAGCAAATAAAGGAAACTGAAAACTAAGAGCATGCGGAGGGAGTTGCCAAAGAGGCAAGCAGACGGTGCCAGGGGTCAGGAAAAGACAAGAGTGAGACATGAGATTCAACATAAGGCTGTTGGTTGAAGCATCTACTTAAGATGCAGAGAAGTCTAATTCTCAAGGAGAGAACTAGTTTCTGAAGAAACTGAACCAGAGAAGAAATGGGTTGGGCTGAAGGCCAAGTAACTGAAAATGAGACCAAGTGAAAGGACGCATAGTCAACCGTGAGCTGACCTGCCTGGCTCTCAGAATGTCAGCAGCCAGGCTTAAGACACGACACGTACCCACCCCCCCGCCAACTCCCTCTGAACGCGGTTCCTTCTGTTGAGACACTGAGAATCCCCAGTTCATCACCTTACAGTGAGCCCACCAGCTGATTCGCTCTGCCAGTGAACACCGCCCTTCCAATCCCCTGTGAGCATCTCACAACAGGATCATCAGATACTGCAGTATACTAACACAAGAAAAAAATGATCGCAAAGGAAACAGAATGCCAAGATTAGAATTGATCCTCTCAAAGATACTCTAATCTACAAAACAGAGGTTGCTGAAAAAGGAATACACCACAAAAAGCTTTTAAAAATAATCGGATTTGTAAATACCAGTGAAAGAGTTGGAAACAAAAGTGGGGAACTCTCACAAAAAGAAACAAAATGTAAAGTTGATGGAAAATAGAAGGGGGGGAAACCCACAAAAACTAGAGGATCAATGCAGAAAGTCCAAGATGCACATGTCAGGAGTTCCAGAAAGAATAAGAGAATAAGACAGAGAAGGAAAAAAACACTGAAGAAAATAAATCTACAATTTGAAAGGGGCCAATGAGTACTAGCCTAACTAATGAAAAAGATACACCATGGCACATCGTCCAGAGGCGGAAAAAAATAGTGAACAGAACAGCACGAGATTTCTTAAATGCCACACTGGACTCTTTAACAGACAGAAGAAACGCCTTTCAAAGTCTGAGGAAAAGTGACTTCCGATAACTAGGCAAACCCAAAAGTGTGAAAACAGAAAGACATCCTTTCCAAGCAGGTAAAAACTTCTACCAGTGGAGAAAAAAGAAAAAGTGAAACAAAACATGCCACCCCAAAACTGGAAGATTCAACACAGGAAAGACAAAGGGAACTCCCACAATGGTGATGTGAATATGATAAGAACAAAGAAAAATCCCAAAGGTATGCAATAAACTTAGAAAACACCCTGTCTCAGAGGGACAGAGTTCAAGGAAAAACTGAAACTGGGAGAACATCCTGATGTACTTCGAAATACTATCAGGAAAGCTAGTCTCTTAGAGGATTTGAGGGTGATTCAATGACAGATTCACAGAAAATGAATCACTCCAGACTGAAACAACACTATGGAGAACTCCAGGGGTCAAGGGGAGATAAACGACTGATTATCTGATTCTTTTAGCCACATAGAAAATTATATTGAAAAGCTGCTGAAAGGTCCAGAAAGAAAACAGGGATGGCAGA
Source organism: Cervus elaphus (assembly GCF_910594005.1). Lineage (NCBI taxonomy): Eukaryota > Metazoa > Chordata > Mammalia > Artiodactyla > Cervidae > Cervus > Cervus elaphus. The sequence continues at coordinate 37,194,199 of NC_057830.1, forward strand.
TTGAAACAAACAATAACAAAAAAGGAAAAACATGATAATTATAAACTCTAGAGAAAACAGTGTCATAACAGCAAAGATATAATTCATCATCTGACAGTGGTAAACAGTATTTATATGGACATAATAACATCTACTTCTGTACTTCTTTCTCATGATTACTTTAACAAATTAACCTTAAATCTGGTGGCTGAACACAACACAAATTTATTTTCTTACAGTTCTGGAAGCCTGAAGCCCAAAATCAGTTTCACTGGAATAAAGTTATTGGCTGGCTAGCTCCTTCTAGACACTCTAAGAACGAACGTGATTTCTTGCCTTTTGGAAGCTGCTGGAGGTCACCTGCATTCTTTGGCTTGCAATCCTTTCCTCACATCACTCCAATCTCTTGCTTCTGGGGTTGCATCTACTACTTCCTCCTTAGATCCTAATCTCCTCCTCTTTTCCTTACAAGTACCCTTGTGATTATATTCAGGGCCTAGGAGGATAAACCCAAATAACCATCTCATCTCAAAAAATTCTTAATTTAACCACATCTCAAATTCCTTTTTCAAGTAATATTCACTCATTCCCAGCGCTACAAAGTAGGTATCTTCTTTGAGGGAGGGAGGCCATTATTCAGCCTGCTACAACTCTGAATACTGGTGTAAACAGTCATAATGGTACAACAATCCTGAGGAAACAGCAAGAGTGGTAAGAGGCAGAACAGAGCTCAATTCTTAGCAACTATTTACATCTCAGGATGTCTAAAACTGATAAAAGAACAACTATATGAGCATACTGTTTAGAAACAGGAAAACAAATACCAGAAAAATCTGCTAAGAGAGTCTGAGAGAAACTCAAGGTGAGGAGCGACAGAAAACTTTTAATCTTCCTCAAAGGCATTGTGAAACTACCAATTTGTTAAATTATATACATAAACTATATGGATAAAATGAAAATCAACCTAAATAAAACTAAGATTAGGTGGCTGGGGAGGGAGAGATCCTGGTAGAGACTGAAAAGGTAACTCAAGGCTAATGAAGCAAACAGAGGAATCACAAACATAAAAATTAAATGATTCCTCATTTATACTTATTAAAAATCTGTGTTAGAGGTAATGAAACAACCAATTAAGGAGTTAAGACTTCACTTCTTAAACTCATCCTTTTCACAGAACTGGAAGGTCATCTACTTATAAAAGTAAATCATTAGCAAAAGCAAGACTGTAAGTATAGTAAGATCTTAGCCTGAGCTGAACTGCACCTGCAAATACAAACTTAACCCAACAATTATGGATGGCTGAAGCACAGTACTATGATGCAAGCTGTTCTTTTAACACTAGTACAAAGCTTTCCAGGAGGTGTTTATTCATTTATTGAACAAATGTTAACTGATGTGACAACAGTACAATGGATCTATTCAGTCTGTCACAAATGCTAAGTCAACAAATTAAGTTACTACCCTACCTGTTCTCCTTCCCCTAAAAAAGGCTGTAAACCGCCTGGTCGCACAGTCTGTGGACCACAGTCCACCAGGGCAGCAGCAGCAACGTGGCCATCACTGGAGCTGGTCACAAACGCAAAACCAAAGGCTCCACCCAGGAAATTCATAAGCACATAAAGCTTGACAAGTACCTGTACTGGGCTAACACCATCCCTTCCGACAACAAAACAGCACACTTCTAAACAGGAATGGACGAGACAAATAAAGGTGCTCACTGGTATAATAAAACTTTCTCTTCAGACTCGTGTAGAATTTTTTCTGAGTTATACATATATTCATCAGTCTACTCAAGGTTTGCTAAAGGATTCAGATCATCATAGAAACAGCTAAAGAGTGGAGGAAAGAATATTGGGAACAGTTAAACAATATAAAAGAATAATGCACTTATAAAGTTGCCTTCGAAAGCTTTTTAGAACCTTGGTAATTAAAGGGTCAATACTTCTAAGAGGATTTTCCTGGTATCACAACCTCAGGTGTCCCAAACTCCACTCTTACATGCTAAGGAAAAATGAACCCAAAGGTGAAGGGCGCTTCTGGGCCTACTGCTTGTCTCAGGTTCCCCCTCACTCCCAACTGTATTCTCCTTCAGAGAAGACGCAGAGTATACAATCAGAGGGAAGACAAAACATGGAGGAACTTGAGATAAATAGGAAAATAAAGCCAAAAAAAAAAAAAAAGGTTTGAAATGTTGTCGCCACACAGTAATTTAGTTAAATTAACAGGCAAAGTGCCAAACCCCAGCCTAACCCCAATTCTGATGAAACTAATCTTCCCACTTCTGTGTTTGGATTTTCCGAATTCCTAACCCAACCAAGTTACAGCTGCATTTATGGCAACGTACCCTGGTTGAAAGTGTCTATAACCTGCCCCATATTTCAAAATCAATTAGGCTTTTTTTTTTTAATTTATGGGCTCAAATAGGCTTTTATTCTTATGCTAAGCACTAACCTGTTAGCATTAAATAACTGCACTTCAATTTTCTGAGCACTTAGTATGTGTCAAAACTAAGGACATACATGTGCTTAATCTTCCAACTAACAAAGCAAGTCTAGTAATTATCTCCATTTATAGACAGAAAACACAACAGTAGTTCTCAAATGTTTGGTTTCTTACCCTGGCTTTCCTTTGCCTGTCAAAAACAAACAAAACCACTTCTTTTAGAAAGTTTCCCCCATCTACCGTAGACATAAATTATTTCTTCTCTGTGCTTCCATACAACCTTCCTCAGGTATCACATGACGGAGGGGGGCGGGAAGGACAGGGGGAGAGGTGGGGATGCTCATACATATGAAAAAGACAAGCATACCCAAAGAACAACAGACAAAGGACAGGAACAGAATCTACACACTTAAAACATGCGCAAATAAGTGGAAAAGATTTTTCTGAATGGTAGTATTGTGCCAGACATTGTCAACAGGTCAGGAAATGGGCACTCCCATTCACTGGTGGAGAAAGGGAAAATCAACATCATGTTCTACTGAAATTTTATAAAACATACCATTGCGCGCGTGCCAAATTGCTGTAGTTGTGTTCGACTCTTTGTGACCCCATGGACTGTAGCCTGCCAGGCTCCTCATCCACGGGATTCTCCAGGCAAGAACGCTTGATTGGGTGGCCATGTACATACCATCAGCCATTAAAAAAAAGATCACACCTTTTGACTACTAGCTTCTACTGCTAGAAATATGCCCTAAAGTAATAATAAGATCCCCACAAGGATGTTCATCATAATTTATAATAGCAAAAATTATAAATATGTCCAAATTAAATATATTAGGTATCCCTGGTGGCTCAGAAAGTAAAGAATCTGCCTGCAATGCAGAAGACCTGGGTTCAATCCCTGGGCTGGGAAGATCCCCTGGAGGAGGGCATGGCAACCCCACTGCAGTCCTGCTAGAGAATTCCATGGACTAAGGAGCCCAGCAGGCCACAGGTCACGGGGTCACAGAGTCGGACACAGCCGAGCAACCAAGCACAGCACAGACAGTGAGACTACAGACATTCATCTTCCGGACTGCTAACTGGGGAAAGCTTACTACATGACTATGCGTGCAATGCCGGCTGTGAAAATACATATCCACAGCAGAGAAAGCGCTGTACACTGGAAAAATCCATGCGAAAATGTTAACAGACGTTACCTAAAAAGAGTGAGATAACATGATTTTCTTCATTTACTTATGATGGTTTTGAGGTCAAAAGAACCAGGTTCATCCCTGGCTCTCCCACTTACCAACTGTGTGACCTTGGTCAAGATACTTTATCTAATCCTTGATTTCCTCATCTACAAAATGAAAATGATAATACCACCCACCCTCGGAGATTAAATGAGACAGTGCATGCAAAGTGCTTACACTATAGGTAATCAGCTATGTTTCGTGGGGCTTCCCTGGTGGCTCAGCTGGCAAAGAATCTGCCTGCAATGCAGGAGACCTGGGTTCCATCCCTGGGTTGAGAAGATCCCCTGGAGAAGGAAAAGGCTACCCACTCCAGTATTCTGGCCTGGAGAATTCCATGGACTGTATAGTCCATGGGGTGACAAAGAGTCAGACACCACTGAGTGACTTTCACTTTATGTTCCTTGGGCACTTATTTTTTAGAACATATTCAGAAAGAATAAAAATTTGTAACAGCATATAACCACATAGCAAGAATTTGATGAAGCTATATTCTCATCAACCTGAGCAGTACACTAACGTTAACCAAATTTTGGCATTTTACACAGTGTTAACCAAATTCCCGAGAAATTCAGTTGAGAATTAGAGATGGTGGATATATGAGCTAAAGGACCCATGCATTTACTCAACAGACAGAAAAACACGTTAGAAAAAAAAAATTAGGTCCTTGGGAACCAGCCTACTCTATAACACCTAGTGTAAGCCTAATGAAATAATCACCAAAAAGACCAGGTCGGCTTCAGACTCTACCAGGAACAGTAAAATTCAACTAAAAACAGCTCAAGGTCTAATTTAAAAAGCAATAAGACATGGACACCAGGAATCAATAAACCCAAATGTTATTTTTAAAGATACTGATATCTTACAAGCTAATTATTATAAATTTTACTTAGCTATATTTATTAACATGCTAATCACATATCTAGATTCACATCTCAAACATGTACAATCTTCTCAGCAACTCTTCAGACTGAATCTACAGAAATCACAGACCAGTTAAAAGAAATGGTAGCTACTTGGGCAATTCATTAGATCCTCTCTAAGCATCCTGCCTACAGACTCTGCCCATCATGGACTTCCGGAATATATTTACCCACTTTAAATCTAAAGTGATGAACACGCTGCATTAACTCAAAAACATGCAAATATTAAATATTTCTGCAATAATAAATGTGAAAGTTGTGACAGTGTATCTGGGACACAGAACCTAGGAGAATAGGTAAGAGGGAGAAATGTTTATACCATATACCTCCTGTACTGTGTGGATTTACCATTGTATATATGTCTATGTGTATGCAGTGGTGGTGGGAGGTGTTTATATTAAATCCTGGTTAGTAAAACACAAAAATAATTGTCTTACATTTGGTTTGTAAAAAAGATATGCAAACTAGATTTGGTTATTACAGTAGGGAAAGTCAGATGAGGTTCAAAGAACTACCAGTCTTCCCTGAGACCCGGGTTTGATCCCTGGGTTAGGAAGAGTCCCTGGAGGAGGGCATGGCAACACACTCCAGTGTTCTTGCCTGGAGAATCCCAGACCCAGGGATCGAATAGTAGATGTGCTGTGTGTATGAGAAGTACTACAGAATCAAAGTTTTTTCTTTCGTGAATGGGAGTTTTTTATTGGCTCTAGAAATTTTTTAAGGAAGAGAATCCTACTTTGTCTCTGTTAATTTTTTAGTTTATTTACAATTATTATGTTTCAAATTTAGTGTACATTATAGCAGTTATTACTAAATTTATAGAATTTTGTGACCATCATCACTTTTCTAATTCCAGAATGCTTCCATCATCCCTTAGAGAAATGCTGTATCTACTGGTAGCCACTTCCCTTTCTCCCATCCTTCAAAGCCCTAGCAACCACTAGTTTATTTTCTGTCTCAACATATTTGTCTATTCTGGACATTATGTAAATACAGAACCATGTTACATGTGGGTTCTGTGACTGCTTCTTCACTTAGCATGTTTTCAAAGTTCATCCACATTGCCGCATATACCAGTCCTTTGTTCCTTTCTATGGCTATACAATGTTCCAGTGTGGCTACAAACTAAAAGATGCTTGCTCCTTGGAAGGAAAGCTATGACAAACCTAGACACACATTAAAAAGCAGAAACCTCGCATCACTTCGTCGACAAAGGTCAGTATAGTCAAAGCTATGGTTCTTCCAGTAGTCATGTATGGATGTGAGAGTTGGACCATAAAGGCTGAGCACCAAAGAACTCATGCTTTCAAACCATGGTGCTGGAGAAAACTCTCAAGAGTCCCCTGGACTGCAAGGAGAGAGCAAACCAGTCAATCCCAAAGGAAATCAACCCCAAATAGTCATTGGAAGGACTGATATTGATACTTTGGCTACCTGATGTGAAGAGCCAACTCACTGGAAAAGAAAGACTGAAAGCAAAAGGAAAAGGGGGTGGCAGAGGATGAGATGGTTAGATACGATCACCGACTCAAAGGACATGAATCCAAAGAAACTCTGGGAGATAGCAGAGGACAGAGGAGCCTAGTGTACTGCAGTTCATGGGGTCCCAAAGAGTCGAACAAAACTTAGCGACTGAACAACAAAAATCCTGTGTTAGTTTGCGGGGGCCACCATGACAAAATACCACAGGTGGCTCCAACGACAGAAATTTACTGTCTCATAGCTACTGAACAACAACAATAACAATGGCTACATCACCTTTTCTTTATGCATCACCAGTTGGCAGATACCAGCTCTGTTTCCACTTTTTGGCTATTCAGAACAATGTTGCTATAAATATTCATGTACAAGTTTTGTGGACACAAGTTTCCAATTCCCTGAGGTATATACATAGAGGTAGAATTGCTGGGTTATAGCAAATAGGTGTTTAACTTTTTAAGGAACTGCCAAAATTTCAAATGAAGGTTTTGAAACATAGGATACAAAGGAAAGAGACAAAAGGGCATGTAAACTACCACAAACATCTGTCTGGAGAAATCTTCAGTTTTATTCATTAGTAAATCCAACTCACAACCATTTGTAACCACAAAGACATAGTTATGTCTTAAAAAAGACTTGAGATAATTGTGATTTTTTTTGAACAACTAAGTATTGTACTAAACACCATCTCAGTATCAGGCAGAGTAACCTCAACCTGGAACGTGGGAATTAATTTACTACTCACACCCCAGCATTATCTATAAAACTTTTACATAGGGTTAGTCAAGGATCTCCTGGTAATATGAACTAGTTAATACCAAAGGCCACAGTGTATTATGGAGAATGCTTACTGTAATAAAACTGACCTTTCTTAATATACCTAAAGTGACAGAACCATGTCTTCGATTTCCCTCACATTCTCCAAAATACTGGGCACTCAACAAATACTTTTTGACTGGTGGATGAATAATTAGGGTCTCACCAGAGCACTACTCCCTATGAGAACCAGTGATTTAGATTTAAATAGTATTTTTTAAAAGTGAACCACGGAGAAGCAACATGGGAGCCTTAAAGGCAGACAGAATAGTTTTTCTGACTAACTGATAATCTTAGATTAACATTCCTCAACTTCTTTCAGCTTCAGTGTCCTTCTGTACAAAATGACTATATCGACCTCAAAGGCTTGTTAAGAAATGCAACCTTGGTCATTCCTTATCTACAATTTCATTACAAAGAAATGCAATGTAGTTATCAAATTTTCCTATTATGCTGAAGACTTTGCCTAATTAAAATACACACAAAACAAAGTACTGTCTTTATTGTTTTACAGTAATGAAATGTGACATAAAATCCATGAGATTTTCTACTTTTAACCAGAAACTGCAAAACAAAGTGAAACTCTGGTCAAAAATGTAGATTTTGCTTAATCTTATCCTGAAATGGCCTACAAAATAACCCAGTTCTTGTCCCCAAACTGTTAATCTGGGATAACAGACTTGTATCACAGCAGTAACAACCTGTATTTTTCAATATTCTCTGACACTTCCATTTTCTGCTTAGGGCTCTTCCTGTCTACCTCCAACCACTTACAGAAACTTTAGGACGCCCCTCCCCACAGAACCCCAGGTCTATCTATAAAGAGGTTGGCAGCACACAACAGCTAAGGGGTGGAAACCACCCAAGTGTCTGTCAAAGATGAATGAAAACTGTGGGACACACACACAGGGAATGTGGTTCAGCCTTGAAAAGGAAGGAGATGCCGCCGTAAGCTACAGCATGGGTGAGCCCTGAGGACATGAAATAAGCCAGTCTCGAAAAAACAAATACTATGATTCCACTGGTATAAAGTATTTGAAGTAGTCAAATTCACAGAAAGCAGCCTGATGGATACAGGAGTGAGGGGAGGAGAGAATGGCGAGTTGTTTCAAGGGTCCAGTATCTGTTTTGCAGATGAAGTAGTTCTGGAAACCTGTTTCACAATAATGTGAATACAGTTGGCACCACTGAACTGTACCTTTAAAAATGGCTACAATAGTAAACTTGTGGGCCTTTTTACAGTGCAAAATACATAAAAATATCAAGGTGCTAAAAAATACTTAAAGAAGTTTTGCTGTTAGGAAAAAATAACTCTCCTTTCAAGGAAAGAAAGAAGACCAGGAGCCATTCCTTCTCTACCACCAAGTCTGATAATAATCACTTTTAATGTTGCATCCCTAGGAAAGGACTTTGACAAGAATTACTGATTGCTTACCACAGCTTGTTTTCTTGAAATACAGCCTTCTCAATCTATTAGCCAATAGCAAATATTAAAGATTCCACTTATGCTATTTTAAAAACACACCTACTTCAGGCCCACAAGACTCTCACCTTGAGATAAACTGGGCGGAGTGGGGAGGTGGGAGGTGTGTGTGCATGCATGTTTAACACCAAAAAGGTTGTTTCCACTTTCACAGAGCAGACCTGAAATTCTACAATGGCAAGTTCTAAAAGGTAACATTGTTTCAGAAGTCCAAATAATTTTAAAAATGTTCCCACCAATCCCTTTTTAATATACTGAGGAAAATTTAGATTCCTTCTGAATGAAGTATAAACAAGAAGTCAAGTAAAAAATCCAATATATCCTCTAATATTTTTATCCACTGTTAAAGAGACAACAGCTTTTCAATTAAAAAAAATTAAAATGAGACTACACTAAAGCTGTCAAATCCAATATCTTAGAAGATTCATCCCTCTAAAATTATATGAGAGTAAATACTAAAAAGATTCCTAAGAATAATCCTCTTAATAGGCTTATTAAAAACTATCATTCTCATATAAAATATCCTTGACTCCTCCAAATTAACCATATAGGCAAATTAGACACAGACAAATTTTTAGATTAAAGTGGGGGTTCTTAAAGAGGGTCACTGGTCCATGAGTCCCCTCAAACTGGACAAAAGAGATCATTCAAGGACTTCGGAAAAGAAAATTCCAGTTAATATGTGAGCATTCAGAAAGAAAGTCAACATACAGAAACTGAAATTACAAAAGTCTGACCATGGGACAGTATACACAGAAGCACTCAATAATAAATTGCCAAGAATTCCACATATGTCACAGGCAAAGATCTAGATGACATTTTAATCAACTACAGCTAACATTAAAAATGTCCATATTAGTAAAAAATTAATTGGTTTTTTTAAAATAAGCTCGGTGTTTAAACATGGATGGAAAACTAGTAAAGCTAGTTTTAAAAGTCATACACAGGTTGACAAATTTTTAAAAAGGATAGAAAAATACCCACAAAAATACTGAAAATACTAAGGAATAAATAGTTGAGACTGCATTCTTAGAATGGAAAACTCAGCAACTATTTAAAAATAGGATTATGTTGTACTTTAAAGCAGAATTTAAAGAAAAACACTGTTCCTTCTCCTTTCCTCTCCCTTAAGAATTGAGAAATAGTTACCATGCCAATTCTGTGCAGCTCTCACAAGGGGAGGAAAAAAAAGAACCACATAAAACTGCTACATGTTGGGTTCAAAATAAAACACAGTGGCAAGGGCACCAACTCATTTCTAATGACCAGGCAGCCAACCCAGAAATGGCAGCAGACTAGGCATTAAGGAATTTTTAATCCTACATAAAGTATTAATGATAGTGGACCTCATCAGAGATAGTGACAAAAACCCCTAAAAAACTTTAGGCATATTTAATTTGGTACCTAAACAGCAGCAAGGGAGTAAGCTGAAACAATCTGAAGTTAAAGGAAAGCTTTAAACATTCACGCACAAAAGCAGCACTTTATGATTCTTTCTGTTTGTTCACTTATCTTCTAGTTCAGGAGACTCATCTAAAGCAAAGGTACAATGAAATTAACAGACTAAACCCACAGTTGTAAGCTATTTCTGGATAGCAGGATTTCCTTACACTATTAAAATCTGAGGACCCCCCCAAAGGCCTTTTAAAATATTTATTCATTTAAAAATGTAATAAGCAGCCCTACACATTAACAAAGAAGTTACAAAAAGAAAAAGACTATCTCCCCTCCCCCCAAATTTAGTGTGAAGAATGGCGTTTACATTGCTGCAAATCTTTTCAATGTCTCGCTTAACAAAAGATGCTGAGATTCTCTCAACTGCTTCTGCATTCAACATACTACATCATGTTGTGTAAGTTAAATATATGAAGAAATCCAGCCTTACTCAGGTATGTGGTTGGGAAGGCAGGAACAGTTTCCAGGATTTTCAGGTAGTTACAGATATCCCTTTGATACTATCACAAAACTCAACATGTGACAGTTTCTTAAAGGTTTGTGGAATCTGAAATCATTACCAGTTGTCTGTTATATTAAAATCCAGCCTGGAAGTCAGAACGTCTGAGGCCATGTGCTGCAACTACTGAAGCCAGTACACCTCAGGCTGGTGCTCCAATACAAGAGAAGCTACCACAATGAGAAGCCCACGCACCGCAACTAGAGTGGCCCCTGCTCACCACAAAAGCCCAAGCAGCAACAAAGACCCAGCAGAGCCAAAATTCAACAAATAAATAAATAAAATTGCATACATTAAAAAAAAAACCCTAATGCTCTTACACTTCAACTCATGTGTAATTCTTTTTTTTTTTTTCATGTGTAATTCTTTAACATCACAGGCATTGGCCATTTGAAAAATACTGATTCAGTTATGCAGATCTTCCAAATGTTGACACATTTCATTACACAGTATCAAAAATCACTGTCATTAATATTACTACTGATCTCATCTAAAATATCTGTAAGTATTCAGAAGTTATCAAATTCAGGAGATGCATGTTTTCCAATACTTTCTGAGTTTTGCTTGGAAACTCAAATTTTATCAAGAGCAACAAACACTGTCCACTGCAATAACAGATTCACTGTTCATTTGCGAAAATGTCTGCCAAATATTCAAGTCTGAATAGTTTGTCAGTATGGGGGCTTCCCTGTTGGCTCAGATGGTAAAGAATCTGACTCCAATGCAAGAGACACAGGAGACGTGGGTTCAATCCCTGGGTCAGCAAGATCCCTTGAGAAGGGCATGGCAATCCACTCTAGTATTCTTGCCTACAGAATTCCATGGACAGAGGAACTGGGTGGGCTACAGCCCATGGAGTCACAGAGTCAGACATGCCTGAGCAACTAACACACACATAGCTCTTTCTAGTAAAAATAATGTCCCCCAAAAGCAGCTAGTCAGCTCATCTTGAAACTCAAGTGACTGCACTAACGCTTTTCCTCCCACCACTGTCCTCCAGTTTACACTTCAGGTGCACTTTCCATCCTGTTACACAGAATGTCAACACGTGTACTCAAGAATCAAGACTTTCAATAGTAGAGACTTGACAAAACCCATTTTTACTGCTTCATCAAAGACATTCTTAAGTATAGCGAGCATCTTCAAACGGCTGATACATGGCAATTAAGGTAACCGTGGGGGTGCTGGTACCACCCTTTGGTGCCAAGGCCTTAACACATGCCAAGGAGACAGCAGATCGACCCACCACTGCTTGTGTATCGTTGGTGCAAGCGTGAACATAATGCAAAAGGCAAACAGTGTCTTAGTATGATTATGAAAACAGTTTCAACTTCAGAGACCTTTAGAAAGAGAGGCTGCCAAACCACACCTCAAAATGGAATGACCGCTGTTTTGACAATGCACCAATGTACAAGGACATACATTACATGTCGTAGCTTAAGAATTCCATTTGCAGAAAATTCAGTAAATCTCCAAGTTGGATTTAATTACTTCAAAACAATAATCTACTAGGCATTACAAATTAACTCTAAACCATTCACATTCCAACAACCTCAAACACCTTCACCTTAACTAAAAGGAGTTCAAGTTTTTAAGTAAATAAACTTACATTAGGGAAATCTAAAGTTCTGAGGTGAGAATCCCAGCTCCACCACCTGCTTAAGGACACAGTCAGTAAATTAACCTTTCCGGCCTGTTTCCTGTCTCTGTGGAAAAACAGCAGCATCTATGTATTTCACAGACTAATAATATATATAAAGCACCTAAAACAACACCTGGCACATAATTAAGAGATCTAATTTATATATGACCAGGCCTTTACTTCTCTTTCCTTTTACTAAGGGAGCAACTTGCAGACCTGTGATTACTCAATTTTAATCTCCATTATCACCCAAGAGAAGGGAAAAAAGATGACAGTTGAGGGCATTAGTTAAAATATCTATTTCCAACCCTTTCATTTTCCTATTTAACAACATAAGAAGCTTAAAATAAAGTTTACCTTTCTCCCTGCAACTCAACTAACCTAGGCAAATACAGATGTATAAATACAAATTATATGGCAATTTTTTTTAACTGATTTAATAAAATTAATTCTTTGCTTCAATCTCTCATCATTCTGCTTATTCCACAATTCTCAAGAATTTTAAAGTGTAGTTCACTAAAAGAGAGTACTGAGAAATACCTAAGTGTCATTTTTGTTTTATTTTAGTAGTCTGAGACAATCAACACCATTATTTCGTTTTTCCTTTTTTAAACCAATAAAGGAGTATGAAAAAACTCCTTAGTACCTTAGGAGAAAACAAGGATACTGCCTACTACTAGTGAGAAATAGTCATCCATGTTGTTTAATGGGCAAAGTGACACTACTTTATGTGACGGCACTGTATTAGTACCAGACTTCTGTCAGCAGTAATGCTAGTGTTAAGAGAAAGAAGTCACGTGTGTTACAAAGTGAAAATATTAAGTAAGACCTTTGCCGCGAGTCATTAAGTTCTGGAATACAACCAATGTGCCAATACTCTAAAATTTGCAAAAAACTAGGTTCTACTAGTTTTTTCTACTAACTGACCCTAGTGCCTAAATCTAACATGCCTACTGCTCTAAGAAACATAGAATACAAATGATAAGTTCTGTTATACTATAGCACTGAACATGCTGAATGGATTTTAAACTGTGAAATTCTGTGATGCCCCAAAGATTGTTTCTCAAATTTTATTTACTTCATTACTTGGGGAGTATTTAGACTCTCCCACTGCAGATTTTTTTCCCAAGAACTAGTCCACAAGTCTAAGTCCAAAAATAAACAGGAAGTAGTGTTGAAAAGATGCAATGCATTTGTATCCAAGTTTCACTGGCTCATGTAGGAAAATCATACCCTAAAATCATACCCTATGAAAGAAAGTTTAAGATGGTCAAATTTGGAGATAAGAAAAATTACACTTACATTAATGAAAATAATAAAAATTCAGTATTTAATATTCAATATTAAATAGTGAAAATTTGCATTAAAATAATTAAAATAACCATATTGGTTAAATTTTTCTTATTTTTTTTTACTCAAAATTACACACTTCAGATTGCCCACATGTATCTGAATTTTTAACAATCCTATGTTCACAAGTTAAATTTGAACAAATTAATGAATTATGAGAATTGTCACTGCAAAAAATCATTAGGAAAAGTTTCTTACTGTTTCACATTAAAATGATGAACTTGATTTTCAAGTCTGTTGAATCTAGATTTTAAAAACAAAACCAATGATATTTCTGTTACTAAATAATAAGAGCTGGGAAGGAGTCAAGAGATCCACAGCACCAGCCACATCTCAATGTTGAGTGATGGGAGTTCATTACACTATTCCACCTACTTCCTGTAATGTTCAAAATCCCCACTACGAAGTTTTTTTTAAAAAACATTTTAAAAGAACTAAGCAAATTATAAAACAGGCAATCATTAGCTTCAGGGAAAATAAAGGAATGCACAAGAAGTGAGCAACATCACAGAGCAGTGTTGGCTCAGGAATGAATTATTTGCATCCTCATGACAATGCAAGCACTGATTTCTAATCTGACCATAACATGTGATGTAGCACTGGGGCACGGGGACAAGCACATCAACAGCTAAGTCTTCATCTACCAGGGAAGAAAGTCAATCGGAAATGTTTAAAATCAACAAGAAAGAGAAATATCATTTTATTTACCAAACAAAATGTAATTAAGCCCAACGGAATACAGCTAGAAGAAGAGTTCAATGTAACTGCCCTTACGAGAGGGACTAGAGAGGATATGAGACAGAGTGTGGAAGGGACTGTTGTTTTTCATTCTAAACCCTTCAGTACAGTATTGGATTTTTTAGAAACTTTTTTACTGTGAAATCTACCAAATATAGAAAATTAAAATGAATCAATTATTACAAACGTCTGTACAACCACCATCCAGGTCAATTCACCATCCCATTTATACATATTCTTTGATTCCACTCATACAGAGTTCAAACACACACACACCGTTCTCTCACTTTGGTAAGTTTTCAGTTGCCTTTAAACACAACTGCCCAGTTTCCTCCTGTCCCTTACTCACCATAAATGTTCAAGTAATAACAAGAGCTAAACCCTTATTATGTGCTGGGTTTCTTTTCTAGGAATATTAGCTTATTTAATCATCAAAACAACTTCATAGGACACATTTCACTGTCATCCTCGTTTCACACAAGGAAAAACAGGTACAAAGAGGCTCAGGTACTTGCCCAGGACCACACAGCTAGCAAGCAGTGGGCAGTATTCCAACCATGCAGCCTAGCACCGGAGTCTGTGCTCAAACTACTGTCTCATGAGAGAACAGCCGTCAACCAAGGAAAAACTTAAGCGGAAGATATGGTAAAATGCAGCTAAAGCTACCATGAAGGCTAAAATAAAAACTACATGACATGCGACTACGTGAGTGGTAGGCGTTTTACTGCCTCATCCTTCTCCAAGACAAGCAGCTACATCACAGGTAAACGACTTGAAGTGCCTAAAGAGCACAGGGCACGGAATAAGTACCCCAACACTGGCTGTAAACGTCCAAGGGCCTACTTGGACCAAAGGACAATAAGAGTATATGATCAAATGTCCAAATTCTGTCTCAGTTCTGAAATGTGACATTCGCCCAGTCGTGTCTGACTCTTAGCGACCCCATAGACTGTGGTCCTCCAGGCTCCTCCGTCCCGGGGATTCTCCAGGCAAGAATACTGGAGTGGGTAGCCATTCGATTCTCCAGGGGAATCTTCCCAACCCAGGGATCGAACCTGGGTCCCCCGCATTGCAGGCAGATTCTTTACCATATGACCCATCAGGAAAGTCCCCCTGAAATGTTCTGAAATGTACTTAAGGAAAAATCCTGAGTCCTGAGTAACCAAGACCACTGTCGTCTTCTTTTTAAATGAAGGCCCCGAGAATCCAACATCTCAACCAACTTAACTTACCAGTAGTAACACTATGAGGCTGTCTCTTTTCTAAGACATCTTTGAGAATTAATAAGATTAGAGGACCAGAAACAACAGCAATCACCTAATCCAGTTCTGTTTTCTTAAGGCTAAGCATACTGGAACCCAGAGTGACATATACTAGCCTGTTACTAGGATAGAAACTCACGGTCTCCTCACTTCTTCCTATTATACGGCTATATATGTATCATCAATCCACTTAAAAAGCTGCCAAGTAAAAAGTGTGTCTCAATCATCCTATTTTTCACCCATATTTGTCTTCCTTCATAACCCCATAACAGTACATTTTTATCCCTTCATTCAATAAACACTGAACACCTACCGGGTTCCAGGCTTTGCTCTAAGCACAGCAGTTTTTATGTAGAAAGTCCCACATAGAGGACAAAGATACAGCAGTCCTGCACTAAGCTTACAGTGCAACAGTGAAGGTTGGGGGTACTAAATATTATAGATACAAAGTGCTAAGAAGGAAGATTTTAAATATTTCTGGAAAAGTGAGATGAGTATAAGGGTTACAGACGTGACTTGAAGGATGAATATGACTCTGATAAGAGAAGAGTGGGAGGAGTGTCAGGCATTCCATGGGAAGAAGCGCGAAAAACGAAAACAAAACGAAGACCTCAAAATAAGAATGTACAGGACTTGTCTGAAGAACAGTATCCATTCACCTGGATAGTAAAACACACTGGCAAAGAAGCTTAACGAAGTAGGAGTCATACTGGTGAGAAGTCTCATCTCACATTCTACGCTAAAATATCTGAGGGTAATTCATAATCCTGTGGATACAGTGACCACTAAAAATGTCTAAGGAAAATAAACTTGGGCAGCACTTAAAAAGCAAAACGTTTAACAAGAAGCAAGGAATCATTTAGGAAGTTACAGCAATCCTGACGAGAAATACTGAGAACCTTAACCAAGGTGAAAGTGGGCACGGAAAGAAGATTAAAGCATTACAGAGGTAAAAAGGGTACGCCATGACAGCTGACTGTGTGTAGGAGGAAAAGACAATCTGGAGCCTTTGATGGAAAAGAACTTGGGATGTATCGTTAACAGAAAGCAGGCAAGCCAAAGACTGACCCAGATGTAATCATTTACAGATCACACTCTGAAGCCAGGGGGAAATGTTATTAATCTTATTTTATTTCAGAAAAATAAACCTTTTCTTAGTAAAATAAACACATCAGACCATAGTATGCAAACTATAGTATGCAAAAATACCCAAATTAAAGCTTGAAAACTGAGTGTTTTTTATACTTACTACATTTGTATGGACACAGGTACTAGAATAAATCATGTTTTTATTAAAATAATACATACCACATTTCAGCAAGTTAAAATGCCAAGAGTGTACTGTGTGTTAAAAGTAACTTAACAACCTCAGATGAAAATTATGTAATGAATCAGTAGCAAAATGCAGCTACTAAGTATTAGCAAAAGAAAACTCTTACTGATCCATCATATATGTCACAAACTATCATTTGGTTCAGTTACGTTAAGTTTGAACTCATCAATTTCTTCTGATTAAATAAAATTCATGTGGTCTTTGCCTGTTTAACAAGCAAACTATGAACTCCTTCAGGGCAGGGTTTATATTCTAGACACATTGGACCCCTAGCATGTTTAGCAGGCCCCCAGCAGACCTCTGATAAAGGGAATAAATGGAAATCAACAAAGGAATGTTTTTCAAGGATCCAGCACTTTCATAACTTGGTGTGTATTACACAACAGCACAGAACTAATGATCCAATATTTGAGTGCCTACTGTTCAACAGGTAATGGAGTTACAAAATGAGTAACACATGACTCCTCCCTGGAACTTAGGATTTCTTTCTCTGCACAAGCTGGACGCCACAGGCTTCACCAGACAACCTTGATTTGCACTATTGGTATGACCAGCAGTGAGTCTCAACTCCTTTAAGCTTCCAGTTTCTCATCTGCAAAACAGATGAGGATTCAAGAGAAAGAAACGTGACAGACCTGTCTCAAGTGCCACGGAAGCCAGCTGGCTCCCCCACAGGACTCCACGAGCTCTGATCAGGTATTTAATCGGAATGACACTGACACAAGCAAACCCAAGCATTCAACTGGCTCAACACAGGCCATCATCCTAGCATCACCCGGAAAACTGTCAGAACCAACAGCACACTGACAGGAGGTCAAACAGGATCTTATCATGAGGACAACACAATCCAGAGAATTTATAAATTTTCACTAAACAAATTTTTGAAAATTAAAAGTACCTATTTTAATTTATCTGAGTTTTAGACAATTCCTACTGTAATTCAAGACACAGAATACTATTAAAATTCATACCTTAATATTTCTGAACAATGATGTAATACAACTACTTTATGAAAAATGTCTCCTCCATCTAAGACCATCTCAAATGCCACCAAAAATCAAAAATCTTGAAGTTTCAAAATTTGAGAATTCTGAAATATGCTAATCAACAAATCTGGGAGAAAAATAAATACTTAAGCAATTCAACTGATCAAATCCAGTTTCTAAGAATACAGAAGACATGTTCTATATCCATTACACTTGTCTCTTCTTATCCACCTAAATTAACCTTTAAAAGACAATTAAAGGCATCATTAGAGCCAGCACTTCTTCACAGAATACGCCAATTTCAACACCACACTCTCAAAGTAGGCAAGTAAAAAAAAAACAAAACTAAAAACCCCCCTTAAAAATGAAAAATGCTATCTCTAAAAATACGGTGCATAACCATGAAAGTGTATCACCATTTATTGGTACACGAAATTTACACAGCAAAGACACCTTTACCATATGGACCTTAGATTCTTCTTATGACAGTTTTATATACATCATTATCTAGTGCTACTCATTTTAATCAGGAAAAAAAATAATAAAACACAGCATAAACAATAAAATATTTTAAGACTACCTTTTAAAACTGTTCTCCCACTGCTTGGACAACAAACATAAAACGTCCTTAAACTAATACAGACTCAGCTGCTAGGAAGTCCTTCAGCAACCGAGATTTTGAAAAGATTCTATATCCAAATTCTGCATTATTAAAAGCTCTCTTACCTTCTGCTACATCATCATCTACTGCTCCTTTCACCTGAGAAAAACACCACTGAATATCATTCCCTCCTCCAGCTCCTGGAAAAAGAAAACATACCAATTAAAACTGAGTTCTGTTCATGTTTACTCTCGTAAACACAGCAATGGTATCCACGGTCGGCATGAGACTAACCGCCTGGCAGTTCCCACAGATACAACCACCACCCCAGAGCACTAATTTGGAAAAAGGTTAGTCCCCAATAGTTGGTATTGTGTTCAAAAGAGAGATTCCAGGTCTGAAATATTTATCGTCCGTGTACTATCATCACCCCTGTATACGAGTGCAGAACTTTCCTTCCAGTTTTCCTTCCCCTCAAATACAGTAAAAGCCTCACTTCAAGCAAGACCTACCAGAAAAACGTAAATACCAAAAGTCAGAGTTTTTCTTTAGGGGTACAAAAGCCTGTAGAAGAGTTAATAAGGTTAAGCTACCATAAAACACGGAACGAAGAGAAAACTTCAGGAACATTACTGCCTGGGTGAGGAGCAGTGATTCATATGAACCCTATCACCACAGGCGCACATACAGCAAACACAACCTCACCACCCATTTCTTTGCAGTTCATTACCAGCAAATCACTGGCTCCAGACTGAGAGGAAGAGAAACTGAATTGAATGCTCCTGAAGGGACGGCCACAGGAAGCTTGTTTCGCCTCCCCTTCACCTAATCCCTCAGAAGCCCAAGGACCTTGCAAAGAATGAATTCTGCTCATTTGTCATCATCTTGTGCAAAACAAAACAACTGTAATTTCACATAATTATTCAACGAGGCCAAAAAGCAACTTATTCACAGCAAACCCTAAGCCGATTCAACGTGTTAACTTTTTTACAGGTTTAGTGATCTGTCTAAATATTGATGTAAGCACAGAAAACGGGTTTAGTCCCTAAATGTTTCTATTCCACTTTCAAGCACGGAGGAAAATGTCCTGCATCTATCAAGACACTGGATCGAAATCTAGAATTGATTCTACTACATGAAGGACGATATTCAGCAACATCAAAATGTACAAAAATAATCCTCGAAGCAATTGCCTTTCTCCCCCTTCACCTCCATTCCTTGCTAAATATTCCAACCTGGTTTTCTCTCTGCATCTTTTTCCCCCTCCAAGCTTTTACCTAAATCTCTCCTCCGTTGGCTATTTATATCTCTGAACTCCACAACTATTTTAACTAACTCCATGAAACCCTTTTGGGAAAAGGACATCTGCACAAAAGCTAACATGCAAAACCTAAGTTTAAATTACATTTTTCACACAACTTGCTGTATTAGAGGCCTTTACATCTTTGGATGTAAAGGGTAAGAAACCAAAGGGAGAATGGTTCCAGACCCCCCAAAAAATTCAGGCTTAGTCTCAAAAATATACGTACCCACAGTGGAAAGAAATACACTATGTCCCCATTGTATTTTAACTTGTAAAGCACTCTTCCTTCTCGGTGCAAAATAGATTTATTTGTAGAAACACCGGAGAAGGCTTGCAGAAGGGAGAAAAATAGGAATTACCGGAAGGAAGAGCCGCAAAAAAGCCCCCCAGGGGGGCGCGGGGGCGGAGGTTTCTCCCGGCTCCCAGGCCGCAGGGACAAATCGGCGGTCGCCCCCACCCCGCCCCACCCACGCCTTACCCCTCGGCTCGCCGGCACACACCCCACCCCCACCCATGCCCAGGCGCCAGCCCTCATTTTAAAAGCCACTGCGATGCCACAGCGACCACTCGCCTCCCCAGAACCCTCCCCACCCCCACCCCACCCGACCAATTCCCTGAAATCCGAGGGGCGCCCCGTGGCTCTCCGACAGGCGCAGGCGGTCGCTAGGGGGTGATGGAGGGAGGAGGAAGGAAGCGGTGCCTTGTCAGTGGAGAGGGTGATTTCTCCTTTACCTGCCATGTTGCGCTGCAAATGGTGACCCGGCTGGGTTCCTCGGGGTCTCCGCTTCCTGAACTCACCCCCCTCACCTGGGGATGGGGGGGTAGAGAGGGCGGATGGCGGCGGATGGCACCTGTGGGGGGAGGGGGCAGGGGTCGGGGGAGAAGGAAGGAGGGGCGGGCAGACCAGGCGGCGGGATGGTGGATTTCACTCAGGGGCTTCCCCACTCTTGCTCCTTCTCCAGCGGCGGCGGCGGCGGCGGCGGCGGCTACGACAGCGACGGCGGCGGCAGCGGCAGGGCAGGCGACTCCACTTTCAAAATGGCGCCGGCTGGCCTGGCCAGTGACGTCACCCGGAGGGCGGAGCCGCCGGGCTGGGCCGGAGGGGCGGGGCGGGGCTGTGGAGGGGAGCGGAGGGGGAGGGGCGGGGGAGCTGCCCGGCGGGCTCCTGGCCCCGCCCCTTCCCGCCCCGCCCCGCCCCGCTCCGCCCGCTGCGTCCCAGCGGGCCTGGCCCGAGCGTTTCTGGTCCCTGGCTGTAACCTCCACTGTGCTCGCCCTGTCGGTCCCAGCCCGAGGTCCTGCTGCGCTTCGGTGCCCACACCTTCGCGCCAGTGCCTGCACTCTGGGCAGGCTCAGTGGTCCATTTAACGTGCTCGCTCGTAAGAGTTGATGGGGACCTGTGTCTTTTTAGAGAATACTCGTACTGTATTGCTACTTAAAATAATGACTATCGGGCAGCTCCGAGACCGGTAAAATAAAGGGACGGTGGTGCAGACTCGCTGCTCAGCCAAGGTGAAAGTTCGCGAATCTGAGAAGGACGTGGCTGGGCGGGTGCCATCTGGGTGAATTAAATTACCTTCTCTTGGACCCGGGAACGTAGGCGAGAGCCCTTGCTAAGTGAAGGCAGTTGAGAATGGTTTCAAAAAGGAAAACTGAGTTTGCTAGTAGATTATGGTCGAAAAGGTGACCCAGATCTGTTCCGCCAAAAGTGCAGAAACAGTAGTTAAGTGCTGAGCTCTGAAACCACGCAGCAGATTCTGACTCCACGCAGGAAATGAGGGTAACAATCCTACCTTATAGGATTGTTTCAAAGATTAAATGATTTGAGTACGTGATAAACGTGAGCTGCCGGTATTATTAGATTTGTATTGAAAGCATCTTCAGTGGAGTTAGAAGGTTTAAGGATAAAAATAAACTGGAAACACCCATCAGTCCAGAGAGGATGCGTACTTCTTTAAAAGATGGGCTAATAATGCATGCAGCCCCTAAAGACATACACATTACATATCTCAGTCTTTGCAATACTCCTACAGAATAGAGAACCACGATTTCCACATAAAAAACACCTCGAAAAACATCCAGGATTTGACCTTAAGGCAGAAAAGGGTGATAAGGCATTCAGAGACCAAAGGAAAGTTTATGATTGTCTGCACCTCCTCCACATTATTTCCACTTTCTGCGTAATTCTTCTTTTTGGGGGGGCGGAGAGATGGCTGTACTGGGTCTTTCTTGCTGCTGGGACTTTCCTCTAGTTGCGGGAGTGGGGAGCTTGGGCTCCTCTCTAGCCGCCGAGCTTGGGCTTCTCTTTGCTGTGGCTTATCTTGTGGAGCACTAGCTCTAGGGAGCCCTGGGCTTCAGCAGTTGCTGCTCCGGGCTCTAGAGCACAGGCTCAATAGCTGTGGCTCACAGGCTTAGTTGCTCCACGGCATGTGGAATCCTCCCAGACCAGGGATCAAACCTGTGTCTCCTGTTTTGGCAGGCCGACTTTTTACCACTGAGCCACCGGGAAAGCCCAGCTGCCTTATTGTTGATCTGCAGAAGAGTTTGATTGTAAACTGTTAGTCACTCAGTTGTGCCCGACTCTTTTTTGCAACTCCGTGAACTGTAGCCGTGCCAGGCTCCTCTGTCCATAGGGTTCTCCAGGCAAGATTACTGGAGTGGGTTGCCATTTCCTTCTCCAGGGGAGCTTCCTGACCCAGAGATCAAACCTGGGTCTCCTGCATTGCAGGTGGATTCTTTACCATCTGAGCAAAAAGCAAGTTTCAAAATTCCTCCAGATGGAACAGCTGCAGTGTTGTATTATGTCTCCATTTCTACATTAGTATTTCTCGCTTAACCAATGAACAAACCCAAACTAAAAATCCACCCTGTATAACTTTCAGCTACCTGTAAGATACAAAACTTCAATGCAAAAAAAGAAAAAAAAACTTCAATGCAGTGTGTCATCTAGATTGTTGTACAGTTAATCTTCAGTTCCAGGGTCATTTGTTCCCATTTCTTTGTGATCAGTTCTTGGAGTTGTGGCAGCTCATGCCCTGGGTATACTCTTGTCATCAAGTAGTTTATGTCTCCACATGGTGTTTGAATATCTATAAGACAGCTTACAGATTATGGCTCAGAATATTATCTATGGCCCTTTGAGAAAGAACTAAAAGTCCTTAACTATGCTTAATGAGTACGTTATTCTTATTTAGTCTCCTTCGATTGTTTTCCTTTGTTTCCCTATTTCTCTGATTAAATTTATTCTTGACTAAAGTTTTCCACAGACAAAAGACAGGTTGAGGACTCAGGAGGGGTTGGGGGGGGGTGCCGAGGGGGTTCGGGCAGGACCATAGGATCCTGCTCCCTTTCACCTTCAGCTGTGTTGGGTATCCTTCCGATCTAATGCCCTTCTCTCTTACTTGATTATGTTAGAATCACCTAAATATGTGTCTGTTACTAGACTGAGTTCTGTGAGGGCAGGAGATTTGTTTTAATCATCTCCATATCATCAGCCACATAATTTGTTGGATTGGTGGATGAATGAATACATCTCTCTGGTTTAGGAAGGAAAATGCTGACCTGTTGGCTCCTTACTGCTTTGCTGTTGTTTAGTCACTCAGTCATGTACAACTGTTTTTGTGACCCCATGGTCCGGACTGTGGCTCCTCTGTCCATGAGATTTCCCAGGTATGAATACTCGAGTGGGTTGCCATTTCTTTCTCTAAGGGATCTTCCCTACCCACGGCTCCTGCATGGCAGGTAGATTCTTTACTGCTGAACCACCAGGTCATATTATAAATTGAGTGGGTGTTTTCACTCACCCTTCTTAATCCTGGAAGAAAGAGACATTTTACAAATTATCCTGGTCATGCCAATCTACATTTGTTAGGCAGTAATTGTTTCAATATGTAAGTTGCTTCTAGGTAGTCATCCCCACTACTTCCACTGGTCCTATGTCCCTGAATACATATTACCCAAGAGAATCCCATAGGGCACCGTTCCCTCACTCACATGAACCACGTACTATTATGCAAGCATTTTTCCACGTGAGCCTGAGCCAGAACATCAACAACTGACCGCATGTAAGATGTACAAAGTAATAGTTGCCAGCAGAACTGGGTTTGGCTTAGTTAAACCAAGAGAAAAATTCCCTCTGGGTTTTCCTGAGGTGGTCCTACAAAGACTGTAAGGCCTGGACATGTTTTGCTTACAATCTGAACCGAAGACTTGAAGGACAACCACAATCTCACCAGTAGGACATAGATAACAAGACTTATCTGTGGGTTTTTGCAAGACGGCTTTTTAAAGAATATTATGTGATGAGGGGAGAATCACTTGAAGGTTGTTCTTTTCCTAGGAGTTAGATGAACACAAACCTCCTCCTCAGTAAATAGAAGTGGCATTATTAAGTGCTCCTTTCCTCTAGGCGATTAGGACTTACGGTGCCTAGGAAAGATCATCAACTCAAAGGTAAGAGGAGAGGTCCCTGGGGATTCCCTGGCTGTCCAGTGGTCAAGATTCCACACTTCCTCTGCAGAGGGCACGGGTCTGATCCCTGGTTGGAAAGATCCTGCATGCCATGCAGTATGGCCAAAAAATAAGTAAAAATGAAAGTGAGAGCTTCCTGATTAGAAAATGATTTGGTTTAGGAACTGTATTCAATATCCTGTGATAAACTATAATGGTAAAAATATGAAAAAGAATATATATGTGCTTAGCTGAATCACTTTGCTGTACCACAGAAATTAACACATTAGAAATCAACTATACTTGAATAAAATAAATTTAAGAAAAATAAAATAATATGGTTTAAAATTCTGGCATACCCATCAGGGTCATGCTTTCTGATATGGAGCAGGTTCAGGGACTTTACAGGGAATATTATAAGTGGTGCGTATGTTCAGACTCTCAGTCACGACCGACTCTTTGTGACCCCATGGACTGTAGCCTGCCAGGCTCCTCTGTCATGGAATTCTCCAGGCAAGAATATTGGAGTGGGCTGCAATTTTCTCCTTCAGGGGATCTTTCAGACCCAGGGATCAAACCCCAGTCTCTTATGTCTTCTATATTGCCAGGCAGATTCTTTACCCCTAGCATTACCTGGAAAGCCCATTATAAGCAGATGTCAGCATTTTTTACATAATTTCTTAATATTTACAAATTTGGCCTGAAAGACAGTTTCCCAAAACTATTCATTCCACAATATTCATGATGTAGACCTCACTGTCAAGATGCCCTCCAATGTTCATTTTGTCTTTGCTTAGGAACTTCCAATTAACCAAGAACTAAAATCTACTCTATTTTTAGATAGCTATAATCACTGTCATTCTTCCCTATATTATACAGAAATGTATTAATACCTCACTGCAGCTTTATTCTGCAAACTCTGACCCTCCCACAAGGGACCTCTTCAACGTGAACGCAAATGTGGTTTAGATACTGGAATAGAACTACGTCTCCCACATTTTCTCTTTTCCACAATAATCAACTTAACTTCTTCAAAACCTCCTTCCTTGATCCAGATTTGGTCTATGTATCAATGCATTATCTCAGTCAATATCCTCTGTATAAAATCGAATTATTCCAAATGTATCATACAGGGATGCTCAGAAATAAATATAACAATTCAGGCCCAACAATTACCCATTTGAGTAAAACTGTTACCTGCCCTCTTCTGTGCAAACTCTATTTCCCTTAATGGTGCCAGGAGCCCATTGGACTTGATAATCAAATATTGTAATTTGGGGAACTTTCCTGGTGTTTTTTGGTTTTTTTTTTTTTTCTGGTGGTTAAGATTAACTTTCCTGGTTAAGATTTTAGCTTCCATTGCAGGGAGTATGGGTTTGATCCCCAGATTGGGGAACTAAGATTCCACATGCCTCACAGCCAAAAACTAAAGCATGAAACAGAAGCCATACTGTAAGAAATTCAGAAAAGACTTAAAAAGTAGCCCACATCAAAAAGTCTTTAAAAAAATATTGTGATCTAGGCCCTTTTATATGCATAGGTGTTTATACATAGCTCCTTAATCTTTCTTCCTAATGGCTCATTTTTTGGATTGATACGTATTATCTGGAACATAGTAGGAACTTGATAAATATTTGAATAAACAAATACAAAGTTCTTTCTTTTTCTCCTTCATAAGTGATACCTTAAAAAATATTTTATTTATTTATTTGGCTGCTGCCAGGTCTTGCGGCTCACAGAATTTCTAGCTGTGGCATGTGGGACCGGGGATTGAATCCAGGCCAACTGCACTGGGAGCTTGGAGACTTATCCTCTGGACTACCAGGGAAGTTCCTATAACTGAGATTTTATTGGTAATAGTTTGGTGATCAATTCATAGAAATGACAATTAATTTGCACAGAAAGTCTAAAAAGCCATGTAGTTGTAATTCTTTCTAGAGAATTATTCCAAAGATTTTTCAGCTTAAGATTTGGTGGCAAAATGTTTTTTAAAAGAGGATATCAAGGAATTTCCTGGCAGTCCGGTGGTTCAGATCAGTTCAGTTCAGTTCAGTTGATCAGTTGTGTACAACTCTTTGCGACCGCATGGACTGCAGCACGCCAGGCTTCCTTGTCCATCACCAACTCCTGGAGCTTGCTCAAACTCATGTCCATCAAGTCAGTGATGGCCACCCAACCATCTTGTCTTTTGTTGTCCCCTTCTCCTCCTGCCTTCAATCTTTCCCAGCATCAGGGTCTTTTCCAATGAGTCAGTTCTTCACATCAGGTGGCCAAAGTCCAGTGGTTAGGGCTCCACAATTCTACTGCAGAGGGCATGGGTTTGATCCCTGGTTAGGGAACTAAGATCCCAGCAGCTGCCTGGTGCAGCCAAAAAAAAAAAAAAGAAAGATTTCAGATATATTGTCTTAAGGCATTTATAAGTTCTTATATCCAGAGCCCTGTTATTTCATGATTATCGGTCACATTACATGCTCAAAAATTTGTACATTACACATTAACAAATTATTAGCAAAAAGTGTACTACCACAACCAAAGATAATATGTCTAACAGGGTAAGCCTCTTAAAAAGAGAGCTTCCAGGCTCCAACTCCAAATATTTTGATTTACTAGGTCTCTTAAGCTTCTACCAACCCCATTTCTGAGTATATATCCAAGGGGAATTAAATTAATTAAAGAATTATCTGTGCTATCAAGTTCATTGTAACATTATTCATAATAGCCAAACTCCAAAACAAATCTTAGAGTCTGTCAACAGAAGGATGAATTTTTAAAATGTGATGTACATATAGGAATATCATTCAGCCTTGAAAAGGAGATCCTGCCGTTGGAAACAATATAGATGAAACTGGAAGGCATTATACTAAGTGAAAAGCCAGATGCAGAAAGCAAATACTGTATGATGTCAATTATAGGTAAATCTAAAACTGTGAGTCAAACTCACAGAAGCAGAGAGTAGAATGGTGGTTGCCAGGGGCTAGAGGTAAAGAGCAATAGGGAGATGTTAGTCAAAGGGTACAAAGTTGCAGTTATGTAGGATGAATGAGTTCTGGAGATCTGATGTGCAGCATGATGACTATAGTTAATATTACATTTAGGGACTTCCCTGGTGGTCCAGTGGTTAAGCCTCTGCACGTCCACTACAGGGGGCACAGGTATGATCGATTCCTGATCCAGGAACTGCTGTAAGATCCCGGATGCCATGATCTTTTTTGGCATGGCCAAAAAAGAAAGTTTTGCCGAGACAGTAGATTTCAGATGCGCTCATTACACACACACACACACACACACACACACACACCAGTAACTATGTGAGGTGATGGATACATTAATGAGCTAGATTGTAGTTATCATTTCACTCTTTGTGTATAAAATGCCATAGTGAATACCTTACATATATACAGTTTTTATCAGTCACTCAATCCTCTAGGTGAATCTGATGTGCAGTCAAATTTGAGAATCACTGATTTAGTATATCCACACTTTTGATCAACATGCTATAAAGTGTCTGATGGAAATCATTAATAGCAAATGTTGAGGGTCAGGCTGCTTACCGCAGATATACAGAGCAGTGTTCCTCCACCTATTTTCCACCTGTTTTCTATTTTAAGTATTCTATGGGAAAAAAAGGATTCTATGGTCAAAAATGTTGGGGAACATGAGGTATAAATGGGTTCTTTACTGTGTGACTTTTTAAATATACAGTTGACCCTTGAGCAACACTGGAGTTAGAGGTGCCAACCCTCTGCACAGTTGAAAATCTGCCTTTAGCTTGTAGTCGGCCCTCTGCCAATGCATCTCCTCCCATCCGAGTTTCTGAGCCACGGATTCAACCAATCATAGATGGTGTTGTACTGTAGTATTTACTATTGAAAAAAAAATCTGCCAATTAGTGAAGCTGTGCAGTTCAAACGTGTGTTGTTCAGGGGTCAACAGTACATTGTGAATCTGCAGCAGAAAAGATCTCACATGGAAACATCACCAAACTTAGGGGACAAGAGACTTTGATCCATGAGCCAGAGTTATTTGAGTATAATCATTCAATAGTGAAGTAGCTTAAATGAAGAAGAACCTAAACTCACATTTCTCCGTATTTTCATATAAGTAAAAAAATATTTCACTGTTATTCCTTCCTTTTTTTTTTTTTTTCCTTTTTATCTTGCCCTAAAAATGCTCTGATGTTCCTTCACTCATTGCTGTGGTTGCTTACACTGGCTTTTAAGAGCTGATTGTTAAAATTTTCAGGAATTTTGTGAGCTGGTTGTTAAAAGAAAGAAATACATCCATTATTAAAAATAAATTAGATGGACTTCCCTGGTGATCCAGTGGTTAAGACTCCAAGATTCTACTGTAGGAGAATGGATTCAATCCCTGGTCAGGGAACTTAACATCCTGGATGCCTCTTGGAGTGGTCAAAAATAAATAAATAAATAATAAAAACTTACAATTAAATCATGTAAGTTACAAACAATGGTAATAAGTAATAAATATTCAAATTTCATCATTTCCCAATTATTCTACTACATCTTACTACTTATTAGGCTCTTGGGGTTATTTATGTCTGTTGTATTTGTAGGGAACTGGGAACTGGTCTTGATGGGAATATTTACACCCCAGAAATAAGCAAATTCTAGGGTCCCCTCCATCCCACATCAAAAAGTTGGGAAAAGTTGCTAAACATTTACTGGTACATCACTGTCCATTCACTGGGCAGCAGCATTCCTACATAATAAATCTCTATCTGACAGTTATCCTCTGCTTTCCTTCCTAATCAGCGTTATTTTTTACCCTAAAGTGTTTCATTGCATTGATGTATTTCAGTTATGATGAGCCTCATCTCCATAATAAGTCTGAACTTTTTATTTTAAAATTCCAATTTTAGGGTAGTTCCCTGGTGGTCCTGTGGTTAAAACTCTGCGCTCTCACTGCTGGGGTCCTAGGTTCCACCTCTAGTCAGGTAACTAACATCCCACAAGCCACTCCAAGCAGCCAAAAAAAAAAAAAAAATTTCGGTTTTAAGATATTTACTGAAACAAGCCTGTGCATTGGGTATGAATCTTTTTCCTATCAAGACGGCAAATAGGGATGTTTGAACATGTGTGGTCATGAATAAAGATGACTAAACAACATCAAAAGGTATCAATGCTTACAAATTAAAGTTGTTTTTGAGTTGCAATAAAGGTCAATTTGACATTCTTGAAACTGTTACTTATTCATTTCTAACTCTCCTGCCAGTTAGTGTTGCTTCCATAATTTCCCCCAGACATCCATCCATGACTCTGCTCCAATGTTTGATAATGTACTTTAGGACTTACTTAGGTTATTGTTTCTATGCTTCAACCTCAGTTTGGACATCTGTTATATAAAGTTTATTGTTAATACGTTACCTTTATCCTGTCCTATGCATATCTAACTCAGAGCATTCTGTAGTTAAGTCATAAAAAATTCTTGAGTGCTAATTGTTCTTCCGAGCCCTCTGGCAGGAGAATTGGCATTGTCCTTCATCCTTGATAGCTTAGTTGGTAAAGAATCCATCTGCAATGCAGAAGACCCCGGTTTGATTCCTGGGTCAGGTAGATCTGCTGGAGAAGGGATAGGCTACTCACTCCAGTATTCTTGGGTTTCCCTTATGGCTCAGCTGGTAAAGAATCTGCCTGCAATGTGGGAGACCTGGGTTTGATCCCTAGGTTGGGAAGATCCCCTGGAGAAGGGAAAGGCTACCCACTCCAGTATTCTGGCCTGGAGAATTACATGGACTGTATAGTCCACGGAGTCATAAAAAGTCGGACATGGCTGAGTGACTTTCACTTTCACTTTTCATCCTTCTACCAGATTCATCAACAACAGTGATGAAGCAGCTCTTCCATGAGTTCTTTTTTTAAAATGTTTTTTTGTTTACTTATTTTTGGCTGTGCTGGCTCTTCACTGTTGCACATGGGCTTTCTCTAGTTGCAATGAGTGGGGGGGATTATCCTCTAGTTGAGGTATAGGGGCTCTGTAGTTGTGGTGCTCGGGCTTAGCTGCCCGAGTCATGTGGAATCTTCCTGGACCAGGGATTGAACCCCTTGTTCCCTTCATTGGCTGCTGCTGCTGCTCAGTCATTCAGTCGTGTCTGACTCTTTGTGACCCCATGGACTGTAGCCCACCAGGCTCCTCTGTCCATGGGATATCCCAGGCAAGAATACTGGAGTGGGTTGCCATTTCCTTCTCCAGGGGATTGTCCTGACCCAAGGATCAAACCCATGTCTCTTGCATCTCCTGCACTGGCAGGCAGATTCTTAACCAATGGACCACCAGCGTAGTTCCTGTGAGTTCTTAATTACACATACTTCCTTACTTACACACATTCTTAGCCATGGAACACTCAACCCCAAATCCTAGATCTTTGATGTAGGATGAACAGACTTTCTATTCATCAGTTTCACACTATTTAGATAAGCTATTGGGTCTGATAAGCTATTGGGTAATTACTGTGGCTCAGACGGGAAAGCGTCTGCCTACAATGTGGGAGACCCAGGTTCAATCCCTGGGTCAGGAAGATCCTCTGGAGAAGGAAAGGGCAACCCACTCCAGTACTCTTTCCTGGAAAATCCCATGGACAAAGGAGCCTGGTAGGCTACAGTCCATGGGGTTGCAAAGAGTTGGACACGACTGAGCAACTTTACTTTCACTTTTCACTTTCATTGGGTCTGATACATTCAAGAACCTGGGGGTTCTCTAATATTGATCACTGGATCCTATTCAACCATATCCAAGTTCAGTCCATGTTGCTTCGAGGCCCTTCAGCAACAGTCAGTTTAATTGTCATTTAACCACCCAGAAAATAGCCTTTGATATTGACACACACGTTTGCCAGTGTCCAACCTCAACAGTAGCTCTCCTGAATTCAAACACTGGTCCAACAATGAGTCTGCCTTAAGCACTGAAAGCTCCTGAAGGATGGGGGGCAAGGGTTGCCAGTGCAGGTCTTCCTACGTTCACCATGCAAGTATCTGAGTGAGCTGAAACCCTGCTCATCTCAGCTTTTACCACAATTCAGGTTTCAAACCTCACATTATTATTTATGACAACAAAATCAGCAATAATATCTTTCATTTGAACAGCTTTGCCATGTGCATTATCTCAAAGATGTTCATAAGATAAATGAGGACACCTTGGGGTTCTAAGAGATAAAGGCATTTGTTATTCAATGCTGACAGCTTGTTTGAGGTCACCCAGCTGGTTAGTGGAGAGGCTGGGAGCTGGGAACCAGTTTTGGGCTCTATCCACTCAATCTAGTGTTTCTCCTGTCATCCCTCCCAGTTGCTTATTTCTCTGTTATTTTCCTTGGTATCGTATTTTGTCCAGAACACTTACGGAAGATATGTCCTCAAATACACATAGTTTAAAAACAAGCTGAGACTTCCCTGGTGATCTAGTGGTTATGGTCTGTGCTCTCAATACAGGGACCCTGGGTTCGATTCCTGGTCAGAGAATTAGATCCCACATGCCACAGCTAAATTTCTATGTGCTGCAACTAAGACCCAGTTCAGCCAGGAAAAAAAAAAAACAACAACAAAAACACACACACACACAAAAACACTCAAACTAGAATTGGTCAAGTAAAAATTCCTTGAGGGTAACACATATAAACTCTCTTGTGACCCCCATGGACTATAGCCTGCCAGGTGCCTCTGTCCATGGGATTCTCCAAGCAAGAATTCTGGAGTGGATTGCCATTTCCTCTCCAGAGGATCTTCCCGACCCAGGAATCGAACCTGGGTCTCCTGTATTGCAGGCAAATTCTTTACTAACTGAACTTTGAGGGAAGCCCCAATGCACATAAACTCACCTATGAAGCTCCAAAATAATAGTCTAATATGAGTGTACCTCTCATCTTTAGTTATTTGTTTTTTTAATATTTTTTTTTTATTTGACTGCACTGGGTTTTAGCTGCAGGATGCAGGCTCTTAGTTGCGGCACATGGGACCTAGTTCCCTGACCAGGGATGGAACCTGGGCCACCTGCATTGGAAGCTTGGAGTCTTAGCCACTGGACCATCAGGGAGGTTCCCCCTTCATCTTTAGAACAGACTTCCCTCTCGCCCCCTAAAAGCTTATAAACACTTCCACCAACACTTGAAGATGGCTTTAGAGAAAATTGAAAGCTTAATGAATCACATCCAGCTTACACTTAATAGACCTGCAAAACCTCTCTGACATGGTATGTTGGTAGCTTTGCAGGAAAAATTTAAATATAATGACTTCTTAATTTGGAAGGCAATAACGCTACAACAAAAGTTAAACTTCAAAATTGCTTTTGGCAAGGGAAATTAGCTGAGGCACCTCTTTGCACATGCTATTTGAAGCACCCACCTCCACAACCTAACCTCCTCCACCATAGCAAAGTTCACAATCCCCACCAAACTTCAAAAGAAAAAATCTATGGTTCTTTAGAAGGTCACAAGAGGATGCTATCAAGTGCCCCACCTATGTCTGCTGCCAGAGTCCTTTCCAACCTAAGAAGGTTTCCATCCATCTCAAGTACTTGCCTCAACAATTTGGCCTCTTTGATTAAAGAATCAGATTGGATCCCCGGGTTGGAAGATCCCTGGAGAAGAAAATGGCAACCTACTCCAGTATTCTTGCCTGGGAAATTCCATGGACTCCAGAGGACCCTGGTGTCTTACAGTCCATGGGTCGCAAAGAGTCAGACATGATTGAGCGCACACAGACATAAACCCCACTATAGGTTTCCTGGCCCCAGGCAACTCATTCA
The DNA here is from genome assembly GCF_910594005.1 of Cervus elaphus. Classification (NCBI taxonomy): domain Eukaryota; kingdom Metazoa; phylum Chordata; class Mammalia; order Artiodactyla; family Cervidae; genus Cervus; species Cervus elaphus. Next base: position 37,226,925 of record NC_057830.1, read on the forward strand.
GGGGAAAATACTGCTTTGTGCCTGGAGGGAGAGGCTGATCAAAATGACGCCGTGATAAGGTAGCAATCAGTTCAGTTCAGTTCAGTCACTTAGTCGTGTCTGACTCTTTGCAACCCCATGGACTGCAGCATGCCAGGCTTCCCTGTCCATCACCAACTCCTGGAGTTTACTCAAACTCATGTCCATTGAGTTGGTGATGCCATCCAACCATCTCATCCTCTGATGTCCCGTTCTCCTCTTGCCTTCAATCTTTCCCAGCATCAGGGTCTTTTCCAATGAGTCAGTTCTTCACATCAGGTGGCCAAAGTATTGGAGTTTCAGCTTCAGCATCAGTCCTCCCAATGAATATTCAAGACTGATTTCCTTTAGGGTGGACTGGTTGGATCTCCTTGCTGTCCAAGGGGCTCTCAAGAGTCTTCTCCAACGCCACAGTTCAAAAGTATCAATTCTTCGGTGCTCAGCTTTCTTTACGGTCCAACTCTCACATCCATACATGACTACTGGAAAATCCATAGCTTTGACTAGATAGATCTTTGTTGGCAAAGTAATATCTTTGCTTTTTAATACGCTGCTAGGTTGGTCATAACTTTTCTTCCAAGGAGCAAGCATATTTTAATTTCATGGCTGCAGTCACCATCTGCAGTGATTTTGGAGCCCCCCAATAATAAAGTCTGACACTGTTTCCATTGCTTCCCCATCTGTTTGCCACGAAGTGATGGCACCAGATGCCATGATCTTAGTTTTCTGGGTGTTGAGTTTTAAGCTAACTTTTTCACTCTCCTCTTTAACTTTCATCAAGAGGCTCTTTAGTTCCTTTTTGCTTTCTGCCATAAGGGTGGTGTCATCTGCATATCCAAGGTAATTGATATTTCTTCTGGAAATCTTGATTCCAGCTTGTGCTTCCTCCAGCCCAGCATTTCTCATGGTGTACTCTGCATATAAGTTAAATAAGCAGGGTGACAATATACAGCCTTGACATACTCCTTTCTTGATTTAGAACCAATCCATTGTTCCATGTCCAGTTCTAACTGTTGCTTCTTGACCAGCATACAGATTTCTCAGGAGGCAGGTCAGGTGGTCTGGTATCCCCATCTCTTGAAGAATTTTCCACACTATATTGTGATCCACACAGTCAAAGGCTTTGGCATAGTCAATAAAGCAGAAATAGATGTTTCTCTGTAACTCTCTTGCTTTTTCGATGATCCAGCGGATGTTGGCAATTTGATCTCTGGTTCCTCTGCCTTTTCTAAATCCAGCTTGAACATCTGGAAGTTCATGGTTCGTGTACTATTGAAGCCTGACTTGGAGAATTTTGAGATTACTTTGCTAGTGTGTGAGATGAGTGCAATTGTGCGGTAGTTTGAGCATTCTTTGGCATTGCCTTTCTTTGGGATTGGAATGAAAACTGACCTTTTCCAGTCCTGTGGCCACTGCTGAGTTTTCCAAATTTGCTGGCATATTGAGTGCAGCACTTTCACAGCACCATCTTTTAGGATTTGAAATAGCTCAACTGGAATTCTGTCACCTCCACTAGCTTTGTTCATAGCGATGCTTCCTAAGGCCCACTTGACTTCACACTCCAGGATATCTGTCTCTGGGTGAGTCATCACACCATCGTGATTATCTGGGTCATGAAAATTTTTTTTGTATAGTACTTCTGTTAGTCTGCCACCTCTTCTTAGTATCTTCTGCTTCTGTTAGGTCCATACCATTTCTGTCCTTTATTGTGGCCATCTTTGCATGAAATATTCCCTTGGTATCTCTGATTCTCTTGAAGAGATCTCTAGTCTTTCCCATTCTGTTGTTTTCCTCTATTTCTTTGCATTGATCACTTAGGAAGCCTTTCTTATCTCTCCTTGCTATTCTTTGGAAATCCAATAAAATTGGAAAACAGTGCCACAGATAAAGAATAAATGGGCTTGGGACTTCTCTGGCAGTCCAGTGGTTGAGAATCTGCCTGCCAATGCAGGTGACATAGGTTTGATCCCTGGCCCAGGATGCTCCCGTATGCCTAGAGGCAACTAAGCTCATAGGACTGCGCCCGAGTCCTAGAGCCCGTGCTCCACAAGAGAAGCCACTGCAAGGAGAAGCCCATGCACCACAACTAGAGAGCAGCCTCTGCTCATTGCAACCAGGGAAGGCCTGTGTACAGCCACAAAGACCCAGGGCAGCCAAAAATAAATAACTAGGCTTAAGCTATTTCCATTTAGCAGAAGTACTCTAACAGCCAACTCAGTAAAGAGCACCAGTGCTTGGTAAGTTGCTCATTTAAGATCATTGAATTAACCAGATGCTATGTTAGGAAATCTGAAGGTGAGACAGCAACACCTGGGTGGATGTTGATGTATTGATAACCGAGAGCTAAATATTTTAAAGGGGTTGTGTTGACTGACTCCTGTTCCCAGTTGGTCCCAACCATGATGAGAAATGGAGCCCCAAAAGCCAATCTCATGAGTTTTATACTAGCAATTCACTCCATATTAATGCAGTGAGATCATAAAGGCTTACCAAACATCTGAGTCTGATAACTACATTGGGCCCCTTGGGGGAAAACCCAGGTGGTACAAGAAAGATATATAATAAGATGGCACTCTGTTCTTGGAAGGTCCCCAAAGGGTAAAAGCCAACAATTTAACCCATGAGAGTTAGCACCTATGGAAAACTGACTGGAGGTCCCACTGATGTTGCCCAAGATTTGGCAGATGTTGAAATCCAGCCCTAACCAAACAGAGCCTAATTTGGAAAGAAGGCAGATCTGTTTTTCTTTCTTTTTTTTTTTTTACCTTTCTAGTATATTTTAATTTTATTTATTTAAAAATATTTTTGGCTGCACTGGGTCTTTGTTGCGGTTCATGGGCTTCCCTAGTTGTGGTCTGTGGGCTTCAGAGTGCACGGCCAGACCTAGTTGTTGCAGTGCTCACGCTCTAGCTGTGGCTCCTGGGCTTAGCTGCGCCACAACATGTGGGATCTCGGTTCCCTGACCCGGGATCAAACCTGTGTCCCCTGCACTGAAAGGCAGATTCTTAACCACTGGACCACCAGGAAAGTCCCAGCTCCATTTTTTAACAAGCAAAAAACTTACAGAAATTGAAGCAGCATCTTCTCAAAAAGAGAACCTCAAAAGAAAAGAAAAGAAAAGAAAACCTCTGGTGGGAAAGAGAACCAGTGCACTCATCTGGGAAGCAACACTGCCTCTCTGGGAAAGAGAAGTCAATTCAGAGAGACTTCATACAGAGTGAGAGTTTCATAACCATAAACTCCACAGGGAAGAAGTGAAGCAGGAGGTACAGGACACACATCTGAGATTTTACTACCAAGGAAAATGTGTTCATGAAACCACTCTCTGATAAGTCCACATGTTACTGCCTTGGAGTGCTAGGGTCCAGATGAAAGAGGGAAAAAAGAGCAATAACAGGAGTTACCAGTCAGTTTGATTTTTTTTTTTTTCTTTTTAAATGTTTATTTATTTGGCTGAACCAAGTCTTGGGATCTTTGCTCTTTATTTAGTTGCATGCAGCATGCAAACACTTAGTTGTGGCATATATGACCTAGTTCCCTGACCAGGAATCGAACCCTGGCCCCTGCATTGGGAGTATGAAGTCTTAGCCACTGAACCACCATGTAGGTCCCCAGCCAGCTCTTCTTTTATTGAAAACTTAGTGTTCTCAATGGAAAGAGCTGGCAGATGACTTGAAGGGCATTGAAAAGATACTAACAGCCACTCTCCAGAATTATTGATGGTAGAATTATTAATATGATGACAGATAACATCAAATGACAGATAATGGCAAATGGATTTTAAAGGGAAATAAGTCTAGGTTTGCCTGTTTGTTTTTTTCTTTTTCCTTTCAAAAGTGCCTAGGTTTGGATGATAAGGTGTATGGTCACCTTATTAATGAGTTACATTAGCTTTCTCATTCACCAGATCTCTTTCTGCCATAGGAACCCCAATCAGCCTGACATCACAGAAGATGAGGAAACACTGAATTCAGAAGATCTGGGCCCTGTGCCTGATCCTGCCACTCCAAGCTGAGATCTGAGGCAGGGACATCACCAGCTTGGGTTGCTTTCTCATCTATAAAATAAAAGAAATGGAACTTGACTGTCTCAGTGGTCTCATGGATTTCTAAAATTATGACTACAGGAAAAAACTTTCTGTTTTTTGCCTGTTCAATCCCACCTACTCAGTCTTTACCTTACTCTTCACCTCCTACAATGAAAGGAACATCCCTCCTTAGATGTTTCTGCCTTGTCTCTGGACGTCATGCAGATTTAACTGAGTCGTCTACCTTTTCAAAATCAGCTTAAAAAAATTTTTTTTGGTCACCACCTCCTCTTTGTCTTTTGCTTTTTCAGTAAAGCATACTCTCATAAGATTGGATGGAGTTCAATAATCCAGCAAAGGTTTTCTTTTGCTTCTTTTTTTTTTTTTATCTGTTATAACTTCTGAGTCAAATGCAGTCTTTTTTAAGTAGAAGTTGAACAATACATTTCTTAGTGACATGAGGTGAAAGACAATTATTAGCTTAAAGAGTATATTGTACCAAACACAGAAAAGGTACAAAGTCCCTGGTGGATCAGTGGTAGAGAATCCGCTTGCCAGTGCAGGCAACACAGAAGATTCAGGTTTGATTCCTGGGTTGGGAACATCCCTTGGAGAAGGGAAGGGCAACCCACTCCAGTAATTTTGCCTGGAGAATTCCAAGGACAGAGGAGCCTGGCAGACTACAGTCCACGGGGTTGCAAAGAGTCAGACATAACTTAGCAACTAAATAGCACAATTTAGAATAGTAAATATCCTTATATTGGTAGAATACTGCCCCTTTCAAGAATAGACATTGGGAGTCATTGCTCCTGGCTGAAAAAAGTATCACTCACAAGAAAGTAATGTATTTTTTTTCTAGGTCCTCTACTCTGATGAAACAGGGTTAATGCCACCTGGGTGTGTCATGTGAAGCAACAGCATGGCCGGTGCTCAGTGGAAATGAAGCACTTTCAGGAGGAAACAGCAACAACACAGGGCAGCAAATATTGACCTTGCACTTACCAGCAGTGCCAGACAGCGATCTAAGCCCTTGACGTACATTAACTCGTGTGTGTTTTCCAACAGTCCTAGGAGGGAGGGACCATCACTGTCATTGTACAGGCAAGAAAATGGAAGCACAGAGAGTATAAGTAACTCGATGAGGTCTCTCAGCTAATAAGAGACAGAAGTGAGATTTAAACATAGATAGTCTGACTCCAGGGTCCATCTTTAACTAAGTGTCACAGAAACAAAATGACCGATGAGACTTCCCCAGTGGTCCAGTGGCTAAGATTTTAAGCTCCCAGTGCAAGAGGCCTGGGTTCAATCCCTGGTCAGGGAACTAGACCCCACATGCTGCAACTGCCAGGTCACATGCCACAGCTAAAGATGCCTTATGCTACAACTTAAAAAAAAAAAAAAATTACCCATACACACTGCAATGAAGATGCTATGTGCTGCAACTAAGATCCGGCACAGCCAAATAAATAAATAAATATTTTTTTAAAGATAGATTAAAAAAATGAAGAAATGATCAGTTGAACAACCAATAGCAAAATCTTTTTTGGAAACCTTTCACTGCTGCAAAGCAAGTCATGCTCTTCTTTCTCATGACCACTTTTGCTGGGCTAAAGATTTCTGGGGACAATAATACAACTAAGATGACAACACCGTGGTTGAAGGAACTGGAGTATGAAGCAATGAAGTGTGCTCTTTTTCTATTAATTTGCCAAGAATTTCTACTCATCAGTTGCTGCTGAGAACATGACCTTCCTTCTAAGGGCTCATGGAAGACAGGTCTAGGAAGAAAGGCAGATCAATTACCCCACACCTTGAACATGACAAGCAGGCTGCTTTGGTTTGGTGTTGTAGAGTCACCCCCACGCTTCTTTGTCACGGGACTGAATTCCTCTGCAGAAAGCCTGACAGCACAGTCATGATGAGAGTGCCATTTCATACCACCCCCATCCACTGGCACACCATCAATGATTCCACGCTAAATACAGGTCCTACTGGTTACCCAAGTAGCTACCGCCTCCAGGCCGTGCTTGGAGATGTGCTTCACAGCTCACAGGAGGAAGAACTTGGATATTCTTTAGGGTGAACTTCAGGTCCTTTCAGGGAAATTGACTCTTGGGTCAAATCTAAAATATCTGTGAGCTCCATCACATCACTCCAGCTCCTAAACATTGACAGAAAGTGCTACGGTATTCATTCATGTTGCTTTCAGGTTTATTTGGTCAACTGAAGCTTTGCAATGTGGAGTTTCACCGTGAAATCCTGAACTTTCTTCTGCAACTCAATAGCATATGCTGGCTTTATCAATGACATCTAGGAGGACTCTCTCCAGTATCCCTAAGGACACGCTCTCCTCTGTCACCAGACAGAAAATCCTGGGGAAACTCTGCAGCCAGGTTACTGATCTCATCTGCCTGTGTTGCCTTCAGAAGTCATAGAGCAACACAATCAAAGCACAGGGAAGGGCAGACATGTGACAACCTCAGCCTCCCAGGAGAGTTGAAAACATTTCTGCAAGTGTCAGAAACATAATAGAACTGTCAAAAGTTGACGGAATAGCTTAGGTGTTGTGAAATGTCACAGGTTTTTTGTTGCTGTTGTTCGGTGACAATGTAAAAGCCGCAAGATTTTTCATCCAACTAGAAAAGAAAAATGAAGAAAAACTATAAAGGTGCTGGGATAAGTCAACAGATGATTGTCCCCACGTGGCTGTCACCACATTTGTTTACGTATCTGCTCAAAGGCTTTGCATTTCTACATGCACATCTTTCTGATTCTCCCTCTGGATCGCACTGCTGAGAGATGCTGAATCTCTAGAAGGACTCCTTGGGTTCTAACCCTCAGTTAGTTGGTTTTTTTGGAGGATGTCCTGACTACTCAGTGGGAGAGAATTTGATCCAGTTCAAAATAGACCTGGTTCCCTCCTCCACTCCAGCACTCCCCACCCCCAACTGGTAGTAATGTAACAGATGAAGTCTAAAAATTGACCTGGGAGAGAAAGAGAAGAAACATGTGTGGGGACACAGAAGGGGCCTTTTTGTGATCTGATTAGTCTGTCTCTCAGGTGATGAAGACTAACGTACCAGTGAGTTAACTGGATACCTGGGACATCAATATAAAAGATGTGTTCAACCACCACTGGAGTAGAGTTGAATAATCCCACCCCGTTAGAACAGGTCTGTACTTAACTGATGAAATATAAATCAGTCCTGCTACCACCAAAGGATAAGGCTTCCCAGTGGTTCAGTGGTAAAGAATCTGCCTCCCAAGGCAGGAGATGAAGGAGACACAGGTTCGATCCTTGGGTCTGGAAGATCCCTGGGAGGAAGATATGGTAACCCACTCCAGTATTCTTGCCTGGAAAATGCTATGGACAAAGGAGCCTGGTGGGCTATAGTCCATGGGATCACAAAGAGTTGGACACAACTTAGCGACTGAGCATGCACACACCACCAAAGGAGAGTGTTTTGTTTGGAGAAAAACAAAACCCTCCGCCCTTATTCTTTTAGCATTTTTGTGGCACATGCATGTAAGGCCCAGATACAACTTTATTCACTTCCTCCCCTGGCCTTGAAGGCAGTCAGTTGACAGTTGTCTGAATAATGGATGACACTGTGTTGTTTACCTAGAATGACTTATTTTTATTTAAATTGGAAACTATGCTCTCTGCCTTCTAAGAAGCTATCTGGTTCAGAAATTCAGAAAAAAAAGTTCTCATAAATCTATTATTTTGAACACAAAGAGGTATACACTATGTATCTATTTGTTTAAAAAAATGAACTCCTCTTTAACCCCACTGAATATATTATATAAAAAAACACATCTGTTTAAAAGGTACATAATCATGAGTCTCTGGGAGATGGTGAAGGACAGGGAAGCCTGGGATTCTGCAGTCCATGGGGTCACAAAGAGTCGGACATGACTGAGTGACTGAACAACAATAAATCACTAGTCTGCCTAAAGTCCATTTATTTAAATCAGGTTCTATGTTATTCACAGTATATCAGCCTAGTAAACCACTTTGATGACTTGTAGTCTTTTGTTTATTTATTTATTTGGTTGTGTTGGGTTTTAGTTTCAGCACACAGGGGTCTTGTGTTGCAACACACAGATTCTACAGCTGTGGCTTGAAGGCTTAGTTCCCCTGCAGCATGTGGGGTCTTAGTTCCCTGACCAGGGATCGAATCCAAGTCCCCGGCATTGCAAGGCAGGTTCTTAACCACTGGACCACCAGGAAGTCCTGATCCGTAGTTTTTTTTCAAACAGTCAAAATGTTGTATCAAATCATACTACTTGAGAACTGTTAGAAGTACCTGGAATAGTGAGGTTTACGCTGTGTCCTGTATGAGTAATCTGGAAAACTTTTCTCTCTTTTTTTTTTTTTAATTTTCCTCTCTTCTTTTAAACTACAAATGTATAGGTCCTGACTGAGACCTCCTGAATCATTCAGAAATGGAGTCTGGGAATCTGTATCTTTTAAGATACCTTCTTTGGGACTTCCCTGGTGATCCAGTGGCTAAGACTCCATGTTCCCAAATCAGGGGGCCTGAGTTCAACCCCTGATCAGGGAACTAGACCCCACATGCTATGACTAAAAGATCCTGTGTGTGGCAACTAAGACTCAGAGCAGCCAGAAAAAAATCCCATTGTGATTCTTCTATAACCCAATGGAGAACTAGCATTTGAGAACCACAAATTCAATCAATGGACCTTGATGAACCAACCTTACATAGATGACAAATGCAGCCCTGGAAGGTCCCAGGCCTTCTTCTGGTGCCTGTCAGAGGAATGCTTGCTATATGCCAGGTACTGTTCTTTGTGTATAAGCTATATCAGTGGACAGAATAAGACAAAATCTACTAGTTCAATGGTGTGTTCAAATTGTGGACTTAAAATACATTCACAGCCTTCCTGGAGAAGGAAAGGGCAACCCACTCCAATATTCTTGCCTGGGAAATCCTACAGACAGAGGAACTTGGGCTGAAATCCATGTGGTTGCAAAGAGTCATACATGATTGTGTGTGTTGCAACCTCCTTCTCACAAATTATTAGGGATTTTAATTGTATGTGTGGTTAAAGTGTTGTAATTAATAAAATGTGCCTATATCATATCACATGCAGAAAAATATTCACAACCTAAAAGTTGAGAATTACGTTTTATTTAGTGAGAATCTTTAGGACTTCAAGCCTAGGAGACAGCATCTCAAGTAACCCTGAAGACTGCTCTCCAGAGGCAAGGGAAGGAGCCAGGTTATACAGAAATTTTGCAGCAAAGGGCAGGTAGTCTGAACATTAAAAACTTACTGTTAATTAAAGAAAAGTAGATAACTCAAGCTCATAAATTTAGTGCTTTTCTATGTATGGGACTATGCAAGAGTCTGGGCTCACTGAAATCATCCATTTGGTATGCACCTCAGTTCTCTAGGGCCAGCACCCTGTGTTTTTACATCTTGAGCTTCCTCAGGACTCACCATAGGGAGTGGCTGCCGTCTGATGGCAGATATTCTTTCCTTCCTTAGTTCTCTCAGGGCTCACATGCTCATGTTGGAGGGCTGCAACTGCTGGTCACTGTGACATCCTTTCTACTGAGATGGCCGGAAATATTCCATTTCTCAAAAGTTATCATTAGATTATTGCATGTGCTTATGCTCAGTCACTTTAGTCGTGTCTGGCTCTTTTGCAATCCCATGGACTGTAGTGCACCAGGCTCCTCTGTCCATGGATTTCCCAAGCAGGAATACTGGAGTGGATTGCCATTTCCTCCTCCAGGGGATCTTCCTGACCCAGGGATCATACTTATGTTTCCTGCATAGCACGTGGATTCTTTACCACTGAGCCGCCAGGGAAGCCCCCAACTTATTACATACCCATCATGTATTTTGTTAAGTTCTGGAAATACAAAAATAAAAGAGGCATTGTCTCTGTCTTCAAGAAGCCTTTAGTCTAGTGAGAGACAAGTATGGGAACACATTATTACAACACAGATAAATTCTGTATAGTAGAGATACACATGAGGCAGGACAAATACAAGTGGAAACAGGGAGGACCAGAAACCATTCTTGCCCATGATGCTTTTTACATCACTCTCTGTTTTTCTGTAGTTTTATGATTCTGTTAGTATAGCAATTAGTTAGTCATTTGAGAGCTGCTAATGAGATATAAGATTGGAATGCTGATTTAAGTTTTCAGTGTCACTAAGGCCTCTATGATTAAACTATAATACAATGGCATGAAATTAATTGCTAAGCTGGAAGGTACTAATAAAAAGTGCCATTAAGGGGTAAGCAAATAGTACTGTGGGTTGGACTAGTAAGTGGAGGGAATGCTAGGTGGGAGGGGAAGGGGAATGGACTTCTTTTACAAGATTTTTTTTTTTTTGATGTGGGACTTTTTTTTTTGGATTTGTTACAACATTGCTTCTGCTCTATGCCTCAGTTTTATGACTTCCAGGCTGGTGGGATCCCAGCTCCCCAACCAGGGATCAAACCTGCACCCTTGCACTACCCCATCCACGCCCCATCATTGGAAGATGAAGTCTCAACCATTTGACCACGAGGTTAGTCCCAAGAATGGACTTCTATCTATTCTACTCCCCCGGCACATCGCACCTGCTGCCTTATGAAAACTTCATTCTAACCTTCAAGGCAGTTATTATTACCAGTCAGTGTTGCTGTTTAGTTACTCAGTCACGCGTGAGTCTTTGCAACCCCATGGACTGTGGCCCGCCAGGCTCCTCTCTCCATGGGATTCCCCAGGCAAGGATACTGCAGTGGGTTGCCTTCTCCTTCCCCAGGGTTCTTCCTGACCCATGGGCTGAACCCACATCTCCTGTGTCTCCTGCACTGGCCGGTGGGTACTTTACCACCGAGCCACCAATGAAGCTCTGTTGTTACCAATTATCCCTCCTCTTAGAGAGGAAGATTCGGAGGTTCAGAGAGGCTGAGAAACTTGCCCAAAGTAACATAGCTCCCAAATGACACAGCTGGTATGTAAATTCAGGTCTCCAGGGCTCCCAGTGATGGGATTCTACTAGTCCATCTCCCTAGGATCTTGCATTTCCCCAGGTCCCCTTCACTGGTCTCACAAAGCCTTAGGCACGATCCTCTGCGCTGGATTTTTGACGTGGAAGTTGCACTGGCAAGGAACTCAAACCATGCACGGGGCGCCCTGAACCTCTGAGCACGGAGCTTTCCTAGGCGTTAGAGTCATCACCCAGGGTTCAGCCAGAGGAAAGCATTGTTTGAGGATCCAGGCGCCTGCGATGGCCGGGGTGAGATAAGGCTGCTGACGATTGCCGAGAGCCTGCTGCAAGGCCTGCTCCATTCAAGCAGGAAAATGTGTCACTTCCTCCTGACTGCTATATCATTTCTCCGCGGGGGAGGAGGGGAAGGGAACCGAGCCTTGAAAGAATTTAGAATGGGGCCTGGTGGGGTGAGGGGGAAGGCCGGTCGGAGTGGAAGAGTAGGATTTAACCGGCTCTGGCTACACCCTATTTAAAAAAACCCCTGCATATTTTTACTTCTTGGCTCCTTGGCAGCCTACCCTCCTAACTGCGTCTTCATCCTTTTTTTAATTCAGTGCTGGAATCTCAGCGCGGTGACTCCTCCCCCGTCTCCTTCTCATATGCAAAAATCTCACTCCTCTATCTTGGCTGCATTTATTTTTCTGCAAAGCTGAAAACATGGAGAGCTGGCTGAATGCGTTCCCCATCCCCCCGCCACCCCCCACATCCCTTCTCGGCCCCACCCCAAAGAAATGTACACACACACACACACACACACACACACACACACGGCGCCCAGTGCCTCACACACACACACACACACACACACACACACACACACACACACGGCGCCCAGTGCCTGATTCCCACAGAACAGCTCTTTTCAACAGTCCTGCTTTTGCTAATGGCCCTCATGATCTCATTGGAATAGTAATGAAAGGCAAGGAAAAAGTGGAGTTAACGCTCAATCTGTATTTGCAGAGGAGCTACAGTATTTTAGAGATGGAAGAGCTTATAGTGTTTAACTTTGTTTCTGCGGAGGAGAAAACTGGGGCCCGCAGAGATTAAATGACTTATTCCCAGGCTCACAGCTGGGGAGGAGTGGAGCCCCGGCTGCAGCTTGGGTCCTCGCTGTGGACTTCGCTCGGTTGTTAAGAGATCAGGCGCGAGTCGGTCGGGCAGTTCCAATGCCCACAGCTCCTCTTCCTGTTAATTCACTACTGCGTGCCTAATTGCACCACTTTGGTGGCATGTCAGGGCCTTCCTCGAACCCTGCTTTATAGGGTTTTTTCCTCACACATTCTGTGTTTGCTGCTCAGGTGCATTTTCAGTTTTCACAGGAGGTAACTCCTCCTCCAACCTCTCATCCTGAAGTCACTTAGACTTTGGCAACAGCTAGTTCCCTTATTTGTCCAGCTCCTAATTAGAAAGCCCTTCAGCTTTCCCTCAAACGTGTCGGGACCATTTTAATTGGTGAGGTGTGTGTCGGTGCTTCCAAGCGTCCTGGCCAACTTGCATTGTTCACCTTTCAAAGTGGTTCTAGGAGAGAAGCCGGTTCCCTTCCCAGCCCTCGCTCGATACCACACACACCCAGCCCACAGGATCAGAAGGGCTTGTGCGAGGAGAATTTCCTGTTCTGCTGACTCATCTCCTGCTACAAGATGGAAGACAAGTTTATGTTTTCTTTTCCAGCTTTTAAAGGGAAATGGGAGTCTTAACATGTTTGAGTCGCTTGGAGATGAAGTCCAGCCTAGGCAATGCCTGGCACGTAGTAGGGCTGATTACACCAGCATTGTTGAATAGATTTCTGGTGGCGCAAAGAGTCCTGGTGGCTCAGATGGTAAAGAATCTGCCTGCAATGCAGGAGACGTGGGTTTGATCCCAGGGTGGGAAGATCCCCTGGAGAAGGGAATGGCTAGCCCCTCAAGTATTCTTGCCTGGTGATTTCCATGGACAGAGAAACCTGGCCAGCTACAGTCGAAGAGTTGGACACTAACACTTTCATTTCACTTTCAAAGAGCCGACTTAGAGTGGGGAGCCCTTAGGGGAGGGGTGTGAGACTGGCTGGGGGTGGAACAGGGCTGAGAGGCTCTGACCTTCCATTTTGAAGGGAAGCTTTTGACTAATGGCCAAGGGGACAGTTTCAAGAAGGCATTCCTGGGTTGCACTTGTGAATGGGTAACAATGCAGCAGCCAGACTTGGTACCCATATGCTTTTCCACTGAAAACAAAGGCATTCCTCTTTTCTAAGCAAATCTAAATTGAGGGAAGGATGATTCAACTCCTTGTAGGAAACAGCAGGAAATCCGTCAATAGCATTTACATCTGGGAGGCAATTGAGCCAGATTTCTGCCAAACAAGACTGAAATTAAGGGGGAGGGGGGAAAGGATCCTGATAAGATTTGTGCATTTCAGTGTACATTTTACCTGAAAAAAAAATGTATATACACACATAATAATGATAATGGAGTAGGGGGTGGGGAGTGATGGATACACGAGGTTCTATTATAATATTGTCTATTTTGTAACATTTGAAATTTTTCATAATAATATTTTAAACACTTGGATCCTAATTTTGGCTCTAATTGTCAACGTTTCTTCATGACTTTTATTTCTGTACTTCACCATCTTCGTCTGTAACATAGGAATAGCTCAGTGTATTGCTTTCTTGGTAAGGATGTTCAGAGTATTGGTGAAATCATGAACAGGAAAGTACTTGGTAAATTATAATGGTCTAAGGAATGTGCTGGTTAGAAAGGATACACGTTTACCATGGTAAAGGTAATCTGCGGACTTGCCTGGTGGTCTAGCCATTAAGACTCTGAGCTTCCACTGCAGTGGGCATAGGTTTGCATCCTGGTCAGGGATCTAACGGGTGGCTCAGACAGTAAAGAATTTGCCTGCAATGCAGGAGACCCGGGTTTGATCCGTGAGTTGGGAAGATCCCCTAGAGTATGGAAGCCTACTCCAGTATTCTTGCCTGGAGAATTCCATGGACAGAGAAGCCTGGCGGGCTACAGTCCATGGGGTCACAATGAGTCGGACATGACTGAAGCGATTAACACACACAGGGATCTAACATCTCAACTGCAAAAAATAAAAAATAAAAAACAGAAACACACATGCCAAAAAGCTAATCTGGACATATACAAAAAAAAAAAAAAATTCAAGCCAAACAAAGATAATGTTGAAGATTCTCCCAGTACTTTCCTCCAAAAGCAATTGTTATCATAGAGACCTACAGATATGAAATTTCTATTTTCATATATGATTTTTAAGGTAACTTGAAACTTCTAGGCCAGGGGATCTCAGATTTTAGGAAAGATTGAATGGAGGAGAAGCCAGAACTGCACCTTTCTCAGCAGCCTCTCAGTGGTACAAGAATCCCGGGCGGAACTTGTTGTTGAAACGCAGATGATGAAGATGCAGTAGTAGGTCAGGGGTGGGGCCTGAGAGTCTACATGTGTAACCTTGTTGATCCAGAGTCATAATTTGAGTGACAAGGCTTTGGACGTTTCTTACTTTTCCTGGAAAACTCCTTAGAAAAAGAGGCTTATTCCAAATACTTACAGTGAAATAGTAAAGCACAGAGATTTAAAGAATCAAAGCATTCCTGGAAAAATGCCCTAAAATAGACACACAACCCCTCAAAAACACTCCGGACCTGCTCTGGTCCTGAGAACCAGAGAACATGCTTTCAAGGAGGGCAGGTTATTATAACGTCATTTCTTCTGGGCTCTAGACTCCACAGCAAAAATCAAATCCTCTGTGCCCTCCGACAGGGCACCCCCGCTCCGTAGGTATAAAATCACATTTTCTACCAACATACAGCTCCTAATTTTTTCACTTCACTGCACCCTCTCCAATGGCAACTGATCTCAGAAGGTATTTTGAGCTTTTAGCGTCTGTTTTTTGTGGTTTAAAATTGAACAAACAGAGAAAGTTGGCAAATTTAAAATTGGGACTCCTTGTCAGGAGGAAAGAGGTTCATGTGACATATATATTTTTAAAAATCTTTTTATTTTGTATTGGAGTATAGCCGATTAACAATGTTGTGATAGTTTCACGTGGACAGCAAAGGGACTCAGCCACGCATACATATACATGTATCCATTCTCTGCTAAACTCCCCTCCTGTCTAGGCTGCCATTTGCCATATATTTTGATTAAAGCTTAGGGAAATATTACAAAGAGCACCTCCTGAACATCTATGAAAGAATTCCTATGAAGTAATCCAAAATTATGCCACAGTGGTATAAAAGTTATTTTTCTCCTAAAAACCCTTTTGTTTTCCCTAAAGAAACGCATTCGATCTTTCCAAAGAACCATGTTTTCCCCCCTCCCTTTTCCCTATTAAATTATTTAAATAAGTCCCTAATGTAAGGTATCGAGCCCCTAATGTAATGAGTTGTAGCCAACTCATTGGAAGAGACCCTGACACTGGGAAAGATTGAAGGCAGGAGGAGAAGGGGGCGACAGAGGATGAGGTAGTTGGGTGACATCACCAACTTAATGGACATGAGTTTGAGCGTGTCCGGGAGAGGAACTCCAGGAGATGGTGAAGGATAAGGAAGCCTGGCATGCTGCTGTCCGTGGGGTTGCAGAGGGTCAGATACGATTTAGTGACCCAACAACTTCCTAGGTGCGCTCCTAAGCACCTGTGTAAATGAACATTGTCTTCTCTCTTGCAATTCTGGCTTTCATCACCTGAATTCACAGGCCCTCAAGGACTTCATTTACCTCCCTGATTCCTATTTATAGCACCTCAGATATGACAGAAAACTCTTGATGGAAAGTATTACTTCTTTTCTATTTGAAAAAAAATTTTAATTGTGGTGAAATGCACATAACATAAAATTGACCATTGCAACCATTTTTGAGTACAGTTCAGCACTATGAAATATATTCACATTGTTATGTCATCCATCACCAGGACTTTTTCACCTTGCAAAATTGAAACTCTGTACCTGCTAAAAAAACAACTCCCCATTTCCTCATCCTCCCAGCCCCCAGCAGCTACCATTTTACTTTCTGTTTCTATGCATTTGAATAATCTAGATGCTTCGCATAAGTGAACCATACTGTAACTGTCTTTTTCAAACTGGCTTATTTCTCTCAGCATAACGTCCTTAAGGTTTATTCCTTTATTTGGAATTTCTTAACAAAATGAATACTCATTCATAGAGGTGTTTCAGAACCAGTGTCCTGTCAAGTTTCCTCTTGTCAGATTTTATTTTTGTGAGGATGAGTTTTACCTGAGAGTGTGTGTGTGTGTGCACGTGTGTGTACGCATGTGCTCACGTGCACGCCTTGTGCCTGTCTGTACGATTTGTTTTATTTTTTCTTGTTGAGGCTGGTATTTCACCATCTGAAAGGCTCTAAGTGATTCATGTCATCTTAGCTCACACTATTCCTGTTAAGTCATGAAGCCTAAATAAATAGATATTTCAGAAACAAGTGAGTCGTTGGCTGAAAGTCAGATAGCTGGGCTATGTTCTGCTTGTGGCTGAATTGTCTCTAGCACGTTTCTAGAGGAGACGAAGTTTTCTTGTAATCCCTGAGTAGGTCTGCTGGGTGTGTTCCGTGGGTGCGTGGCCACTTCTAGCCCTGCTCCCCTCTTGATTTATGAGGGTGTGTGTGACCATGACTATAGGCGGGTATCTATAAGTCACCCAAGGCTTGAGTCCTATGGGTGCTGGGATGTGGCATTATCTTTACAAATAAGGACACATTCGTGTCCCTGGCTTCCTCCCAAATGACCTTAGATTCCTGCCAGAAGGGACTGAGAAAAATGAAGTTCCATCTTCCTGGAAACTGTAGTATTTTTATCACTGTGAGTGTGGATCCTCTGAGGAGGCAAGGCCAGAGGTCTCCCCATCACCACCCCAGGAGACTGCGATGGAGTGGGGAAGGACAGAACCTGATTTCCAGCGCTGGCACTGCCGCTCACATCCCAATCACACCAACTGCTGGGCCCCAAAGCCTGGGCCATGCCGGACACTGAGTAGGCACCCAGGAACTACTTTTGTTTTAAGTCTTTACTGAATTCGTTACAATATTATTTCTCTTTTCTGGTTTTTTTTTTTTTTGGTCTCCAGGCATGTGGGGTCTTAGCTCCTCAACCAGGCATCGAACCCTCACTCTCTGCATGGAAGGTAAAGTCTTAACTTTTGGACCACCAGGGACATCCCTACCTAGGAACTATTTACTAAGAAAATGGAGTGAGTTTTCCCACATGACCTTGACACACCAGCCAACCTCCCTCATCGCTAATTGCCTTTTCTGTAAAACGAAGTAACAGGAGGGCCCGAGCTCTGTTTTCCCTCTCAACCTGAGTATTCTTTAATTTGAGAAAGAACTTTCTAAATTTAATCATTATCACTTCTATGTCAGCATGTTCTGGGTAGGGATAAATTCCAAGAGAATGGTTTTTTAAAATTTATTCTCCCAGAGAAGTAAAAAAATTTTTTTCTCCTTAGGGTAACGCTTTGGAGTTGGGGGTTGGGTGGAGAAAAGGAGCAGAATTTTGGAGATTAATCATCAGCCTAGAAGAAGAGTCTACAGCCTGTCACTGCCTTGGGTCACTTTTGGGACAGCAGGAATGTCCTGGTAAGAAACACAAAAAGATGCTCTTAAAAAAAAAAAAAAGGCTCATTACTAAAGTGAGGAATCAATAATCAAACTCTCCAAGTTATCCGACAAGGATAGTATATGCTTATATGCATTTGAAAGACCACCATGCCTTTTACAGTTTACTCAATATATCTGTTATACAGGAGTTTGATCAGTTTTGTGCTTAAAGCAATTTGCTCTTAGAACAACAACAAAAACAAAACAAAACAAAACAAAAAAACCCAGAAAAGAAAGAAAAGGAAATCTGTGATCAGCAAGGTTTTTTTCCTCTGTTAAGTCAATTGTTCTGTGAAATGCTGGAAAACTTACAAAGACTGCTGCCTTAGGGCAGGACAATAAGACAGCCTGTTGTGGTCTTATTTTATAGCTGGGACATTTCCGGTGTAGGCAAATTCAGTATAAAATGAAAGTATAATCAGCGCTGTTCAAAATGATGTTCTTTTCACTCTTGGAGAAGGATGTGTAGTTGTCATTAGCAAACCCTGAGAAAGAGACCCTGGAGCTAGAAGTGTAGATACTTGGGAGCTCTAAGTTGAGCTTTATTTTTTTTCTGTATAATTTTCAAGTGCTTTCATTATTTAAAAGGGATAGAAGGAGGCACAGAAATTTGTTGGACAAATACTCAAGAGATTTGGCACAGAGCCTGCATCTGGGGAAGTGGATTGGTGACTGGGAGACTGGAGTCGGGGTTGAAAAAGAGAAACTTAGTTCTCATAATGTACTTTTTCTAAAACTACATGCATGTAGTACATTTTCAATTTTTACAAAGAGCCATACATTATTACTCAAACTGTCAGATAAAGTTTGGTCTAAAAACAGGGACCAAACCATCAACAGGCTAATATGTAATAAAGCCTAATAAGACAGCAGAGAAAAGTAAAATTGAAAAAGACACTAGAGCACAGTGAAAACAACTTTAGCATGGTAGTCAAGAGGGACCCTACTTCTGTCTGGTTTGGTTATTTTTCTTTTTCAATCCTCAGTTTTCCATGGACTAATAGGGAGTTGATTTGGGTCAGTGGTTCGCAAACCTGGCTGTGGATTTTTCTACTACAGTAGAAAATATATAAAACAGATAACCTACAAGGTCCTACTGTATAGCACAGAAGATTACATTCAATATTTTGCAATAACCTGTAAGGAAAAAAAAATCTGAAAAAGAATATATATATATATATATATTATATATATAAATATATATTTATATTTATTTCTACACCTCAACAAATATATATATATATATTCTTTTATACATATGTAAATATATCTATGTAAGTATATATTTGAATCACTTTGGTCTACACCCGAACACCTGAACATCACACAACATTATAAATCAACTATACTTCAATAAATAAACAAATTTTTTAAGAAAAAATAAATAGTTTAAAAAATACTATTGGGAATTCCCTAGTGGTCCATTGGTTAAGAGTCAGCATTTTCACAGCAAGGCCCCTGAGTTCAATCCCTGGTCAGGAAACTAAGATCCAACAAGCCATGCATCTCAGCCAAAAACAATTAAAAAAAGTATTGCTTGGATTCCATGCCTAGATTCTGATTTAATTTGTCTAAAGACACTGTTCTGTTAGTGTCTCTCAATTTTTTTTCGTTACCGCATCCCTAAGGAGCCATTTTAAAAATATATTTTCCTAATTTCTCTTTCTTATAGAATTTTCATACCACCAGATATACTGTATATGTTTATGAACTGTGTATACATTTATGCTTTATATATAAAAAGAGTAAGATTTTTTTTTGGCCAGTATTCAGAATTCATGATATAGATGAACTTGGAATTCCCTTGTAAGTTTACCAACAGAATAACTCTGTAAGTTTAACTTATCTGAAATCACAGAAGGGAATAAAAGAGGATACACTACCGTGTAAATTCCATCACCATCTCCACTGGGGTTTGTTCTCTATTCATATAACATTCATATCCTGTGTCCTATAGAGTTGGACCTGCCTTGGCAGTTCAAGACATTATACCTGGGGCTTCCCCGGATGGCTCAGTGGTAAGAAATCTACCAGCCAACGCAGGAGACGTGGGTTTGATCCCTGGTCTGGGAAGATCCCATATGTTGCAGAGCAACCAAGCCCACGTGCCACAACTTCTGAGCCTATGCTCTAGAGCCAGCAAGACACAACTACAGAGCTCACACGCCGCAACTACTGAAGCCTGTGTGCCCAGAGCCCACGGTCAGCAACAAAAGAAGCCACTGCAAGGAGAAGCCCCAACACTGCAACAAAGGCCCAGCACAGCCAAAAATAAAAATGTATTTTAAAAAGACGTCACATTCAATGAGGAAGGAAGAAGGGAGTGGGGAGGAAAATTTTCTGACACTTCTTGGGAAGTGTCCCAAGTGTCCTTGGGAAGATCCATCTCACCGGCGGGACATGGCCTAAGCCCTCATGGTGTGCATCCCTGGGCAGAACCGCCTCACACGTGGTAATCTGCCAACACCAGGAGTGGTCACACAGGTCAGACAGAAACGGAGATCCCAGAATTCCTTGGGAGTGTGAATTAAAAACCTTTTATAGACAATTCTACGCCCAAAGCGAGAACGGATAATCTGAATAAAAGATAAAGCAGTCTCCTCGCTAGGACTTCACAGCACATGATGTGTGCTCCCCGGTCCTAGCCGCCACCACTGGTACTAGAGTCGTTTATAGACATGTTGGTGGGCCTCCTACACATAAAGGGAACATGAGAAAAGATCAGCTGCTGTCCATTTGATGGGTAAGACCCATAACAGCTCTGTTACTGAGAGTGGAGGAATAACCTCCAATAAATGAGTTAAAAAAAATTTTTTTTAATATATTTTAATTGGAGGCTAATTACTTTTCAATATTGTGTTGGTTTCTACCATATGTCAACATGAATCAGTCATACGTATACGTATTAAACCTCCCTCCCCAATAAATGTTTTAAATTAAGTCCTTTTTAAAAAAATTTGCAGCCACATCACTAGGCATAAAGGACCTTAGCTCCCCGACAAGGGATCAAACCCACACCACCTGCAGTGGAAGGGCAGAGTCTTAACCACTGCACCTCCAGGGAAGTCCCAAGTTTTTTTATTCTAAAGGATCTTTTTACATGTAGACTGGACCCCTCACAATAACATTTGTTTACTTTAACAACAACAATACAAAAAGTTCATGGAAGCCATTTGTAGATACATAGAGTCCTAACTTTAGAACTCAGGTTTGATCTGAGATGCTCTGGGCTTCCCACATGGCTCAGTTGGTAAAGAATCTGTCTGCCATGCAGGAGACCTGGGTTCAATTCCTGAGTCAGAAAGATCCCCTGAAGAGGAAAACAGCAACCTTCTTGCCTGGGAAATCCCAGGGACAGAGGAGCCTGCTGGGCTACCATACATGGGGTCACAAAAGAGTCAGACACGACTTAGCGACCAAACCATCACCACCAAACTTGTGATGTCATTATTTGCGGACCCTGATCCAGAGTTCTGGGGCTTCCTTCCTTCTGGTAAAGTAGGAACTTTCTGTTCCTCGCCTCATTTTCATCTGAATGCACCTGTGGAACTTTTTTGGTCTAAAGTTGAAGATTCAGGGTCAAAGGAGGGAGTGAGAGGTGGAAGGAAGATGTCAGTCTGTAATAGAAAATTAACAAATAAGCAGCTATGTTAGGGGAAACAGTGACTGAACGCACCCACCCTGGCCTGGCACCACAGTAACCAAAGCATGAGTTGTTTTATGCCAAGAGGTCCTGGCAAGGAACACAGAATTAAGAAGCCACTACCAACCAGAAGAAGTCGGAAAAGGTCATGAGGAGATGCCACATGTCCTACAACCTCTCAGAATCCTCTTTGCTGGCATCTATCTTGACTGAGCAATGCATGCGCTACCAGGAAGGACCCTGAGTCAGAATGATTGGCTAGAGACAGTTCAGACTCTAACCCCATCCCATAAATCCTGAGACTGAGATCGGGGGGTAGAGCAGTTCTGGGTTCCCTTACCCAGCTGCTCTCTGCCCGGGCAGCTCGTTCCAACAAAGTCTCTTGCTTTGTCAGCACGTGTGTCTTCTCAGACAATTCATTTCCAAGAGTTAGACAAAAGCCCACTCTCAGACCCTGGAAGGGGTCTCCTTCCTTCACCAACAGCAGTAATAACACATCTGGAAACATGTTGGCTTGTGTTCCTCCAAGGATCTGACAATAGAGTTGGTACTGGTAAATCAGTTGGTAAATCAGATAATTTTTATGAAGAACTGAGTAATAATGTCAGTGAATCCAAGCTCAGTCAGCTCCCTGCAAGACAGGCCAATAACTGGAGGCCAGGAACAGCAACTTTATTCAGAAAGCTAGGTATCCGGAAGATGGTGAACTAATGTCCTAGTGAAAGTGAAGTTTCTCTGTCGTGTCTGACTCTTTGCGAACCCATGGACTGTAGCCTACCAGGCTCCTCTGTCCATGAGATTTTCCAGGCAAGGGTACTGGAGTGGGGTGCCATTTCCTTCTCCAGGAGATCTTCCCAACCCAGGGATCGGACCCTGGTCTCCCGCAATGCAGGCAGACGCTTTACCACATGAGTCACTGGGGAAGCCCAATGTCCTAGAGTACCATCTAATCAGGGTCTGGATACCAGTTTAGGAGGTGAGAAAATAAAGTAAAAAGGCCATAAATCTAGGAAAGTATCTCTTGGCTTGGCCAGCATTGGGGCAGGATATGTGCTAATTTCGTCTTTCTGGCAGCCATTCACAGGTGGGCAGGGTAAGAAAGTCTCCCTGTGAGCTGAACAAAGGCATCAGGGCAGGGTTCCTTTAGGCAGGCTTACAGCTTACAGACAGTGCTTAGAGCTAGTGATAAGCTGTAGGCTTACAGCTACAGACAGTGCATCCTTCTAATGATTATAGTAACAAACACAAGGAAAAGCAAAGAAGGTCAAACCAGTCAATCTGAAAGGAAATCAATCCCGAATATTCATTGGAAAAACTGATGCTGAAGCTAAGCTACAATACTTTGGCCACCTGATACAAAGAGCCGACTTGTTGGAAAAGACTCTGATGATGGGAAAGATTGAAGGCAAAAGGAGAAGGGGGTGGCAGATGATGAGATGGTTAGAGAGCATCACCAACTCAATGGACATGAATCTGAGCAAACTCCGGAAGATGGTAGAGGACAGAGGAACCTGATGAACTGGAGTACATGAGGTCGCAAAGAGCTGGACACAACTTAGCCACTGAACAACAATAAAGTGAAAGAAACAAATCCAACACGGAGTCAGATTTTGCTCTTCCTGCTTACAATAATATAAGGTATCATTAAATAGGAGGTACAGATAATAAGGAATTTAGAGGAGGGAGTGATCCCTGAGATCTTGTGTCAGAGATATTCAGGAATGCTGGGGGTGGAAATACCTGAATATGTATGAAGCAGGAACAAAAGCCTGCTGAAGACTGAAAAGGAACAAAGCTCTCTGGGTTAAATTATTCAAGAGAAGTTTGGAGAGAAGTTTCTTCCATCATGGCTCAATTGGTAAAGAATCTGCCTGCAATGCAAGAGATGCCGGTTCGACTCCTGGGTCAGGAAGATCACCTGGAGAAGGGATAGGCTGCCGACTCCAGTATACTTGGGCTTCCCTTGTGGCTCAGCTGGTAAAGAATCTGCCTGCAATGCAGGAGACCTGGGTTTGATCCCTGGGTTGGGAAGATCCCCTGGAGAAGAGAAAGGCTACCCACTCCAGTATTCTGGCCTGGAGAATTCCACGGACTGTATAGTCCATGGGGTCGCAAAGAGTCGGACACGATTACTCGGACACTTTCACTTCTCTGAATTCTGGTCCTTCAAGCTGCTGCTTCTGGAGCTGTCCCTCTGCCTAATAGCACAAGTCTAGAAGAAAATGACGTGGTGTTGGCACAAAGATGTGTGTGCTAACTCGCTTCAGTCATATCTCTTTGCAACTCCAAGGACTGTACCCACCAGGCTCCTTTGTTCATGGGATTCTCCAGGCAAGAATATTGGAGTGGGTTGCCATTACCTGGTGGCACAAAGGTACCTGGGCTCCTTTTATAGCCTCCTCGTGGAAAGAACTTCTGTGCTCAAAATGAGAGTCATTAGTAACTTAAAAATCCAGGAAATGCGACCATTGTCCTTGGGCCCAGATGTGACTTCTCCTCTGGCAATGGGGCTTCCCAGGTATTGCTGGTGGTAAAGAATCCACCTGCCAATGCAGGAGATGCAGGAGACTTGGGTTCGATCCCTGGGTTGGGAAGATCCCCTGGAGAAGGAAATGGCAATCCACTCCAGTATTCTTGCCTGGGAAATCCCATGGACAGAGGAGACTGTCAGTCTACAGTCCATGGTGTCGCAAGGAGTTGGACATGACAGAAACGGAACAACGGCAGCCACTTTCTTTACAATTAGAAGAAAAAATGTTTTTTCTTTAAAGATGAGTTCTTCTGGTGGAAGCTTCCTGAGCTATTAAGGCATGTATTGAATTGGAACCAGGAGGCAGTTTTTCTTTTTAAAGATGGCAAGAACTGGTTAATCAGCGATTTAAAAACTACAAGTCAGGGTCTTCCTTGATGGCCCAGGGGCTAAGATCCCACGCCCCCAGTGCAGGTCCCATCCCTGGCATGGGAACTATGATCTTGCATGCGGCACAGCATGGCCTAAAAAATGAAAAAGAAAAAACAAATGCCCCCCAACTATACCAAGAGCACACCTTGTCTGGGCTTTCCTGATTCTGTGATAAGACTGGTGCTGTTGGTCTTAATCTGTTCCTCTACAAGGCTTACCTGTTTGTGGATAAATAATATTGGAGGTGAGATGAGAGAAGGTAATACATGGATCTTGGTTATCCCATACTGATTATTGAGAAATTCCCAAGAATTGGACCTAATATTCATGCAGTCTTCCACTCCAAAAGATACAACTATTTCTTCCAAGAATGCAATGAACCTGAATCTGACAAGCTATCCAATTGTGTCACCAAAGGTTGAAAAGCAATAGTAGGTTTGGTTTTTAGGAAAGGTGCAACTAATGCAATTTATCAATTTATTTCATTTATTATATATTTACGGCATGTGGATTTTGTGGCTGACATGTCTTTATTTGGTAGCATCTTAAGAAGGTAAAATTTTTATATAGGTAATAGATTCATGACTATGAAAAATATAAATTGAATTTTTATAACATATTCTAATTTTGAAAACCTCTAGGATATAGTCTCTTCATTTCCAGTTTTTTATTAAGTTTGAAAATAGAAACCCTCAAAGATCAAGAAAATACCTTTTGGAGAATACTCAGTAAGTTGGTTCATGAAATCCTTGGATGAGAAATTACAATTATCCCTCTCTGGTTTGCCTAAAATTATGAAATGATGTTTCCATGACTGTTACAGTTTCAATAAGGGCAACATTTTAATTAAGAGTGAAAAGAGAATACACCTTAGAACTCAAAGAAAAATTATAATAATATAAGCAAACTCTTTAAATGGTGATAATATAATTTTATTCTGTTTCAAGATTGACTTTCTTAATATTACATATAGTGTATAAATAGTGACTTCCCTGGTGGTCCAGTGGCTAAGACTTTGGGCTCCCAATGCAGGTGGGGTGGGTTCCATCCCCGGTCAAGGATCTAGATCCCACATGCTGCTGCTAAGACTCAATGCAGCCAAATAAATAAATAAATAAATAGAAATACTACTAAAAAAAAATGTGTTAGTCATTCAGTCATGTCCAACTCTTTGCAATCCCGTGGACTATGGCCCTCCAGGCTCCTCTGTACATGGGACTCTCCTGGCAAGAACACTGGAGTGGGTAGCCATTCCCTTCTCCAAGGGATCTTTCTGACACAGGGATCAAACTTGGGTCTCCCGCATTGCAAGTGGTTTCTTTACCATCTGAGCCACCAGGGAAGCCTCTTAGATCCCCTAATCCTGTGCCAAAGCTTTGACTTATTTTGAATTTCTGGTCTCCACTTTGAGGTTCACCCCGGACCTGCTGTAGCCTCTGCCTCCCATGGCCAGCTTCAGCCTTCACTGGTGGATGGCTTGCAGTGAGGTCCTCCCAGGACACACCTCCATGACCATCTCTCCTGTGGGACAGAGGCAAGAAGCAACTGGACCCAGGCCTTGTGGGCAGCGTAGGTGGGTGTGGGGCTGAAAGGAGGACATTTCACGCTGAAAAAGATGCAAGATGGAACATGGAAAGGTGTTTGGGCAGCTATGTATTGGTGGGTTTGCCTGAAACATTGTTGTGGGGAACATTGAAGGAATGCTGGAAAGGGAACTGAGAATCCCATGAATGGAAGCTTCCGGATGCCCAGTCAAGGCCTTTAAGATCCAAAGATACAACAGAACTCACCCTCAGTCTCTAGATACTTCCTGGGGGAAGGAACATAACATGAACTGCAATGTCTAGTTCCCTAGTTTAGTTCCTGGATCTTTTGGCACAATTTTTTTCCCCTTTTTCCTGTGGGTATGCTTAGTCGCCCAGTCCTGTCTGACGGTGACTCCATGGACTGTAGTCTGCCAGGCTCCTCTGTCCATAGAATTTTTCAGGTAAGAATACTGCAATGGATTGCCATTTCCATCTCCAGGGGATCTTCCAAGACACCCACGTCTCCTGTGTCTCCTGCATTGCAGGTAGATCCCTTACCTGCTGAGCCATCGGGGAACCCTTTCCTGTGGATTTATTTATTTAATTGGAGGCTAATAGCTCTGTAATGTCATGTTAGCTTCTGCTGCACAACAACATGAATCAGCTCTAAGTATACACAGTCCCCTCCCTTTCGGATCTCCTTACACCCTCCCATTCACCCGCCCCTCTAGGTCATCACATTGTACCTGGTTGAGCTCCCTGCATTATAGAGCAGCTTCCCACTAGCTATTTATTTTACACATGGTAGGGTACATATGTCAATTTGCTACTGTCTCAGTTCATCCCCCCTCTCCTTCCCCCACTGTGTCCACAAGTCCATTCTCTATGTCTGCGTCTCTATTCCTACCCTGCAAATATGTTCATCACTACCATTTTTCTAGATCCATATATGTGTGTTAATATACGATATTTGTTTTTCTCTTTCTGACTTACTTCACTCTGTATGACAGACTCTGGTTTCATCCACGTCACTACAAATGACCCAATTTTATTCCTTTTTATGACTAATATCTCATTGTATATATGTGCCACAACTTTATTCATTCATCTGTCAATGAACATCTAGGTTGCTTCCATCTTCTGGCTTTTTTTAAAAAGATTTTTGCACAATTTTGTAGTCACACGTTTTGGGAAGGAAAGGGCCAAAAGCCTGGTACATTCTTTCAGTTCTCCTAATGTCTGGGGCAAACCCGCATGTCATCCAGTTTGTAGAGTCAGAGACTCTGAGGAAGCGAAAGAGCCTTAAATCTCTGATACTCCATGACCTCATCCATTGTTTGAAAACCTGCAACAACAAAAAAAAGAAAAAAAGAAAACCTGCAACATCCAACAGCAGGGCATCTGACCTCGGCTTGAATTCCTCCAGGGTCGGATGGCTCTCTACCTCTCAGAACAAGCTGCAACTTTCATCCTTTTCAGCTTCCCCCAGGAAGTATCTAGAGACTGAGGGTGAGTTCTGTTGTATCTTTGGGTCTTAAAGGCCTTCACTGGGCATCCGGAAGCTTCCATCCATGGGATTCTCAGCTCCCTTTCCAGCCTTCCTTCAATGTTCCCCATGGCAGTGTTCCAGGCAAACCCACCAACACCCAGTTGCCCAAACACCTTTCCATGTTCCATCCTACATCTTTTTCAAATCATCCCCTTGCATGAAATGCCCTTCTCTCAGCCCCACACCCACCTACACTGCCCATGAGGCCTGGGTCTTTAGGGTTCAATAGAGCATCCCTTATTCTCTCTGACTTAACACAAATTGCCTCTAGGTTTTCTCTCCTCTTTTCCCCTCACCTCTCCAGGTGGAAGGAACATCCCAGGTCCTTGAAATGTTTCTCCACTAACACAGTGCAGTTTCCTCCTTTTCTCATTTCTGTCCTTTCCATATCTTTCTTTATAAAGAATAATGTTTTATGGGTATGGACAGGAAGAAGCATTTATATAGGCTTTTTAAAAAAAACTTTATGAGATGTAACATATATATCATAAAATCCACCAATTGTCAAGTAAATTTCAAACACTTCCGCGTTGCCTTGTGCCAATTTGCAGTCACTCCTCATTCCCACCCCCAGCTCTGGGAAACCACTGATCTGCTTTCTATCTCTATAGTTTTGGGGATTTTTTTAAGGTTGCTTTTTATATAACAAATTTTTTATTTTCTATCAGCCATCTGAGAGCCCATGGAAACAGCTTTCTATTACAGAACTTTCCTTTGAGATGGTTTTTCGGGGGAGGTTTTTACCTATAGTTGCAGACAGGGTTAATGAAAATTCATGACTGATGATTCCATAATGGGTTATAATTTATCTTCCTAATCACTAAAGATTAGTGAGCATTCAAATAGGACAATCAGAGGGTCTCCCAGAATATCCCCTTGAGCTACAGTCCAAATATAGAGTGAGTGCTGAATGGACTTATTGATCCAACCCACTGGTGGTACTTCAGATGATTCTGATGCTTTGCCCAAGGTCAGGGAATGAGGACTCAAGGGAGCCCAGTGACCCCGCTCTGCCCTGCTCAGCATCTCCCAGACCCTCCAGGCTCAGTCCCACTTTGTTTCCAATCTCCGCCCTGTAAAGAACTCACTTCCTCTTAGCCCCTAACCTGAATCCCACCTGCTCAGCAAGATCCAGGTCTCTGATGCCTTCTCCACCTACACTCTAGAAAAGCTCTCTGTGCTCAAACATGATTTCAGTCATGCCGACATTGCCTGTGACCATAAATGCAGATGACTACAAATAGCCGGAGGATGGGGACCTTGTCATCAAGCCTCCTTCAAGCCTCCCACAGCCTTATAAGATGGCCCGTCCTGACCCCTGCCCCCTGACCCCTGATTTCTCCCTCCTTTGAGCCCCTTGAGGTCTTTGAACTCCTTTCATTATTTTCTGCCTTATTTCACAGTTCCTTGAGTGCCTCATTATTTGTGAGTGTCCTGTGGGCAGTAGCTCCCTCTTCTTGAAGTCCTCCTTTGAGACCTGATGCAGTACCTTGTACATAATAATTAAATTACGATCACCCCTTTTGCTTATCATGTCACAGTTTTCAAAGTGCCTTCATATCCATTCTGCAACTTCACCCTATGGCAATTTGGTGATAAAGGCAGGACTATTATACTCCTTTTACAGACAAGGAAATTTGTGCCCAGGGTCCTCGCTTCTGAGATAGTCTGATGTAAAGTGCCAGGGCTCAGTTACACTGCCCCATGGCTCAATAAGTCTTTGTTGAATGGATTTCATGCTACTTGGTTGGTCGCATAGATATGGATGAGGATACAAGAAGTAAGGAAGAGCTTTGGCTTGTTCTTTGCTGTAGTTTTGTTGCTGTTCATGTATTCATTATACATTAATCCATTTTTTCACTCAACAGACAAGTACGGAGGGCTGACTACAGTTCAGAACCAGGCACTGGTTAAACACTGGGGAGGCACAAAAAGTTTCAGACACTACCCTTCGGTTGCCCATCAGGCTGTGTGGGACAAACACAAGTAAACCCACAACTGAAATATAAAAATTCCCTGGAGACATTCCTGGTGGTCCTGGGGTTAGAACTCAGCGATTCCACTGAAGGGGCCCAGGTTTCATCCCTGGTGGGTAATTAAGATCTCACATGCCTTTATACGTGGCCAAAAAAAAAAAGAGAGAGAAATATCAAAATTCATCATGTTAAGGCTGTGGGAACCTGGAGGAGTTCTCCAAGTCAGCTTGGGGAGATCGGCAAGTGTTTCTTAGCAAAGGCATCTCTTGAACTGAGTCTTATAGGAGAGGCGAGAGTCAGCCAGGGTTTTCTCGTGAGAGAAAAGGCAGTCTTAGGCTTGTGACTGTGGTTCGTGGTGGGGTGAGATTTCCTCCAGGTCATACAAAGACTTTAGCTGTCTAGGAGGTAGTGTGGTCCAGTGGCTAAAGGCTTGGTTGTCAGAGGCACTTGAATTTGACACCTCTGTCATTAATTAGCTGTATGACTGAACAAGTCACTTAAACATTACTTTCCTTATCTGTGAAATAATTAAAGCCTTCTCTAGTGGACTGTTAGGATTATAAGTGGGACTTACATTTAGCACAGTGTCTTGTACACAGAGGGCTTCCCAGGTGGCTCAGTGGTAAAGAATCTGCCTGCCAATGCAGAAGACACAGGTTTGGCCCTGGGTCAGGAAGATCCCCTGGGGAAGGAAATGGCAACCCACTCTAATATTCTTGCCTGAAATTCCATGGACAGAGGAACCTGGTGGGCTATAGTCCATGGGGTCACAAAAGAGTCGGACACGACTTAGGGACTAAACAATAACAACTGACCCACAGAAACACTCAATAAAGAAGACAGGACTTCTTAGGAAATTGTGTCATCCTTTGTGGTATCATTGAGAGACGGAATTAACAAGACAGCTGAATGGATCAGCCACTGACTTCCCCCTCTGCTTCTGTGGAGAAGTTCAGCACCTCCATCTCATATGCTGCCTGGAAATGCCCAGGGTAGCAAAGAGAAGAGGAGGAAAGTGGAGAGATGATTACACCACGGAAACATAGGCAGAAGCTCTGAAACAAAATTGAAAGCCTAAAATTGAGATTAGGGACCAAAGGAGCGGTCATCTTGGGGCAAAGCAAATTCACAAAGTTCAAAAGCAAAAATACTTATTTTTTGGGGGACAGTTTTCATGCAGTCTGTCCTTTGACAAGAAAATTGATCCCATGGGGTACTTCCCCAGTGGCCCGGGGGTTAAAACTATGCACTTTCAATGCAGGGGTGACCAGGTTTGTTCCTTGGTTGGGGAACTAAGATCCCCCACATGCTATGAGGCCAAAATATAAAGAAAAATTAAAAGAAAAACATTGATCCCACACTTGTAGTGTTTGGTACCTCAACTCGCCTTGTGCATTTTCTCCTGAAAGGTGAAAACGCTGCCGCATACAATGTCTCCTGGACATCTCACAACAAGCCAAGGCTCTGTCACTGGGACGAGGCGGCTGCTTCGTTTCACAGGTGAAAACAGAAAGCCAACTGCTTTGACCCGAAGGGGACAAAAATCTCCCTGATTTTGAGCTTCCTCTACAAACAGACCTCAGGGACACCCGGCGGAGCACGCAGGCCAGATTCTCAGGCAGGAAAAACTCTTTGACTCAGAACAAGAAACCCTGAGGAGAGTATGTGTGTTTCTGTCGATCGTTGCTGAGTTTATGGCTCTTTAAACATAGAGGCTGCGGGAGGGTAAACAGTCTTTCCAGGAAGCACCAGGGTATCACCGAGGTCGGCGTTTGACCACAAGTATGTGGGCCTGAAAAGCCTGTCTAGGTCAGAAAGATGGAAAGGTAGATCCACTTTGGCTGGTTTCCAAGGTGTTTTCTCGGCTTTGTCTCTGTTAGAACCTTCCTTTCCGGATTTATTGAAGTATAATAGACAGATACTATTGCTTAAGTTTAAAGTGTACAATACACATATATAATATGAATATATATGTACAATACGTCTATACATTGGTTACCATGGCCAGGCTAGTTTACACACCCTTTCCCCCGTGTGTGTGTGTGTGTGCGTAGTCACTCGGTCACGTTCAATTTTGTGCGACCCTCTGGACTATAGCCCAACAGGCTTCTCTGTCCATGGGATTTCCCAGGCAAGAACACTGGAGTGGGTTGCCATTTTCCTCCTCCAGGGGATCTTTCTGATCCTGGGATAGAACCCGCATCTCCTGTGTCTCCTGCATTATAAGAGGATTCTTTACCTGCTGAGCTACTGAGGAAGCCGTTTACCTCACATGATTACCATTTTGTGGTTGCTATGGTGAGAAAATTAAAGCCCTATCCTTTAGAAACTTTCAAGGATACAACAGAAAATATTTTTAAAAGGATCTCTCATGATATGGTTCTATAATAACCTGCAAGGACTTCCATGGTGGTCCAGTGGTTAAGACTCCATGCTTCCAACGGAGGGGGCATGGGTTCAATTCCTGGCTGGGAAACTGAGATCC
The DNA here is from genome assembly GCF_910594005.1 of Cervus elaphus. Classification (NCBI taxonomy): domain Eukaryota; kingdom Metazoa; phylum Chordata; class Mammalia; order Artiodactyla; family Cervidae; genus Cervus; species Cervus elaphus. Next base: position 37,258,680 of record NC_057830.1, read on the forward strand.
CACATGCTGGGCAGCTCAGCCAAAAGATAAAAACAGAAAATAATAATAAAAAAATATAGGGGACTTCCCTGGTGTCCAGTGGATAGGAATCCACCTACCAATACAGGGCACATGGGTTCGATCCCTGGTCTGGGAAGATTCCACATGCTTTAGGGCAATTAAGCCCATTTGCGGCAACTACTGAAGCCTGCTAGCTCTAGAGTCTATGCTCTGCAATAAAAGAAGCCACTGCAATGACCAGCCTGAGCACTACAACCAGAGAAAGCCTGAGTACAGTAACAAAAACTCAGCGCAGCCAAAAATAAATAAATTAAAAAAAAATAACCTACAGGAACACTTTACTTTCTGGAAGCAGGTAAAACAGGAGCTCTGTGAGTGTGTGCAATGTTTTTACTTCTGTGGCCCACACCACACGTAACGTTCAGTGCCTTCTAAAGCAGCTTGTGTGCTTGTCTCATATAATCCTCACTGTAAACCTATGAGATGAAAATTCTTATCTCCAATGACAGATAAGAAAGCCGAGGTCTCGGGAGGCTCTTCCAGGGCTCAGAATGCATAGGTAGCTGTGACTGGATTCCAAACCAGGTCTTTTTTTTCAAAGCCAGGGTCCTGGTTATTCTCCTCCATTCATTGTCTCCCAAGGAATTTAGCTTTTATGAGGAACTTTGTGTTATTCTCTTCTTGTTTCTTGATTTCCTGCCTTGATTTCATCTCTTTTTCACCAGAGGACATAATGGTTAGCTTTTATATGTAATACTAACTTTTATTGAGAAGGAGGTATTTAGTCATGACTGTGCTAGTCAGGATTTTTTATACAGTAATTTATGAGGCTGCTATTATTTTTATCCTTTTATGTGTTTACCTAGGTCATTTTAAGCAATTCCAAATGAAATAGAAGTACATTGGGTACAAATAGAAGCCAATCAGTTCCATTCTCCTCCTCTTAAACTTTTAATGGATTTGTGAATTGTTTTCCAGATGTTTTTTTCTTAGGATTTAAAAATACATGTTGAAGGACTTCCCTTGTGGTCCAGTGGTTAAAACTCTATGCTCCCAGGGTGGGGGCCCAGGTTCAATCCCTGGTCAGGGAACTAGATTCCACATACTGCAACTAAGAATTTGCTGCCACAACAAAGAACTGGTGTAACGAAATATATTAATAAACATTTTAAAAAGATGCGTGTTGAGTCATTAGAATGCAAGCCCCACGAAATGAAAAAACAAATTCTCGTTGAGAACAGATACAGAGACATCATATTGTTTCCATTTGATGGATGAGGAAACTGAGGTTCAGTGGGATTGAGTGATTGCAAAACCCAACAGTGGGCAAGGGGTAGAGCCGGGATCAGAACTGAAGTCTTAAGATGCCGCGTTTCAACCTTCACCCCACCAACTCTTTAGCTGACCCTCAGTCCCAAAACAAGAGTTGAAAGCTCACAGGCTTGGGTCAGTCCTCAGTGAGACTTTAGACATGTCACTTGCTCTCAGGTAAACTGCTTAGGATACCGTGGGGGCTTCTAGTTTGTTTGTTTGAGAAAAGAGTGTAAACATGGCTTTGCAGGACTTCAGTGGGCGCTGAGGGCATGAAATACTGTCTGCCGTGCGTGCTGAACTGCTAGGAAGAGACACTGCAGACGCCGGAGTTCTGGGTGGGAACATGCTGTCCCTGCTGCAGCCTCCTTTAGAGATGAGCAGCCCTTGTTCTAGGGTTTCTCTCCAGCTGACTCATCCTGTGACCTTGAGAAAGTTCCCACTGTCTCTGCACCTTTGTTTCACACTGGCTGGAAAGCAGAGCTAATAATACTTTCTACCTTGTTCATAAAAGAGAGGAAATTAACAGACAAGCCCTTACACCACATTCCCATGGAGTTGGGGCTCAAGTCTTAGCACCTGCTTGAGTCAGATGAGAGGACTAAAGCATTGTTTTTAGATGAAGAGATCGGAAAAAGCGACCCTGGAAAAAGAGAACACATTTTAGCCAAAATGTGCTTCTCTAGGGGAAAATGAGTGGTTTTTGCTTTTTAAGACTTTTTTTTTTTTTAAATGAAAGCCATTTTTTTTTCCTCAAAAGAAGTTTTTATTGAATGTTACAATACTGCTCTGTTTTATGTTTTAGGTTTTTGTCCAGGAGGCATGTGGGATCATAGCTCCCTGACCAGGGATCTAACAAAGATAATCATATTGTTTCCCTTTTATGGAAGGTGAAGTCTTAATCACAGGACTGCCAGGGAAGTCCCGCTGCTGCCTGTTTCTTAGCCTCACTTTTTCGAAAATGTTCCCCTCCTGCCTTTGTTAAAATGCTTTGCGTCTCCTGAAACGTCCTCCCCCGTGTCTTTTTGTGAAATGTTTCTTGTCATTCAGGGTCCTGTCGAAATGCCATGTTTCCGCGAAGCTTGCCTCTATTCTTTAACTAAATACCATTTCTGTCTTCTCTGGGCTCTTTGAACACTGTCTGTTCTCTCTTAATTTCATATTCTACCAAGAATTATAGTGATTTTTGAAATACAAATTCTATTCTCCTATTAGATGATAAATATATTGAAGGTAAGAATAGTGTCTATTTCTGTAACTTGGTGAGATATTGACACAGCATCTTACACATGAAAGTCTGAAAGTGAAAGTCGCTCAGTCGTGTCCGACTCTTTGTGACCCCATGGACTGTACAGTCCATGGAATTCTCCAGGCCAGAATACTGGAGCGGGTAGCCATTCCCTTCTCCAGGTGATCTTCCCAACTCAGGGATCGAACCCAGGTCTCCCACATTGCAGACAGTTTCTTTACCAGCTGAGCCATAAGGGAAATCTGAGAATACTGGAGTGGGCAACCTATCGCTTCTCCAGCAGATCTTCCTGACCCAGAAATCAAAGCAGGGTCTCCAGCATTGCAGGCGGAGTCTTTACCAACTGAGCTATCAGGAAAGCCCCATTCCTACACAGAGTAGTTGTCTAATAATCAATTCCTGAACAAATAAATGAATGAATGTAATATTCACAGAGGAAAAATATTAATTAGTAGCGAAAGTCTGGTGAAGACTGACACCACCAAGTGTACTGAAGTGTTTCTGCTCATCAGTGGCCACTGTTAAGTTCCTGCTCACTGATGGACCCACCAATGCACTGATCCCTTGAAAAAAGCATTATCTGAGCATCTCCTTTTGAAGGATGCTGTGCAAAGTCCTTCAGGAAAGAACATTCCAGATTCCGAGTCTGTGAAGTGAGCCCTTGCTGCTCTCATCCCGGTCATCCTGGGCTTGGGTTTCCGGGCAGAATTAAGGAGTTGTGGATGTGGTGACAGACCTGGGTTCTGGTCTTGCTTCTGATCCTTGCTAGCTTGTCACCTCGAGCCAATGGCCTCACAAATCTGTTTCATCTCATATGTAAAGCTAAACTGATAAAAAGAAGATAACACCATAGCGCTGGTTTCCCTGGCTCCTAGAAATATGGAGGCAAAGTGCAATAATGAAGTGAAAACATTTTGTCGTCTCTGAGAGCATTTGAAAGACACACGTATACATATATATTTGTGCTTCTCAAGTGGTGCAGGTGGTAAAAAATCCACCTGCCAGTGCAGGAGACATAAGAGATGCAGGTTTGATCCCTCGGTGGGGAAGATCCTCTGGAGAAGGAAATGGCAACCCACTCCAGTATTCTTGCCTGGAGAATCCCATAGACACAGGAGCCTGGCAGTCTACAGTTCATGGGGTCACAAAGAGTCAGACATGACTGCAACAACTTCATACACACACATTTTCATACATATATATTTTTAAATTAAAGGAATGCAATGCATCACATATATACAACAAATTATAAAACAGCCCTTAGGTACCTTAGAAAAGCTTAATAGTTTCAACTTATGAGACACACTTCAGATACAATGCCTCACAATTATTACCAATTTTTATAGCAAAAGCTGAAAAACATCATAAAAACAGAATTCTAAGTTTCATTGTAAAACAACCAGTATTCATTAGAGTCTATGAGACAGCATGTTTCAGTCATTGTCATTGTACACACACAACATTGCATAGTTGTTGTGTTTTTGTTTTTTTTTTTGCATGGTTGTAATCCATGTGTTGATTCTAGTTGGGGTTCTGGTCTTAGTTTTAGGATTATTTCGAATAGCCCTTTCCCTATTTACAATGTTAATGGGAGTATTATTCATCTAACTACCTACCTGTCTAGCTAATCCCAGAATTTATTTAACTATTTCCTAATTGTTGGTCATTTGAGTAATTTTCAATTCTTATTATTACACATGGTCTATTTTTAATCATGTAGTGATTCCTAGCTGTCACCTAACACATTCTTGGCTTGGCTCCCTCTACTGTCAGTTGATATATACCCAAGAAATGCCAGCTCATTTTATTATTAGCCTGAGCAAAACAGAATTAGGAAGGAACTACAAACGTTTTATTTTTAAAATCAGATTGTGCTTTTCCAAGATGGTTTGGGAATGATCTCCTTAAGGAGAACAGAGATCTGGACCATTGCACCACAGCTTTAATCTCATAAAGAAGAGGAGTGATCACCAGGGACTTTATATGCTTATCAAATATTTATTGGGAACCTCCAAGACGCCAATTTCAGGTTGGGGAAGAAAGGCATAACCCTTACCTTCAGTGAACTTCCATGTTTTTAAAGGATCAAGACCAGTGGGACTTTTCTGGCAGTCCAGTAGTTAAGACTCCCAGCTACTTTAGAAAACAGGAAAACAGTTTCATGCTTTCTTAAGAAGTTAAACATAAATGTAACCATTTGACTCAGCTATTTCTCTCATATCTAGCCAAGAGAAACAAAAGGACACATCCATACAAAGACCAGTATGTGAATGTTCACAGCAGCGTCATTCCTAATGACCCAAGGTAGAAACTACCCAAGGCCTATCGCCTTTTGAACAGCTAAACAAAACATCATCTATCCATAGGATGAAATATTATTCAGCCTTAAAAGAGGGATGACGTTCTGATACCTGCTACAACATGGGTGAAGCTTCAACACATTGTTAAGTGAAAGTAGTCAGTCCTAAAGGACCACATCTTGTATGATTTTATTTATACAAAATGTCAAAACAACAGACAAATTCATAGAGGCAGAAAGTGGACTGTTGATTTCCAGGTCTTGAGGAAAAATGGGAAGTGATTGCCAATGGGTACAGAGTTGCTTTTTAAATATATATTTGATTATTTATTTGGCTGCAATGGGCCTGAGTTGTGGCGCTCAGGATCTTTATTGCAGTATTTGAACTCTTAGCTATAGCATGTGGGACCTAGTTCCCTGACCAGCAATTGAACCCGGGCCCCTTGCATTGGGTGCTCAGTCTTAGCCACTGGACCTCGAGGGAAGTCCCTTGAATTTCTTCATGGGTGATGACAGTGTCCTAAGATGGATCATACTGATGGTTATACAACTCTGTTAACATACTAAAACCTTGGAACTGTGTCCTTTAAATGTTTCTTCATGGGTGATGACAATGTTCTAAGACAGATCATATTGATGGTTATACAATTCTGTTAATATACTAAAACCTTGGAACTTTGTCCTTTAAATGTCCTTTAAATCTTTTAAAGGACACAGTTTAAAAGACACAGTATATCTCAATTCACATATAATTGAGATGTGAATTATAGCTCAATGAAGCTGTTAAAAAAATATCTGGGAGCGGGCAATAGGAAGATCATTTGGTTTTAAGAAGAATGCCATGGTTAAATTTACTGTTTTGGCGGGGAGTGGTGGGGAGAGGGGGTGGTTTGCCAGGGGGGCCTGCTGCACTGCTTGCAGAATCTTAGTTCCCTGACCAGAGGTCAAACCTGGGCCCCTGGAGGAAAAGCACCAAGTCTTAACCACTGGACTGTCAGGGAATTCCCTAGACTTCCTCTTTAGAACTTTTCCTCTGGAATCAATGCAAAGATGGTTAGGACAGGGCAAGGGAAAAAACATGAGGTTGGTGAGTGGGTGAGTGTAGCAGTGGGAGAGACATAGAGTAGGCAAGGCAGAGTGGACACGTCTGAGACATTAAGGAATAAAACTGACATGACCTGGTTAGTGTCAGATGTGGAGAATGGGAAGTTACGGATCTCACCCCAGTTACCGACTCAGGCTCTTGGGGAGCAGGAAAGGCTATTCACGCAGATGGAAAAGCAGGAGGTATTTGGGGGGAAGTTCACCCCTTCAGTTCAGTTCTGGATGGGGTGAGCTGGGGCATCCGAAGGCACTGGTTACGATTCTGGAGCCCAGAGGAGAGAGCTAGTCAAGAGATGTTGCACAATATGTCATCTTAGCCTCTTACCACCCTATGAGGGAGCTTAAGCCCCTGGATAAGAAAATAGCTACGGATGCTGCAGCAGGCGGGCTTCTCTGGTGGTTCAGTCGGTGGCAGGAGATGCAGGTTTGATCCCTGGGTCGGGAAGATTCCCTGAAGAAGGAAATGGCAATTCACTGCAGTATTCTTGCCTGGGAAATCCCACAGACAGAGGAACCTGGTGGGCTGAAGTCTGTGGGGTTGTAAGAGTCGGACATGACTTAGCAACTAAACCACCCAATCACCTCCACTATAGCGGGCAAAATATACAGAATTGGCTCTCACCCTCCTTCCATTAAACTCTGACATGAGACATAGCAATGCTTTTGACTCAGGGCACAGGTTCAACTTCTCCTATTGCTTTACTGTAGCCAGCATTTGAATAGCTTCAAGGACTATTATTTTTAATTTTTTTTTCATCTTTTAAACTTTTAATTTTATGTTGCAATGTATAGCTTTATTGGTTATGCCCAAAGCCTTTGACTGTGTAGATCCCAACAAACTGTGGAAAATTCTTCAAAAGATGGAAATACCAGACCACCTTACCTGCCTCCTGAGAAATTTGTATGCAGGTCAAGAAGCAACAGTTAGTACCAGACATGGAACAATGGACTGGTTCCAAATTGGGAAAGGAGTATGTCAAGGCTGTATATTATCACCCTTTTTATTTAACTTATATGCAGAGTACATCATGTGAAATGCCAGGCTGGATGAAGCACAAGCTGGAATCAAGATTGTAGGTAGAAATATCAATAACCTCAGATATGCAGATGATACTACCTTTATGGCAGAAAGTGAAGAGGAGCTAGAGCTTTTTGATGAAAGTGAAAAGAGGAGAGTGAAAAAGCTGGCTTAAAGCCCAACATTCAAAAAATGAAGCTCATGGCATCCAGTCCTATCACTTCATGGCAAATAGGCGGGGAAACGTTGGAAATGAGAGACTTTCTTTTCTTGGGCTCCAAAATCACTACAGGTGGTGACTGCAGCCATGAAATTAAAAGATGCTTGCTTCTTGGAAGAAAGCTATGACCAATCTAGACAGCATATTAAAAAGCAGAGACCTTACTTTGCTGACAAAGGTCCATCTAGTCAAAGCTACGGATTTTCCAGTAGTCATGTATAGATGTGAGAGTTGGACTATAAAGAAAGCTAAGTGCCGAAGAATTGATGCTTTTGATTTGTTTGAGAAGACTCTTGAGAGTCCCTTGGACTGCAAGGAGATCAAACAGTCAATCCTAAAGGGAATCAGTCCTGAATATTCATTGGAAGGACTGATGCTGAAGCTGAAGCTCCAATAGTTTGGCCACCTGATGTGAAGAATGGACTCATTCTTGACCCTGATGCTGGGAAAGATTGAAGGCAGGAGGAGAAGGGGACGACAGAGGATGAGATGGTAGGATGGCATCACCGACTCAATGGACATGAGTTTGAGCAAGCTTCGGGAGTTGGTGATGGACAGGGAAGCCTGGCGTGCTGCAGTCCATGGGGTTACAAAGAGCCGGACATGACTGAGCGACTGGACTGAACTGAACTGTGGTTGACTAATGATGTTGTATTAGTTTCAGGTGTACAACAAAGTGATTCAGTTATACTCATACATGTACCTATTCTTTTTCAAATTCTTTTCTCACTTAGGTTGTTACATAATATTGAGCAGAGTTCCCTGTGCTATAGAGTAGAGGACCATATTTTTTTTAGCTCAAATTAGGACCTGTGTTCTGCCAGGGCTTGAAAGTGAAAGTGTTATTCGCAGAGTCTTGTCCAACTTTGTGCGACCCTATTGTCTGTAGCCCGCCAGGCTCCTCTGTCCATGGGATTTTCCAAGCAAGAATACTGGAGTGAGTTGTCATGTCCTCCTACAGGGGATCTTCCCAACCCAGGGATTGAACCCCGGTCTCCTGCGTTGCTGGCAGATTCTTTACTGTCTGAGCCACCAGAGATTATGCCCAGGCTTGAATAAGGGTGCAATTAAAAGAAATATTTGAATCTGAGACTCATTTAGAATGTAGGCTGTTTGTTTAACCATGACGTGTATCCCTCTTGATAGTACATCCCAGGAGGTAGTCTGGTCTGGTGAACAGGGCGGTTCCCACTGCTTCCTTCTAGTGTATTCTTAGCAAGTTCCCTGATTCTCAGATGTCTCATCTGAAAAATGAGAATAACTGTATTTCCCATGTGGTAGGACTAAATATAAAAATTTCTCAGAGTTGGCACAGGGTAAGATCTCAATAAATAGAAGTTTATATTATTGCTATAATTTTCTTCCTTCCATTTTTAAAAGGGGGCTTGATACAGCGCAGTAAAGGAAATGTTCGGAGTGTCTAGGTTTTGTGCTCTCTGTGGTTCCTAGATGTGTTCTAACTACCAAAATCCATCCTGCCTCTTGGTGACTGTTATTTTAAACTAAGGATATTTTAAGTTTGTTCTCTTCATAAGTGGCACGATTTTATAAACTGACAACTCTTTGATCTAATTTGCTGACAGCTTATGCAAGAAATAAATATTTTATTGAAATGCAAAAGCTAGTCAGTGTTTTCCCTCTCTTTCTCTCCACCCCTCTTCCCCTGGGGCATTTGGGTTTGGTGGTGGATGGCTTTCCAGGTAGCTCGATGGTAAAGAATCTGCCTGCCAATGCAGGAGACGTGAGATGCGGGTTCAATCCCTGGGTCAGGAAGATCCCTGGTGAAGGAAATGGCAATCCACTCCAGTATTCTTACCTGGGAAATTCCGTGGACAGAGGAGCCTGGTGAACTCTAGTCCATGGGGTCAAAAAAAGTCAGGCACAACCTAGTGACTTGAAACAGTTTTTGTCTCTGACTCAGACCCACATGGCCCGTGTACTGGTTGATTTTGGTCCCCATGCTCTCTTCCACCTGTTTCTACACTGTCAGCAACTTTGTTTCTTTACAGTGAATCTTTATCTCCTGTATCCTTTTGTTCTCCGGAGTGCCCATCACTATTTGGGGTTTCCAAATGGTCCAAGAGGGCAGACTGAGATCCTCGCGGGCAACCCTAAGGACATTAGGGAACAGCTAGGGTTTCCTCCAGCCCAAGGCAGGGAGACAGGCATGTGGGGGAGGGCTGTGGGAGACCTGGCTAGCTTGCTGGTTTTGCCTTTGTCCTTTCTCCAAAAGATGCTCCTGGGAGCCAACCAGAGAGCTTTCTGTGTTCATTTTGCATCCTGAGAGCAAACACATCACTTTGGCAAGGGAGCATCAGACCTAGAGTAATAACACAGTTCTCTGACATTAAAGTGCAGAAACATTTTCCATGACAGCTTAAAATGAATCACCGTCACTTGGTGCTATAGATCCCTCTCCTTTTTATGCAGTGCCAGCTTCGGGATGACTGTTAAGGCAGCCACATGGCTTCCAAGAGCAAGAAGTCTGCAGAGACAATCAGCAAAGCCACTTTCCCCTTTTGTTCTGGAGAAGATGTGCTTTCTTGCTAGCAGGCTGAAAGATGGGGCTGGTAATTGATCACAAAGAACAAACCACAACTGACTCTTCTGGGTGGCATTATAAATGCATCTGGATCCCTTAGTGACATTGATAAACCACTGGAGACGCCTGTTGTGCAACTGACTGTTCCAGAAAGTTCCTGTGGTCTATGAACTCACATCAAGGGAAAAGAAAGGGGCTTCAACACCTCACTAGCTTTATCTCAATGATGGAAATAAATAATCAAACACATGTTACCCAGACAATCTCACAGTAGAGTTGTCTGGCAACTATTTATTGGTTTACTTTATTATTTTAAAATTTCGGGAATTTCCTGGCAGTCCAGTGGTTAGGACTTGGCGCTTTCACCACTGGGGCCCAGGTTCAATCCCTGGTCGGGGAGGTAAGATCCCTCAAGCCACATGTCACAGCCAAAAACAACAACAACAACAACAACAAAATTTCTAAACTTAGTTCCTGCTCATGGGAAAAGTTTAAATTGTTTTGGAAGGTATCAGTAAGCATGGAAATTCTTCCTCATTCTTCTGATTCTTTGGCCCCACTCTGTAGAAGTTACCACTAAAAAGAGTTTCTTATATATCCTTCAAGAAATTGTTCTTGCACGTGCAAGCTCATACACTTGTGTATGTGTGTTTGTATTTTTTTTTCCATTTAACAATGTGTATTAGATATCCTTTCAAAACAGTACCTAGAGGTCCACTTCACAGTTATTAACGTTACAAAATGTTTCTAGGTGTGCATGTATTTGTTTATTTAACTGAACCTCTAATTTTGGATGTTTGAGGTATCTCTTGTTTGCTTTTTTTTCTTTTGGTTTGCAACTATGAACAATACCACAAACCACATTTTCTTGGACTTCTCTGTTTGTACTTGTGCAACATATCCGTAAGATAAATTCCTAGAAGTGAAATATTCAGGTCAAAGGGTACGTGTAATTTAATTTGCAAAAGATTGTGAAATGGTCCTTCAGATAGATAGTAAACATATACTGAAAGTGTTCCCTATGCCAATCACTGAGCTGGATGCTAGGGACAAAAGGTCATGGTCTTTTCCTTAAGAATCTTATGGTAGAGACACAGCCAGGTGGCTCAGTGGTAAAGAATCTGCCTGCGTAGCAGGAGATGTAGATTCAGTTCCTGCTTCCCCAGGAAGATTCCCTGGAGAAGGAAATGGCAAACAACTCCAGTATTTTTGCTGGGAAAGTCCCATTGACAGAAGAGCCTTGCAGGCTATAGTCCCTGGATTTGCAAGAGAGTCCGACCCAACTGAGCAATGAAACACCAGCATGGGAAGCATTATAATGAGGGTTTTGTAACACTTGTTGTTACTTCACTGTGTTAGCTACTAGTTATATTCCCTCACTGTGATTTTTTAAAAGATTTTTGGAGTGTTTCTCATTCCAAAGTAATTTTTTGGACTATAATACATTTCCAAGACTAAAAAACTGAAAACAAAAGTCGAGGTGGGCTTGATGGTGACGGCATGAGGCAGTCCAATCAATATCTGAGAAGCTTCCAGGATCTTCCCTGGTGGTCCAGTGGCTAAGACGTCACCCTCCCAATGCAGGGGGCCCTGTGTTCAATCACTGGTCAGGGAACTAGATCCCACATGCCACAACTAAGATTCAGTGCAGCCAAATAAAGGAATATTAAAAAATACATTTGAGAAGCTTCCAGGTCCAAACACTCCTGTGCTTATGTCTTTTAAGCTTTGTAATGTTACAATTATTCTGATTTTACTGATGAGGAAACTGAGTATGAAGTACGTTTAGGAATTTGCCCCATTAAAGAATGGTGTCCTTTGGTTTTAAACTTCAGCCTCTTTGATGGCGAACCCAGGGCCCTTTCTCCTGAGCAGTTCGGCTACGCCACATTGAGCCACACTGTCCCCAAAGATTCTGCATCACAGACTTCACAGTGATCTTAAGTTTACCAGGCAGAGACACGGTGCTAGGAGTGAAGAAAAACAGGTAAGAGGGGGACCCATGACTTGGTTTTGAAAAAAATCACTGCTTCATGGGGAGAAAGGTCTCCATCTAAACATATATGACATGAACAACATTGACATTCTTCCAGACCAACATTGTAGCCTGAGAAGCGTATGATTTCTCAAGTTAAGAAGATTGGTTGGTTTGAGAGGAGTAGAGGGAAGGGCAATTGGATGAAAGTGGTCAAAAGGTATGAACTTCCTGTTAGGAGATAAAGAAGTCCTAGAGATGTCACGTACAATATGTTGAATATAATGAACACCACTGTCTGTTACATATGGAAGTTGTTAAAAGAACTCTTAAATCTTGAGTTCTCATCACAACAGATTTCTCCCCCTTTGTTTTGTATCTGTATGAGATGATGGTTGTTCATTAATCTTATTGTGCTCATCATTTCACGATGTTTGTAAATCAAATCATTATGCTGCCTACCTTAAACTTATACAGGGCTGTATGTCAATTATATCTCAATAATATTGGGGAGAAGAAAGAAGACTGGTTGGTTTAAAGGATGAAAAGGTGGTTCAGGAGGACAGGGGAGGCTGGAAATGATGGGACCGCGTGGGCAAGCTAGGAGGAGGGCCAGCGTGGTTAGGTGGCTGGATCTTTGCTTGTTTGTTGTTATTGTTTCGTTGCTAAGCTGTGTCCGACTCTTTGTTACTTCATGGACTATAGTCCGCCAGGCTCCTCTGTCCTTGGGGATTCTCCAGGCAAGAATACTGGAGTGGGCTGCCACGCCCTCCTCCAGAGTATCGTCCCAACCCAAGGATAGAACCCATGTCTCCTGTGTCTCCTGAATTGGCAGGCAGATTCTTAACCACTGAGTGGTTCTTGATGTACATGGGGGTTTAAGTGGGAGTTAAGGCAGGGAAGTTAATTGAGGCATATTATGGAGATTTTCACATTATGGAGATTTTCCTTGCTAACTATAAAAGTTTTTTAAACAAAACAAAAAATGACAAGAGCTAATCTATATTGTAAACAAATGAAAGTCAACCGTATGCAAGAAAAATTAGAATGAGGAACTCTGGGAGGCAGGGAAATCAATGAGGGGAACACTCTGAAAGTCCACTGATGGTTTGGACTGGGGAGATGGCCACGGAGACTGGATGGATGGCGATGTTGTAGGGATATTGTAGAGTTGGGTTTGACATGATCAGATCTAACAAGTTTGCTGAAGGATGAAAAGTGAAAGTCGCTCAGTCATGTCCAACTCTTTGTGACCCCCATGGACTATACAGTCCATGGAACTCTCCAGGCCAGGATACTGGAATGGGTAGCCTTTCCTTATCCAGGGGGTCTTCCCAACCCAGGGATTGAATCCAGGTCTCCCACATTGCAGGCGAATTCTTTACCAGCTGAGCCACAAGGGAGGCCCTTGCTGAAAGATAGAGGGGGAAAATTAGAGTTGCCTAGCCCAAGGTGAGTGGTTAGGCTTTTAATGGAAAAAGGGGAGCACATGAGGCAGAGCATTTGGTGGGTACAGATCAGGAGTTCAGCTTTAATACTTGGAGTCTGAAACCAGGCTGGACATTCCCGTGAGATGCCTATAAGCCAGGGGGAAAATACAGTTAGGAGATTGGGAGAAGTATCGGAGCCACAGCTGTAGACTGAGGAGTTGTAGTTAAAGCTAAGGGAGGTTGTTTGGAAGAGAAGGACCAACATGACCTAAATTTAAGGCATTATTAGGGAAAGAAGCTAGGGAAGAAAACTGAGAAATAGGGAGGTAAATAGGAGAAATAGTGAGGATGCAGGCAGTATGGAACCTAAGTGAAGAGTTTTAAGAAGGGATGGTATGATTTCCCTGGTGGTCCAGTGGTTGAGTCTCTGCGCTTCCATTGCAGAGGGCATGGGTTTGATCCTTTGTTGAGAAAGTCCTATGTGCCTTGAAATGTGGCCAAAATGGAAAGAGAGAAAGAAAAACAGAAGGGATGGTGAATAATTTGTAAATTGCATAAAATTTGAGGTGCTATGAGTTAAATGTCATTAATTAACATGTTGAGGGTCATGATTAGGAAATTTTTGAGATAATGGGTCTATAAACAGTAGTTGAAAGCATTTCTAAAAGGAGGTAACCGGGTTATAAACCAGCAAGTCAAGTATAATTGAGGGGAGAGTGTGGGGCCCTGGACTTCAGAGTCCAGCAAGTGGGTTATGATCATTCTGGATGGGCAGGGCTTTCCATAAGAAAGTGAACCTACCACCATGCTAGGAGGCTTCCTAGGTGGCCCTAGTGGTAAAGAAGCTGCCTACTAATGCAGGAGACATAAGAGATGCAGGTTCAGTCCCTGGGTTGGGATGATCCCCTAGAGGAGGGCATGACAACCTACTCCAGTGTCCTTGCCTGGAGAATTCTATGGACAGAGGGGCCTGGCAGGCTACAGTCCATGGGGTTGCAAAGAGTCGGACATGATTGAAGTGATTTAGCATGCATGCACACACCATGCTAGGGTTCACGGTGAGAAAGCCAGGGAAAAAATAACTGTCAAGAGTCAGGTAGACAGGGACTTCCCTGGTGGTTCAGTGGCTAAAATTCCATGCTCCCAAAACAGGAGGCCTAGGTTTGATCCTTGATCAGGGAACTAGATCCCACGTGTGGCAACTAAGAGTTCACATGCCACAACTAAAAACCACACATGCTGCAACTAAGACCTGGGACTGACAAATAGATAAATAAATAAAATAAATATATATAAAAAAAAAGGTAACAAGAAAAAGCAGGAAATTTGCAGAAATTGGACCAAGGATGTGGGAAAGATAAGGTTGATTAAGAAATTGCCCTCTGTCACAGGTCTGCTTGTGTTGGTGGTGTTGGAATGACCATGGGCATTCTGGGGATCCAGTTAAAGGGAAATTGATTTTCAGATTTAATGGGATTACCCTGGGTTTAGTGGGATGTATTTATTTGGCTCACAGTCACTCTCATGGTCATCCAGGTGTGGTGACATGGAGGTGTGTGGACAGAGGACTTACGACACAAGTGGATCTCACCACACCCAGCCCCAAAGTGTGAGGAGGGTGGAGGAGAAACACGCCTTGAAATGTAGGGTCAATTTAGGTCTGGAACATTCTTCCAAATTCTGTCACTTGTATGAAAGAAATGTCATAAAGGACTTTTAGAATTCAAAAACAGTTTAGGAAACTGGAATGATCAATAATTTAAAAAAGTTTTTTTCAAAAAACCATGTTAGGAAAAAAACAGGGGTTTATCTTTCTAGTCTCTCTATAAATTATATTACAAAATCACTGCCAGGTAAAGGTGTGGCCAAAGATAATGCAGTAAAAAATGTAGGGAAAATGTGTTATAGAGGGCTGGTAGGCAGCAAATTGATAAAAATACTGTATTACCTTTTCTGGATTTTGGAGGTTCACTTTCCTAGGTGTATTGACTTTAAAAGATTGCTATTTGTTGTAACTTTTCTTATTTGGATTAAATGTTCATTTTCATATCTAATTTAAATTCTATACTTCTTCTCTATCACATGCATAAATATGTGAGGTTCTGAATGCCCTAAATTATATAAGCTTGAGACTCCATAAAACCCAGTTCTGCCCCTCTTAGATCCTTATATTTTTATGGTAGCAGGAATATTATTGGTTGTGAAAGAACCTTTGTGTGTCTAAACAAAGAAGAAAATCTGGATATTCAAATATGTGGGTTGTATTCTACTGTAACCTCTTTACTCGATACCACAGAGATGCAGATCTATGATTCATCCTGCATAGTAATGAAACATGACTGAGAATGCATTCCAAATGCTTTAATAGGCAATTTCTTTTTGGAGCAAAGGTGCACTTTGCATAAGTGTACAATAAATATTTGCTGATTTGAGCAAAAAAGGTGTGTAAATACTTAGTCCCTAATGAAAAAGACAGCAATTTCTTTCATCAAATGGAGGTCAGTAGCTGCTGGATATAATCATTATGGTTCCAAGAGAAGCTCTTCCTTCTCATTGCCCAGCCCCTCTCTTCTAATAGCCAGTACCTTCTAGGGCAGGGGTTCCCAACCTTTTTGGCACCAGGGACAATTTTCGTGGAAGACAATTTTTCCACAGATTGGGGGGTTGGCGGTGGGGATGGTTTTGGGATGATTCAAGCTCATTGTATTTATTGTGCACTTTATTTCTCTTACTATTATATCAGTTCCACCTTAGATCATCCCAGAGGTTGGGGACCCCTGCTCTAGGTAAAAAGGTCAATCCAGACAATGAGACAGAAACGATGACAACATGCATTCATTTGTGCAACTTCCAAGGAATATCTACTGAAGCTAGCATGACCTGGGTCAGCGACTTGGGTGTGCAAACATGATCACCTCTTTTCTATTTTGCCAATTAAGCATTCGAGATCCCACATGCCCAACTTATCAGGAAATGCACTTTCTCCCTCTGGAGGCATCTCTGATTTGTCTGACAGCATCAGATACCCATTCAGCCCCAAATGCTAGGCTAGTCCTGGTTCTGTCAGGCAGAGAGAACGGTAGTTGAATTGGCGTACTGTTAATCTTGCTTCTTCCATAGCCTCACTCTTGTTCTAAGAATTGGACCCATTCACAACTATGGATGCTCTTACACTATGTTGATGTTGTGTTGCTTCTTGAAGCTCCCCATTAGTGGTGGTGGTGCCTCAACGTTGGACTCTAACTTTATTTATTTATTTATTTATTTTATTAGTTGGAGGTTAATTACTTCACAACATTTCAGTGGGTTTTGTCATACACTGATATGAATCAGCCATAGATTTACACGTATTCCCCATCCCGATCCCCCCTCCCACCTCCCTCTCCACCCGATTCCTCTGGGTCTTCCCAGTGCACCAGGCCCGAGCACTTGTCTCATGCATCCAACCTGGGCTGGTGATCTGTTTCACCATAGATAGTATACATGCTGTTCTTTTGAAATATCCCACCCTCACATTCTCCCACAGAGTTCAAGAGTCTGTTCTGTATTTCTGTGTCTCTTTTTCTGTTTTGCATATAGGGTTATCGTTACCATCTTTCTAAATTCCATATATATGTGTTAGTATGCTGTAATGTTCTTTATCTTTCTGGCTTACTTCACTCTGTATAATGGGCTCCAGTTTCATCCATCTCATTAGGACTGATTCAAATGAATTCTTTTTAATGGCTGAGTAATATTCCGTGGTGTATATGTACCACAGCTTCCTTATCCATTCATCTGCTGATGGACATCTAGGTTGCTTCCATGTCCTGGCTATTATAAACAGTGCTGCGATGAACATTGGGGTGCACGTGTCTCTTTCAGATCTGGTTTCCTCAGTGTGTATGCCCAGAAGTGGGATTGCTGGGTCATATGGCAGTTCCATTTCCAGTTTTTTAAGAAATCTCCACACTGTTTTCCATAGCGGCTGTACTAGTTTGCATTCCCACCAACAGTGTTAGAGGGTTCCCTTTTCTCCACACCCTCTCCAGCATTTATTGCTTGTAGACTTTTGGATAGCAGCCATCCTGACTGGTGTGTAATGATAACTCATTGTGGTTTTGATTTGCATTTCTCTAATAATGAGTGATGTTGAGCATCTTTTCATGTGTTTGTTAGCCATCTGTATGTCTTCTTTGGAGAAATGTCTGTTTAGTTCTTTGGCCCATTTTTTGATTGGGTCATTTATTTTTCTGGAATTGAGCGGCAGGAGTTGCTTGTATATTTTTGAGATTAATCCTTTGTCTGTTTCTTCATTTGCTATTATTTTCTCCCATTCTGAAGGCTGTCTTTTCACCTTACTTATAGTTTCCTTTGTAGTGCAAAAGCTTTTAAGTTTCGTTAGGTCCCATTTGTTTAGTTTTGCTTTTATTTCCAATATTCTGGGAGGTGGGTCATAGAGGATCTTGCTGTGATTTATGTCGGAGAGTGTTTTGCCTATGTTCTCCTCTAGGAGTTTTATAGTTTCTGGTCTTACATTTAGATCTTTAATCCATTTTGAGTTTATTTTTGTGTATGGTGTTAGAAAGTGTTCTAGTTTCATTCTTTTACAAGTGGTTGACCAGTTTTCCCAGCACCACTTGTTAAAGAGGTTGTCTTTTTTCCATTGTATATCCTTGCCTCCTTTGTCAAAGATAAGGTGTCCATAGGTTCGTGGATTTATCTCTGGGCTTTCTATTTTGTTCCATTGATCTATATTTCTGTCTTTGTGCCAGTACCATACTGTCTTGATGACTGTGGCTTTGTAGTAGGGACTCTAACTTTAGAGCTCTTTTAATTCACACCTACATGGTCAGGGACAAATTGAGTTCAGTTCTAACTCCAACTCTTTGCGACCCCATGGACTGCACCACACCAGGCTTCCCTGTCCATGACCAATTCCCAAAGCTTGCTCAAACTCATGTCCATTGAGTCGGTGATACCATCCTACCGTCTCATCCTCTGTTGTCCCCTTCTCCTCCTGCCTCTAATCTTTCCCAGCATCAGAGTCAAGAATGAGTCAATTCTTCACATCAGGTGGCCAAACTATTAGAGCTTCAGCTTCAGCATCAGTCCTTCCAATGAATATTCAGGACTGATTCCCTTTAGGATTGACTGGTTTGATCTCCTTGCAGTCCAAGTGACTCTCAGGAGTCTTCGTCAACACCACTCTTCAAAAGCATCAATCCTCCAGCACTCAGCTTTCTTTATAGTCCAATTCTCACATCTATACATGACAACTGGAAAAACCATAGCTTTGACTAGATGGACCTTTGTCAGCAAAGTAAGGTCTCTGCTTTTTAATATGCTGTCTAGATTGGTTATAACTTTTCTTCCAAGGAGCAAGCATCTTTTAATTTCAGGCTGCAGTTACCATCTGCAGTGATTTTGGAGCCCAAGAAAAGAAAGTCTCTTATTTCCATTGTTTCCCTGCCTATTTGCCATGAAATGATAGGACTGGATGCCATGATCTTAGTTTTTTGAAAGTTCAGTTTTAAGCCAGCTTTTTTACTCTCCTCTTTGACTTTCATCAAGAGGCTCTTTAGTTCATCTTTGCTTTCTTCCATAAGGGTGGTGTCATCTGCATATCTCAGGTTATTGATATTTCTCCCAGCAATCTTGATTCCAGCTTGTGCTTCATCCAGCCCAGCGTTTCTTGTGATGTACTCTGCATAGAAGTTAAATAAGCAGGGTGACAATATACAGCCTTGATGTACTCCTTTTCCTATTTGGAACCAGTCAATTGTTCCATTATCAGTTTTAACTGTTGCTTCTTGACCTGCATACAAATTTCTCAGGAGGCAGGTAAGGTGTTCTGGTATTCCCATGTCTTGAAGATTTTTCCAGTTTGTTGTGATCCACATAGTCAAAGGCTTTAGCGTAGTCAATGAAGCAGAGATAGATGTTTTCCGGAATTCTCCTGCTTTTTCTGTGATCCAGCGGATGTTGGCAATTTGATCTCTGGTTCCTCCGCCTTTTCTCAATCCAGCTTGAACATCTGGAAGTTCACGGTTCACATACTGTTGAAGCCTCACTTAGAGAATTTTGAGCATTACTTTGCTAGCGTGTGAGATGAGTGCAATTGTGCAGTAGTTTGAACATTCTTTGGCATTGCCTTTCTTTGGGATTGGAATGAAAACTGGCCTTTTCCAATCCTGTGGCCATTGCTGAGTTTTCCAAATTTGCTGGCATATTGAGTGCAACACTTTCACACCATCATCTTTTAGGATTTGAAATAGCTCAACTGGAATTCCATCACCTCCACTAGCTTTGTTCATAGTAATGCTTCCTAAGGCCCATTTGATTTCGCACTCCAGGATGTCTGGCTCTAGGTGAGTGATCACAGCATCATGGTTATCTGGGTTGTGAAGATCTTTTTTGTACAGTTCTTCTATATATTCTTGCCACCTCTTCTTAGTATCTTCTGCTTCTGTTAGGTCCATACCATTTCTGTCCTTTATTGTGCCCATCTTTGCATGAAATATTCCCTTGGTAGCTCTAATTTTCTTGAAGAGATCTCTAGTCTTTCCCATTCTGTTGTTTTCCTCTATTTCTTTGCACTGATCACTGAGGAAGGCTTTCTTATCTCTCCTGGCTATTCCTTGGAATTCTGCATTCAGACTGATATATCTTTCCTTTTCTCCTTTGCCTTTTGCTTCTCCTCTTTTCTCAGCTATTTGTAAGGCTGCTTCAGACAATGATTTTGCCTTTTTGCATTTCTTTCTCTTGGGGATAGTTTTGACCACTACCTCCTGTACAATGTCACAAACCTCCATCCATAGTTCTTCAGACACTCTATCAGATTTAAACCCTTGAATCTATTTGTCACGTTCACTGTGTAATCATAAGGGATTTGATATAAGCCATACCTGAATGGTCTATTGGTCTTTCCTATTTTTTTCCATTTAAGTCTGAATTTTGCAATAAGGAGTTTCTTAACTGAGCCACAGTCAGCTCCCAGTCTTATTTTTGCTGACTGTATAGAGCTTCTCCATCTTTGGCTGCAGAGAATATAATCAGTCTGATTTCGGTATTGACCATCTGGTGAGGCCCATGTGTAGAGTCGTCTCTTGTGTTGTTGGAAGAGGGTGTTTGCTATGACCAGTACAACCTCTTGGCAAAACTCTGTTAGCCTTTACCCTGCTTCATTTTGTATTCCAAGGCCAAACTTGCCTGTTACTCCAGGTATCTGTTGACTTTTTACTTTTGGTTTCCAGTACCCTATGATGAAAAGGATATCTTTCTTGGTGTTAGTTTTAGAAGGTCTTGTAGGTCATCATAGAACTGTTCAACTTCAGCTTCTTCGGCATTAGTGGTTGGGACATAGAGAGATTACTGTGATATTTAGTGGTTGCCTTGAAAATGAATGGAGATCATTCTGTCATTTTTGAGATTGCATCCAAGTACTGCAATTTCAGACTCTGTTGCTGACTGTGAGGGTTACTCCATTTCTTCTAAGGGATTCTTGCCCACAGTAGCAGATATAATGGTCATCTGATTTAAATTCACCCATTCCGGTCCATTTTAGTTCACTGATTCCAAAAATGTCAGTGTTCATCCTTGCCATCTCCTATTTGACCACTTCCAGTTTACCTTGATTCATGGACCTAACATTCCAGGTTCCTATGCTATATTGTTCTTAAAGCATTGGACTTTACTTTTATCACCAGTCCCATCCAGAACTGGGCATTGTTTTCACTTTGGCTCAGCCTCTTCATTCTTTCTAGAGCTATTAATTACCACCCTCCAAACCAGAACAACCACCAAACAGCTCTGCAGACTGAGGGGGTAGTCAGTAGAACTCAGTCCATGAGTTGACAGCCCAAAACATGGATACAAATGTGAAGTTCTGAATCCCCAGGCACCCCAGGCATCTATAATACCTCGGGCACCAGAGTCAAGGATCAAGACCCAGTCTGGCCTTCAAGGAGTGCACAGCCTACAAATAAATGTTGCAATCACGCAATACATGCATATGCAGCTTGCAAAGTGTTCATTGGCTGCTGGGGAACCATAAGGGAGGGGTGCTTGAATCAATCTGGTGAAACAGCTATCTAATTGACAGACTCTGTACTGAGCTCAGAATCCTCCTTCCCCTCCAGGGTTGGTCCATCACCTTCAGACGAAAGGGCACTCCACTCAGTTCCTGGGAGGCTCCTTAGCACATCTTCGTGATAGTGATAGAGGGGTCCCCCTCCAGGGCTGGGAGGAGGGTGAGGCAAATTTTAACAGTTCACCAAAAGCTTCAGAAATTGAGATTAATATATTTTTTTAATTAAAAAAATTTTTATTTTTGGCTGCAGGATCTTAGTTTCCTGACCAGTGATTGAACCCTCATCCCCTGCCGTGGAAGCATGGAGTCTTAACCACTGGACTGCCAGGGAAGTCTCTGAGATTCATATTTAAAAAAAAATAATGGCAAATTATGGTCCATAGGTCAGCTGCCTGGTTTTATAAAGTTTTATTGGAAACAACATCAGGATTAGGGTAAGGTGAGTAAGGCGGTGTCATGAAAGTAAAGGTTTGAATCTTTACTTAAAATTATGTTGACTTGCCTGGTCATCCTTTGGTTAAGACTCCAAGCTTCCACTGCAGGGAGCACAGATTTGATCCCTGGTCGGGGACTAAGATCCCACAGGCTGCGAGGTACAACTGAAAAAAAAAAAAAATGTGATTTTTGTTCATCACTTTTTTGACATTGTTTTGTCTGTTTAATATATTATATTAAAACATTGGGGCTTCCCTGGTGGCTCAGATGGATAAAGAATCTGCCTGCAATTTGGGAGACTTGGGTTCGATCCCTGGGTTGAGAAGATCCTCTGGAGGAGGGCATGGCAACCCACTCCAGTATTCTTGCCTGGAGAATCTCCATAGACAGCGGAGCCTGGGGGTTACAGTCCATAGGGTCACAAAGAGTTAGACATGATTTCTTGGTGCCCGTGTAAATTCTGTGCCCAAGGAGAGTGATCCTGGACTTCCCAGCTTCCGGAACTGTGAGAAGGATATTTACTATTCAAGTTATCCACCCTATGATATTTTTTGTTGTAGCAGCCCAAATTGACTAAGACAGCTATTAGCTGAGGGTGAAGGGAGATGTGAAGTTACACAGTTGTTTTTGTGGGGAGAAGGATCAAAATCACATCAGAAGAGCATAGTAGCCTTGTTGAGTGGGCCTTGAATGCTGATCTGATGTTTAAATGAAGAATTTAAAGGTAATCAATCTGCCAAGCGATGTGGTCTTTTTCTTCCACCACGCCTGAGGCACCAGTATAAGTTGAAACTAAGCAAATTACTTAGTTTGGGGTTATCTAGGTTGGGGTGTCACAGAAGAGGAATGATGCTAAGTTAGAGAATTTGAGAGAGAATGAATGTCACACTGAATCAAGGTGCCTGAGCAGGGCACCCCCTTCATGCCGTATTATTTCTAATACTGCATAGCCTGATATTCTGAACAGGAGATTGGAGGCCAGTTTAATCACAGCCTGGTATGGGCATTCTTTTTGCAAATTTAAGGTCTGAAGGTCTGAAGGAGGAAAGGATGAAAGAAAAAGGCTCTCCTGGCAACGGAAACATTTAATAAGGATTTTTCTCCCTTTTTTTGAGCTTTTTGAGGATGTTTCTATTCATATTTGGAATAAAAAGAAAATGATCCCACTTCTCTTAAGCTTGTCACTGTTTATGTCTTTCTTAAAAGAGCTTGGAATATTTCCCAAAGATGATATTGTACATCTTTATCTATCAATGAGTGAGGAATGTGAATTTATAAATTTAAAGTGGGGGAAATTGAGCAGTGAGATAACTTGCCTGATGTTACTAAGCCAAGAAGTTAGAGAGATGGGAAAAGAACCCAGATATTCAGCTTTCTAGTTTCTATTTACCAGCTCATGTTTCCATGGAGAAAAATTCAGAGTGCCAATCAAACAGATGCTGAGCCCACATTCTATTCTTAAAGATACATGTGGACCCTGTTCATCAAGGTTTGCAAAGCTTTCAGAGAGCTAGGAATGATTTTGGTGGGGGTGTGAGAGACAAGATAATTTTAATTCAGTTTTGGAAAGCACCATCCCACCTTGTTAGAAGCTGAATTCAGTGTCAGTTTGGTGTTTGCTCATCAGCCCAGTTCCCCACCATGTCAGCCCAATTCTCCAGGCAATCTGCTTTTAACCACTGTGTCCTCTCTTTCCTCTCCATTAGGCAAATTTTACCTAGCTTCTCCTTCAAGAGACGCTCTTCCAAAAGACTTTCCCTTGAAACTTAGCTGCAGTGATCTCTCCTCTTAAGTATTACCTTAATTGCCCTCTGTGCTTATTACACAGGGCAAACATTTGCATTCCTTTTGGGTGTGGTTGGAGGGTGGGATCCACTCAAAGGGTATGCTGAGAAATGTCTAACAACCAGTACTGATTTTTTTTTTTTTAAAAACCCTGATTTGGGGACTTTCCTGGTGATCTGGTAGTTAGGAATCTGCATGCTGGTTGGAGGGACACAGGTTCACACCCTGGTCTGGGAATTAAGATCTCACATGCTGAGCAGCTACTAAGCCTGAGGGGCAACTAAGCCCATGTGCCACAACTAGTGGGCCTGTGCACCTTAGAATTCGAGCTCTGCCATGAGAAGCCGCCACAAGGAGAAAGGAGCCCCCGCTTGCCACAACAGCAACACAGACCAAGCGCAGCCAAAGATAAATAAATAAATAAAATTTAAAAAAAATTTTTTTAAGTAAATAAAGCCCTGATTTGTAAGGGTTTGTCAACCTCCGTGGTGCAAATACGCTTATCACAGCTGATTGCAAGATACCAACATGACAACATCAAACTGGGAAGAAATGTGCATTATTGGCTCTAGTGAGCTGGTCCCAGTCGGCTCCAGCATGCCAGTGGAGTATCAGAGATACATTTTGTGCCTCTTTAGATTTGCTTGGCTTCTCTCATCTCTTGAACTCACAGCTGCTTTCTTCATCTCAGCTGCTCCACTGACCCAATGTGGGCTGCATGGTTCTAATCAGCTGAGGTTGACAAGATGCCTAATCAAGTCAGGTACCCTATTTGAAACTGATATTCATAGTCTGGGCTTCCCAGGGGATGCTATTGGTAAAGACTCTGCTTGCCAACGCAAGAGAAGCAAGAGATGCATGTTCGATCCCTGGGTCAGGAAGATCCCCTGGAGAAGGACACGGCAACTCACTTCAGTATTCTTGCCTGGAGAATCCCATGGACAGAGGAGCCTGGTGGGGTACAGTCCATGGGGTTGCAAAGAGTTGGACATGACTGAACACACACATACACACACACACATTCATAGCTGATGCCTCATTCTGAACTCCCTTGCTCCACAGTTGTTCCACAGCACTTAAAACTTTCTTATTTATTTCATATAATTTACTCATTTGATTTATTGTTTTTTCTCTGTCTGTCTCAAATAGAATGCCCCCAGAAAGATAGGGATTTTTTTCTATTTTGTTTATAATGTACTCCCAAACCTTTGAATGGTGCTTTGAACAGAGGTAGGGCTCAATACATACTTGTTGAATGAAGGAATGAATGAGAAACAGTGGATTATACCCTCTTACTCCCCACCAAGAACCTAGGGCTATACAGATAACTCAGACTAAATAAATTCTTGTTGATCAGCTGACTTCCGAGAAGCTGGAGAGAGAGTTCTTGATGATTAAAGTGGAAACAGACAGTTTCCATTAGACCCTGAAACTGTTCTGTTAGCAAGTGCACAATTCTTCAGCAGGGGAAAGCCAGTGCCTTCTCAGTATTAGAGAACTTGGCACACAGTTCTTATTCACAGTGTGATTAAAGCATTGTGGGAACCCCCCCAGGAATGGGAGAAAGAATTCATTAAGGTCTCATCAATTTAAATTTGTTTTCAGGAAGCAAAAATCAATCTGTCATTCTTAAAACTCACTTGGGCTTGCACACTGAATGGTTCCATCCTGCAGAATCTGCCTGCCGCTGAACTGATTAGATCTAGTAATTGGGCATGCTGGATTTGGTTCACACAACCCCGGCAGAGTATCTGAGGCCATGCCAGGCTCAGAGCAGGAGGGCTGTATTTCTCTAGGCAAGAGGCATAGATGATGAAGGATAACCTTGAACGGATGAATCATTTTCGTTTTTAGGTTTTTATATATTTATTTATTTACTAGTGGCACATGGGCTTAGTTGCTTTGTGGCACGTGGGACCTTAGCTCCCTAGCCAGGGACTGAATCCACGTCCCTTGCATTGCAAAGTGGATTCTTAACCACTGGACCATCAGGGTAGTTTCTTTTATTTATTTTTAAAGATCATCATCTTTAGGGTTTTTATTTTTGTTTGGGGCGGGGGATGAGGGGCCTGAGCTGCTGCCCTGAATATGGGATACTAGTTCCCTGAGCAGGGATGGAACCAGCGCCCCTGCAGCAAAAGCATGGAGTCTTAACCACTAGACCACCAGGGAAGTTGTGATCTCACTTAAAAAAAATTTTTTTTCAATTTTTTTTTGAGTAATTAATAATTATCAAAGATTATAACTGTACAATATTGAGAAGTATAGAACAAAACACAATTATTGGAGGACAAGTGCTCTACAGTGCGTCAGCCTCTGCCACACAGCAACATGAATTGGCCGCAGGTATACATATGTCCCCTCCCTCCTGAACCGCCCCCCATCTCCCACTCCATTATTTATCTATTTTTATTTTTGGCAGTGCTGGGTCTTTGTTGCTTCAAGGGCTTCTCCCCTTTCGCAGTGAGCCGGGGGCCACTCTCTACTTGCATTGCATGAGCTTCTCTTGTCATGGAGCATGGGCTCTAGGGTGCTCAGCCTTCAGTAGTCAGGTCAAGTTGGCTCAGCAGCCATGGCTCCCAGGCTCCAGGGCGCAGTCTCAGTAGTTGAGGAGCGTATGCCCAGCTGCCCGAGGCATGTGAGATCTTATTCCCAGACCAGGGATCGAACCTGTGTCTTCTGGCATGGGCAGAGGACCTCTCCACCACTGAGCCACCAGGGAAGCCCCCAACTCCACTTTTTAGAAATGAGGAAACTGGTACCCAAGATTGCATAGCTAGTCAATGGCAGACAGGACATACACTCAAGGCTTCCAGCTTCCCACGCATTGCACAGATGTTGTCAGGGAGAGGTTGGAAAAGAGCCCCCCACATGGTGGTGAGAGTCATCAACAGTGTCGCAGGCCATTCAGAGTGAAGGACAGCTGTTCGTTTGTTGCTCGAAAACTCATTCAACCATTATTTGGTGACCTGTGTGGGCTAAAGGTGGGGAGAAAATAAACAGGCAATTCTAACAGTAGGATCATTGTAACATGAAGAGACTATGGTTCTGGGAGAGTAAATTGGAGCAAATACCTAATCTAGCTTGGGGACCGTCGGGTACACTTCCTGGAGGAGGTGTCATCCAAGTTAAGAACTAAAGGACAAGCTTGAGAGGACTGGCCAGGTGAGACGGTTTTAGAAGAATGTACAGGACACAGAGGCTAGAGAAAGCAGAGAAACTAGAAGTCAGGAACTTGGGAATAGACTCTGTTCATACCCTAAATGACTTTGTAATCTAATTAAGAGTGTTGGACTTTAGCCTGAGGGCAATGCAAAGCCCTCAGGGAAATTACCTGATTGGATGTGCATCTTGGGCTGATGTCTCTGGCTGCAGTGTGGAGAATGGATTGGCTAGGGGCAGGGCCAGAGGCCAGAAGACTAGGTGGGGAGGCTTTGCAGTCATCTGGGGAAGAGACACTGATGGGATGGGACAGGGTGGAAGAAGGGGACTGATTAGAGAGCAGTTAGGGAGTAATATGGTGGAACAGTTAGAACTTGGTGATTGCTTGGATGGAGGAGAGAGAAATGGAGATTAAGGCCTGTTGACTGAAGGAGGAAACTAGAGGAGGGGCAGGCTTGTCCGAGTGAGACAGAAAGGGCGGGAGAGAGACATTCAGGTCGATGTAATAATACCAGGTAGCCTTTCTTCAGCACTTCTGTGAGTCACAGGCTGTGCCTGTATTGTCTCATTTAATCGTCACAGTAATAACTCCTATTTTTTTAATTAAAAAAATTAAAATTATTTTCTCTTAATATGTATTTATTATTTTGTCAGGGCATAGATACTTAAGTTGGTTGGTCTTAATCTAAAAGAAAATTTTTTTATTGACATATAGTTGATTTACAATGTTGTATTAGTTTCAGGTACACAGTAAAAAATATATATATTATTTTTTTACACTCTCATCTATTGTAGGTTATTATAACATATTGAGTATAGTTTCTTGTGCTGTACAGTAGGTCCTTGTGGCATGTGGGATCTTAGTTCCCTGCCTAGGGATTGAACCCAGGCCCCTGCATTGGAAGTGCAGAGTCTTACCTATGGGACCATGTGGGAAGTCCCCATAACTCCCATTTCTGAGCCCTGGTACCATATACCAGGCACCATGCTAAGGGCTTTGCATGAACTGACTTAGTCACAGTTACCTTAACAGTTGGGCTGTTATTACCCCCCACTTTACCCACGAGGAGACTGACTTTCAGAGAGGTTCAAGAATACACCCAAGTCCCACAGCTCAGCAGCAGCATAGAACACTGGAACTACGGCAGAATCCCTGCTTTGATTCACTGACTGGACCGCCTCCATGTGAAAGAGTCAGGACCTGTGAGGTCCTAAGACAGTATGTCTAAGACCAAAGCTCAGGTGAGAAATAGGAGCTAGAAATACAAACATGTGATTTCTCAGCTTAGGGATGATATTTAAAGCCAAAAGGTGACTAAGCCATGCAGGCTAAGAAAAAAATAGGGCTGTGGGCAGAACTCTGAGGAAGCCCGAACATCCACAGCCTGCGTGCAGCAGGGGCTGGACCTGGAAAGCTGAGGGTGGAGGCTTCTTACATGTGTGTGGCCTCTGGTGTCCATGCTGGGAGGACCCTGAGGAAGATGAGGAGGTGAACAGCAGTGTGGAGGTGCTGAAAGGGCTCCGGAAGTGAAGGGGGGTGAGGAGGGGAGGAGGAGCCCTCCGTCGCTGCTTCTAGAACTCTCAGCATGAAGAGTGGCAGCTTGTTCACCTGAGGGGGATGTGGGTTGGAAGGGGTGACTTTTTCTGGAAGAGGAGATTTGAGCCTGTGGGAAAGCTGGTGGGAAGGAGTTAGTTAGAGGGAAGCTGAAGACAGGGAAGAAAGATGCTTGAGAGGTGGGCAGGTCTGATCCAGGGTTCAGGTCCTTTTTAATTTTTTATAAAAAGTTTAAGATTTTTTTAAATGTGGACATTTTAAAAGTCTTTGTTGAATCTATGACAATATTGCTTTTGTTTTGGTTTCTGGGCTGACCACTATGTAGGATATTAGCTCCCTGAGCAGGGATCATCTGCTTTGGAAGGTGAAGTCTTCCACTGGATCACTGGATCACCAGGGAAAGTCAGGTCCTTTTTGAGAGGACGTAGTCCTTGAGTGTCGACTCCATGGAGAGCTGTGTGTGTGTTTAGTCACTCGTCATGTCCGACTCTTTGGGACCCCATGGACTTTAGACTGTCTCCTCTATCCATGGGGTTCTCCAGGCCAGAATACTGGAGTGGATTGCCATGCCCTCCTCCAGGGGATCTTCCCAACCCAGGGACTGAATCCAGGTCTCCCACGTTGCAGGTGGATTCTTTAATGTCTGAGCCACCAGGGAAGCCCCCATGGATGGCTGGGTCTTGGATAACGTACCTCTTCACTTCTTCCACTGTGACTGCGTGGGAAGGATCCAGATGAATGGGGAGGAGGATGAAGGCACCGTGCAAGGTGTGGGAAGGGAGGAACTGAGAATGACTGATCCCTAGGTGTGAGGGAACCGGGTAAGGGTCGAAACAGCCTCTGTGGTGACTGGAAAGCAGAAGCAACGCCAGATGGGCCGAGGGGCCATGTCAGAATGCTAGGTTGCTCCCGTCTGGTGGTAATCGTCAGTAGCTCTCGGCTGCCTGAGTGATGGGCAGGTGGATGGTTAGTCTGAACCAAAGCTATTCTTTCTTTCTTCTTCAGGTGGGAGCAATAAAGGGATGTCAGGACCAAAGAATGAGGAGATGAACAAGAGACTAGATGAAGTGATGGATTAGATGGAGTCTATTAATAGAATACAAGTGGAAGGAAGTGAAAATGGGCTGGAGAAATAGAAGCTAGACATTTCAAGAGATTAAAAATCTCGGTGAATCTAAGAACAGGTGTAGTGGGAATAATGAAAAGCACTGCAGTCATTTAAAATATGTCTACAAATTCTTTGGCATTCCCATCAAAAGGGGAGCCTAATTCCCCTCTCCTTGACCCTGGGCTGGACCTCGTGTTTCTCTTCTAACAGAAAAAAAGCTGAAGATGCTAAATTACAAAAGGTGCTGTGTCTTTCTTGTGCTTTGCCCTCTCTTGGTATGCTTGCTTTGTGCAACTGAGTGTCTTGAGTGTCCTTAAGACTCCTGCTGAAAAACAAAAACAAAAAGAGCGACTTCCCTTGGAGGTCTGGTGGTTAACACTCTGAGCTTCCACTGCAGGGGTTGTGGGTTCCATCCCTGGTTGAAGAACTAAGATCCCATATGCCGCTTGGCAGACCGAAATATTTTTAAAAAGGAAAAAGAATAAAGAATTCCTATGGAGAGGGCCACGTGGTTAGGAACAGAGGTCCCTGCCAACCACCCACGTAAATGAGCCTGCCTGGTAAGGAAGTGATTTACCGAGGAGGGAGACACCTCCAGTTCTGCTGAGCATCTCGGCTGTGACCTCTAGAGAGACTGGGAGCCAGGATCACCCCAGTAAGCTGCTCCTGGCTTCCTGACTCTTAGAAACTGGTACAGTAATAAATGTGTGTTGTTTTAAGCTGCTCATTTTCAGATAGTTGGTTTTGCTGCCATAGATAGAGTCACTCACAACTAGGAGGATGAGAAGGATAATGGTATGTTTGCACATTAGACTTCAGAGATGGAACAGTTGGGGGTTCATGGCAATGGACGTCTGAGGGGATGAAAAGGGTGGACACTGAGGCCGAGAATTCCAAGTAACTGAGGTGTTGGCCAGGTTATCTAAATAGGTACTGAAATTGTCCAAATAAAGGCTGAACTCAATTTAAAGACAAGGACTATGGGGTTAACCTGGTGGGTCTAGTGGTTAAGACTTCATGCTTCCACTGCAGGGAGCACAGGTTCAATCCCTGGTCGGGGAACTAAAGTCCCACATGCTGTGTGGTATGGCAAAAAAAAAAAAAAAAAAGAGAGAGGAAGACAAAGAAAAAAATTAATAAAAAATAACTATGTAGCACAGGATAGCTCTTGAATGGGCAAGGGATGTGGGAAGATGTTGTCAGTGAGTGGGGGCAGATGGCACGAGCAGGAATCTTTACACAAAAGTGGGGGATTCGTGATCTGAAAGCAACGCAAGCTAGTGAGGGGAATTCTAGACTATCTCTGGATTCCAGGTCCTCGTGGTGTGACAGTGTGAGCCCTGCACTTAGGAAAGATTCAGAGATAGCTAGGTGATATTGGGTTGGCCAAAAAGTTCATTTGAGTTTTCCATAAGCAAGACACTCTTATGGAAAGCCCTAACAAACTTTTTAGCCAACCCAATACCTAAAGCCAAGAATTGGGGATCAACTCAAGCAAGAGGCTAAGAGGATAAATGTGGGAAAGCATGTTAGCCATGGCATGTGGATGCTGAGAGGTACAGTAAATGGTTTGGAAAGAAAGGGAGTAGAGGGGTGTGTGCTAGTATGTGTGTGTGCACGCATGCTGGAGGACTGGGGAGGAAGTGTGGTGAGTTAAGCCCGAAGCCCACGGAGGAGGATTCAGGCGAGGTTAACTGCCAGGCTCATGAGTTTTCCAGGCTCTCCCTCCAGTGCTCGTCACAGCACTAATTCAATTTATCACTAGGTCATGCCTATCATATGCGCGTAGCTGGAGTCTCACAAACACAGGGACTCTGTATGTTAAACATGGCATTTGGGTCACACTCATTGAAGACCCTAAGATTATTTTCTGAGTTAAAATTAAACTTGAAGTTTCTTTATTTTTCACACATAAAACATTGTTCCTGCAAAAGTGCAATTGATTCCTCATGTTGTTGAAAAGAATACAGCTAGAAAACAGATCTCTAAAGACAATACTCCAATTCTGTACAGATAGATAAACATTTGTGGCTATGTGCTTGGGTTTTTTTGTTGTTGTTGTTGGAGAAGTTATTCTATTTCTTTTCGTAAAAAATTTTTAAAAATGCACTTTCTATTCCTGAAGATTTCCTATAGAAAATAATTCAGTGGGACTTATTTAGGTTTTGTAAAACAAGTAAAAGCTGCCTAACTGTATGCTGATGTAAGAGGAAAGTTCTTCTAAGTTGGAATTATAAAGATGGTAATTTAAAATCCTACAAAGAATGGTTATGCCCATATACAATATATGAAAACAGATATTATTTTAAGGGTAGGAAAATACATACAGAAGTTTCTCTAGGCCCCAGATGACAGTTCTGAAAACGAATAAAAGAAGATAGGAGATAAGGAAGGGAGGTTACTTCATGTTCACTTAACATGTGAAAACGGCTAGAACTAAAGAATCCATTGAGCGTTTTCTGAAACCAGAACAATGTAGCATTCTAGATGCTGTGACATCATTTTTTAAAAATAGCTGCTTTCACCAATAGATAGCAGTTTATAATGAAAACGTTTTTTCATTTCTTTGGGGAAGAGGGAGGGGAGATCTGGGAGAAAGGGTGATTAGTGATGAAGTGAGATAAATGTCCTAATTGTCCCCAGTCTCCACGTAAATAGAAATGTAACTGGCACCAAGCTGCAAGGTCACGTGCACATTCTCTCGTGAAAATATTAAGCAAAGAGACCGTTCGATTGTTTGCTGTTATGACTAGTAAGTCATTAACATGGTGAATTTTATTATCAGCCTGCTTTTAACAGATTAGAAGCAGTCAATGAAAAAGAAGACAAAAATCTCCCTGAATGCTTCCATGATGACTTTGATAAAAGGTGGTAAAGATGTGGTCTCCAGAGGCATCCTGGGGCCAGGGCTGTGATGTTGAGCATGCGCAGATGGGTGGTACCCACCCAGGGCTGGCCTGAACCTGGTGGGTTGACCGTGGCTCCGCTTCCAGAATCCCTCTGCACCCCACACAGTCTTCTTTCCCTCGGGATATAAAACTTCATTGCTTTCAGTCACAGAGAAATCTTGTTGCCCATGGTGTGCTGGGAAACTTGGCTCTTGAGAAAGTTTCAGCAGCATAAATGGAAGATTTTCAAGCTTCCCAAAGGGACATGAGTTGGGAAGAGTTGTGTACAATGGCCTCTTGGGAGCCAGACTGTGGACAGGCTCCAGGACACGCCACCTGCTGCGCCCACTCCACCCCCAGACACCCCTTCCTGCCAGATGCAGCTCTGAGTCCATGATCAGGGTCTTATTTATAAGCCTAGAGCTCCCTTCAAAATACAAGTCTCTCTGAAAAAGCCGGGAGTGTGTTCTCCTTCTCTTCTTCCTCCTCTTCTTCCTTCTCCTTCTTCCCCTCCTCTTCTTCCCCCTCCTATTCCTCTTTCTTTCCTCTCTTTCAGAAACTTTCCACAACAACTCTCCTGCACATTGTACCAGACCCTAGGATGCGAAGACTAACCAGGATTTACCGGTGATGGTAGGAACCTGTGGTTTAGCTGATGGAGAGCGATGGCAGAAGGCTTTCAACCTTTACCTCTTCAGTGTTAGAAGGCGGCACAGGGCATAGTTGGACGCAGAGGAGAGTGGTTGATTCTATGCAATGCAGGAGTGAATATATAAGGAAAGGCCCGGGAAGATGCTGGCACTGAACTGCAATCATCAGAAGTGTCCACGTTTGAATTTGTGTTACAGACTGAATTCAGGTCAAGTAAAGGCCAAACAGGCTTCCCTGGTGGCACAATAGTAACGAATCTGCCTGCAATGCAGGAGACATGGGTTTGATCCCCGGTCTGGAGAGATTTCACCTGCCAAAGAGCAACTAAGCCCCTGCACCCCAACTACTGAGCCTCTGCTCTAGAGCCCAGGAGCTACAATGACTGAAGCCCATATGCCTAGAGCCTATGCTCTGCAACAAGAGAAGCCAGCATAATGAGAAGCCTGGAGGGTAGACCCCGCTCACCACAGCTAGAAAAAAAGCCCGTGCAGCCATGAAGACCCAGCACAGCCAAAAATAAATACATATAAAGAAAGCAGCTGTTTAAAAAAATTAATAAATAAAATCTGTAAAATGAAAACGCAGGTACTGTATTTAGTAAAAGAAACTCCTGAATCAGTGGACTTGTGCAGTTCAAACCTGTGGTGTTCAATGCTCTCTGGACTGCCTCAAATAATGTCACAGTATAGGACATAACTGAACATCTTTGGGGGGTTCAATCAGGGAAAGTGTGTGGCTTAAACCATCACCTGTGCCCTCCAAAAGCCATGGGCTTGGATATCAGTCGTGTATGGGCAGAGTGGTCACATGTTCTGTGGGCAGCCTGTGTCAGGCAGGCCATGCCAGCTTGGTGAGAGGTCATTAGCTATATGTGTAATTGTAAATGCACCATGAAGAAATCTTCTGTAACCAATTCCAGTCATAATTGGATTAGATACTTATTTAGTGCATATTTCAATAAAGTTACAGTGTTAACTTCCCGCTCAAAGGGACAAAACTGCTTTGTAACCATCAAATGACACCACATTAAGCTGGCATTGAAGGTTGCCCGTTGGCAGTTTTGAGTGTGAAGCCATGGAGTCAGATTCTCTTGAAACAAAGCTTGGAAATTATTAATGCCATTTCATACAACCTATTATACAAATAGATGTTCCCTGCCTCACCAACGACAACATATAGAATATTTGAAATACAGAGCAGGACCTGAGGCTACGGGGCCTTAATATTAACACGTGTGAGTTAATCTGGTAAAACACAACCTAGCATATTAAAATGATGCTGTTAATTTAAGTACTAAAACCTAGACAGCATATTAAAAAGCAGAGACATCACTTTGCAGACCAAGGTCTGTATAGTCAAAACTATGGTTTTTCCAGTAGTCATTTATAGATGTGAGAGTTGGACCCCAAGGAAGGCTGAGCGCCAAAGACTTGATGCTTTTGAACTATGGTGCTGGAGAAGACTCTTGAGAATCCCTTGGACAACAAGGAGATCAAACCAGTCAGTCCTAAAGGAAATCAGTCCTGAATATTCATTGGAAGGACTGATGCTGAAACTGAAGCTCCAACACTTTGGCTACCTGATGTGAAGAGCTGACTCATTAGAAAAGACCCTGATTCTAAGAAAGATGGAAGGCAGGAGGAGAATGGTAACAGAGGATGAGATGGTTGGATGGCATCACTGACTCAATGGACATGAACTTGGGCAAACTCTGGGAGATGGTGAAGGACAGGGAAGCCTGGCGTGTTGTAGTCCATGGGATTGCAGAGTCAGACATGACTGAGCCACTGAACAAATTGGTTTTGTATTTTGGTTTGGACTCAGTGTATACATTTGCCTTGGCTATATAATGGTATGAGCCATAAAAAATTTATTTCACTTAGTTTAATATTGCAAATTCCAACTTCTATCTCACCCTTTATATAAAGGTTTTTGGTTTGTTTTGGTTTTGGTTTGTTTTTTTTATTGGAAGTAAGCCATTTTTTTAGTCTTTATTGAATTTGTTACAACTTTGTTTTGGTTTTATGCTTTGGTTTTTTGGCCTTGAGGCATGTGGGATCTTAGCTTCTCAACCAGGGATTGAACCCACATATCCTGCTTTGGAAGGCAAAATCTTAACCAATGGATCACCAGGGAAGTCCCACATTTCTGGTTTTTACGGTTTTTCTGATTCCTGAAAACTGAGATTTCAACACTCAGTTAAGATGACTTGTAGGCATCCAGAACATGGTTCATTTCTTTGTGAATGTTTTCTCTTTCCCTAGTGCTTATCTGCTATCCCCAAAGGCCGTGGCTTTCAATTTCCTGTAGTGATTGTTTAGATAAAGCACTTAGAAATGCCTCTAGGCTGCAAGCAGCAGAGAATCCAACTCCCAGCTACCAGGGAGTTTGGGAAGGCAAGTGTTTTTAGTTGAGGGTGATGTTGAAGAAAGTGAAAATGAAAGTGATAGTCACTCAGTCCTGTCCAACTGTTTGTGACCCCGTGGACTGTAGCCTGCCAGGCTCCTCTGTCCATGGGATTTTCCAGGCAAGAATACTGAAGTGGGTTGCCATTCCCTTCTCCAGGGGGTCTTCTTGATCCAGGGATCAAACCTGAGACTCCTACATTGCAGGCAGATTCTTTACTGTTTGAGACACCAGTGAAGCTCCAGGGAAATGTGCACATAGAGGAAAGACCACATGAGGACATAGTGGGACGGCAGCTATCCGGAAGCCAAGGAGAGCCAGCCCTGCCGGCACCTTGATGATGAACTTCCAGCCTCCAGAACTGTGAGAACATGGCTCTCTGCCGTTCAGCCCGCTGAGTCTATGGTATTTTGTTACTGCAGCCGGAGTAGACGAACGCAACCTGGGCCCCTGAGAAAGTAGGGGCTGGTTAGACCAGCGTGTTGCTGGAGGGCATTGTAAACAGAGGGAAAAAATAAATAAACAGAG
This sequence comes from Cervus elaphus, assembly GCF_910594005.1. Lineage (NCBI taxonomy): Eukaryota > Metazoa > Chordata > Mammalia > Artiodactyla > Cervidae > Cervus > Cervus elaphus. The sequence continues at coordinate 37,294,417 of NC_057830.1, forward strand.
GAAAGAGCATCTGGTTGAATCCTCATAGCAACAGATAAAAGGTTCATGATCTAATCTACAATGATGGTTAGGAGTGTGGGCTCTGGAGTCAAACCGGTGGGACTCAATCTTGGGAAAGTTACTTGACTCAGTTTTCTTTTTTAAAAATATAATTTTATTTATTTATTTGTGGCTGTGCTGGGTCTTCGTTGGTGCAAGCAGGCATTTCTCTAGTTGCAGCGAGCAGGGCGGTTACTCTCCAGTTGCAGTGCTCAGGCTTCTCATCTCAGTGGCTTTGCTTGCGGCACACAGGCTCTGGGGCCTGCAGGCTCAGTGGTTGTGGCTTGCTGGCTCCAGAGCTCAGTCAGGTTCAGTAGCTGTAGCACACTGGCTTAGCTGTTCCATGGCGTGTGGGATCTTCCTGGCCCAGGGATTGAACCCGTGTCGCCTGCACTGGCAGGCGGATTCTTTACCACTGAGCCCCCAGAAAGCCCATGTAACTGTTTTCAAAGCGAGCAAGTGCAGTTAACAGTAGATTCCATGGTAGGGTTTCTGGAGGGAGGGTTCGAGTGCTTCACTGTAAAGTATGTGACTGGCACGTAGTGCTGGAATTGCTAAAAATGAAAATGTTAGAAGTTGCTTCTTATCTGAGAATAACTCATAGCCTCAAAGTTTTGTTGGAATGTTACCTACAGTGGCACGTCTTCACTGGTTCCACTCCAACCTGCGTAAAATCATTCCCCCCCCCTTATTGGGAAGTAAGACCATCTGTTTCTCAAATCTGTATTCTTCATGTCGTGTTACTGAGGGTTTGGATTCTGTCCTAACGTCTTCTGCTATAGGCCATGGAAACCTATCATTTGAAAAACAGAAGTAAAATTAGGCTTTTGGGGAGTGAGGACTGGTTGTTGCTGTTAGTCGCTCAGTCGTGTCCGACTCTTTATGACCTGATGGACTGCAACACGCCAGGCTTTCCTCGTCTGTCACTATCTCCCAGAGTTTGCGCGAACTCATGTCCATCGAGTCGGTGATGCCATCCAACCGTCTCACGCATAGAAACCATGATAGTTTGCGGGAGCTGGACAAGAAGAGGGGACTGTAGTTCTGAGGGGGAGTTGGAGCCCCCTTTTCCCAAGCTCTCATGGTCTAGGAAGTGCCAGGGGCCTGGAAAGGAGCCACTCTGGGGATACCACTAACTTCCAAGAGCAGGAAGGCCCTTGGAGAAGGTACCGCCCTGTGACACCAGGAGACTCAGAAGCTGACAGATGAACAGAAATCCAACAGGAAGGTGGTGCTGACGGGTGGTGAGCCAGGCTGGAGGGCCTTCATGTCCCCAAATTAGGGACTTCAGGGACTGGACAGCATGCTACACACTCACAACACCACTGCATGTACTATGCGTGCTAAATCGCTTCAGAGGTGTCTGACTCTGAGACCCCATGGACTATAGCCTGCCAGGTTCCTCTGTCCATGGGATTCTCCCGGCAAGAATACTGGAGTGGGTTGCCCTTTCCTCCTCCAGGGGATCTTCCTGACCCAGGGATTGGATGCCACCCACAGTCATTCTCATTCAGTCATTCAAAGATATATTAGGAAGGAGGATGTTATTCATCAGAATTTTTTTTTACATCTGTCTTTTACATCTATGTTCAGCAAGGTAGTGAATAAAGCATGGGCTTTCATTCATTCCTTCAACATGAATTTGTGGAGCAGGATCCCAATATTCACTGTCTAAGGGTCAGCAGGTCCATCTCTGTGCATTTCAGTTCACACATGTATCAACAGAGGACAATAACACCTATTACTGGGTTGACATAAAAGAGGGTGAGGACATGAAAAATTGGCACATACTAATGTCACTTAACACCCTCCCCCACCCCCCAATCAGCGCTGTGACAGTTGATTATTTTACTTTTCTGTTGCAGTGCTGGGGAGGCAATGGGGGAGCTTCTCAAATGGTGATACTACAACTTGGTTCATTAAGTTATTGTGAAACAGGAAGAGGAAGACTTCCCTGGGTGGGGCTCTTCCAGGCCTGGCATTATCAGTTGCTCTGGTCTCTGGAATGAATGTGACATTTTAATAATGCAGGAAAGGTTAGATACATCACAGAACTTCTCTAGTTCTGGCCATGGTCTCTTGCTGTACATTGAGAAAAAAGTTCCCAGCAAAATAGGATTATGTTGTTTTGACATAAATTCTCTTATCAGTTAGGATTAGGTTCACTTGCATAAAAGAGAAAGACTCCTCAACCACTTCCTCTAGTTTAGTCTTCAATAAGATAACATTTCTTTTTCATGTAAAAGAATAGAGTTAGGCATTCTAGGACTTCTGGGACAGCTTCACAAAACCATCAGAGACCCATGCCCCTTCCATCTCTACCTGTAGGGTAGCCTCTTGCTCCACAGTGGCTGCTAATGCTCCAGTCATCACATCCATATTCCAGGCAGCAAGATGGAAGAATAGGGAGAAGATAAGAACATCCTTTCCCTTTTAAAAAGTCCCACATTTCTTCAGTGGGAAATTAGGCACACAGCCACACCTCTGTCAGACAATCTGGAAAATGAAGTCTTTAGGGTGGGCAGTATGTGCTCAGCTAAAAACTAGAATTCTAATACAAAGGTGGAAAGGGAGGCGGGAGGTTTAAGGGGGGCAAATTGCCACTGCTCTCATCTCTTCCATTCTGGAGAAGACACACAGCTGTTTTTCCCTTCTGTGTTTCTCCCACCCTACGCAGAAACTGTCATTAATGTCTTGACATCTGAAACTGAGAGAAACAAGTGATGATGCTACTGCATTTCATCCTGGGCCAAAGGAAGAAGAAATGGGATCATTCTTCCACCCATATGCTCATGCTCTTCTCACATGTTTTTTCATTCTCTCTCTTTCTTCCACCATCTATATGCACAGAGCTTATGTTAAAACTGCTCTTTGGGCATAAGGCTAAGTGAAATAAAGTCAGACAGAGGAAGACAAGTACTGTTTGATATCATTTATATGTGGAATGTCGGAGAAGGCAATGGCACCCCACTCCAGTACTCTTGCCTGGAAAATCCCATGGATGGAGGAGCCTGGTAGGCTGCAGTCCATGGGGTCGCTAAGAGTCGGACATGACTGAGTGACTTCACTTTCATTTTTCACTTTCATGCATTGGAGAAGGAAATGGCAACCCACTTCAGTATTCTTGCCTGGAGAATCCCAGGGATGGGGGAGCCTGGTGGGCTGCTGTCTATGGGGTCGCACAGAGTTGGACACGACTGAAGTGACTTAGCAGCATATGTGGAATCTAATAAATACAACAAACTAGTGAATAAAACAAACAAGAAGCAGACTCATAGATATGGAGAACAAATTAGTGGTTGTCAGTGGGGAGAGGGTAGGAGGAGGCACAACCTCGGGGCAAGGGCCAAAAAAAAAGGGTTATTATGGGATTAGATGACATCACGTGTGTGAAACTATTGAAAATTGTAAAGCACTATAAAATTTAAAGAATTTTTCATTCAATTAAAATAAATTAAAAAACAAATAAAAATTGCCCTCTGAGGGGACTTCCCTGGTAGTCTAGTGCCTAAGATTCTGAGCTCCCAATGCAGATGGTCTGGGTTCAATCCCTGGTCGGGGAACTAGATCTCACATGCTATACAGAGTGGCCAAAAAGATCTTTAAAAAGGGGGGGAAGGGTGGTGCATGAGGAAAAAATATCAAGATTTTAAATAAAGACAAGACATCCGTGTTAGTGATTTTTTCTTTGGTTTGGGTCTGGCACGGCTTATCCTCTCATTGTACACCTGGGGAAGGGCCATGTTGCAGATTGTGACTCAAAAGAGCCCAACATTTATTCTGGTAAACGGCAGAGAGGGAACCTGAGCCCAGAACCCCAACTCTCTGTGCTTCTCTTCATAAGACTGCAGGCAGCTGCTTGGTTTTGTGCAACCAGTGTCTAATTGAGGAGCAGGACACTCTATCTTCTTCAAAGGCAGCTGGGACCCTAAGCCTCTGAACTAACTCCTTTTCAGAGGGGCCAGGCAGCAAGGAGATCAAACCAGTCAATCCTAAAGGAAATCAACCCTGAATATTCATTGGAAGGGGACTGATGCTGAAGCTCCAATACTTTGGCCACCTGATGCAAAGAGCTGACTCACTGGAAAAGACCCTGATGCTGGGAAAGATTGAAGGCAGAAGAAGGGGGCGACAAAGTATGAGATGGGTGGATGGCATCACCGATTTAATGGAGATGAGTTTGAACAAACTCCCGACGATAGTGAAGGTCAGGGAAGCCTGGCGTGCTGCAGTCTGTGGGGTCACAAAGAGCGGGACATGACTGAGAGACCGAACAACCCCTGGAGATAACCCACAGGGCAACCCTGAGAGAGAAGTCACCACATGAGTCACCTTGCTGGGGGGATGGGGTCCGGTGGCATGAGCCAAAAAGAGACTTCAGCTTGAATGACAAACATGCTGAGGAAGAATTAGCCTGACCTGGAGTCCTTAAGGTTCAATGGACAGGAGTCCGAGCAAGCTCCGGGAGATGGTGAAGGACAGGGAGGCCTGGCGTGCTGCAGTCCATGGAGTTGCAAAGAGTCGGAAACGACTGAGCAGCTAAACTGAGTTCTTAAAGGCGCAGAACTTTTCCTTTAAATCTCTCAGCAGCAGACCGGTTTGCGCAGGACCAAAGACTGAAATCAGTTAAAGTAAAAACAAACCAAAGGATCCATTCGGAGAGCTTGGGCTTTGTATGAACTCGGTGGAGGCTTTTCCACGCTGTATTTTTTTTTTTTTTTTTGCAAGCGGGCCTCTAGTTTTGCAGGCTGACTGAAGGAGGAGAGGCCGGTGGATGGGCGGCTGGAAAGCATCCGAGATGGTTGCAGAGATCCGTTTTCTCCTGGAGCGCGGGCGGGGGTAGATCTGGTCTCTGCTGGGGCCAGGCGCTGGGGTGGCCACGCCTGCATCCCGCCTCAAGGATGCAAGCGCACTGCCACCTACAGAGCCAGAGAGGGAGCTCAACCTCCCGCCCTGCCCTCTCCTCCGGCCGGGGCGCCCAGCAGCGGGTGGAGTTCGGATTCCTGCAGAGGCCTCCCCATTCATTACCGTAACAAAGGCTTCGTCTCCCCTGGGGCAGTTGAAGACAAGCTAAAAGCCGGGTCTCGCTTCAGCAATCTTACCGAGCTAAACCTCTCCCATCTCAGCAGAGGCCCTGCACTTTGTTGTTGTTGTTGTTTTAATTTATATTAATTATTATTCATTTATTTTTAAAAACTTTATTGGAGTAGAGTTGATTGACAATGTTGCGTTAGTTTCGGGTGTGCAGCTGAGTGAATCAGTTACATATTTACATGCGTACGTGCTAAATTGCTTCAGTCCTTTCTGTCTCCTTGCGACCCCATGGACTGTAGCCCGCCATGCCCCTCTGTCCATGAAATTCTCAAGACAAGAATATTTTAGTGGGTTGACATGCCCTCTTCCAGGGGATCTTCCCAACCTGGGATCGAACCTGCGTCTATTTCATCTCCTGCACTGGCAAACGGGTTCTTTACCACTAGCGCCACCCGGGAAGCCCATACATTTACATAGATCCCCTTTTTTTAATATTCTTTGCCCACATAGGTCACTATAGGGTACTGGGTAGAGAGAGTTTTCTGTGCTGTACAGTCCCTTATTAGTTTTTAATTTCATATACAGTAGCGTGTATATGGCATGCTTCCCAGGTGGCACAGTGGTAAAGAATCTGCCTGCCACCACAGGTGACTTGTAGGAGACTCTGGTTCGATCCCTGGGTTGGGAAGGTCCCCTGAAGTAGGAAATGGCAACCCACTCTAGTATTCTTGCCTGGAAAAATCCCATGGACAGGAGAGCCTGGCGGAGCTGCAGTTCATGGGGTGAAAAGAGTAGGACATGAGTGAGGGACTGGGCGCATGCAGTGTGTGCATGTCAATCCGTCTTTCAATTTATCCCTCCTCCCTGCCCCGACACCTTCGTTCCAATTTATCCCTCCTTCCTGCCCCGACACCTTCGTTCCAATTTATCCCTCCTTCCTGCCCGGACACCTTCATAACCACAAGCTTGTTTGTTATATCTGTAACTCTATTTCTGTTTTGTGTCTAAGCTCATTTGTATCCTTCTTTTAGATTCCACAGATAACTCAGCTCTGGCATCACTTCCTCAGGGCAGCCTGGTCTTGCTTTTGTTGCTCTTGTGTCTGATTGTAATGTTTTTGGTTTGGTCATTTAAAAAATTATTTCTGATTGTGCCAAAATATACATAACGTACAATTGACTGTCTGAACCAGTTTCAAGTGTAGGATTCAGCAGTGTTAGTACATTCCCGTGGTTGTGCAACCATCAACTCCATCCAGCTCCGGAATTCTTTTCATCTGAAATCTTTCATTCACAAAGCAGATCTCCACTTCATCTCCCCTCAGCCCTTGGCAACCACCATTCTGCATTGTCTTTGTGAGTTCGATAACTGTTGTTCAGTCGCTCAGTCTTGTCTGACTCTTTGAGACCCCATGGAACGCAGCACGCCAGGCTTCCCTGTCCATCACCAACTCCCAGAGCTTGCTCACACTCATGTCCATTGAGTCAGTGATGCCATCCAACCATCTCATCCTCTGTCATCCCCTTCTCCTCCTGCCTTCAATCTTTCCCAGCATCAGGGTCTTTTCCAATGAATCAGGTCTTTGCATCAAGTAGACAAAGTATTGGAGTTTCAGCTTCAGCATCAGTCCTCCCAATGAATATTCAGGACTGATTTCCTTTAGGATGGACTGGTTGGATCTCCTTGCAGTCCAAGGGACTCCCAAGAGTCTTCTCCAACACTTCAGTTCAAAAGCATCAATTCTTCGGCGATCAGCTTTCTTTATGGTCCAACTAGCTTATTTCACTTAGTAGAATGTCCTCAGAATTCATCCATGTTGTTGCATGTGTTAGAATTTCCTTCCTTTTTGAGGTTGAATAATGATATTGCATTGTATAGACAGACCACATTTTGTTTATGCACTCGTCTGTTGACGGACACTTGGATTGCTTCCACCTTTAGGTCACTGGAATAATGCTGCTGTGAACATGGGTGTACAAATATGGTTTTGAGACCCTGCTTTCAGTTCTTCTGACAAAACACCCAGGAGTGCAATTGCTGGGTCATCTGATAATTCACTTATTAATACTTTGAAGAATTGCCATACTGTTTTTCATAGTGGCTCTCTGGTGTAATTTTACATTGATTTGTGTAATTATTTGGTTGTCTGTCTTCTCATCATGAGAGCAGGAATCCTGTATATTTTGCCACCTTGCCTCCTGCATCTCAGTATCTAGAACAACAGTGTCTGGGACCTAGTAACCCCTGAGATATCCGATGAATTAATGAATGAGTCAGCCTAATAGAAACGAGAGAGCATAGAGGCTTGGTCTCTGCACTTAATGAGTTTACAAATTAGTTGGTGAGATGTGACATACACAAGGCAGGGAGAAATAAAGGAAGGACATAATTATGCACTAAACTGTAGTTTGCTTTTCAGCGTAGGAGGACTTGAGAGAAGGAGAGATTTTCATGGGAGGGGACAGTCAAGGGAAGATGGGTAGGTTTGGACTAGAAGGGAGGAAAGCAATTAGAACAAGGAAATTGTCTTTTCCCCCTGGCTTTATTGAGGTACAATTGATAAAAATTGTATATATTTAAGGCATATAATTGGATTTTTTTTTTCCTTCTGCATTGTGCAGCTTGTGGGACTTTAGTTTCCCAACCAGGGATGGAACCCAGGCTCTTGGCAGTGAGGGCATGGAGTCCTAACGACTGGGTTGGTAGGGAGTTCCCTGGATGTTTTGAAATACCTATACCTTGTAAAATAATTGCCACACTCAAGTTAATTAACATATGCATCACTTCATATAGTTATTTACGTGTGAGTGATGAGAAAACTTCATGTCTACCCTCCAGTTCATGCGGTATTTTTCTTAATTTTGTTTAATTAACATATGTCCGCCAGGATCCATGTCATCACAAATGGTAGGATTTCCATCTTTTTAAAGGCAGAACAATATTCTATTGTGTATATGTGCTGCGTGCTCAGTTGTGTCGGACTCTTTGCAACCCCATGGACTGTAGCCAACCAGGCTCCTCTGTCCTTGGGATTTCCCAGGCAAGAATACTGGAGTGGGTTGCCATTTCCTTCTCCAGGGGATCTTCCTGACCCAGGATTGAACTTGCATCTCCCGCATTGGCAAGCTGATCCTTTCCCACTGAGCCGTCAGGGAAGCTTTTTGTATATAGACCACATTTCTTTGTCCATTCATCCAGCGATGAACACTTTGGTTCTTTCTGTGTCTTGGCTATTGTAAACAATATCGCCATGAACATGAGAGCTCAGATATCTCTTTGAGATACTGGCATAGTTTCTTTTGAATATATCCCCAGAAGTGAGACCGTTGAATCATAAAGTAGTTCTATTTTTAATTTTGGAAGGAACCTCCATACTGTTTTCTGTAATGGCTGTACTATTTTACATTCCCACCAAGGGGAGGACACAGTCTTTTTATTTTATTTTTTTAATATTTATTTACTTGACTGCCTTACTTGGGCTTCCCTGGTGGCTCAGAGGTTAAAGTGTCTGCCTGCAACGCGGGAGACCCGGGTTTGATCCCTGGGTCGGGAAGATCCCCTGGAGAAGGAAATGGCAGCCCACTCCAGTATTCCTGCCTGGAGAATCCCATGGATGGAGGAGCCTGGTGGGCTACATTAGTCCACGGGGTTGCAAAGAGTCAGACACGACTTCGGGACTTCGCTTTGACTGCCCTGGACCTTAGTTGTGGCACCTGGCACCTTCTGCTGTGAACAGGGACTCCAGCTGTGGTCCATGGGCTGTTGCCCCACAGCATGCAGGATTTTAGTTCCCCAGCCTAGGATTGAACCTGCATCCTCTGCGTTGCAAGGCAGATTCTTAACCACTGGACCACCAGGGAAGTCCCGGGGAGGGAACAGTCTTCGCTTGTGATTCTTTGGGGGCCCATGTTGGAGGGCTTGGCGCAGGGTTAGTTAAGGACCCTGAAGACATCTGTCCAGGGTCAGCAGTAGGAAGTGTGGCCCAGCAGTGGACACAGGAAATCCCAAGCCGATTGTTCCAAGCTGCCCTGGGGGATTCAGGAGGCAGACTCCACTTGAAAATTAAGCAGGTGGGCAGTACAGGGGGATCTAGCATGTCTCCCTCCAGGATGCTCAGCAAGAGTCCACACCCTGGCTGGAGACCTGGAGCAGCAAAGTGTTGCTTGGTCTAATAGGTCTGGGTGCTTAGGTAGGAACCAGGGGTGGAAATGGGGAGCATAGCAGCATGAGAATTCAGATGCAGGATGAAAACCATCAGCAGAAGGTATGAGTTGGACCTTCCTTAGCCGGGGCTTTATATTCTGGCCTGGAGAATTCCATGCACTGTATAGTCCGTGGGGTTGCAAAGAGTGACATGATTGATCGACTTTCACTTTCACTTTTCCTTAGCCCTGAAACACTACCAACCCACACAATAGGAGGTATTCTTTGTGCTAAGGGGCTGCAACCACAAAAGTCTTCTTTACCCCTTTTGGCTCTGTAGGATGGGCTCTGGAGCTGGGGCGGCCCTGGTACTGCAAACTGGAGCAGCATGGAAACGGAGGGAAATGGGGTGTGTGAGAAGGGAAGGCAGGAGAGGAACCTGACTGGCTGAGACGCAGGGATCCGGTGTCATGGGGTCAAAGCTTGATATAGACTGATATCTGGGCAAGTTTGGGGGGTAAGCTGGCAGGCAAGTGGAGGCTTCACCTATTTCATTTTCCTCCTCCTCAAGTGAGGAGGAAAAAAAAAACATTGCTTTACTATTTGAGCAATACTTTTGACTTTTATTTTATTAAAAAAAAACTTTATTTATTTACTTTTATTTTTGGCTGCATTGAGTCGTTGTTGGTGCATGCAGGCTTTCTCTAGTTGCAGTGAGCAGGGGCAACTCTTTCTTGTGCTGTGTGGGCTTCTCATTGCCGTGGCTTCTCTGGTTGCAGAGCACAGGCTCAGTAGGGTGTGTGGGCTCAGTAGTTGTGGTCCATGGGCTTAGTTGCCCTGTGACATGTGGGGTCTTCCCAGACCAGGGATCAAATCCCTGTCCCCTGTCTCTCAACCATTGGACCACCAGGGAAGTCCTGGACTTTTCAATTAAAAATTTAAAAAACAAGCACAGACAAATGCAATAGATACTCCAGTATATTTGCAACAGAATTAGTAAAGGTGCTATAAACTTTGTGCAGCGTGACTGTAACTTATGAGAGATTACCATGCCAACTGTGCATCATGATCAATGTCTAGATCAACTGAACCACAAACGGATTCAACCAATGAAAAAGTCCAAGTTGGTCAAACACGCCATAGTCACTAAACTATAGTTGCTGCAGATGACAGGCTGTCAATGGTGGAACAATAAGGGGAAAAAAAAGAATTATCCATGGCTAGTAATTGCTAATAAATTAATAACGTCACAAAAGTTCTCAAAATGTCTGTGAATAAAGAAGGAGGATGAAAATGCAGAAAATAGGAATCAAGTTACGGCAAGGGACCTAAGTAGATTATCTTGGAGACACAAAACTTGGGACCTCCAGCTGAGACTTCCTCCCTTTGGTCTGTGGACAGTCGGACCCCTGAGCTCTCTGGGTTAACAATTCTTTCCACATTCCCAGTGGTGCTCCCGAGGTTCCAGATGTTTGCACATGGTGTGCCCATTTGCTCAGTCGTGTCCGACTCCGTGACCCCATGGACGGTAGCCCACCAGGCTCCTCTGTCCATGGGATTTTCTAGACAAGGATACTGCAGTGGCTTGCCATGCCCTCCTCCAGGGGATCTTTCCAACCCAGGGACTGAACCTTCATCTCCTGTGTCTCCTGCATTGCAGGCAGATTCTTTACCACTGAGCCACCAGGAAAGCCCTTTGAGATGCCTCACCACCCCAGTTTGCCACAGACTGAAACTAACTTCCTTGGAAAATACTGCTCTGAGCTGCACCAGTGATGCACCTCCTCTGACCTAATTGCCCAGGGAGGATGCAGGGTCTTCTTCTTTTTTAAAGTTTTTTTTACTTGGCTGTGCTGGATCTTAGTCGTGGCATGCAGGGTCTAGTACCCTGACCAGGGATGGAACCTGGGCCCCCTGCATTGGGAGGGTCTTAACCACAGAATCACTGAGAAAGTCTCTACATTTTTCTCTTCCCCTTTGTACAAGAACCTTAATACTTATGTGTGGTGATGTGACCTCTGACCTCTAAGTCCCTTTTCAGTTTCTTCCAAGGGACACTTTAGAAAAGAGACATCCTAGCATCCTGAAGTGGGAATGAATGTCACACTAACTCCTGTTGCTAGGTTAGAATTATTTTAAGGGAAAGAGGCCTGTTTTATTGTTTTCTCCCTCAGGCTCCTTTCCAAAGCATTGTCTGTAGCTATTGTGTCTTTAAAAAAAAGGGGGGGGGGAATGGCTGACTTTAAGTCTGACCCTTGTAAGAGGTCTAAATTTGTCCTGGGAACTAGGGTTACAAGAGCGAACAAGACCAAGCAAGAAATTTATAATCTCACAGGTTCCAAAGATGAGTAAATGTTCAGCCTAATGCAGATTCCAACAAAGCATTTTTTTTTCCCTTAAAAAGCATCCAGGGGCCCTCAGGATAAAGTTTCCAGCACAGTGTACAGAACTTTTCTTTTTCTTTCTTTCTTTTCTTTTGCTTTGTTTTGGCTACACTACATGGCTTGTTGGATATTAGTTCTCTGACCAGGGATCAAACCCTGCAGTGGAAGCTTGGAGTCCTAACCAATGGACCGCCGGGGAAGTCCCTGTATGGCTTTTCAAGACTGGATCCACCCAGCTTTCCAAAAGCATCTCCTCCATCTGCAAGTAAGCTGTCTCCACACCTTATGATGTTTTTGTGTTACTGTCTTTGCTTTGTGCGATGGTTTATTTTAGGTACCAATTTGACCAGGCTAAGGGATGCCTTGAAAGGCGGTAAAATGTGATTTCTGGGCATGTCTGTGAGGATGCTTCTGAAGAGACTAGCATCTGAATTAGGAGACGAAGTGAAGCAGGTGCCCTCCCCAAGGTGGGTGGCAGCCTCTAATCTGCTGGGAGCTCAAATAGAGCCAAATGAGGTGATATCACTCTCCCTGCGTCCTCCTGGACCTGTTCTGGAGCTTCAGGACTTGGCCCGAATTACACCCCTGGCTCTCCTGGGCCTCCAGCTTGCAGAGGGCAGATGGTGGGACTTCTGGGCTTCCATAACCATGTGAGCCCATTCCTAGAATCAGTTTCCTTTTCCATGTATCTCTATGGGCTTTCCAGGTGGCTCAGTGGTAAAGAATCCTCCTGCCGATGCAGGAGATGTGGGTTCAACCCCCAGATGGGGAAGATCCCCTGGAGGAGGAAATGGCAACCCACCCCAGTATTCTTGCCTGGGAAATCCCAAGGACAGAGAAGCCTGGTGGGCTACAGTCATGGGGTCATAAAGAGTCAGACATGACTGAGCATACATACACATGTCTCTCTACATCCTACTGGTTCAGATTCTGGAGAACTTAGCTCATACACCGTGAGTACCTTTCTCCTTTGACTCCACCTGAAGGCGCCGTATCCTTCACAAGGCGGGGTAAATGTCACTGGCCTGGTGACCCTCTTCCAGATCCTCCTGTAGAGAGTTAGTTATTCCCTCTCTTCTGCTGGTACTTTGTCCATACCATATGAACTTAATTCATACCTGTGTTGCCAGCACAGAATAGACAATCAATGTTTGTTGAATAACATTGATGAAGGCTTGATTGGCAGGGTAGTTTTGAGGGCTCAGGTGTAGCATGGGTTCATTAGTGGCAGAGAGGAGGGAATAGGGGAAGCAGAAGATGTATGTTGAACAGGAAGATGGGAGAACACTGAGGGGAACTCAACTTCCTTAGTAATTTTGCTTCAGATTTGCTCTGCCTAGGGGGAGTGTTGCCTGTGGGAAAGAGTGCTGTTAGAATCAACCTTTGATCATTGGCTCTTTATGGGCATTTCTCAGGAAGCTCATTCTCTATGTGACCCAAACCTTAAGGTAGGTAGTGATCATATTTGGATTTTCATATTTACAGAGTCTTTTATTTAATTTTAAGACAGTAGTAATACCTTACAATTATCTGGTATCTTTCATCTTTAAGCTTCAAAGTATTTTCTAAATGTTAACAGACGTGAGTTGCCCCAGGGGGTTAATGCTACTGGGTCCAGTTCTCTGCTGGGTGATGGTATGATGGCGAGTTAGCTAACATGGCAAGGGGATGTAAAGATGATTACTTTTTTTTCAAAAATATTTTCATTATAGAATATTTTGAACAGAGAAATAGGGAGAATACTACAATGAACATCAATGTACTTACTATTTAACCATGAATTGATGGCCAATCTTACGCATTTCTACTTTCCCACGTTATATTGATGCAAACCTCAGGTATCATACATTTTCTTCATAAATATTTCATCTCTAAAAGATAAGGATTGTGCAAAAAAAAACAAAAACAAAAACCCATAACCATGATAACAGTATTACACCATAGACAATAAACAATAATTTCCTACTACCAAGTATTTAATCCATTTTTAAAAATTTTATTTTTTATTATATTTTTGGCCTTACCACATGGCATGTGGGATCTTAGTTCCCTGACCAGGGATTGAACTCATGCCCCCCTGCAGTGGAAGTGTGGACTCCTAACCTCTGGACCACCAGGGAATTCCCAATCCATTTTAAATTTTCAGTTGTTCTATAAATTTCATAAATTTTGTGACTTTGAATTAAGATCTAAAAATGGCTCACATACTATGTTGGGTGACATGCCTCTTTTTTGCTGTTAATTAATTTATTTGCTTTTTGCCACATCACTTGACATGTGGCCTGTGGGACCTTAGTTCTCCCACCAGGGATTGAACCCACACCCACTGCATTGGAAACGGAGTCTTAACCACTGGGAGACCAGAGAAGTCCCTGGTATGTCTTTTACATTTCTTTTAAATGTACAGGTTCTTCTCTCTTGTAATTTATCTGGTAAAGAAATCAGACTTTGGAGCGCCCCTGGTGGCTCAGAGGTATAGAGTCCACCTGCCAATGCATGAGATACAGGTTCGATCACTGATCTGCGAAGACCCGAAATGACTCGAAGCGACGGAGCCCATAAGCCACAACTACTGAGCCTGTGCTCTAGAGCCCAGGAGCGCAGCTACTAAATCCCCGCCCCTAGAGCCCCGCCCCTAGAGCCCCGCCCCATAGAACCCCGCCCCATAGAACCCCGCCCCCTAGAGCCTGTGCTCCACAAGAGCACTCACTGCAGTGAGAACTGCAGCGCAGCTACTAAAGCCCCGCCCCTAGAGCCCCGCCCCCAGAGCCCCGCCCCCTAGAGCCTGTGTTCCCCGACAAGAGCAGTGAGAAGTCTGTGCACTGCGACCAGAGAGGAGCCCCCGCTTGCCACAACTAGAGAAAAGCCTGCGCATCAAAGAAGACCCAGCACAGCCAAAAATAAATATAAAAGATAAATAGATAAGATTATAAATATATGGAAAGAAATTAGGCTTTGTCCTGTGGAATTCCCACTGTCTCTTGTCTTTTCTTCTGTTCTTCCTATAAATTGATAGCTGGACCTAGAGGCCTACATCAGAATTGGACTTGATTTGACAAGTTGAAAGGTGATGATGTTTTCATCCATCAAAAGACAGATAATGTCTGGTTGTCTTTTGTGATGTTAGCAGTTGTTGATGATTTATGTCTACAGTCATTAATTTATTAGGGATCCCTTCATTACTTATTAATAGATATGTATAAGGAGGAGCTTCATCCACTATTTGGTTATTCTCAGTACAGTTTGCATTGGAAAGAAAAATGCTGATTTTCTCCCTTTGTTTACTAATTTTCAAAATAATGAGTTGGTTTTTAGCATCATCCAACAATACACAATTTGATTATTTAATATATTAATATTGAGGTGTAAGGAGCCCACGTGCAATGGAGGAGACGTGGGTTTGCTACCCGGATCAGGAAGATCCCCTGGAGAAGGAAATGACAACTCACTCTAGTATTCTTGTCTGGGAAATCCCATGGACAGAGGAGCCTGGTGGGCTACAGTCCATGGGGTCACAAAGAGTCAGACACAACTTGGTGACTAAATGACAGCAACAAACAAAATAATTGACATAAATTGCATGTATTAAAGAGCTTACCTTGATAGGTTTTCACAAATGTATATACCTGTGAAACTGTCAGAATTATGAGAATGAACATATTACTCATGAATCAGACTTTTAAGGTATTTTATAAGCCAATAAATTTAAATATGTTGATATTTTGACAGTTTTCATTAATATTCTTTTTGAAGCCAAGACAGTCCCATTTTTGAACAATGGGAGCTTATTTGAAGCTCCTGTGGTTCTTTTGAAATGTCTCTCATTGTCTTTGTTAATTTCCTTGCTGTCTTTAAAAAAAAAATTATATTTTTATTTATTCATTTATTTGGCTTTACCAGGTCTTACTTGTGGCCTGTGGGATCCAGTTCCCCAACCAAGATGGAACCTGGGCCTCCTGCATTGGGAACGCAGAGTCCCAGCTGCTGGACCACCAGGGAAGCCCCAGATAGGATGTCAGACTTCTCCAAGGAGTTCCAGGCCCTTTCAGTGGGAAACCGGATGCATCGTATATTAAGTGGTGGTGAAACAAAGCGGGAAAATCCAATAAAATTTGTCGTCTGGGTTCACTGTAGTCAGAAGGCAAGAACTGTTTTACCAAGCAGCTCTGTAATTATGTCCTTTTGTCTGTGCAGCTCTTTTCACTTTGGTGTTCAAAGTAGATTTTTATAGGATTAAAATTTATCTTTGGAGCAATCTAAGAATGGAATAAAGGGTTTACAGAGATATTATCCCATTTTATAGCTGGGAGAACAGATCAAATTGTTGTGACTTGTCCTTTAGGGGCAAATTTAAATAGAATCTAGCCTCCTAACCCTGAAAACAGGATTCTCATTTTGCTGCCAGGACATCCTGGCTTCACAACTTCAACCACCCCCTCCATTTTTTTTTTTTTAATGAATAAGGCATAGGAAGTAGTAAGCAATGAGAAAGAAGAAAACCAGAGGTTTTTTTTTTTTTTCTTTTTAACTTTCTTCTTCCTTTCCCTCCCTCCCTCTCTGTCTTTCTTTCTTTCTTAGTATTCTTGCCTGGAGAATTCCATGGACAGGCTACAGTCCATAGGGTCGCAAAGAGTCAGACACGACTGAGCGACTAAGCACACAGACATTCTATTCTCTGTGTCTTTGAAGGCTTTCCAGGTGGCGCATGCAGGACACTCAGGTTCAGTTCTTGGGTGGAGGAGATCCCCTGGAGGAGGAAATGGCAACCCACTCCAGTATTCTTGCCTGGGAAATTCAGTGGACAGAGGAGCCTGGTGGACTATGGTCTGTGGGGTCGTAAAGAGTCAGATAAAACTGAGCAACTGAACACATTGGTCTCTGAAGGAGTTGGAAATACATGAGGAATGGGATGGAAAATTAGAGAAAGGAATCACAGAATTCTGGGCTTTGAAGAGCCTCCCTAAACCCGCAGCCCAACCCCCTCTGCTCAGAGAGTACTGCACTTAGGCTCAATCAAGATAAATGGGCACTCACCTTTTAGAAAGACGCAGCCAAGTGTAGTCCACTGCGAACTGCATCCATTTGGACTAACAAAAGCAAGTCCCCAAATAGCAGCTTTAAGTTTATGAAAATGAATCCGAGTCGAAGTGCTCAGGGAGAAATAAATGACCAGGAATAAACAGCGATTGAACTCAATGACAGCCGTGTGGGAAAAAGAAGGGTCTGTGCAAATAGCGCTTTGCCGCTTCGGCTTTGATTTCGCTTGGTCCTCACTGAGGATGTGCAAAGTTCGTTCAGTTTGTACTAAAGTGATTCAGTTAACTAGCTTTACAGGTTCTTTCTGCTGTGTCAGTGTAGGCTGCAAAGAAACATCGTGGATTCATTTTCCATAAAGGTCTTTAAAAATGTATAATATTAATGTGTGTGTGTGCATGCAGTCGTGTCTGACTCTTTGCAACCCCACAGACTGTAGCCCTTGAGGCTCCTCTGTCCATGGGATTTCCCAGGCAAGAATCCTGGAGTGGGTTACCATTTCCTCTTCCAGGAGATCTTCTAGACCCAAGGATCAAACCCATGTCTCTTGCGTCTCCTGCGTTGGCAGGCAGGTTCCTTACCACCTGCGCCACCTGGGAAGCTATATGGCCTTTCTGGAGTGTTAGAATATATTTTAACCTGGATGAGGATGTTGCAGTGTGATCTGCCTTAAAGCAAGCTACTTGCCATATTTACAAAGCGAGTTTTCCTTTCTCCACGTGCTTCATTCTGCTCCTCTTGGCCCATCCTCCCCACATAACAGGCCACTTCCGGGTCAGCGTCCTTCCTGTGAGCTCCCGTGGCTCCTCTGTGCGTGCTTCCCCCCTTTTTAAAAATAGGCAATGATTACTTATATACCCAATTTTCAGAACTGTATTTTGTGAACTTTACTTACAATGTTGTGAAATTAAAGAATAATGACGATGCAACTTCTTTCTTATAAACTTAAAAATACCTATTAGACAAGTGATTAAAAATCTTAGTGATGATTGTAAACAGAATTTGAATAGTAAATATTTGTGCCAAAACATATCTTATTTTACTTATAATCTTTCAATAAACTTTCCTATACCTATGCTTGGTCATAATCTTCTAGCATCTGTTTTTTTTTTTAACTCTATTTATTGACGTGGAGTTGGTGTACAATATTATATAAGTTAGAGGCATACAACATAGTGGTTTACAATGTTAAAGGTTATATTCTGTTTATAGTTATCATATAATATTGGCTATATTCCCTGTTTTGTATGACAAAGACTTGTAGCTTATTTTATATATAATAGCTTGTAACTCCTAATCCCCTATCTCTGTGTCCCCCTCCCCAGTGGCAACCACTAGTTTGTTCTCTATGTCTGTGAGTCTTCTTTTTGTTATATTCACTAGTTTGTTGTAGTTTTTAGATTCCATGTATAAGTGATATCATACAATATTTGCCTTTCTCTGTGTAACTTATTTCAGTTAGCATAATACTCTACAAGTCCATCCATATTGCTGCAAATGGCCAAATTTCATTTCTTTTTATGGCTGAGTAATATGCCATTGTATATGAATACCTCATCTTCTATTCCAGTCACCTGTTAATGAACATTTAGGTTGCTTTTCACATCTTGGCAATTGTCAATTGTTTTGGTTCTCCTAAACTTCAAATTAAATCCTGTATAACACAGAATGACTTCTCCATATGTCAGTATGCGAAATTTTCTTCCATCATTTTCTTCTCTTAAGTGAAAATCTTTCCATAAGAAACATTGATAACCAATATATTTTTCTAATGTTTCAAGAGTGGCTCAGTTGCCTGCTCCTGGGTCCATTCATATATTGTTAAAAAAAATGATCTTTCTTTTTCTTTGGTCATATGTTCATAGCTAAAATTTTTCTTGTGACTTGAACCCGAATTTCTCTCTCTCTCTTCCTTTCTTCCTTTTGATTTTTAAAAATAGCCTGCATCGCTTTTTTCCCAACTTTGCTGAGATATAATTGGTACATAGCACTGTATAAATTTAAGGTGTACACCTGATGATATGATATGCCTATATATTGTGAAATGATGACTGCAGTAAGATTAGTTATCACCTCCATCATCTCACATAATTACTGTTTTCCCCTCTGCAAATCATTGTTCTTCTTCTACAGATAGGCTCATCATCACGGATAAAGGCGAAGAACCTGCCCTTTAAATAAACCTGCCGGATTTGCTGCATCTGAATGAGCATCCTCTTGTGGCATCAGTGCAATCCCCAGGCTCGTTCCAGAGGTGACTGTTTGCGGGCGTCAGTGTCAGAGGTGCGTTCCTTATGTATGCTCAGTGGTCATAACACTGTCATTTTAGAGCAGATTTCAGTTTTTTGGTTTTTTTTTTTTTTAATTATTTATTTGGCTGTGTCGGGCCTCAGTTGTGGCTTGCAGGATCTTCTTGCGTTGCTGTGGCTCACGGACATTCTAGTTGTGGCGCGGAAGCTCAGAAATTGTGGTGTACCGCTTTAGTGGCCTTGAGGCCTGTGGGATCTTAGTTCCCTAGACAGGACTTGCGCCTGAGTGCCCTACATTGCAGGGTGGATTCTTCACTGGACCACCAGAGGAATCCCCAGATTTCATTTTTGAAACCAGCTCCAAATCATTTGGAGTGAAGTCTGATAAAAGGAAGTTAAGTGACCCAACTTGAGAATGCCATTTTAGATTCAAAAGAAAGTCTTGAATGACTCAAATCAGAGGCAATTCCCAGGGAGAAATTCCAAATAATTGTCAACAAAGACAACGTCTTTGGGAAATAAGCCTAAGGATCTCAGGGAGGAGAGTGTTAGTCACTCAGTTGTGTCTGACTCTTTGTGACCCCATGGACTGTAGCCCACCAGGCTCCTCTGTCCCTGGAATTCTCCAGGCAAGAATACTGGAGTGGGTAGCCATTCACTTCTCCAGGAAATCTTTCGAACCCAGGGATTGAACCCCGGTCTTCTGCATTGTGGGCAGATTCCTTACCATCTGCACCATAGCGGGGCAGAGAGCTCATTTAGATTTGTAAATTCTACTGTGTGGATTTGAAAATCTGTTCAGTACAGAAACAAACCTTTCAGAGCTGGATTCAAATGACAAATAAGAATGATACAGTCAGTCCTCCAAACTGTACTTTCTTTTCTGGTCAGGCCCCAGCTCAGGCTCCCAAGTGGCTCCCCCTGCAGCCACTGATAACATCACGGGCACCTCCAGAGCCCTTCCTGGCTTTGTTCTGGGTGTCACTGATGTTAATCAAATGGGAAGGAAACCCAATTCAGAGCTCACAAAGCAAACGGGAACTGATTTTCAAGTTCATGACTTTCAAATCCAGGGCACAAAGGCGGAGGCATTTTAACTAACTAGGTATGTGAGGCTGGAGCTACTACCCTTAAATCTGTAGTTTCCTTTTAATGGGAAATGCTTTTTAATTCACATTTTTGGGACTTACTTTACTGCACGAAGAGGTTTGTTCCCATGCATTTTTGGTTTGATGCCTTCCTACATGGAAGTGTGAAGAGAATGTGCAAATAGGCCCCTGGAAAATCAAAAGTCTCATTAACTCTATGTCTATTTAATTCAGTAAAGGTTTGTTAAAGGGGTGTGATCCAGGCAGTGTAGTAGGAGTCAGAAATGGAAGAGGAGAAAGACAAGGAGTCTGCCCTAAAGGAGTTTGCAGTCTGCTTACGGAATTTGACAAATACACAGATAAACGCCAGAATCAGGTGCTGACGGAAGAGAGAAGAAAGGAGATAACCTGAGAGGATGGCAGAGGACTTCACAGACCAAATGACATTTTAGTTGGATTTTAAAGGGCGGATAAAAATCTTAGCTGAATTAGGGATTGTGAGTAGGATGGAAATCCAGATGGAAGAAAGAGAATAAGTTCGGACCTGGAAAACACAGAGAATCCTGGTGAAATGGTGCCAAATCCCATCTCCCTGACCATCAGTGAGAGAATGGGAAAGAATGGACACCTGAACCAGTCTCTGCTCTTAGTAAATGGGATTCCTCTTCCCTTCGATTTTCTCTCAGACTTGATTGATTTCAGGCAACTCCCCTGCAGACTTGAGAGAGAAAGTCTTAATTCACTGCTCTTCCTGTATACACTGGTCCCTCGGTTCATGACAGGTTGGTTCCAGGACCTCCCTCGGATACCAAACTCAGAGAAGGCTCCTATCTCTTGCAGAGATCTTGTAAAGGCTGTGGTACAGCCAGCTCTCCGTATCCTCCGGTTCTGCATCCTCGGATTCAACTAAGCACAGATCAAAGTAAGTTTGGCGGAATGTCTCCCAGTGGATAGGAATCTACCTGCCAATACAGGGAACCCGGGTTCGATCCCTGGGCCAGGAGGATTCCACATGCCATGGGTCAGCTAAGCCCGAGCCCATGCACTACAACCATTGAAGCCCGTGTGCCTAGAGCCTGTGCTCTGTAATGGAGAAGGCACCGCAGTGAGAAGCCCTCGCGCCATAGCAAAGAGTAGCCGCCGCGCCCTTCCCCCAGCTCCCAACCGCGACTGGAGAAATCCTGCTCGCAGCAACCAGGACCCGGCGCAGCCAAAAATAAATAGATAACTTTTTAAACAAACGAGTTTGTTTGAACCTGCATTGTGGAGCCCACGGACCTGGAGGGCTGAATGTGTAGCTACATCTTGAAAGGAAAAACTTTAAAAACACAATGATTTGCTTATTGGGATTGCTTTTTTACAATGGAAATTTTTATCTGAGCAAGGTGCTTATAAGGAACATGCTTTTGACCAAGGAACCTTGTTGGAACACAGAATCAAGTCAGGTAAGTGAGCACTGAAGAGGATTTCTGTCTAGGGATGAGTGTTTGGGGAGCAGGGATAAGAGGCAGCAGACCAAGGCCTGTGGAGGGATTGATGGCTCTACATCTTTCTTTCTTGTCTTCCTTGAATTTACTATATTACTGCTTCTGTTTTTTTATGTTTTGGGGTTTGGGAGCTGCAAGGCTTGTGGAATATTAACTCCCCGACTAGGGAATTGAACCCACACCCCCTGCATTGGAAGGTGACGTCTTAACCACTGTACCATCAGAGAAATCCCAACTCTACATCTTATCCTGGTCTCCCCCAGTGGGCCGCATTTCTCCCTGATTGCTTTTTGTGCCATTCTTCCATTTGTGTCCTCTCCCATCTTCTTCCTTTAAGTCCACCTGCTTTTTCCAAATCCAGTACCATCACACATGCACCATATGGCATGATGTTATAATTTGGCAAGAGCCAGTTAAAATGAAATTAAACTCTCCTTTACCCTGCCCTATCTCTTCCCTTTCCTTCTGTTCCTAGTTAATAGTCTTTGCAGTTCTGTGGGAGGCTCACGCAGCTGGTAGCCTGTGGAAGGAACCATAAAATGATGTAAGAAGCCACTCCAGAAATAAACACATTGATCCTGCAAAATGCCTGAGCTTAACTCTGTAAAGAAGATCCAGCAGAGACCCGACACAGACGTGTCCATTGTGACTGTGTTGTTTGGCATTAATGTAGATCTGTTTTTACCATATGTCACATATCCGGTGTCTCCAAGGCATGAAGTTTTCCAGTGAAGCACATTTTCAAAATAACTGAAGGTTTTCATGTCAGGGATAAAATTAGCATTTTTCTTTTATTAGAATCTTTATAAGACATGATCACTCTCTTGTCTTCATTTTGTGTTAGACTGTTGGTGCAGTGGTAAAGAATCCACCTGTCAGTGCAGAAGACACGGGTTCGATCCCTGGGTCGGGAAGATCCCCTGGAGGGGGAAATGGCAACCCACTCCAGTCTTCTTGACTGGAAAATTCCTTGGACAGAGAAAGCTGGTGGGCTGCAGTCCATGGGGCTGAAAAGAGTCAGACATGTCCGAGCAACTGAGCACACCCACATCCTGGGCTCTGCTAAAAATATGTTGTCATATAAAATATTATAGAAGGTATAAGAACAGCCTTTCTTATATGTTCTTAAGAAAGAACATTTCTTTCCCCTTTGTTTTAAACAAAAACATGTTTACAGAAGAGTTGGAAATACAGAGAACTTGTTTTCCCTGAACCATCTGAGAGTACATTGCTCACGTAATGTCGCATCATTCCCCTTGATACTTGTTCCAGGCCGAATCGTGTCCTCCCCAAATTCATATGTTGAAATCCTAATTCACGATTCACAATGGGATTCACAATGGGTCTGCATTTGGAAATAGGATCTTTAAGGAGGCAGTTAGGTTAAAACGAGGTCCAGTGTGACTGGTGTCTTCACAGAAGGAGGAAATTTGGACACAGACACGGTACATAGGGAAGGCGATGTGAAGACACAGGAAGATGACCATGTACAAACCAGGGAAAGAGGTCTGGAGCAGATCCTTCCTTCATGGTCCTCAGAAGAAAATAACCCTGCTGACACCTTGACCTTGGACTTCCAGTCTCTTAGTACTGTGGGATTTTTTGTGTGTGTATGTGTGCTTCATTTAAAATTAATTAACTTATCTTTGGTTGCACTGGATTTTCATTCACTGTAAGTTAGAATAAATAAATAAAGCCCTTAAAAAAAAGATTCCAAAAAAAAAAAAAATTCCAAATCAGTTCTGTCCAACTCCAAAACCCATATCATTTCTAGTCTTCCAGGCTGTCTCACATAAAGAACACTAAACACATTTGAAATTAATCCACCAGGGTCAATGGGCTTTATCTAACTTTATTGGTCATCGTCCAGCAGAGAAATATTTAGAACACCCCAAAACACAGGGACTGATATCCGTGATGACACAGTGGATAAAAGTCATCCTGCCAATGCAAGGGACAGGTTCGATCCCTGGTGCAAGAAGATCCCACATGCCAAGGAGCAACTAGACCCATTGGCTGCAACTACTGAAGCCTGAAGCCCTATAGCCCGTGCTCTGCAACAAGAGAAGCCCTCACAATGAGAAGCCCCTGCTCACCGTAACTAGAGAAAACCTGGGTCTCCTATATGGCAGGCAGCTTCTTTACCCTTTAGCCGCCAGAAGGCTACCCCAAATCTGATTTTGAGTGATTAAGTGAGGAGCCTGCAAGTCCAGGAAGTTAGAACAAAAACTCACAGCATCAGAATCCAGCCCGAGGAATCCTCAGTGCCCCATGAATTTCCTGGATGACTTTACCCAACCTCCAAGTCTGACAACTGCGTTATAAGCTGTTGTTGTTCAGCCGTTCAGTGACTCTTTGAGACCCCGTGGACTGCAGCCTGCCAGGCTTCCCGGTCCTTCACTGTCTCCCAGAGTTTGCTCAAACTCATGTCCATTGAGTCGGTGATGAGTCATAAGTAACCAGTCTCTGATTCACAAGGAGGAAAGTTCTGCTGCTTGGCTATTTGATCCCTTAGGTGGCACTCCATTTATGCATTTATGTGTGGAAGTAACCAGTGAACTGATATAAAAGCTGTTTTTTGTTTTTTTTTTTTAAACTTAAAAAAATTCTCTCTGGGTATCTCTCCACTATTCTTTCACCCCAGTTCAGATGCAGTAAGGAAGGACTCAGCTTCCCAGGCTGCTGCAGGCTTGGGGGCTGGTCTTTCTAAGGACAGTGCAAATTTGAGGTCTTTGAACCATATACTCAGGGACAGAATCATCAATACCCAGAACGTTTCTGGAACTTTGATAGCACCTCCAATCAGAAATGCTAAAAAACAAGGTAATGAAAGCCAAGCAAAAACTCCCCAATTGATCCAGTGGCTAAGACTCTGTGCTCCCAATTCAGGGGGTCCGGGTTCAATCCCTGGTCAGGGAGCTAGATCCCACTTGCTGCAACAAAGACCTGGAGCAGTCAAATAAATAAATAAATTAATTTAAAAAAATCCAAGCAAATCCCAGACAACTTGGGGGTTGTAGAGAAGTCTTAATTTTCTGGTCTGCCATACACTTGGGATTGATATCAAATATCACTTTTTAAAAATGCTTTCTCTATTTTCTCAATTAGAAGATGTCAAGTTGTTATTCAGTTACTATGTCATGTCAGACTCTTTGCAAACCCATGGACTGCAGCACTCCAGGCTTCTCTGTCCTTCATTATCTTCTGGAGTTGGCTCAAATTCATGTCCATTGAATCAGTGATACTATCTAACCATCTCATCCTCTGCTGTCCCCTTCTCCTCTTGTCTTCAATCTTTCCCAGCATCAGGGTCTTTTTCATGGAGTCAGCTCTTCACATCAGGTGGCCAAAGTATTGGAGCTTAGTCTTCAGCATCAGTCCTTTAATGAATATTCATGATTGATTTCTTTTAGGATTGACTGGTTTGTGACTAACACTTTCAAGATGTCAAGAGACCAGGGATATTTGAATATATAAAAAAGTCCGCTTCCTTCACCTGTTTCTTCTTTCCTTGGATAGAAAAACAAACTGTTATTTGAACTATTGGGAGAAGCCAATAGAGCAGGCTTCAGTTCACTTCAGTTCAGTCGTTCACTTGTGTCCGACTCTTTGTGACCCCATGAATTGCAGCACGCCAGGTCTCCCTGTCCAACACCAACTCCTGGAGTTTACCCAAACCCACGTCCATCGAGGCGGTGATGCCATCCAGCCATCTCATCCTCTGTCGTCCCCTTCTCCTCCTGCCCCCAATCCCTCCCAGCATCAGGGTCTTTCTCAATGAGTCAACTCTCTCATGAGGTGGCCAAAGTGTTGCAGTTTCAGCTTCAACATCAGTCCTTCCAATGAACACCCAGAGCATCCTTCAGGATGGACTGGTTGGATCTCTTTGCAGTCCAAGGGACTCTCAAGAGTCTTCTCCAATACCACAGTTCAAAAGCATCAATTCTTCGGCGCTCAGCTTTCTTTATAGTCCAACTCTCACATCCATATATGACCACTGGCAAAACCATTGCCTTGACTAGATGTACCTTTGTTGGCAAAGTAATGTTTCTGCCTTTTTTTTTTTTTTTGTCTCTGCTTTTTAATATGCTATCCAGGTTGGTGATAACTTAGAGGAGGCTTGGCTTTTATTAAATAGCAGAAATGAATGATATTCATGTAAGAAATGAAGGTACAGTCTCTGTCATTCCCTAAAAGTTTGGAGCTCTAGAGACCAACCTGCACATTTCTTGGGAACAGGACTGGCCACACCATTTCTGGGCCTTAGTGCAGGTAAAACCAGAAGAGCCCTTGCTCAAAAGGGCTTCCCAGGTGACACTAGTGGTAAAGGATGTTCCTGCCAGTGCAGGAGATGTAAGAGACATGGGTTCAATTCATGGGTTGGGAAGATCCCTTGGAGGAGGTCATGGCAACCCACTCCAGCATTCTTGCCTGGAGAATCTCATGGACAGAGGAGACGGCAGGCTACAGTTCATAGGGTTGCAGAGTTGGACATGACTGAAGTGACTTAGAACATTGCTCAAAATTGTTTAGAACTCTAAGATGGCACCAGCAGAGCTTCAGGCTAAACACAGGGCATGTCGGGGTGAGAAGCCCTTTGTGGATGTCCCTGGAGGTGGCCCTGCCTGGGAAGATGGGAAAGGTAAGCCTCCTTCTTATCAGTGAAGGACCAGGAAAGAAGCAGTCGTGTGTTCCAACTCATTTTACCCAAGAAGGCTGGGGTCCAAGCACTTTTCCTATCACACCCTTCCTTCATGCTTGTGTTGGAATAAGAATCGCATCCAAGACAAAGAAAGGTGGAAACAAACTTACATGTGGAATCTCAAATATGACACAAAATAGCCTATCTATGAAATAGAAGGGCTTCTCTGGTGGCTTAGACAGTAAAGAATCCTCCTGCAACGTGGGAGACCTGGGTTCAATCCCTGGGTTGGAAAGATCCCCTGGAAGAAGGCATGGCAACCTACTCCAGTATTCTTGCCTGGAGACTCCCCATGGACAGAGGAGCCTGGTGGGCTACCGTCCATGGTATCACAGAGAGTCATGTATGACCGAGTGACCAAGCATAGCACAGCATGAAACAAACAAAATCAGAAACAGAGAATAGACTGGTGGTTGCCAAGGTGGGTGTGGTGTAGGGTAGGGTAGGAGTGGGATGAGTTTAGCAAACAGCAAGGTCCTTCTGTAATAGCCCAGGGAACTGTATTGAATATTCTGTGATAAACCATAATGGAAAAGAATATGAAAAAGAATGGAGATATGTGTAAAACTGAATCACTGTTGTATAGCAAAAATTAACACAACATCATAAATCAACTCTACTTCAATAAAATAAAAAAAAAAAGAGGATCTGATGTCTTAAATAGGTGTCTAGTAATTAACAAAGAATCAAGGATTGTAAGTGAAAATTTATGACTATCCAAACAAGTTTTTATACTCTTTTGCCTGTTTGAATGTCTTGGTTGTTCCCTTACCACATTCTTACATTAGACACTTTTTCTTTTTTAAAGAGTTTTTAAAGATTATTTTTATTTATTTATCTGGCTGTGTTGGGTCCTAGTTGTGCCATGAGAACTCTTATCTGTGGCATGTGGGATCTCGTTCCCCCACCAGGGATCAAACCGGGGCCTTCTGCATTGGGAGGGTGAAGTCTTAGCCACTGGGCCAACAGGAAGTCCCCCCAAATTTTTTTGATGTGGACCATTTTTTTTTTAAGTCTTTATTGAATTTGTTACAATGTTGCTTCTGCTTTGTTTTATTTTTGGCCACGAGGCATATGAGATCTTAGCTCCTTGACCAGGGATCAAACCCGCACTCCCTGGGTTGGAAGGCAAAGTCTCAACGGCAGGATCACCAGGGAAGTCCCTAGATGAACATGAGATGGCCCCAGGAATTCGTCATCAGAGGCAGCGAGAAAGGAGGAAGGCGTGTGTGGGGATGTGGGGGTGCGGAGAGTCTTGGATGAGGAGCAGCTCCACGGGGTAGAGTGGAGTCGGGGCCCGAAGCAAAAATGAGTCAGTGAGTCCCTGGGACTGAGGCGGGGTGGAGAAGAACATGGCAGCTGGGCCTGGGAACTAACTCTGGGAATCCCACGGGGAAAAAGCTTTGGTGCCCTTTGACCCAGTCATCCTACTTCTAGAAAGCTCTCCTAGGAAAATAATCCAAAAGAAAAAATATCTAAACCCCTTGACTTTTCCCAGCCTCTCAGGCCTGCCGGTACAGACAGGGATCCATTCACAGCAATGTCTGTGGTCATTGGCATCCTGGCCCCCATGCAGAACTGGGTGACCTTAAGTCTTTGGCTCAGAGCCGGTGAATCAGGCCTCAGAGTCCCCTGCAAGGGGCTCAAGCGTGCTAAGGACCAGATGTGCTTCTGTTCTGCTCGTGCCTGCTGTGGAAGTCTCAGTCTGCAGACCATGGGAGGCCTTTGCTTTAGGCCCAGTGCAGCCAATTAAATAAATAAACATTAAAAAAGAAATAAAGGACAGTTTTCTCTTCACCTCCTCTTTTGAAAAGAGGAAAATAAACACTCATTTTCTATTTTCTTGACTCTCCATCTCTCCCCTCCAGGCCCACACAGGCCTGCTCTGCATTGCACGCCATCTCTTGCTAAGAGTTGCCTGAAAAAGTCCCTGCACCTCACCCACAATTTTCCCTTAGGCTCCGAGTAACACACTTACATGTTCATTGTAATATTAGGTATTGGGCTTTCCAGGCATTGCTATTGGTAAAGAATCCTGCCGCCAGTGTTGGACATGTGGGAAACACGGCTTCCATCCCTGCCTGGGTCGGGAAGATCCCCTGGAGGAAGAGATGGCAACCCACTCCAGTATTCTTGCCTTAAAAGAATCCCATGGACAGAGGAGCCTGATGTGTTACAGTCTGTGGGGTTACAAAGAGTCTGACATGACTGAGCACCCATACAATATTAGGCATAATAGTGTAAAGCTGAAAGTGATCTGAAAAAACACTAGTAGAGGGATAATTGGATAAGTGACAGAGTGTAACCTCTTGTGTGTTATACAGAGCCAGTAACAATTATGAAGACTTTGCAACAACATAAAAAAGTGCTTATGATTTAATTTTAAGTAATAAAAAGAATACCCACTACTGTGATTTCAGCTCTTTAAAAATGATACATGCTCATGAAATGAATAGAAAAGAAACTTGAACAAATGAAAACCAATTCAACTTGGAGTGTTGGTAGTGTAGGTGCATTTTTTTTCTATACTCAGTGTTCTATTAATTTATCACTAATTGATAAAGAATTTGATTTTACTTGATAAAGAATTTGATATTACTTGATAAAGAATAACAGTTGTGAGGACTTCCCTGGTGGTCCAGTGGTTAAGACTCTGTGCTCGAAATGCAGAGGACATGGGTTCAGTCCCTGGTTGGGGAACTAAGATCCCATATGCCTCAAGGTGTGACCTAAAAAGGTAAGTTATTAGAAAAAATGAATAAAATGCTAGATCCCATTTTGAGATCTCCTTTGTACATACCTCAATTTTCATATAAGCTTCAGAAGAGTAGCTCAACTTTACCAGCCTCCTCCCTGGGGGCATTTCCTGCTTGAAATTCTAGAAGCTGTCTGAAAATCTTTCTTATCTATACTGGCAACATGTAATCCCGTGACTTCAGGAGGAACAATAATAACATCTCAAGAGGAAACACTGGGGACCAATCAGAACATGAACATTCTGATGGTTGCCTCCCTCACAATCCTCTGGATCTTCTGGGACTTCCCTGGTGGTCCAGTGGTTAAGAGTTCACTTTCCAATGCAGGGGACTCTTTGTGACCCATGGACTGTAGCCCACCAGGCTCCTCTGTCCACGGAATTCTCCAGGCAAGAATACTGGAGCAGGTTGCCATTTCCTCTTCTAGGGAGGAACTTCCTCCTCCCTTCCTGACCCAGGGATCGGACCCAGGGATCGAACCCAGGTCTCCTGCATTGCAGGCAGACTCTTTCCCAACTGAGCCACCAGGGAAATAGCCAATGCAGGAGACCCTGGTCCAATTCCTGGTTGGAGAACTAAGATCCCACAGATTGTGGAGCATCTAAGCCCACAAGCAACAAAGATGTCACGTGACACAGGAAAGACCAGACACAGATAAATAAATCTTAAAAAAAGGTCCTCTGACTGTCTGCAGCTGGAGGGGGTCTAACAGAGAAGAGCAATCTGGCTGTTTGTCAAGAGACTTGAGCTTTCCTGGGGTGCTCACAGCTATTTGTAATGTGTCGTGCTCCAATCTGCCAGCTGCAAAAACTACTGACCCACAGGGCTGGTTATCATGGCCTCGCCCCACGAAGAATTGAAGCCGCTTCTCCTTTTGGCTGGCCTCCATTCTGGGTTTTCTGCCTACCTGCCCCTGTGGATTCATGATTCACTGTAACCTTTCTCCCTGCTAGGTGCTTCGCTCTCAGGGATGAAGCTGGCGGTCTTGCAGCTCGATTTTGACACAACAAGACCTGAGTAGCATGATGGGGAGCCAAGCTGGCTTGGACCCTGAGAACGCTGAATTCCATCCACCTGGAGCCTAACTCCCAAACCGAGGCCCCTGACTCCAGGAAGTCCAATAGATATAAATACATATGAGTGTTACTCACGCAGTGTTTGACTCTTTGCAACCCCTGGTCTGTAGCCTGCCAGGCTCCTCTCACCAGGGGATTCTCCAGGCAAGAATTCTGGAGTAGGTTGCCAAGCCCTCCTCCAAGGGATCTTCCCCACCCAGGGATCGAACCCGAGTCTCTTATGTCTCCTGCATTCTTTACCACTAGCGCCACCTGGGAAGCCTGGCCTCCTCCTTGGGCTTGATTACTACAAGCCCAAGTTTTGCTACAGCAGCTCACAGAACTCGGGAAATCCTTTGACTCATGAGCTCACTCGTTTATTATGAAACAGCATCACTCAGGAACAGCCAGATTGAAGAGATGCCCAGGGCGAGGTATGTGGGGAGGGATGTGAACTTCCATACTCTCTCTGAGGCCATTCTTCCCACATTGCCAGATGTTCACCAGCCTGCATCCTCTCTGAACCCTGTTCTTTTGGGTTTTTTTTTGAGGATTCATTGTATAGACATGATTGCCTAAATCAGTGGTCATTGGTAATTGACTCAACCTCCAGTCCCTTTCCTCCTTGGAAATCAGAGGGTGGGACCAAAAGTTCCAGCCCTCTAATCCTCTAATCCTGTGGCTGGCTCCCCTGTAGACCAGCCCCACCCTTAGGTTAGGTTATGTATGTATGCTCTGTCGCTTCAGGAAGCCAAGGCTCTCTAAAAACCACCTCATTAACATAACGAAAGAAACATTTAGAGCTTGCATTGCTAGGAATGGGTCAAAGGTCAAATATATATA
Source organism: Cervus elaphus (assembly GCF_910594005.1). Taxonomy (NCBI): domain Eukaryota; kingdom Metazoa; phylum Chordata; class Mammalia; order Artiodactyla; family Cervidae; genus Cervus; species Cervus elaphus. Next base: position 37,325,231 of record NC_057830.1, read on the forward strand.
TTGCTTATTATAACCACGATATCACTGACTTGTGGATAATGATGGTCCTCTCTGCTGCTGCCTCAGGAAACAGGGAACATCACATCCGCTCTGTGAGTCTTACGGAAATTCCAGAGCCTCCAACAGGTTCATGGCTGTGAAGTTAGTTAAACAGCTTGAAAGAAAGAACAAGTCCTGCTACTTTATGAAGGAACTGCTGAAGAACTTTGGACACTGTGCTCTCAAGCAGAGTGACTTCTCCAGGGACTCACTGAGAGGATCTGCCAGCAGGTGCATGAACCCTTGTTGAGGGCACTGGCTTCACCATGAAAGGGCTTGATTCAAGACCAGTTCTGCCACATTCCAGGCGAGTGACTTGGGCCTCACATTTCCTCATCTGTAGAATGGGAATAACAATAACACCTCCTAAAAAGGTTTGTTGTGAGGATCAAACCCAGATCAGGTGTGTGAAAATGTTAAAAAAAAAAAAAAAAAGAAGAGAGATGGTTGCCCGAATTATTAGTGCTGCATACCCAGTGATTTTATGAATTACAGTGGAGCACGGATTAGCATTAAAAGGACACAGAAGGGCTTCCTGATGGCTCAATGGTAAAGAATCTGCCTACCGATGCCAGCGACACGGCTTCCATCCCTGACCTGGGAAGACCCCACATGCCTGGGGGCAACTAAACCCCTGTACCACAACTCTTGAGCCTGTGCTTTAGAGCTCAGGAGATGCAACTACTGAGCCCTTATGTCCGAGCCTCCTGCTCTGCAACAAGAGAAGACACCGAAATGAGAAGCCCTGTGCACCGCAACTAGAGAAAAGCCCTCGCAGGAATAAAGACCCAGCACAACCAAAAAGAAACAAATAAACAGATAAATTTTAAAAAATCTATCTTAAAGAACAAAACAAAACATGGAAGACTGGCCCTACTGGACAGACTAGTCCCATTTGCTAAGCACTGGGGTCGGGGGGAGATGGCAGAGAGGGCTGAAGTTAGTGCTCCCATCAAAGGATCCTCTGTGGATGAGCAACTGACATTAGAGGGCTCTTCTGGCTCCCTGTAAAGGGCTGGCGGTAGGGGTAACAATAGGGACATTCAGTCCTTTGTCTGTGTCCCAGATCCCAAACTGGACCGTGGGGAGGAGCCTTTGCTGGCACACAGGCTGGCATTGAGTCCGGGAAAGAAGCTGGCTCCATATGCAGCTGTCCATCAACCACAATCTCTCAGCACTAGGACCTCCGTGCGTCTTGGGAGAAGGCACTCCTTCCCAAGTCTTTACACCCTGGAGATGGCATCACGCGTGGGGGCAGGTGGGCTAAGCGCCCCTCATTCACTCAGATCACCTGCTGAGAGAAGTCGGGGAGAAGAGGCCACTTGGTCCTCTGCCCTCTGGGAACAAGTCCCAGCCAGGCGCAGGGAGCGGGGATGGAGTTTGGCAGCAGCCCGGCTTGGAGGTCTGCCTTGGAGACTAGGAACAAGCTGGTTTGGGTCTGCCCAGTAGGAATCTCCGCGACAATGTCTCTGCCCCGTTTCAACAACTCGACTTCCCTAGCTCCTTTCGGCTGTGGGAGCTTTTCTTGTCTCAACAAAGAGGTTGTTACAATCCCCTGAAAAGTATAGTCACGAACTTGCTAACTAGTCAATAAATAGTAGCTGTCATTGCCGTGTTCATAGTCAGCAGCTCTGCGCATCATCCAAGGATGGCTGAGTCAGGACCCCGCGCCCACCTTGATACTGGACCTTGATGCTCCAGGTTCTTTCTTTCCCTGGTCTGGGAGGGAACTGCAATCTTTCTGCTGCCAGAGCAACCGGGAGCCCGTGTGCAGAACCCTGAGCAGAACAGCAGAACGTTCCTGCCTCCTTCTTCCCCTCGGTCCCGGGGCTCCAGGTTGGTCCATCAAACAGCTGGATTTCTGTTGGCTTCTAGTGCCCACGAGGACTGCAGTTGCCAGCTGAGCCCCAACCCAGACCAACTACCTGGCTTTCACTGCCCGAATCTCAGTGGTTCTCGTGAGGGGCTATTGCAATGTGGTGGGAGCATTTAGGGGAGCTCTATTGGCGTTTAGTGGGTTTGCCAGTGATGCCAGCTGCCCCTCAAAGTGTGGAACAGCCCTCTGCAACAAAGAACTGTGTGGCGTGACTTTCAGATGTCCCACGGGACATCATGTTAGGAAAGGCCATTTATTCTTACTTAGCTGAACCAGCATCCAGCCCAGTTTGTGTGTAAACAAAATCCTCTTGTTTGTAAGACCGGAAAAAAAAATTATTGTGGTAAGATAGACACAACATAAAATTTACCATTTAAACCATTTTTAAAGGATACATTCAAGTACATTTGCAATGTCCTGCAAGGTTGCTACAGTATAATTCCAAACCTTTTTCAATACCCCAAACAGAATCTCTCTTACCATTAACCAATTGTTCCCACTTTTTCCCTGCCCCCAGCCCTTTTTGTTTTTGTTTAGTCGCTAAATTGTGTCCAACTCTTTGTGACCCCATGGACTATAGCCCACCAGGCTCCTCTGTTCATGGGATTTCCCAGACAAGGACACTGGAGTGGCTTGCATTTCCTTCTCCAGGGCATCTTCCTGACCCACGGGTTGATCCCACGTCTCCTGCATTTGCAGGCGGATTCTTTACCACGGAGCCCCCTGGGAAGCCCCTGCCCCAGCCCTTAATAACCTCTAATCTACTTTCTGTCTCAGTGAATTCACCTATTCTAGGTGCCTCGTATCAGAGAAGGCAATGGCAGCCCACTCCAGTACTTTTGCCTGGAGAAGCCCATGGACAGAGGAGCCTGGTAGGCTGCAGTCCATGGGGTCGCTAAGAGTCAGACACGACTGATCAACTTCACTTTCACTTTTCACTTTCATGCATTGGAGAAGGAAATGGCAATCCACTCCAGTGTTCTTGCCTGGAGAATCCCAGGGATGGAGGAGCCTGGTGGGCTGCCGTCCATGGGGTCGCATAGAGTTGGACATGACTAAAGCGACTTAGCAGCAGCATATAAGCGGAATCACACAATATCTGTTCTTTGTTTCATCAAAAACTTTACCAAGGGTTTTTCATCACATATGGGAAAATTACCATCACTGGAGATGAGGCCATGCATGGTATTTGAATCATAAATAAAATTTATATGCATCAGTCTGCATTTGTAACATTGAACATGGCTGCAAGCATTTGACACCTTAATATGCTTTCTAATGTAATTATGTGCAAACATTCACATGTTGAAATACATTTTATTTATTATATTTTGCATTTCTTTTTATTCTCAAGTTAAAGCATTATGATTGCAGGGCAACTACCAAGACTAGGCACCACAACTAGAGTCCACATGCTGAAACGAAAATATCCCAAGTGCTGCAACTGAGGCCTGACACAGCTAGATAAATAAATAATAAAAATGTCAGAGAAGTAAAAAGCTCAATATCAGGAGTCCATATATCTGAAGGTTTGGCCAAGCCCCAAGGAGTCATTATATATATATGCTGTGAAGCAGCCTTGGAGATGTCTGCTGTTGCACTCTGAAGGAGAAGGATAAAACGTGACCCAGGGACAATGCAATCCTTCCATTTTCTCCCCATGCCAGTATTCCATCACTCAGCTGCTTTCTAGCTCTGTGCCTGGAACCAATGCCAAGAAAGATGACTAAGATCTCTGGCCAGGAGTCTGCAGTCTCACATGAGAGAGGGACCAGCAAACAAAAGACGGCAATGCAGGCTGTGGATGGTCACAGGGACTCAGAAAAGGAGGTCTGGAAACTTCCTGGCCAGTCCAGTGGTTAGGACTCTGTGCTTTCACAGCTAAGGGCCCGGGTTCGATTCCTGGTCAGGGATATAAGATCTCCACAGCAAAAAAGAAAAGAAAAGAAAGCCTGGGAAGACTATGGTGAGTAGAGATACTGGCTTTGACAACTGTTATGGATGGAATTGCCCCTGCACCCTGCCGCCCCAGTCCTAATCCGAACCCCCGCCTCCGTTCATGTGTTGAAGCCCTGACCCCCAGCATGACTGTGTTTAGAGATGAGGCCTTTAAAGACGAGAATTAAATTAAAACAAAGTCACTAGGGTGGGCCCCAAATCCGCTGTGACGGACTCCTTTATTAGAGGAGACTGAGACACAGATATAAGCGCACGCAGAAGGAAGGCCACGTGAGGACACAGGGTGGCCTTCTGCAAGATCTTCTCCGAGATGATGGCCACATCACAGAATCGTATCTCTGTCAGAGAGGCCTCAGGAGAAGCCAACCCTGCCCACATCTTTGACTTCCAACCTCCAGGGCTGTGAGGAAATAAATGTGTCTTCTTTAAGCCCCCCAGACTAGGGTATTTTGTTATGGTAGCCTGAGCAAACCAATGCAACAGCTGAGTTCAAAGCATTCTGCTGAGGTGTAGTATGATATCTTTAATTTTTTTTTTTTTGGCTGTGCTCTGTGACATGTGGGTTCTTAGTTCCCCGACCTGGAATCAAACCCGTGTCCCCTGCATTGGGAACATGCAGTTCTAACCACTGGACCTCCAAGGAAGTCCCTTTAATTGTTTTTAAAAGAATAAAACTGTTTACCAAGGATTTTCACTTAGCAAAGGTAACAGGAATACTATTTTGAAATATCAAGCTGATATGTTTTTCATACCCCTGTCAATCATGTCCCCTCTCCCGGTCTTGAACTATGAATGCTAAGCTGTAAACTCCAGGACAGGTGAGGGTAGGAAGTGTCTGGAATAAAATGGTCATTGATAGACTTTGATTTTCAAAATCTGACTTTGTTGATTCTATATTGAAATTAGTTTTCAAAACCAGGCTTTATGGAGAGAGAGAGAAAATGTTTATTTTCTGAATTTTAAAAGCTCCCTTTGTGTCTGGGGAGTTGGGCTGGCATTTTGACACATAAACCCTAGGTAGAGAGAACTCAGGTTATTTCAAAAGAGAAATAATCCCCATCCCACCCCTCTAGGTCGTCACAGAGCACCAAGCTGAGCTCCTGTGCGGTCCACAGCTTCCCACTAGCTGTCTATTTTACACATGGTAGTGTATATATATGTCAGTGCTAATCTCCCAATTTGTCCTACTCTCTCCTTCTCCCACTGTGTCCACACATCCATTCTCTACGTCTGCATCCCTATTCCTGCCCTGCAAATAGGTTCATCAGAACCATTTTTCTAGCTTCCATATGTGTGTATTAATATGTGATGCTAATGGACTTATCTCACTCAGTGTGGCAGACTCTGCATTCACCCACATCACTAAAACTGACTCAATTTCATTCCTTTTTATGGCTAAGTTCCCTGGATTCTTGATTTAAGATTGTTTATGCTCTGCAGTATGCAGTTACTGTCCTCACTAATAATGTCATACATCCTAATAATATCATGCAAACAATACTTTTTTTTTTTTTTTGGTTTGTTTGTTTTAATGGGCTAACATAGGAGATAACAGAGTTTTTCTAAGGACCAGACTGTAAATATTTTAGGCTTTACAGGCTGTTCAATTTCAGTCAACTATTTAATTTTGCTCTTGTAGTGCAGAAACAGCCATAGACAATATGTCATGAGCATGACTGTTTGTATGAAATGTTATTTATAGACACCAAAATTTGAATGTTTTTTCAAAATCAGAATTTTACATAATTTGCATGCCACAAGACATTAAAAATATTTTTTCCCCAGAATCTTTCTTTTTCCTTATTTTTTGCTGTGCCACTAGGCATAGGATCTTAGTTCCCAGACCAGGGATTGAACCTGCAGTGGCCATGTGGAGTCTTAACCCCTGGACCCCCTGGACCCCCAAGGAAGTCCCCCAGAAAATTTTTTTAAAATGAAAAAAACCTATTTTTAGCTTTCAGGTTGTACAAAATCAGTCAGTGGACTGGATTTGGCCTGTGTTTGCCAATCCCTGGGTTAACAAGTAACTGCAAATATTCTATGTAGAAACAAGTGCAGTTTACTACATCCCTAATTTATCAAGAAGAAGATGGCAGGATTTGGGGGTGGAGGAGAAAGGGGATGCAAAAAGCTGTTATCACTTTTGGTCTAAGCCAGGGTATTTGATTAAAAGAAATAAATCAGATATTGTTGGATTCGTGCAATTCCCTCCCCTCCACCCCCCGTTTTTTTAAAAAGCCTGTTTGCCAATAGTGATGTTAGAAAATGCTATTTTGATGAGGAAATAATGAGATCATCTGAGTTATCACTGACACATGATGCCTGTGTGAGCAATCTTTACCAGCTGCCAGGTCTCGAGGATGTGAAAAGGGGGAAACGGATTAGTTTCTTTATTGTTATTTAACTCCTTATCGGAGAAGGCAATGGCAGCCCACTCCAGTACTCTTGCCTGGGAACTCCCATGGACGGAGGAGCCTGGTGGGCTACAGTCCATGGGGTTGCAAGAAGTCAGACACGACTGAGCGACTTCACTTTCACTTTTCACTTTCATGCACTGGAGAGGGAAAAGGCAACCCACTCCAGTATTCTTACCTAGAGAATCCCAGGGATGGAGAAGCGTGGTGGGCTGCTGTCTATGGGGTCGCACAGAGTCGGACACGACTGACGTGACTTAGCAGCAGCAACTCCTTATGCTGCAGTTTCTAGTATGAAAGGCGCGTGTGCATGTGTGTGTGTGTTTGTGTGTGTGATAGAGAGGTGGGGGGGGAGAGGGAGGGAAGAAGAGGTGGGGCAAGTGTAGGGGCGTCTTGCCTTTTCCTACAAGCACTGACCCAATCTTTGCTTTGCATCAATTCTTCACTGTGCAGTCTGCCGGCCACCATTATTATTATTCATACTTGGCCTGCAGATGCCTCCCCTGGAAGTAACATTAGCCACTGGGGTCAGTCATTAGAAACAAGGTTGACAGTAACATAGCCCCAGAGTTCCAAGGTATTACAGAGATGACAACAGAGGCCCATCCACCTGCAATGGCCGGAAAGAGAGAGGAGAGCAGGGCAGGTCCAGAAGGGGTGGGAACAGAAGAAGTATCATATGACATCCTTATATGGGGAATCTGAGAAGAAATGATACAAATGAACTTATTTGCAAAACAGAAGCAAACTCACAGACTTAGAGAAGGAACTCATGGTTACTGGGAAAGCTGTGGGGAAGGGATAGTTAGGGCGTTTGGGATGGACATGTACACACTGCTGTATTTAAAATGGATAACCAGCAAGGACCTACTGTGAGCCGAGGAACTCTGCTCAATGTTATGTGGCAGGCTGGATGGGAGGAGGGTTTGGGGAAGAATGGATACATGCATACCTATGGCTGAGTTCCCTTTGCTGTCCTCTGGAAACTATCATATCACAACGCTGTTTATTGGTTATACTCTGATATAAAATAAGAAAAAAATTTTTTAAAGCAGGGACAGGAAAATGCCATTGGCTAGGAATGCTGACTTAGTTCTAACTTCCCATTGAAATAGTCATTCCTTGATGATATCTAAAACTCACTCTTTCCTGAAAATGTGCTAAATGACATTTTTTTTTGTGAGTGGGAAACATTTTTTTAAAGTGGGAAAAATGATAATGCTTCACCTAAAACTATCTTTTTTCCCCCCTGAAAGTTAAAAAGAAAACACTATAATTCTCTTAACATAAAAATCCAAGAATTTTTGAAAAAAACAAAGCATTCTGAAGCCTCAATTACATAATAATGAATTCATTAGTGAGTTTTTTTTTTGTGCAACATACACAGTATCTCCTAGTCATTTCAGTTACAATTATGTTTTCCATTGACACCATGCAGTGGACGTGTCCAGCAATGTGAGTTAATAATGAAATAATAAGTCAAGGCATTAAATGCTTTCCAGGTGGCGATAGTGGTAAAGAATCTGCCTGCCAATGCAGGAGACTTGGGTTTGATCACTGGGTCAGGAAGATTCACTAGAGAAGGAAATGGCAACTCACTCCAGTATTCGTACCTGGAGACTCCCATAGACAGAGGAGTCTTGTGGGCTACAGTCCGTGGGGTCACAGAGCTGGACATGACTGAAGCGACTTAGTGCATGGGACCCAGGTTGTTAGTGCTCCTGGGTACCCAGGGGACCCTAACATGGAAATCATGAAGGGCTTCATCCCTAGGACAGGGTGGGGAAGATGACAGCCCTGTATACCTCCTAACCTGGTTAGGGGTACTTGGTGTGCTTGTTTTAGGCATACAAATTTCTTGCAGTAGACTTCAGATTTTTTTTTAATTTTTTTGCTGAAGGATAATTGCTTTATAGAATTTTGTTGTTTTCTGTCAAACCTCAACATGAATCAGCCATAGGTATACATATATGCCCTCTCTTTTGAACCTCCCTCCCATCCCATTCCTCTAGGTTGATACAGACCCCCTGTTTGAGTTTCCTGAGCCACACAGCAAATTCCCACTGGCTAGCTATTTTACACATGGCAATGTAAGTTTCCGTGTTACTCTTTCCCTACATCTCACCCTCTCCTTCCCTCTCCCGATGTCCATAAGTCTATTCTCTATGTCTGTTTCTCCATTACTCTCCTATAAATAAATTCTTCAGTACCATTTTTCTAGATTTGGTATAGATGTGTTAGAATCTGATATTTATCTTTCTCATTCTTACTCACTTCACTCTGTATAATAGGTTCTAGGTTCATCCACCTCATCAGAATTGACTCAAATGCATTCCTTTCTATGGCTGAGTAATATTCCATTGTGTATATGTACCACAACTTCTTTATCCATTCATCTGTCCTTGGACATCTAGGTTGCTTCCATGTTCTAGCTATTGTAAATAGTGCTGCAATGAACAGTGGGATACATGTGTCTTTTTCAATATTGGTTTCCTCAGAGTATATGCCCAGGAGTGGGATTCCTGGGTCACATGGTGGTTTTATTCCTAGTTTTTAAAGTAATCTCCATACCATCTTCCATAGTGGCTGTATCAATTTACATTCCCACCAACAGTGCAAGAGCATTCCCTTTTCTCCACACTCTCTCCAGCATTTATTGTTTGTAGACTTTTTGATGATGGCCATTCTGACTGGTGTGAGGTGATATCTCATTGTGGTTTTGATTTGCATTTCTCTAATAATAAGCGATGTTAGTATCTTTTCATGTGTTTGTTAGCCATCTGTATGTCTTCTTTGGAGAAATGCCTGTTTAGGTCTTTTCCCCGCTTTTTGATTGGGTTGTTTGTTTTTCTGGTATTGAGTTATATGAGCTGCTTGTATATTTCGGAAATTAATCCTTTGTCAGTTGTTTCATTTGCTATTATTTTCTCCCATTCTGAAGGCTGTCTTTTCACCTTGCTTATAGTTTCCTTTGCTGTGCAAAAGTTTTTAAGTTTAAGCAGGTCCCACTTGTTTACTTTTGTTTTTATTTCCATTGCACTAGGAGGTTGGTCATAGAGGATCTTGCTTTGGTTTATATCATCGAGTGTTCTGCCTATGTTTTTCTCTAAGAGTTTTATAGTTTCTGGTCTTACATTTAGATCTTTAATCCATTTTGAGTTTATCTTTATGTATGGTGTTAGGAAGTGTTCTAATTTCATTCTTTTCCATGTAGCTGTCCAGTTTTCCCAGAACCATTTATTGAAGAGGCTGTTTTTGCCCCATTGTATATTCTTGCCTCCTTTGTCAAAAACAAGGTACCCATAGATGCCCAGGTATCTGGGCATAAGAATCTCTTATAATCCTTTGTATTTCTGCATTCCCTGTCGTTACCTCTCCTTTTTCATTTCTAATTTTGTTGATTTGATTATTCTCTTTTTTTCTCGATGAGTCTGGCTAAAGGCTGGTAAATTTTGTTTATCTTCTCAAAGAACCAGCTTTTAGTTTTACTAATCTTTACTATTGTTTCTTTCATTTCTTTTTCATTTATTTCTGCTTGGATCTTTACTATTTCTTTCCTTCTACTAATTTTAGGGGTTTTTTGTTCTTCTTTTTCCAGTTCCTTTCTTTTTTTTCCAGTTGTTTTAGGTGTAAAGCTATATTGTCTATTTGATGTTTTTCTTGTTTCTTGAGGTAGGATTGTATTGATATAAACTTCCCTCTTAGAACTACTTTTGCTGCATCCCATAGGTTTTGAGTTGTCATGTTTTCATTGTCATTTGTTTCCAAAATTTTTTTGATTTCCCTTTTGATTTCTTCAGTAACCTGTTGGTTATTTAGAAACGTGTTGTTTAATCTCCATGTGTTTGTGTTTCTTACAGTTTTTTCTTGTAGTTGATATCTAGTCTCATAGCATTGTGGTTGGAGAAGATGCTTGATATGATTTCAATTTTCTTAAATTTACTGAGATTTGATTTGTGACCCAAGATGTGGTCTATCCTGGAGAATGTTCCATGTGCACTTGAGAGGAAGGTGTATTCTTCTCCATTTGGATAGAATGTCCTGAAGATATCAATGAGATCCATCTCATCTAATGTATCATTTAAGACTTGTGTTTCCTTATTAATTTTCTGTTTTGATGATCTGTCCATCGGTGTGAATGGGGTGTTAAAGTCTCCTACCATTATTGTGTTACTGTCAATTTCTCTTTTTATATCTGTTAGTGTTTGTCTTATGTATTGAAGTGCTCCTATGTTGGGTGCATAGATACTTACAACTATTATGTCTTTCTCTTAGATTGATCCCTTTATCATTATGTAGCATCCTTCCTTATCTCTTGTAATCTTCTTTATTTTAAGGTACATTTTGTCTGATATGAGGATTGCTACTCCAGCTTTATTTTGCTTCCCATTTGCAAGGAATATATTTTTCCATCCTTTCACTTTCAGTCTATATGTGTGTTGAGGTCTGAAGTGGGTTTCTTGTAGACAGCATATATATGTGTCTTGTTCATCCAGCCTGTGTCTTTTGATTGCAGCATTTAATCCATTTACATTTAAAGTAATTATTGATATATATGTTCCTATTGCTATTTTCTTAATTGTTTGGGGCTGATTGATTTTGTAGATCTTTCTTCTTCTTTTGTATTTCTTGACTATATTAGTCCTTTTAACATTTGTTGTAAAGCTGGTTTGGTGGTACTGAATTCTCTTAAATTTTGCTTGTCTGAAAAGCTTATTTCTCCATCAATTTTGAATGAGATCCTTGCCAGGTACAGTAATCTTGGTTGTAGACTTTTCCCTTTCAGTACTTTAAATATATCTTGCCATTCCTTTCTGGCCTGCTGAGTTTCTGCTGAAAGATCAGCTGTTAAGCGTATGGGGTTTCCTTTGTATGTTACTTGTTGCTTCTCCATTGCTGCTTTTAATATTCTTTCTTTGTGTTTAGTCTTTCTTAGTTTGATTAATATGTGTCTTGGTTTGTTTCTCCTTGGGTTTACCCTGTATGGGACTCTTTGTGCCTCTTGGACTTGATTGACTATTTCCTTTTCCATGTTGGGAAAATTTTCAACTATAATCTCTTCAAATATTTTCTCATACCGTTTCTTTTTCTCTTCTTCTTCTGGGACCCCTATAATTCAAATGTTGGTGCATTTGATATTGTTCCAGAGGTCTCTGAAACTATCCCCAGTTCTTTTCATTCTTTTTACTTTATTCTGCTCTTCAGAAGTTATTTCCACCATTTTATCTTCCAGCTCACTGAGTTGTTCTTCTGCTTCAGCTATTCTGGTACTGATTCCTTCTAGAGTATTTTTAATTTCAGTAATTGTGTTGTTTGTCTCTGTATGTTTATTCTTTAATTCTTCTAGGTCTTTGTTAATTGATTCTTGAATTTTCTCCATTTTGTTTTCAAGGTTTTTGATCATCTTTACTGTATTATTGTGGATTCTTTTTCATGTAGTTTGCCTGTTTCCTCTTCATTTATTTGGACTTCTGGGTTCCTAGTTTATTCCTTTATTTATGTAGTATTTCTCTGCCTTTTCATTATTATTATTTTTTAAATTTATTTTGTTTGAAGTCTCCTTTCCCCAGGCTTCAAGGTTGAACTCTTTCTTCCTTTTGGTTTCTGCCTTTCTAAGGTTGGTCTAGTGGTTGGTTTGTGTAAGCTTCATATAGTGTGAGATTTGTGCTGAGTTTTTGTTTGTTTGTTTTTCCTTTGATGGGCAAGGCTGAATGAGGTGGTGATCCTGTCTGCTGAAGACTGGGTTTGTATTTTTGTTTTGTTTGTTGTTTAGATGAGGCGTCCTGCACAGGGTGCTACTGGTGGTTGGGTGATGCCGGGTCTTGTGTTCAGGTGGTTTCCTCTGTGTGAGTTCTCACTATCTGATACTCCCTAGGGTTATTCTCTGGTAGTCTAGGGTCTTGGAGTCAGTGTTGCCACTCCAAAGGCTCAGGGCTTGATTTCTGGTCAGGAACAAAGATTCTACAAGTGGTTTGTTATGGTATTAAGTGAGATTAAAACAAGTATCCAAAAACAAGAAACCAAAGATGAATCCCAGACAAATGGCAGTTACAAAGTTAGACAAATAATAATTAAAATAATATAATATACACATACACCCATGAGCAAAGTCAAAACAGTCCAACAAAAATAAAATGCAGTAGATTGACCCAGTGAACAAAGGAAATAAAAAATTATACTTACCAGTTAAGAACAAAGCTAAAGCACAAACTGGAAAACAAAACTAAAGCAAGGTGCCAAGTGGGGAATAAAGCAATGAAAGCAAAACTAAAAAATATATTGAGAGGAAAGGAAAGAAAGAAAAGAAAGAAAGAATAGATATGCAAAGTTAAACAGAGGTAGATGAAGAAAATTTATATACATTAAATATTAACTACAAGGGGAAAAGAACAGTAGGAAAGGCAAACAAAAGAATAAATGTAGAAAAAATATAATAGGTTTAAAATAATTAAAAATTAAAATTACAAAAACAAACAAACAAACAAACAAAATAAAAACAAATGGAAGAAGAAAGAAAAAAGGGGAAAAAAGGAAACTCCACAGAACTGCAAAAGCCCAACATAGAGGCAGAGGTTTATAGCAACAATAAAAAGTGTGACTGAATAACGCAAATACATATACACCCATGAGCAAGATCAAGACAGTCCAACAAAAATAAAGTACAATAGATTGACTGGTGAACAAAGGAAACCAAAAATTATGTCTACCAGGACAAAAGTAACTAAAACACAAACTGGAAAACAAAACTAAAGCAAGGTGCCAATTGGGGAATAAAGCAATAAAAATAAAACTAACAAATATGTTGAGGGGAAAGGAGAGAAAGAATAGACATGCAGAGTTAAATAGAGGTAGATAAAGATTTATATACATTAAAGATTAACTACAAGGGGAAAAGAACAGTAGGAAAAACAAACAAAGGAATAAATGTGGAAAAATAGTAATAGGTTTAAAAAATTAAAAATTTTTAAACTAAAAAAAGAGAAAAAAAAAAAAAAAGGAAAACTCCAGAGAACTGCAAAAGCCCAACATAGAGGCAGAGATTTATAACAATTAAAAACGTGGCTGAGAAAAAGATAGAAAAAAAAGCTCAGAAGCTTAATTACATTTCATATTGACGATAAAATTGACAACTACAGCCGGGGGGTGGGGGGGAGAAAAAAATCCGAAAGAATCTACAGAACAAGTCAAAACATAAGAATAATAAATGTGTTTCTTGAGTCACTGCCGTCAGGGTCCTTTCCCTCGCTGGGAGTCACAGCCCACCTCACCTCCCTAGGATGCCCTCCAGCACTGTGCTGATCTCTGGGCCTGCTGTGGGGGCAGCTCAGGTTCTAATCTGGTCCTACTCCTGTGTGTTCTTTCTTCCAGTGTCCACAGCCATCAGAACCAGTGCGTTTTCTCTTGTGGGAGCTCTCAGTGACCTTTTATGTATTCCATAGACACAGAGTCTGCTAGTTGATCGTGTGGGTTTAATCTGCAGCTTGTACAGCTGATGAGAAGGTTTCGGGTCTTCTTCCTTAGTCACACTGCCCCTGGGTTTCAATTGTGGTTTTATTTCCACCTCTGCATGTGGGTCGTCCATTGGGGTTTATTCCTGAGGCTTCCCTGGAGGACTTTGGGTCCGCCCCTGTGAGGGCCAGGTGTGGAGGTTGTGCAGCTGCTTGGGTTGCAGGGGTTCTGGCAGCACCAGGTACTCAGGGGAGTTGGCGGCTAGGGCAGCAGGAAATACAGTGCTCTAGAAGGGTATGGCAACCAGCATTGGCCAATACACTCCACTGTTGTTGCCTGGAGAACCCCCTTTCTGACAGAGAAGCCTGGCAGGCCACAGTCTACAGGGTTGCAAAGAGCTAGACACTACCAAAGCGACCCTGCACACACAGGTGCAAGACTTTTTTTGCCTGTGGCAGCTCTGCCCCAGTGAGAATTGAGCATGAAGGTGGTGCAGCTGCTTGGCTTGCGGGGACCCTGGTAGTGCCAAGAGTGCAGGGACATGGACTGCCTCCACCACAGGAGTTATGGCCCTTCAGTTCAGTTCAGTTCAGTTCAGTCGCTCAGTCGTGTCCGACTCTTTGCAACCCCATGGACTGCAGCACGCCAGGCCTCCCTGTCCATCACCAACTCCTGGAGTTGACTCAACTCATGTCCATTGAGTCAGTGCTGCCATCCAACCATCTCATCCTCTGTCATCCCCTTCTCCTCCTGCCCTCAATCTTTCCCAGCCTCAGGGTCTTCTCCAATGAGTCAACTCTTCGCATCAGGTGGCCTAAGTATTAGAGTTTCAGCTTCAACATCAGTCCTTCCAATGAACACCCAGGACTGATCTCCTTTAGGATGGACTGGTTGGATCTCCTTGCAGTCCAAGGGACTCTCAAGAGTCTTCTCCAACACCACAGTTCAAAAGCATCAATTCTTTGGCACTCAGCTTTCTTTATAGTCCGACTCTCACATCCATACATGACTATTGGAAAAACCATAGCCTTGACTAGACAGACCTTTGTTGGCAAAGTAATGTCTCTGCTTTTTAACATGCTGTCTAGGTGTTATGGCCTTATCAGAGTCTTTTTTGGAGCCTCCTGTTGCTGGTGATCAGAAGGCCTCTTTGGCCAGTCTTTCTCCATACCTCTGCCTGTTCAGGCACTTAGAAGGCTCCCTTGCTTGGGGTCCTTCCCTGTTGTTTGGCAAGTCAGGCACATAGAGGGGCCCCCCTGGCTGGGGTCTTACTCTGCAGACCACCGCATCAGGCACTTAAAGGGGCTCTCTCGGTGGGGTGCTGCTTTGTAGTTCAGTGTCTCAGGCGTTTGATGGGCCAGCCTCTCTATTGTTCAGCTGCCGATGCTGGCCTGTGGGGAGAGAGAGGGGCTATGGTGATGGCTCCACCCCCTACATGTGACTCAGCAATATTGCCTTGCTTCCATGGCTGCCCGGCTTTCCCCCACAGGCATCTCCCACCATGACTTCAGATTTTGATAGTGGATTTTGGGTGACAATTTTTTAAAAATATAGCATATTTTCTGATTAGTGCAAGTTCAGATAAAGATATCTTGGGACTTCCCGAGTGGTCCAGTGGTTCGGATTTCACCTTGCAATGAAGGGGGTTTGGGTTCCGTCCCTGGTTGGGGAGCTAAGATCTCACATTCCTCCAGGCCAAAACACCAAAACATTGAACAGAAGCAATATTGTAACAAATTCAATAAAGACTTTAAAAATGGTCCACATCAAAAAGTATTTTTAAAAAATACCTGTATCTATGGAGACACAGAAAAACGTCAAAACTTGCTAATCATCATAAACCAGTACAATCAACCCAATGTCTGAATTTGGAAGAAGCATCTAATAAGATCAGGGGCAAGGGAATCAGGTTGAAAGTAAATGAATGAGCAGACTGCTCCGCCTACTGCCAGCTTCAGTGAAATTAGGTCATGTGCCTCTTTATTCCTCAACCTGGATCAGAAACTCAAGACTTGACCCAACCAGTGAAAGGTGAAGTCATTTCTCTAAGGCTGTTTTTGGAGGCAGCTCCAGCACGAGAACCATTCCACTCTCTCAGTCCTTACTGGGTATCACTACAGTTCAGAGCACATCCATCCTGTGCCTGCAGCTTCCAGAGATGAACAGGAAGAGAGAGAGAGAGGGACAGAGAGAGAGAGAGAGATGATGCTGAGAAGAACCTGCCTTGCATTCTGATGCATCATGGAAAGAACAATCGACTACTTCCTTCAAGGAAACACCATCAGCAAAGTCAGAAACAGGAAGTCCTGAAGGCAGGTCTCTAGGATTACATCTTTTCATGAATTTCAGTGGGTAATTAAATCAAAGAAATAGGCAGTGGAGGTGGGAGAAGATTCGAGTTACGTCCAACAGAGACAGTAGATGATGACTTCTAAGATCAGGAAGCTAATCGGAGCAACATTGAAACCTTCATCTGAAGTTGCAAAGAAGAGAGCTGATATAGTGAATAAGTTACATCAATAACATGAGAAACAAACCTGAAAAAAATCTAGGGAAACAAAAAAAAATACAGGTATGAAGGATTATTAAAATGATAGATATGGATGAGAGAGTTTGATCAGCTCAAGGTTGACGAGGGGTCTTTAAGAAACAGAACCAAAGATCAAGAATGACACCGAGAAAATCTTTCTGAAAAAAAAAAGCACTGTTTGTAAATAGAGAGGAATCACCGTGTTTCAAACTGAGGCTCTGAAAACAGCATCTCACTTTCTGGATGAGAAGGGTAGAAGGGTAAAGAAAAATATATTCTATAATAATTTGGGCTTCAAAATTGGTGTCCTCACGTACACCCATGGCTGACTCATGTGAATGTATGGCAAAAACCACTACAACATTGTAAAGTAATTAACCTCCAATTAAAATATATAATTTATTTAAAAAATAAAAATATAAAATCGGTGTCCTGAAAGAGAGCAAAACCAGATTTTTCTTTTGCAAAACTGTCAGAAAAATACAGTGTCATCAATTACATTAATAGTATTCTTCTGAGAATTTTTAACGTAGTAAAGTTCATTTCAAGTGAGAAAGTCACACTAGACATTCTTTGCTATGCAGAGCTCATACAATATATCTATGCATTCTTCTTGAGAAAAATCGCTTCATATTGCCAATTTAAAGGTAAATCAAAGTTAAGAATTCAAGCACAGGTGAATCATCCTAAAAAAAACTCCAGGTGAAGAAACTTCTTGGTTTGGGCTCAAACTCAGCAATCCTTAGGGACTGCAAGCTTTCAGGGCAATGTGCAGCCTGAGGGTAAAACTCAACATGCCAGGTCTTCACTCAGCTACTCTTCCTTTGCTTCAAAAATTCCTTTCCAGACCCAGGAAATGGGGTTGTTGCTTCCTGTTCTCCTACCCATGGTTAATCTGTTTTATTTTGTTATTGCTGGTATGGAGATAAAACCAGTCAATTCTAAAGGAAATCAACCCGGAATTGGAAGGCCTGATGCTGAAACTGAAGCTCCGATACTTTGGCCACCCGATGCGAAGAGTCAACTCATTGGAAAAGACCCTGATGCTGGGAGAGATTGAGAGCTGGAGGAGAAGGGGATCACAGAGGACGAGATGGTTAGACAGCATTACTGACTCAATGGACATGAATGTGAGCAAACTCTGGGAGATAGGGAAGGACAGGGAACCTTGGTGTGCTATAGTCCATGGAGTTGCAACTTAGCAACTGAATAACAACAATTGTTATGCTCACTAATAACCAATACTGATACATTGTAGTTAAGATAGGTTTTATTTTACATGTTTGGAACTCTGACCTAAGGTAATTACAGGAAAAAAGCATTTTTTCTATATCTTCTAGGGTGTGTGTGCATGCTAAGTTGCTTCAGTTCAGTTCAGTCACTCAATCATGTCCGACTCTTTGCGACCCCATGAATCACAGCACGCCAGGCCTCCCTGTCCATCACTTACTCCTAGAGTTTACTCAAACTCATGCCCATCGAGTTGGTGATGCCATCCAGCCATCTCATCCTCTGTCGTCCCCTTCTCCTCCTGCCCCCAATCCCTCCAAGCATCAGGGTCTTTTCCAATGAGTCAGCTCTTCACACAGGTGGCCAAAGTACTGGAGTTTCAGCTTCAGCATCAGTCCTTCCAGTGAACACCCAGGACTGATCTCCTTTAGGATGGATTGGTTGGATCTCCTTGCAGTCCAAGGGACTCTCAAGAGTCTTCTCCAACACCATAGTTCAAAAGCATCAATTTTTCGGCGCTCAGCTTTCCTCACAGTCCAACTCTCACATCCATACATGACCACTGGAAAAACCATAGCCTTGACCAGACAGACCTTTGTTGGCAAAGTAATGTCTCTGCTTTTTAATATGCTGTCTAGGTTGTTCATCACTTTCCTTCCAAGGAGTAAGCATCGTTTAATTTCATGGCTGCAATCACCATCTGCAGTGATTTTGGAGCCCCCCAAAATAAAGTCTGACACTGTTTCCACTGTCTACCCATCTATTTCCCATGAAGTGATGGGACCAGATGCCATGATCTTAGTTTTCTGAATGTTAAGCTTTAAGCCAACTTTTTCACTCTCCTCTTTCACTTTCATCAAGAGGCTTTTTAGTTCTTCAGTTGTGTCCAACTCTGCTACTCAATGGGCTATAGGCCTCCAGGCTCCTCTGTCCATGGGATTCTCCGGGCAAGAATACTGGAGTGGGTTGCCATGCCCTCCTCCAGGGGATCTTCCTGACCCAGGGATCGAACCCATGTCTCTTTCATTAGCAAGTGGGTTTTTTTTACCACTAGGGCCACCTGGGAAGCCCATCCTCTAGGGCAGTGGTCCCCAACCTTTTGGGCCCGAGGGAAAGGTTTAGTGTAAGACAGTTTTTCCACTAATCAGGAGGGAGATGATTTGGGGATCATTCAAGTATATTACACTCATTATGCACTTTATTTCTATTATTATTTCATCAGTTCCACTTCAGATCATCAAGCATTAGATCCTAGAAGGTGGGGACCCCTGCTCTAGGGAGAGGTGCATAGTTCAAGAAAATAGATATTTTCATAGTTTTGGATCTCAAATCATGATTCTCTGAATCTAAAAAGTTTGCATTACAGGATTTATTCATTTTTATTTTAATTAATTTATTATGTTTAAAGGCTTGATTTTTTAATTTTTAAAATTTTATCTTGTTGAAGTGTAGTTAATTTATACTACTGTGCTGATCTCTGCTATACAAGAAAGTGATTCAGTTATACACATGTATACATTCTTTTTTTATATTCTTTTAAAGAATCTGCCTGCAATGTAGGAGACCTTGGTTCGATCCCTGGGTCAGGAAGATATCCTTTAGAAGGGAATGGTTACCCACTCCAGTATTCTTGCCTGGAACCAGTCAATCCTTAAGGAAATCAATCCTGAGTATTCATTGGAAGGACTGATGCTGAAGCTGAAGCTCCAATACTGTGGCCACCTGGTGTGAAGAGCTGACTCATTGAAAAAGACCCTGATGCTGGGAAAGATTGATGGTAAAAGGAGGAGAGGGTGACAGAGGATGAGAAGCTTGGATGGCATCACCAACTCAATGGACACGAGCTTGAGCAAACTCTGGAAGCTAGTGAAGGACAGGGAATGCTGGCGTGCTGCAGTCCATGGGGCTGCAGAGACTGGGACATGACCGAGTGGCTGAGCAACAAGACAGCAGGCGAGGAGCAATCTTCCTGTGTCTCTGTTTCCCGGTGGGGTGTTGAATCTAGAGCCTTATTTCTGACACTCAGGGTGAGTTACCTGCCTCCCAGCGGGCTCAGGCATTGAACTGTTTGTATCACCAGGTATGATGATTGCTGAGAGCTATTACATGTGACTCATCTGGGGTTACTAGCTTTTGAAGCATTAAGATAACATTTGAATATACATAATTTCATTATTCGTTAATGATTCAGAAGGGAGGGTGGCATCTTACACTGTCATAAATTATGTCTCCAAGCCTGTTAAGACACCATGTGGATTAGGATCACTTAGTTAAAAATGCAGATTTAGGTGCACCATTCCAGACCAGTGAATCAGTCACTCGCGTTTACAAACCAGAAGTTTAGACTTTTTGTCCACACTGCTCAGCATTTGGGATCTTAGTTCCCTGACCAGGGATTGAACCTGTGCCCTCTGCATTGGAAGTGTGGAATCTTAACCGCTGGATCGCCAGGGAAGTTCCCCCAGAAATTTGGATTTTAAAACACACCCCTGTAAGAAATAAAAACTTAAAGTGGTCCATTTTCAAGGACAACTAGCCTAGAGTGACAGCCTGCTGATGTAATAGCTGTTAGGATACTTGCAAGGGAAACAGAGAGAAATAAATCCAGGTGACTTTAGGGGGAGATTGTTAATCCCATAGTACCTAGCCAATGAGGAAATGGGGTAAAAACCCCACTGTAAAGACTCTGGGTGTGTCTGCCCACCAGACACCCATTCTTGCAAGACACTCATTACAGCCTCGCTTCTAGCCACACTTTGTGTCCCCAAGTCCATTCCTTGGGTTTCGGCCGGCGGGCTTTATTTCCCACAACCCCATGTTAAAAAACGTGGCTCTATGTATGCTACTTGAGAACCACTGCTTTAGTGTCATCGATATGAGCATTAACATTTGCTGTTCAGAAGCTACAGAAAGTAGGAGACTGAGTCTAAATCGTTCTGATTCTCTGATATATTGGACATAACTTCTTTCAGTAAAAAGCTATTATAAACTTCAACTTGTTTGCATATCTGCCTAAAAATAGAAAATGTAAAGTTCAATTATATAATATCCTAAAAAAGTATACAGTTTTCCACCTGAAAATATATTCATATATTCATTCTGAAAAGGTACCAAAATAGTTTTACTGGAATGATTTTGTATCTTTAAGAGATTTGCCTCCTTTCCTGTTTTTAATCGAGTGATTTGTCCTCATGGGGTTCCATACATCTCTAATGACAATCATCTGTTGTTGTTCAGTCGCTACGTTGTGTCCCACTCTTGGTGATCCCACGGACTGTAACCCCTCAGGCTCCTCTGTTCGTGGGATTTTCTAGGCAAGAATACTGGAGTGGGTTTCCATTTCCCTCTCCAGGGGATCTTCCTGACCCGAGGATCAAACTCGAGTCTCCTACGTTGGCAGGCTAATTCTTTACCGCTGAGCCACCTGGGAAGCCCAGTGTCAATCATAGGTTATCATTTTATTTTAGCTGCATTTTTTGGCATCTTCATGAGAGGCAGCTTATTTCCCCACTAGGTGGCGCTCTCTAGCTAATGCACTGGGCTTAGTTGCCCTGAAGAGTGCATCCGCCTAAAAAAAAAAAAAAACCTCACAGCTCTATCAATTGCATTTATTACTCTAAGGGTAATTTTTATCCTCAGAAATGACTACAAAATTGGAAAGGAAATATATTTTTTGTTTGTTTTAAGGAAAACCATTTATCTGAGCATAATCCTTGTACTATCATAGCTGAATGAGGTCCAGAACAAAGGTTCTAGAACATGGAGGCCAGAGGGCAGAGGTGGAGGTGAGCTTGTACTGACGATGCTCCACTTCCTCAGGTATGGGTTATCATTCGGGCAGGAGCACCAGCCCCATTGTAGAGGTCATTGCATCAAACACAGACACACAGTATAAGGTAGAATGTCCCAGATGCACGGGTAGCTCGGGCTTGATTCTGCTAAGAATCAAAACTTGGATGTCCAATTTGGTGAGTGTTGTATGACAGCTAGAGATTCTAGATGTCAGGCAACCATGTAGCTTCAGCTAGAGAAATCCATGTGCATTTATGACAATACTCCTCCCACCTCCCCCTCCCCCAAGCCCTGAAAGGGCTGGGGAAGGAAAGAAATAGGCAGTGAACTCTGGCACCCGGGGGAATTCGTGAGAGCTGACAGAAGCAATGGGAACACAGCCATGCAGGCTAGGTTCAGTGCAGGACACGGGTCCTGGGAGCAAATGAGTTAAAAGGCATGGGAACTCAGAATTGAGGCAGAAGCCCAAGCAAATGGGTCAGGCAGACATCCTGTTTCAGGACCGCTGTGGGTCAGAGTACCTACTATCATACTTTTTAAAAAATTGATAAATTTTTTGCTGCATTGCATCTTCGTTGTTGCGAACGTGTGGACGTTCTCTAGTTGCGGTGAGCCGGCGGCTGCTCTTCAGTCTGGTGTGTGGGCTTCTCATTGCAGTGGAGCAGGGGCTCTAGGCTCACAGGCTTCAGTAGTCGCTGCGCAGAGGCTTCACTGTCCTGTGGCATGTGAGATCTTTACGGATCAGGGATTGAACCCATGTCCCCCTGCATTGGCAGATGGATTCTTAATCACTGGACCACCAGGGAAGTCCCTATCACACTTTTCTTGACCAGATCTCCTAGTCAGAAACCTGGGAACACATTACATTCAATACCTGGGTACACCCCTTGCAAGTAGTAGTGCTGGTGCTTAGGAAGGAATTATTTTGAAAGAGAAGAACATCAACAAATCAAGGCTTCATAATATTATGAAATGCCGTGTTGAATTGTGCCCAAACCAATATGGCCCTAGGAAAGGGAGATGTTTAGAGTCTAAGAGAGCTCCTTGGTCTTGCTCAGTGTACACACACACACACACACACGCGCGTGTATATATATATATGCCGACTCATTGGAAAAGACCCTGATGCCGGGAAAGACTGAAGGCAGGAGAAGGGGATGACAAAGGATGAGATGGTTGGATGGCATCATTGACTCAATGGACATAAATTTGAGCAAACTCCAGGAGACAGTGAAGTTCAGGGAAGCCTGGCATGCTGCAGTTCATGCAGTTGCAAAGAGTTGGACACAACTTAGAGTCTGAACAACGACAATATGTCTGAAACGAACACCCTCAGGCGAGGGAGTCAGGGAGATGTACTTTTCACCCTTCTGGTCTCTGTAATGCAGGAGGACACAGAGGAGGCAGTGTCCATGCTGGGTGAGTGAAGATTCCATGTCTGCCCCACATGGCCATCTTTGCTTGATTGTCTATTCTACATATATATGCTTTGATATGTTATTTGATATAATATGCTTTTATATGAAAACAAGAATTTTTTCCTTATTTTTATGCAGAAAGTCCCTTCTCACTCAAACATCAGGGATACAGACAGATCCTGACTTATGATGGTTCTACTTAAGATTTTTCAGCTTCATGACAGTGCAGAAGTGATATACACTTGGTAGAAACTGCACTTCAGATTTTTAATTTTGATCTTTTTTTCAGGCTAGTGTTATATGGCGCAATCCTCTCTTCTGGTGTGGGGCAGCAGCGGTGGGCTGGGGCTCCCAGTCAGCCACGTGATCAGAATGGTAAACAAACAGCTGATTCCCTTACAACCACTCCGCACCCAGACAACCACTGTTTTTTACTTTCAGTGTAATATTCAATCTGTTACATGAGATTTTCAGCATGTTATTATAAAATAGGCTTTGTGGAATGTCATTTTGCCCAACTGTTCAGCTCAGTTCAATTCAGTTGCTCAGTCATGTCCGACTCTTTGCGACCCCATGAATCACAGCACGCCAGGCCTCCCTGTCCATCACCAGCTCCCGGAGTTTACCCAAACTCATGTCCATCGAGTCGGTGATGCCATCTGTAGGCTCATGTAAATGTTCTAAGTGCGTTTAAGGGAGGCTGGGCTAAGCTAGGATGTTTGATGCGTGTTTGTGCTTAAGTTGCTTCAGTCGGGTCCGACTCTTTGCGACCCCATGGACTGTAGCCCACCAGGCTCCTCCATCCGTGCAATTTTCTAGGCAAGAGTACTGGAGTGGGTTGCCATTTCCTCCTGTTTTATAGATAGGTTCATTTGCACCATATTTTAGATTCCAAACATAAGTTTATTGTATGGTATTTCTTTCTCTTTCTGACTTACTTCACCTAGTGTAATCATCTCAAGGTCCATTCACGTTGCTGCATATGGCATTTTTTCATTCTTTTTTGCAGATGAGGAATATCCCACTGTATATATGCATGACATCTTCTTTGTCCATTCGTCTGTCGATGAACATTTAGGTTGCTTCCATGTCCTGGCTATTGTAGATAGTGCTGCCGTGAACACTGGGGTGCATGTGTCTTTTTGAATTCTGGTTTTCTCTGGATGGGCTTCCCTGGTGGGTCAGCTGGTAAAGAATCTGCCTGCAATGTAGGAGACCTGGATTTGATCCCTGGGTTGGGAAGATCCCCTGGAGAAGGGAACAGCTACCCACTCCAGTATTCTACCTGGAGAATTCCATGAGTAGTCCATGGTGTCGCAAAGAGTTGGACATGACTGAGTGACTTCACTTTCACTTTTTCTCTGGATACATGCCCAGGAGTGAGATTTCAGGATCATATATGGTAGCTTTCTTTTTAGTGTTTTTAAGGATCCTCCATACTCTTCTCCATAGTGACTGGATGAACTTATTAATATATTCCCATAAACAGTATAGGAGGGCTCCCTTTTCTCCACATCCTCTGCAGCATTTGTTGTTTGCAGAGTTTTTGATGATGACCATTCTGACCAGTGTCAGCTCATACCTCCTTGCAGTTTTGATTTGCATTTCTCTAATAATTAGTGATACTGAGCATCCTTTAATATGTGTACTGGCCATCTGTATGTTTTCTTTGGAGAAACTGTCTATTAAGGACTTCTGCCCATTTTTCAATTGGGTTGTTTGCTTTTTTGTTGTTGATAAATGCATTTTTGCCTTATGATATTTTTAGCTGACAAAGGATTTATCAGAACACAACCCCACTGTAGGTTGAGGAGGATCTGTATTCATTTCTATCTTCTTTCTTTACTCCTTCCCTTCCTTCCGTCTTCCCACCCTCTTTCTCTCTCTCTCTTATTTTAAAACATTTAACTCTTGAATTCTTCTAGAATTGGTTTTGACTCATGATATGAAAAAAGAATTGATGTTTACATTCCTTTTGTTAACCAAACATCTCCGTGACTTCTATTGAACAATTGGAATTCTTAAAACAGGAAGAGTTTTTTCAAAGACAGCAGATTCTGTTTTTAGCCTGTGGCTTTTGGCAATTGATGTCCTCAGGCTAAACAGAAAGTTCAGAGATTAGTTTCAGTATTTCAAAAGGCCTATCAGAAATCAGTTTATCCTTTAGAAAGAAAGTTTATCAGTGATAAAGCTCTAACCATGTTTACACTTTTTTTTTTGGGCCTTGCTGAGTAACTTGTGGGATCTCAGTTCCCCAACCAGGGATTGAACTTGGGCCGTGACAGTGAAAGCCTGGAATCCTAACCACTAGGCCACCAGACAACTCTCTGTTTTCACTTCTGATTAGAATTTTATCAACTCAGTTCAGCATAACTGAGCAAACATTTATTGTGCACCTTCTGTGTACCAGGTTCTCTGCAAGGCATTGGATTCCTCACAAAAACGACATTGGTTATTTCATGGAAAAACAAATAGAGAATCACCAATAATTGAAGTTTAACACTTGAATAAATGATTTCACAATGTGAAGTCTATGGAAGAAAACAATAAAGTGAGGAAATGTTACATTTCTTAAAAAGTCGTGGCTTGTGTGCATTTTCAGAATACTCAGCACCCAGACCCAGTGCCTGGCAACCTGGCAAGCCTTCTAGTGATTGACTGAATTAAGTTGAATCCAAAAGATACTCCGGATGCTGAAAAGGCCATGAACTGCTGCACTATATAGTCCCTTTCTCTAAGGATGGAATTGTTTTTGTTTTGTTTTAGCAGTGAAGCAGCATGTGAGATCTTAGTTCCCAACCAGGGATTGAACCTGTGCTGGCTGCATTGGAAGGGCAGAGTCTTAACCACTGGACTGCCAGGGAAGTCCCTCTAAGGATGGAGTTTTAAAGCCTTTTTGGAGGCAGTGAATCACAATGTTGTATATGGGAGCATATTTTTCTAGAGAGGATTCATATTTTTTTATCAGAAAATAAAAGGAAGATTCTGAGACTATAACTGCCTCACCTCTGCAATTAAGAAATTTTGTTCTTACCAATATATACTGTGAATAGGATTTTGGAGGAAAAAAATTCCTTATTTTATTCATGCAATCACTCCTTAAGATCTAGATTTCAGGAAGGCAGTGGGTATATTTTTTAAAGAGGGAAGTAATTGATCACTTGGTTCCTTGAGGACCTTGAAAAGGTGCTTCTCCGTTCCCAAGGTTATAGGTACAAAAAGAAGTCCAGATGGAGGATAAGAGCTAATAAAATTCGGCAAAGTGATGGACCAGCTGGAAGCATCACCTACCCTCCCTGTTCCTAGTGACTGAAAAGTAGGTCGTATTAAGCAGCTGCTGAAGGCTGGAGGTGTCCAGGAAACCGCCCTCCCAGGTCACACACCTCTGGGGTAACAGTCCCGGAAGGGACCCAGGCACCGCAGGGGATGCTGAACCTCTGAAAAAGATCAAGCTGGCTAAGTATGCGTTGGGCTTGGCTTGAAAAGTCTTCTTCATCACAGCATCACAGCCCACATGCTCCTGGTGCTCATCTGCCTCCTGGGGGGCCGTCTTGGGATGGTCCCCTTTGCACTAGCAGCCCTGGGTGTGTAAACTCCCCATCACACTGCATTACTAATCTGTGTGTGCACGTGCGCGGACACACACACGCACACACACGCACACACGCCGAGGCTTGCCTGGCGACTGTTGTACCAGGGATTTTGTATGAAAAAACAGAGAACGCAAGAATCAGAACTTACAATCGAAATTTTGAGAAAAGACAAGACAAATAATCTATGATGTGCAGATGCATCTTCGAAATAGAGAAAAGAAATCCTGGAATAGGTTTTTCCTATTAAAATCAGTGTTTCACCCCAAAGGCCCCGCGCAGGGACACTTGCAGGGACCGCGCAGGCCATCTTGCGTTCAGGGCGGGACTGGACTCAGTACCGAGGCGGATGCGGAGAAGTCCACTAGATGGCGCCCCAGCCCTGGTAAATGGTCCCCGATTTTTTGGGCCCGAGTCAGATTCTGGTTTTAATGATAATATCCTGGAGGCAAAATAACACAATGCCTATTGATTCTTCACCTAGATAATTCCATCTCCACTGGAATAATTCCCTTCTGTCTGCCACCCTATACTCAGCCTTTTTTTTTTTTTTAACAAGAAGCAAAAAAGAAATACTGACGTTCCCTTATTTGTTTAACTGTGTTCTTGAAAAGATGTATGTAAACTCATTCATTGCATTACACACTTAAGGAAATGATTCTTAAACTATTGGCAGTGATTCCCACTATTGGCAGTACATTAGCTGTGTGCTGGAAAAGCCTGGATGGGGAGTTGGAAGAGGGAGTTTGGCGACCTGGTTCATTCAGAGATGTGACATTTGCCAGGGCTTGAGATCTTAGTGTCTTCACTGAGGATAACAATACTTACTTTACTGGTTATTTAAAAAACAAAAACAAGAGTGACAACCAAGAACTTCTTTATTTGCTGGTGATGCAGGTGAATATTTGCTGGTGAAGTCAGATGTGGAGTTCATTTTCAATTATTCCAGGGGAGGGACTTCCATGGTGGTCCAGGGGTTAAGACTCGGAGCTCTCAATGCAGGAGACTCAGGTTTGGTCCCTGGTTGGGGAACTAGATGCCACGTGCTGCAAACTAAGACCTGGTGTGCTAAATGAATAAATAAATAATTAAAATATTTAAAAAATACATTCCAGGTGGAATAGCTGGGGATGGATGAAAGATAACCTATGCAAAAGTTTTGAAAAAGAGTGAGGGTTCATTATGCTATTGTGTCTATGTTTGTGTATGTTGAAACTGTTTTGTAATACATGATTGGAGCTAAGTCTTCTAGTACAAGGCTAGCATAAGGATAGTGAGAGAGGCTGTAAGTGCTAAACATTGATGTGTATCTTTTCTAGACTTCAGTTGTCTATAGCATAAGGGGTTTGGAGCAGCTGAACCTTAAGATCCTTTCGCCATCCATTCACTGCCTTCCTTCATCACCTGTCTGAAACCCAGCCCCCTGACTGCATGGAAGTGAGGAGTCCTAACCACTGGACTGCTAGGGAATCCCCACTCTCCTTCTTATTTTTATTTTTCTCATAGCGTTTATCACCACTAGTGGTTTTTGGACTGACTGTCACCCCCACCCCACACATACAGGTGGGGAGGGGAGGGGGGCGGGTCTATGCTGGACCCTCTGCAACACGAGTATCTGGGGTTCCTGCGTTATCCCTGGATGGTGTTCTCCCTCCCAGGCTCTGACATGGCGAAGGGATGCGGGACGCCAGCACGTGTGACCCTCAGACCTCGGCCATGGCAGCAGCAGTGTGGTCACGGGGGTGAAGTTGTGTGTGTTAGTCCCTCAGTCATGTCTGACTCTTTGTGACCCCATGGACTAGAGCCCGCCAGGCTCCTCTGTCTATGGAATTCTCCAGGCAAGAATACCAGAGTGGGTTGCCATGCCCTTCTCCAGGGGATCTTCCCGACGCAGGGATTGAACTTGGGTCTCCGGCACTGTGGGCAGAGTCTTTACCATCTGAGCCACCTGGGAAGCCCGGAAGTTGGGGGAAGGGGGGAAGGTGGAAGACGGCAGATGGAGGGGTGAGCCGAAAGGATGGTCTATA
The DNA here is from genome assembly GCF_910594005.1 of Cervus elaphus. NCBI lineage: Eukaryota > Metazoa > Chordata > Mammalia > Artiodactyla > Cervidae > Cervus > Cervus elaphus. Next base: position 37,353,555 of record NC_057830.1, read on the forward strand.
GCGTGTATTTCTTTTAGGGAAATATCAGAATAATTTGACCCTCAAATAGTCTAGAATTCCTGGTAAGGTTGAATCCAGAGAAAATGGTCTTTAAAGATTCCATTTGCAGCTATTTTTCCCTCTATGCTTGTAGGCCTGAGAAATACAGTTGTAACTACCTAGTAGGACTGTTATGGTAGTCCACTGGTTAAGAATCCGCCCTGCAATGCAGGGGACTTGGGTTCAATCCCTAATCAGGGAACTAAGATCCCACATGCTGCAGAGCAAGTAAGCCTGCTCACCACAACTACTGAAGCTGCAAGCTCTGGACATGTCTATCGTCATTATCACTCATATTATCATCACTCTGATGATTAAATATTAACACACTCCAGATACACTGAAATCAATTCTATCTCGGCCCATTCTGTTAATATTTTTCTAGCGGTGTACACACACTATCACGTGCTTTAGAGCCACAACTGAGTCCCATGCCGCAACTACTGAGCCCACTTGCATCATAACGAAAGATCCCGTAGGCTGCAACTAAGACTCAATGCAACCAAATAAATAAATAAATAGTTTTATTTTAAAATGTTCAGTGCGGTAATACAGGTAAGGCATTCTCATGGTATCTGGTGGAGTCTCTGATGAATACCAGCTCTCCTCACTGAAGCGCTCGGCATCATGCTAGGTCTTGTAGAGAAACAAAACACCTGGGCTCTACTTGCAGGAAACTTACATTCTAGTTGGGAAGAGAAAGCAAAGCCTTGACACGCAGGCCTGCCCTCCACAGTGGGGAAGACTGTGTTGTATCCCGCGGTCCAACTGTATAAACAGCCTCTGTTGACACAGTTACATCACCGTCATACGTGACACTGAGCTTCCCAGTGGTAAAGAATTGACCTGCCAATGCAGGAGACACAGGAGACACAGGAGATGTGAGTGCGATCCCTGGGTCTAGAAGATCCCCTGGAGGAGGGCATGGCAACCCACCCCAGTATTCTTGCCTGGAGAATCCCATGGACAGAGGAGCCTGGTGGGCTGTAGTTCATGGGGTCGCGGAGTCAGACACGACTGAGCCACTGAGAATAGGACAGTAAGCACATTCAGCAAACCAGGAAAGGTGAAGGCTTGGAAATAAATATGATGGGGATTCAGTGACGAGGCTGGGAAATACTCTACTTCTTAAGGGCTTCAGAAGAGATTCCATTTGAGATGAACCTTGAAATAGGAAGGTGGAAAAAAAAAAGAAATGGGAAGGTGGGATTTGGAAAACTAAAGCACATAAGAGTGTGTGTTCATGGCTGGAAAAAGAGAATGGGTCAAGATAGAGTTGGTTTGAGTGCATCTGGAATATATTTAATAATCAGAGTGATAAGAATATGAATGATAATGACAATAGACATATCCTGAGGGCTGCCAGGGTATCAGACATTGTGTGTAATCTCGCCTCATAGCAATCCTAGGAGGTAAATCACCAGGATTCTTTTGGCTGCAGGTCACAGAAAACTTACTCAAATCAGCTGGAAAATAAGGCATTTTCTTGGCTCATGGAACTGGGTATTTGGAAGTAGGGTGGGTTGTGGGTGGAGTTTCCTCACTGCCCTGGCTCCATTTCTCATCTCTCAGCGCACCTCCCAGGACCGCCCTGGCCATGTATCAGCTTCAGCCTCCCTCCTGACTGCATCTTATTCCTCTACAGTCCTGGGGAAGAGGAAGCAGGGGGATCCTGGTTTTCTCCGAAGACTCAAGAAGCTTGTTTTCCAGTAGCTGCAGCAACTGTTTCCAGTCTTGTTGGCATTAGTCTTGACTCTTTAAAAGAAAAAAATTGATTTTATTTTTGGCTGTGCTGGGTCTTCATTGCGGAACCCAGGCTTTCTCTAGATATGGTGGCGAGCAGGGACTCCTCCAGTCGCGGTGAATGCGCTCCTCATTGCAGTGGTTTCTCTTGTTCCAGAGCGTGGACTTGGGAGCACAGGCTCAGTAGTTGTGGCACATGGGCTTAGCTGCCTTGCAACATCTGGGATCTTCCTGGACCAGGGATCAAACCCGCGTCCCCTGCATTGGCAGGCAGATTTTTAATCACTGAACCACCAGGGAAGTCCAGTCTTGGCTCTTCTTAAAGAATTGATGGCACTGAGGCCGGAACCAGCAGTAGCTGAGATCAGTGATGCTTCACAAGCTGCATCAGAACCCCCAGGACGGCTTGTTAAGACAGAATACTGGGCTCTGCCCCCAGAGCGTCTGATGCGGCAGGTCTGGGATGGCATTTCTGTTATAACAAAGTCCCAGGTGGTGCTGTTGCTGGTGGTCCTTGAGACTTGCTTGAGTCAGAGTCATCTCCTGGGATAGAGTTGGTAAGAGGCCAATCAAAATGCCTTCCATGGACCATCACCATCTCTGTTGTACATACAAGGAAACAGCCTAAGAGATTTCAAATATCCATGTTCACATTTCCAGAAGGCGGCCCTGGGGTGGATTCAAACTCAAGCAGTCTGATGAGAAAACCTGTGTCCTTCCCCACTAAGCAGGAGGCTGTTCTGACTGCAGAAGACCTCAGCAGTAGGGCATAGGAGGGGCCAGACAGGCTGTAATTACGTTATGGGGGTTCTTAAAAGCCAGACAAAGGAGCTCAACTTGAAACTGTTGGCACTAGGGAGCCATCATCAGTTCTTGAGGGAGAGTGTTTTATGGGATTGGTCTGGAGGTAAAACGTCTATTGTTTCATGCAATTCAATGAATAGTTATGTCGAAAGTCTTTTTTCTTTTCTTATTATTCCTGAATTGCATGAAAGTTGATTCTCTTCTTTATTTGAAGTCAGATGGAGCTCTGACTCAAAAGTGAAAACTTTTTCCTCTATAGGAGTTGCTAAGTCGCTTCAGTTGTGTCCGACTCTGTGTGACCCCGTGGACTGCAGCCCTCCAGGCTCCACTGTCCATGGGATTCTCTAGGCAAGAATACTGGAGTGGGTGGCCATTTCCTTCTCCAGGGGATCTTCCAGACCCAGGGATCAAACCTGGGTCTCTTAACGTCTACCTGCCTTGACAGGCGGGTTCTTCACCACTAGCACTACCTGGGAAGGCTCTATAGGAGTTAGGATTCTACCTCACAAGCAACAGAATCCGGTTTCTAGTTGCTTTAAGTAGAAAGGAAACTTACGAGAAAGCATATCAGGCAGCTCACAGAATCACAGAGACACCTGGAGGACCAGAGTGTGAAGCTCAGCAGTCAGGAACCGTGCCCTAAACAATTCTGCGGAAACCGGAGACCTGCCTTGCTGAGTCGAGCTCCGGGTACCGCTGTCCTCTCCAGGGCTGTGATCTGGGCCAGGAGCACGGACTGTTCTTCGGCGCCAGGAACGCGGTCTGGCTGCTCTGGCGCCAAAGGGAGACAGCACCCCCCGTGTTCCCGCGCCTGCCTCGCCTTCTCCAGATCCAGTGCCCAGGGTCTGGACATCCTTCCGCTGATTCTCACGCTTGGCCCAACAGCAGGGAGGGTGGCGAAGCCGGCGAAGGGGCTCTCTGCAGCTTCCGCTGGGGAAATCAGACTGTCTCTCATGCAGACTCCTAAGAAGCTGCTGTGGACCGAGTTGTGCCCCCCTTCCAATTCTTGGGGCTTCCCTGGTGGCTGCCAATCTACCTACCAATGCAGGAGATGTGGGTTCGATCCCTGGGTCGGGAAGATGCCCTGGAGGAGGGCATGGCAACCCATTCCAGTATTCTTGCCTGGAGAATTCCATGGACAGAGGAGCCTGGCGGGCTACAGTCCGTGGGCTTGCAAAGAGTCGGACAAGAGGATGCAACACAAGGGAAAAGAATCTGAAAATGAATCTCTATATATGACTGAATCACTTTGTTGCACATGTGAAATTAACTCAACGTTGTAAATCAACTGTACCTCAATTTAGAAAAGAGTGGGTGAAGGTTTACTGATGTGGGGTCTTCAGGAAGAAAGCCCGGGAGGATGAAGAGAACAGCCTTGCACGTGGGGGGATACTGAGGGCTCCCTGCGGCGGGTCTCTCCATCCACAGTGAGAAGCCAGGGTGTGCAGGGTCTGAACAGTCTCAGGAACTTCCGACCCCGACTGGCAGGGCCAAGTTGGATCTAGCAAGCGTGTGGGCTTCTGGCAGCCAGAATTCACAAGCTCAGCAGCGCACTCCGAGGGTCTGGGCTCTGTCCCAGGACTCACCCGCTACCAGCACACCGGCTGCCTTGCCAGTAGGAAAGCTCCCGGGGTGAGCCAGGAATAAACAAAGGCTTTGGCTGAGAGCACCTACTTTCTGCGCTGAGATTCGTAGCCTTTGGTTTTCGTGTTTTCCCGGCTTGTGCCTCTGCCATTCTCCACCTTGCATTTTTCATTTCCTTGTCACAAGTAGGTGCCCCGCTCTTGTTTATGTCCAGCCACGTGCTAAGTGCTGGGGGATGAGAAGAAAGGCAGAGGGCAGGCAAGGCTACCCCCCACCCTTTGCAGTAAGGACCAGGGATGCGGCTGGTGGGAGTGAGCATTTCAGCATCAGTGAGAAGATCCAACCAGTCCATCCTAATGAGAAACGCTGGGTTGGATGAAGCATAAGCTGGAATCAAGATTGCTGGGAAAAATAGCAATAACCTCAGATATGCAGATGACACCACCTTATGGCAGAACGCGAAGAAGAACTAAAGAGTCTCTTGATGAAAGGAGAGTGAAAAAGTTGGCTTGAAACTCAACATTCATAAAACCAAGATCATGGCATCTGGTTCCATCACTTCATGGCAAATAGGTGGGGAAACAATGGAAACAGTGAGAGGCTTTATTTTGGGGGGCTCCAAAATCACTGCAGATGTTGACTGCAGCCATGAAATTAAAAGATGCTTGCTCCTTGGAAGAAAAGGTATGACCAACCTAGACAGCATATTAAAAAGCAGAGACCTTACTTTGCTGACAAAGGTCCATCTAGTCAAAGCTATGGTTTTTCCAGTGGTCATGTACGGATGTGAGAGTTGAACTATAAAGACAGCTGAGCACTGAAGAATTGATGCTTTTGAACTGTGGTGTTGGAGAAGACTCTTGAGAGTCTCTTGGACTGCAAGGAGATCCAACCAGTCAATCCTAAAGGAAATCAGTCCTGAATATTCATTGAAAGGACTGATACTGAAGCTGAAACTCCAATACTTTGGCCACTTGATGCGAAGAACTGACTCATTGGAAAAGACCCTGATGTTGAGAAAGACTGAAGGCAGGAGGAGAAGGGGAGAACAGAGGATGAGATGGTTGGATGGCATCACCGACTCGATGGACATGAGTTTGAGTAAGCTTTGGAAGTTGGTGATGGACAGGGAAGCCTAGTGGGCTGCAGTCCATGGGGTTGCAAAAAGTCGGACACAACTGAGCAACTGAACTGAACTGAACTAGCTGTGCTCAATTCCTGACCCAAACTTTTTAAAGCTGATTTCTTGAATTCTTGATGTTCACCGTTGAAGAGAAATTTTGTTCACACAAGTACATCATGAAAACATTCAACCTTTAAACTTCCCTGGTGATCTAGTGGTTGAGACTCTTCGTTCTCAATGCAGGGAGCACGGGTTCAATCCCTGGTGGGGGAACTAAGATCCCACATGCTGTCAGTTCAGTTCAGTTCAGTCGTTCAGTTGTGTCCAACCTTTTGAGACCCCCCAGACTGCAGCACGCCAGGCTTCCCTGTCCATCACCAACTCCCAGATCTTGCTCAAATGCATGTCCATCGAGTTGGTGATGCCATCCAACCATCTCATCCTTGTCCCCTTCTCCCACCTTCAGTCTTTCCCAGCATCAGGGTCTTTTCCAATGAGTCAGTTCTTCGCATCAGGTGGCCAAAGTAGTAGAGCTTCAGCTTTAGCATCAGTCCTTCCAATGAATATTCAGGACTGATTCCCCTTAGGATTGACTGGTTTGACCTCCTTGCAGTCCAAAGGACTCTCAAGAGTCTTCTCCAACACCGCATGCTGTCAGGTCCTGAAAAAAAACAAAATCAATCTTTTTAAATGATCATTAGAAAATGTACAACAGTTGAAGTTATGTTTAAAGACTCTGTAGTGTCTTTCAGTGACAAATGTAACATTGACATTGCTTATAATAATGTCAGTACTTTGAATCCAATCAAACTTCTTCAATAGCAAATATTTCAAAATTGTGATGAAATTTCGATGTGTATGTGCTTTTTAAGAGCAATCACTCTGCTTAGATGGTTCTGAATAGGGAGGGATGGACGTGTCAGCCACAAAGAGATAGAAGCCTCTCACTTTGATAGAGATGAAATTTTGATCCTCACCTGAAGCTGGCACTCCGAGAGCACCTGTGTCCCCCCCAAGACCCCTCCCCACGGGCACACTGGACACCACCATGGCCCTGGGGGCCCCTTGCCAGAGGAACATTCGGTGACCGGCTGCTACCATGGAGTTGGATCTCAGGGGTTCTGAGCACGTGACCATCTGTTAGGAAAAGTCAGTAAATTGTCTTGCTCAGGCTTCAGAGACGAAGCAGAGCAGGCCTCTGACCTTGCTTCTAACCTGCCTGGACACCGCCTGTCCTGGGAGTGCCCGCACCGCCTGCTGCGAGCGCAAGCCTGGCGGCACCATAGGTAAATGGAGGATGAATCTTGAAATTGTTGAGCCCCTGGAGGGGCCCTGGCCAACGAAGCCCCAGGCTTAACAACATTCCAAGTTTTACACAACAAAACAACCAGCATTAACATGAGACCAGAGCTACTATTTGCTCACAGATTGATGATGCTATCCGTTTGTGTTCCGGGATCGTAAGTGGAACCGAACTGCAATCTCTGAAGTCTCACCCACGCAGTGGACGTGCTACCTGGTACCTTTTCCCAATTGGAACACCAGACGCGACATGGAACTTCCCAGCGCTGTTTGAGTCTGGTTGTTGGTCAAAACCCAATTTGATGATGTAGCCTCTGCTCTTTCTATTTCTCTTTGCTTTTAATGTCAGTATGTTGAAAGTAAGCTAGAGAATTCTCTAATAAATATTGGTATTATTTATTTGTATAGAACGAGTGGCTTGTTTTGTTAACAAATCCTTTGAACTTGAGACGAAAGTGAAAACTTTCTGCAAAGCACCATCCTCAGTACCTTGCAATGGAACAGGTGCCGATGTCACTTAAACTCAATGTCCCTCATCCTGCTCAATACCTACAGGCAGGACCAGCTTCAGGTCCATGCAGCCAGCGCCACACTCAGGACCACTTGCTTGAAGGACTTCACACTTGGTTTAAAGCTAGGCTGTCACCACTTTGAAATTCTTACTAATCTGTTTTTGGTGGAGATGCCGGGGACCTAGTAATTTTTTAACAGGAGACCCTGCATTTTCTTTTCACTTGGGAAGCCATCATCATACTGCCAGGCTCTGGCACTGCTCGTGACCCAGCGGGAGACCCCCTGCTCCTTGGAGGACTTCAGAATCTCTCTTTTTTATTTATTTATTTATTTTCTTTATTTATTAATTTATTTATTTTTATTTATTTATTTATTAGTTGGAGGCTAATTACTTCACAACATTTCAGTGGGTTTTGTCATACATTGACATGAATCAGCCATGGAGTTACATGTATTCCCCATCCCGATCCCCCCTCCCACCTCCCTCTCCACCCGATTCCTCTGGGTCTTCCCAGTGCACCAGGCCCGAGCACTTGTCTCATGCATCCCACCTGGGCTGGTGATCTGTTTCACTTTAGATAATATACATGCTGTTCTCTCGAAACATCCCACCCTCACCTTCTCCCACAGAGTCCAAAAGTCTGTTCTGTACTTCTGTGTCTCTTTTTCTGTTTTGCATATAGGGTTATCATTACCATCTTTCTAAATTCCATATATATGTGTTAGTATGCTGTAATGTTCTTTATCTTTCTGGCTTACTTCACTCTGTATAATGGGCTCCAGTTTCATCCATCTCATTAGGATTGATTCAAATGAATTCTTTTTAACAGCTGAGTAATATTCCACGGTGTATATGTACCACAGCTTCCTTATCCATTCGTCTGCTGATGGGCATCTAGGTTGCTTCCAAGTCCTGGCTATTATAAACAGTGCTGCGATGAACATTGGGGTGCACATGTCTCTTTCAGATCTGGTTTCCTCAGTGTGTATGCCCAGAAGTGGTATTGCTGGGTCATATCGCAGTTCTATTTCCAGTTTTTAAAAAAATCTCCACACTGTTTTCCATAGTGGCTGTACTAGTTTGCATTCCCACCCACAGTGTAAGAGGGTTCCCTTTTCTCCACACCCTCTCCAGCATTTATTGCTTGTAGACTTTTGGATAGCAGCCATCCTGACTGGCGTGTAATGGTACCTCATTGTGGTTTTGATTTGCATTTCTCTGATAATGAGTGATGTTGAGCATCTTTTCATGTGTTTGTTAGCCATCTGTATGTCTTCTTTGGAGAAATGTGGGACTTCAGAATCTCACAGGAAAGTGTACACAGGCACAATTGGAAAGTTTGGCAATATCTAATTTAATTTTTACAACAATCCTACTTTGGCCGCCTGATGCAAAGAGCCAACTCATTGGAAAAGACCCTGATGCTGGGAAGGGTTGAGGGCAAGAGGAGAAGGGGATGACAGAGGATGAGATGGTTGGATGGCATCACTGACTCAATGGACATGAGTCTGAGCAAACTCTGGGAGAGAGTGAAGGACAGGGAAGCCTGGTGTGCTGCAGTCCACGGGGTCACAAGGAGTCAGACATGACTTAGCAACAGAACAACAACAATAAGGCCATTACTATTAGCATCCACACTTTATTTATTTTTATGGCTGAGCCACACAGCTTGAGGGATCTTCGTTCCCTGACCAGGGATTGAACCCAGTCCCACGGCAGTGAAAGTGCTGAGTCTTAACCACTGGACTGCCTAGCATCCCCATTTTGGAGATGAGAAAATTAAGATTTAAGATGACTAAGTAACTGCTCAAAGGCCAGGCAGCCCCAGGGAACAGCTCTATCCACATACAACCATCTGGCTCAGAGACTGAATTTCTGAGTCAACCTTTAGTCCTGGGCTTCATCCATTGAATCTCAACTATTAATAGTCAAAAAGAGCAGCAAAGAGAACAGTGGAAGAAAAGATTCAGGGGGCTGCTCTGACAAATATATTTTTAAAAGCCACCTTGATAAGATGAAACTCAAAAAGACTTTCCCAATTGTCATAAATACAAAATACAAAACTAGGATTGGGTATGACACATTCAAGGTATCGCTGAGATTTTCAACCATAAAAATAATGAGTAACTTGGACAATTTTAGGTTTCTGAGCATGGAAATGCTGGCTCAGTAACCTTCCAAGGAAGTGACCGCAGGTCTCTGACCCACATAGGGCAACCCCCCTTCACGTCTAACCCAGGGCATACACACCGCCAACCCTCAGCACTGGCAACGTGTCTGCCAGACACAAGCTTCGTGGCTCAAATGACTTGGCCAAAACCCTTTGAAGTCACAAAGCATGTGGACATGAACCTGCCCTCCGACCATGACTGTGTGAATGTGCGTGTACATGCCTATGTGTATAGGCTTCCCCGGTGGCTCAGATGGTAAGGAATCTGCCTGCAATGCAGGGGACCCAGGTTTGATCTCTAGGTCAGGAAGATCCCCTGGAGAAGGGATGGCAACTCGCTCTAGTATTCTTGCCTGGAGAATCCCATGGACAGAGGAATCTGGCAGGCAGTCCATGGGATCACAAAGAACTGGACATGAATGAGTGACTAACACACCTGTATGCATGTGTGTCCATGTATATATACACTTGTATACACACACTTATCCGTGTATACACAGGCGTGTACACACATACATGAGTACACGTTATACATCCCTATATGCTCATGTGCATGTGAGCTCACATATGTGTACACATATGCTGTAAGCTGTGCACACATGCATGTCCACATCCATGTACACGCACATGTAATACAATGAACACACACATGCCTCCACACATACACATGTGTGTACACAGAGACACACATGTATACAATCCTCACGTGCATGTTTCCATTCACACACTTGTATGCAGAGACACATGTACATAGTACACCTATGCCCTTGTATATACACATGCACACACAGATCTGGGACAGGCAGTCTTTCCTGCAGTCTGTTCAGTCTGACCCAGGCAGAACATAGCACTCTTTCATTGACCATTGTTCTCTGTACAAAAACAAACTCCCAGCCAAGTTTGACTTTCTTTTGTGACTTGCATGCAACTTCCATCTGAGCGCTGTTGGAAAGACTCTTGAACCTGACAGGCAAAGTGGAAGAAGCTGATGTCACTTCTATGAGTTGCTGCAGACGGCCTGAGCAGGTCAACAGAAAGGGCCAGACCTCAGAGGCCAGAGCCCGTGCCGAGGACTCTGCCCCTAGAGCCTGCTTCCACTGTGTGAGCAGCCCCTTCCTTCCCCGGGCTGCATCCACAACCCCCAAACCCTCTCTTTCCTGAACCCCTAAACCTTGAGGAAGCAAAGAGTTTTATGACAAGTTTTGTTAGCGATACCTCCTGGGCACAGTCTCTGGGATAAGTCAGTGCTATGAACCCCATTTTACAGGGAGAGGAAACAGATCCAGAGAGGGCAAGTGCTTCACTCAAGTTCACACATCATGTGTGGGGCGGCAGTGGGACAATTAGCTGCAGACTGTCTATTGGGCCAAGACACAAGGATTCATGATGCAGGGTTCTAGGGACTTCACACTGAAGGTTCTGGAACTCAGACCTCAGGAGGCCAGAGATGGACACAGGGGCAACCTCCAAAATCTTCCCTGCTGGGTAACACTGCCCCACCCCCACTCCCCATCTGCCCCACCTTCTTTTTGTTTCTCTAGCTGGATAAAATATTCCAGTTGCCCAAACATAGCTAGGTAATGGCTTTTAAAGAACTTCAATAGCTACAGGACCTTGTGGCATCATCAGCTAGATCCCAAGGAAGAACAGAAAGAAACTGGATTATAGACTGCATTGATTTCTCTTCTCAGTTCAGTTCAGTTCAGTGGCTCAGTCGTGTCTGACTCTTTGCAACCCTATGGCCTGCAGCACGCCAGGCCTCCCTGTCCATCACCAACTCCCAGAGTTTACTCAACCTCATGCCCATCGAGTTGGTGATGCCATCCAACCATCTCATCCTCTGTCGTCCCCTTCTCCTCCCGCCTTCAATCTTTCCCAGCATCAGGGTCTTTTCAAATGAGTCAGTTCTTCGCATCAGGTGGCCAAAGTATTGGAGTTTCAGCTTCAGCATCAGTCCTTCCAGTGAACACTCAGGACATAGAAGTTAAACAAGCAGGGTGACAATATACAGCCTTGACGGACTCCTTTCATGATTTTGAACCAGTCTGTTGTTCCATGTCCAGTTCTGACTGTTGCTTCTTGACCTGCATACAGATTTCTGAGACAGATCAGGTGGTCTGGTATTCCCATCTCTCTCAGAATTTTCCACAGTTCGTTGTGATCCACATAATCAAAGGTTTTGGCATAGTCAATAAAACAGAAGTAGATGTTTTTCTGGAACTCTCTTGCTTTGTTGATGATCCAACAGATGTTGGCAATTTGATCTCTGGTTCCTCTGTCTTTTCTAAATCCAGCTTGAACATCTCAAAGTTTTCGGTTCACGTACTGTTGAAGCCTGACTTGGAGAATTTTGAGCATTACTTTGCTAGTGTGTGAGATGAGTGGAATTGTGTGGTGGTTTGCGCATTCTTTGGCATTGCCTTTCTTAGGGATTGGAATGAAAACTGACCTTTTCCAGTCCTGTGACCACTGCTGAGTTTTCCAAATTTGCTGGCATATTGAGTGCAGCACTTTCACAGCATCATCTTTTAGGATTTGAAATAGCTCAACTGGAATTCCATCACCTCCACTAGCTTTGTTCGTAGTGATGCTTCCTAAGGCAACCTTGACTTTGCTTTCCAGGATGTCTGGCTCTAAGTGAGTGATCACACCATCGTGGTTATCTGGGTCATGAAGATCTTTTTTGTTAGTTCTTCTGTGTATTCTTGCCACCTCTTCTGAATATCTTCTGCTTCTGTTAGGTCCATACCATTTCTGTCCTTTATTGTGCCCATCTTTGCACAAAATGTTCTCTTGGTATGTCTAATTTTCTTGAAGAGATCTCTAGTCTTTCCCATTCTATTGTTTTTGTCTATTTCTTTGCACTGATCACCGAGGAAGGCTTTCTCATCTCTCCCTGCTATTCTTTGGAACTCTGCATTCAGATGGGAATGTCTTTCCTTTTCTCCTTTGCCTTTAGTTTCTCTTCTTTTCTCAGCAATTTGAAATGAGCATAGAGATTTCAAGCCTGAATATTAAAAAGAAACAATCAAAGAGGCAGGCTCAAGTTTCTCATGACATACTGGGAAGTTGGATACAAAATCAACATTTCATGTCTAGCCTTTTACTTTGCATTTTATTTTTAATCTTAATTATAAAATGGAAATTGAGTGTAATGGATTGTTTCAGATAGCACGCTGGAGGGGTATAGTTTATCCTGGTGTACCCCCCCAGAGTGCCATATCTGCGTGATCATTTTCTTCGAGTGCTACATTGTTTAACTGTTGGGAAGCACATGTTAAGAGCTTCCTGGCACACAGTGAGCAGTCCATAATATTAGTTATGCTGTTAATGTATTATTGTCATCATTCTACAGATACCAAGATAAAGCTCTGAGCGAGTCATTAGAAATTGTAAGAGGCATGCTTCTATTATAAACTACCTGATGACTCTAAATGAGTCCGTTTATCTTTTTTATGTCTGCTTAAAATGCAGATAATATTACCTGCACATCCTGCCCAATGGGCAATGTTATGGGACTCAAATGAGAAACTCAACATCCAAGATTGCTGAGAAATAGGAATTATTTTGCTGGTTCTGTTATTTTTCTTCCTCTAACTCTGTGCTCTCCCCCCACATGTGGCTATTTAAATGTAAATTAATTAAAATGAAATATCATTGAAGATCCAGTTTCTCAGCCATGCTAGCAACACTTCCACATGCGGCTGATGGCTGCCATATTGGACTGCACAGGTAACTACTCTTTACTCCTTAATGCAAATGTTTGCCCTCTCTCTTCTGCTTCTAGGCCCCCTTGTGAATTAGGTAGGGAAGACTTAAGTTTGTAAAATAGAGTCTTTATCCATAATAGCTATAAAATATTAAAAACTCTGAGCTCTGCTCTCTTTGGAAATGGAATGGTACCATTTCCAATGGGAAACGGACCCTGATGGTTTGTCTTGACCTCTCTGCAGCCTCTTGCCCAGACCCTTGGGCGTTTTCAGACAACTGGAAGGGCTGGGGTGTTGTAAGAAATAATGAAAGGAAAGAAAGCTAACAAGGGTAACAAGGGTTAAATCCACATGTCTTCATGAGTGTGATATTCTTACCATCCTGTCATTGTGATATTTATTATCAAATGTGATCAAACAACTTTCAATTAATTAATTTTTAATGATTATTTTTTGTATTACTTTTTTCTCCCAGTTTTGAGATATAATTGGCATATAGCCCTGAATAAGTTGAAGGTATAAAGATTTGATTTAAATATTTTGTGAAGTGATTATTGCAATAAATTTAGTGAACATTCATCATCTAAGTACCAAATTAAAGAAACAGAAAAATATATTTTTTTTCCTTGTGATGAGAACTCTCAGGACTCACTCTCTTAACTTTCATGTATAACATACAATAGTGTTAATTATATTTATCATCCTGCTCATTATGCCCCTAGTACTTATTTATCTTGTAACCGGAAGTTTGTACCTTTCGACCATGTTCATCCTATCCCGCTCCCCTGACTCTCTTGAGCTTTTAATTTATATTACTCCCAAGGACCTTCAGATTCTTTCATACTTGTTAAATAAATTTCAAGTGGCAGCAGCCTGAAACTATTTCCACAGCCACTCTCTTATCTACACCAGTAATTGGGCATCTGTTACCCTAACCATAGGTGAGAAAGGGTTTGCTGAAGGTTCTGAACATAGTGTAGCTGACTGGTGAATATCAGTAGTCTGCTGGAGTCATTACTATAGCTACCAGGACACTTTGGTGAAAAAATACACAACTAGTATTGTGTAGTGTTTCAACTGTGGTTAAACTACATCCATGCCACTTCTTGATTTCATCCAGCACATAAAACTGTGGGCTGGGGGTTATTTGTGTGGTTGCCATGAGGGGAATCATCTCTGTGATTCCTTCTGGATTAAAGGAGCACTTCTCTTGTTGTTGTTCAGTCGCTCAGTTGTGTCTGACTCTCTGCAACCCCATGGACTGCAGCACCCCAGGTTTCCCAGTCCTTCATCAACCCCCAGAGCTTGCTCAAACCCATGTCCATGGAGTCAGTGATGCCATCCAACCATCTCATCCTCTGTCGTCCCCTTCTCCTCCTGCCTTCAATCTTTCCCAGCACCAGGGGCTTTTCCAGTGAGTCAGCTCTTTGCATTAGGTAGGCAAAGTATTGGAGCTTCAGCTTCCACATCAGTCCGTATTTCTCTTGGCTGTTGGTTATTATTTAGTCAAGTCAGCTGGGGTAGTTTGAGGAAATGCTGACTTTCTTCATTACCTTTGGAAAAAGCTCACAATAGATCTGTATACTCTGTGAAGTCCCAGTGACCACATTTCTCTTTTATTTACAGGAAGCAGTTGCAAGGACAAAGCTAACACAGTGCAGGGAACCACACGACCAACATCATGGTGTGAGCAAAGTTTGTTACAGACGGAAGTCGTACGTGTAAGGCTATCAAAGGCTTACAGATGTTCAGGAATGGAAAACTGACTTGGGTATACCTTGTCTTTCCCATTAATGGTTTTCCCAAGATACTGAGTATGGTTCCCTGTGCTAGACAGTAGGACCTTTCCATTTGTTCATTCTATACTCAACCGTCTGCATCTGCTAATTCCAAACTCCCAATCCTAAGTATACTTGGCTGTATATTTTATTTTTAAAATTTACTTGTTTTTGGCTGCACTGGGCCTTTGTTGCTACACGCAGGCTTTCTCTAGCTGCAGCAGCGGGGGCTGCTCTTTGTTGCAATGCATGGGCTTCTCAATCTGGTGGCTTTTCCTGTTGCAGCACGAAGGCTCCGTAGTGGTGATGCACAGGCTTAATTGCTCTGCAGCATGTGGGATCTTCCTGGACCAGGGATCGAACCCGTGTCCTCTGCATTTTCAGAGAGATTCTTATCCGCTGGACCAGCAGGGAAGTCCCAGATATGTCTTTTAGACAGCAAATGCACTTTTGGTGAATAACTGATTTAGGAAAATCTACCAGTTGTCTTCTTACTTTCCTATCTGACATTTATTAGGAAAGGACAGACATTTTAACATAATTCCCGGCAGCCTCTGCTTCCTAAAACAACATTTCTGACCCACTGTTGGTCTATAGTGTCCTTGATGTTAAAAAAGTCCAACTTTTTAAGGCTTGTTTCTGCTAGTTGTTTGGCTTTGACATACCCATACTCATTATAACCCAGTTTTTCATTTGGTAGAAGGGAATAATCCTCCTTTCTGTTCTTACATGGATATTGTAAGGTCAAATATGGGATAATATTGGGTTGGTCAAAAAGTTAATTTGGGGTTTTGGTAACATCTGACAGAGAAGCCTGAACAAACTTTTGGGCCAACCCTATAGATGAGAAAGCGCTTTGAAAACATTAAAAGATGCAACACAAATATCAATACAACTTGAGAGAACTTCCCTGGCAGTCCAATGGCCAAGCCTCTAAGCTCCCAATGTCCTAGGCCTGGGTTCGATCCTTGGTTGGGGAACTATATTCTACATGCCACAAAAGATCCTGCATGCCACAACTAAGACCCACTGCAGAAAAATAAATAAGTAAACACATTAAAAAAGAAAAAAAAAAAAGAAGGAAGGAGTGGCAAGACCCAGTTACCATGTGCTAGGAAGAGCCCGAGAGTTTGTATGAGGATGGAGTCTGAGGACACTGGATCAAGATGGGGAGAACATGAAGTAGGGTGAAGGAGAGCATGTGAATTGGGAGGCACACTGCAGTATTAATACCTTGGCAAAGACCCAGGAATCCTGGGACTTGGGGATCATGAGAGATACTGCTAACACACTTAGGATGGTTTGGGGGAAGTTTGCATAAGACAGTGGAAGACAGAATCAAAAGCTTCAGTGAAGGACTTCCCTGGTAGTCCAGTGGTTGAGAATCTGCCTGCCAATGTAGGAGGCACAGATTTGATCCCTGGTGCAGGAAGATCTCACATGCCTCTGCATCTGGAACCTGTGTTCTGTGACAAGAGAAGCTACCACAATGAGAAGCCCATGCATTGCAAGCCCCCTCTCACGGCAACTAGAGAAAGCCTGCTTGCAGCAACGAAGACCCAGTGCAGCCAAAAGTTAGTATATAAATAAATAGATGTAATAAATTTATAAAAAGCTTCATTGAAGAGGGCATGCTACATAAGACTGGAAGACTCCCCAACCCATCATGTGCCCTGGGAGGGCCTGGAAGGCATGCTGTTCACCAAGGCAATGAGAAATGAGCTGGTTGAGCTGGTGCTAGTGCTGCCAACATCACTGAGACATTCAGGAGGGCCTTCCTCTACTGGTCAGAGCAAATGGCAGGAGATGCTGTTAGATGACTGGGTTTCCATAGCAACCGGGATGCAAAGACAGGGCAGGGGCCAAATGGAGGTAGATAGCCATTGGAGGCATCATCAGCAATGCTGGAGGTGACATCACTCAGGGGGCCAGACCCAGGGGAGCAACAGAGATATGAAGAGAGCATGGAATTATGTCAGCGAGCCAGAGGGCCCCCGCATATTGTCACGAAGTTGTTCACGTCTTCATAACATGCTGAGACCATTAGCTCCAGAGCCCACCAAACTCAAAATTCTAAATTGAAAGCATCCAATTGCTTTCAATAGAGCCCCAGTAGATTTTTAGCTACGTAGAGCCTGCTCACTTGGCATACTCTGCAAAATATCCCAAGCCCACATCTGCCAGCCACAGACAAGACGGGTCCTGGAACTGTAACACCCAGAGACCTCCTGCCGTGCTGCCGAGTGACATCTCCCACACACCTAAGCCCCTCTGGGTCCACTCTCCCCCGCGAGTTCTCTTGCCTTTCTCCCCTCTCCCTGGCTGCGGGAGGTCTATGCGAGGCACCCCCGACTCCCTGCCCATCAAAGCACTGCCCAAAGCAAGCAAGCGCGCTGTGTGCTACTGCCCCCTGGTGGTCACATATTTTCTTGTGTTAGTCACTTCAGTCCTGTTGACTCTGCGACCCCATGGACTACAGCCCCCCGACCAGGCTCCTCCTGTCCATGGGATTTCCCATCTGAAGTGGGCTGCCATGCCCTCCTCCAAGGGATCTTCCTGACCCGGGGATTGAACCTGGGTCTCCTGCACTGCAGGCAGATTCTTTACTGTCTGAGCCATTAAGGAAGCCCTTTTTCTTGCTCAGCCCCTACATCCTTCAACTGGGTACAGGCATCCAGAGGGACAAGACAGATGAGCAGTCAGCAGGGATGTCACTCAGTCTGTGGAATAACACTTCTGCTGTACTGACTATGCCAAAGCTTTTGATGGTGTGGATCACAATAAACTGGAAAATTCTGAAAGAGAGGGGAATACCAGACCACCTGACCTGCCTCTTGAGAAACCTGCATGCAGGTCAGGAAGCAACAGTTAGAACTGGACATGGAACAACAGACTGGTTACAAATAGGAAAAGGAGTCCGTCAAGGCTGTATATTGTCACTCTACTTATTTAACTTATATGCAGAGTATATCATGAGAAATGCTGGGCTGGATGAAGCACAAGCTGGAATCAAGATCGCCGGGAAAAATAAATGACTCAATCAAAAAATGGGCCAAAGAACTAAACAGACATTTCTCCAGAGAAGACATACAGATGGCTAACAAACACATGAAAAGATGCTCAACATCACTCATTATCAGAGAAATGCAAATCAAAACCACAATGAGGTACCATTACACGACAGTCAGGATGGCTGCTATCCAAAAGTCTACAAGCAATAAATGCTGGAGAGGGTGTGGAGAAAAGGGAACCCTCTTACACTGTTGGTGGGAATGCAAACTAGTACAGCCACTATGGAGAACAGTGTGAAGATTCCTTAAAAAACTGGAAATAGAACTGCCATATGACCCAGCAATCCCACTCCTGGGCATACACACCGAGGAAACCAGATCTGAAAGAGACACGTGTACCCCAATGTTCATCGCAGCACTGTTTATAATTGCCAGGACATGGAAGCAACCTAGATGCCCATCAGCAGACGAATGGATAAGGAAGCTGTGGTACATATACACAATGGAATATTACTCAGCCATTAAAAAGAATTCATTTGAATCAGTTCTAATGAGATGGATGAAACTGGAGTCCATTATACAGAGTGAAGTAAGCCAGAAAGATAAACACCAATACAGTATACTAATGCATATATATGGAATTTAAAAAGATGGTAACAACAACCCTATATGCAAAACAGCAAAAGAGACACAGATGTATAGAACAGACTTTTGGACTCTGTGAGAGAAGGCGAGGGTGGGATGTTCTGAGAGAATAGCATTGAAACAAGTATACCATCAAGGGTGAAACAGATCACCAGCCCAGGTTGGATGCATGAGACAAGTGCTCGGGCCTGGTGCACTGGGAAGACCCAGAGGGATGGGATGGGGAGGGAGGTGTGAGGGGGGATCGGGATGGTGAACACATGTAAATCCATGGCTGATTCATGTCAATGTATGGCAAAAACCACTACAATATTGTAATTAGCCTCCAACTAATAAAAATAAATGAAGAGAAAAAAAAAGAACTCGTTTGATTTAAATTCTGAAAATTCATTAGAGAGATTCTGAGGACCTTGGAAGATGTATGCATCACTGTTGTTGTCGTTGTTCCTCACTTCTATAGAAGGAAGGTGGATTTGCATTTTAATTTTTAAATTATGTAGTACATCAACACATGATTCATGTACATTTTTAAAAATTTCAAAAAAAAAAAAAGATTGCCAGGAGAAATATCAATAACCTCAGATATGCAGAAAATAACCCTTATGGCAGAAAGTGAAGAGGAACTAAAAAGCCTCTTAATGAAAGTGAAAGAGGAGAGTGAAAAAGTTGGCTTAAAGCTTAACATTCAGAAAACTATGATCATGGCATCCGGTCCCATCACTTCATGGGAAATAGATGGGTAGACAGTGGAAACAGTGTCAGACTTTATTTTTTTGAGCTCCAAAATCACTGCAGATGGTGACTGCAGCCATGAAATTAAAAGACGCTTACTCCTTGGAAGGAAAGTGATGACCAACCTAGATAGCATATTAAAAAGCAGAGACATTACTTTGCCAACAAAGGTCCGTCTGGTCAAGGCTATGGTTTTTCCAGTAGTCATGTATGGATGTGAGAGTTGGACTATAAAGAAAGCTGAGCACTGAAAAATCAATGCTTTTGAACTGTGGTGTTGGAGAAGACTCTTGAGAGTCCCTTGGGCTGCAAGGAGATCCAACCAGTCCATCCTAAAGGAGATCAGTCCTGGGTGTTCATTGGAAGGACTGATGCTGAAGCTGAAACTCCAGTACTTTGGTCACCTCATGAGATGAGTTGACTCATTGGAAAAAGCTCTGATGCTGGGAGGGGTTGGGGGCAGGAGGAGAAGGGGACGACAGACGATGAGATGGTTGGATGGCATCACCGACTCGATGGACATGGGTTTGAGTAAACTCCGGGAGTTGGTGATGGACAGGGAGGCCTGGCATGCTGCGATTCATGGGGTCGCAAAGAGTCGGACACGACTGAGTGACTGAGCTGAACTGAACTGATTGCTTGGCCATTTGGGGCTCCTTGTGCTAAGAGACCAGCCGCCAAAGAAAGGGGTCACCATCCTGCCTGGGGGGTAATTGACCCTGATCACTGGGAGAAGGGAGGCTGCTGTTACTTAAGGGGAGCAGAGGGGGATGGATCTTTCTTACAAGTGGTCCAGTAGGGGAATCGCTTGGTACCCTCACCCTAACCCTAATTCTGATGGCAAATGGAAACGTCCAACAGCCACAGCCTGAGAGGGGTATGGTCACCAGACACTCGAAGTTCTTATCAATGAAGTTCGCCCTGACCAGTGGAAGTGCTACTTGAGGGTGAGGGGACTCTCAAATGGGTAGTAGAGGAAGATGACGAATATCAGCTATGGCCTTGAGTCCAGCTGCAGTTTGTCCCAGTGAGACCCCTCGGAACTTTTCAGATGGGACTGAACTTACTCTATGAAGGAGGGGATGGAGCAGCACCTTGGGCAGACAGCAGCTGCCACTGTGGCGAGCTACCCGGACCCTACCCTGGGCACACCCTAACTACTGGCCGTGCTGGCTGGTGAAGATCCACAGTGACGTCTCTGGGAGGGAATCGACCTTTATGGAAGGAAGGTGTCTCACCCAAGGTCATACTATCTTCCCACAGCCAGCATACATTCTGTGAGCAGAGGATGCTGCAGTGGAAAGGCAAAAGCTCCTTGCTTTGCTCTGGGACATCTCTGCAGGGCCATCCCAGCTTCAAAGTTCCCTGTGGCCCATCAACTTTTCCCTCCGCCCAATCTTACTTCTCCCACTCAATCCCATATACTATTTTTTTTTTAATTTATTCATTTATTTGGCTGCATCAGATCTCAGTTGCATCATATGGGATCTTTCGTTGCAGTGTGCAGGCTCAGTAGTGGTGGCCTGTGGGCTTAGTTGCTCCAAGGCATGTGGGCTCTTAGTTCCCGGATCAAGGATCAAACCCATGCCCCCTACGTTGCAAGGGAGATTCTTAACCACTGGACCAACTCATTTGAAGTCCGCCTCATTTACCGTTGACAAGAGTCTTCAATCAGTTTCCCACATCCCACTCTCCATCTCAGAATTGGTTTCTGTGGGAATCCAAGCACATTATTTTTTCTCTCATTCTTTCATCCTACTCTTTTTTCCTCTCTCTTTCTCCTCTTTCTTCCCCATTTCCCTTATGCACAGAGTGACCATGACTCCTTGTTTGCTGGGAAGAGTCCCATCTCACTCCTGCTGATCCGGTATCTCACCAGGCCAATGTCTCCTTTAATCCTCAAAAGGGCCCTGATTTAGACTCTACAGTATGTGACCAAAATTCACTGAATTCATCTCTTCTTCATCACACACACATTCTTTACACTTATTATATTTTACTAGGTGCTGGGAATACAGACCTGAGTAAGAGATTCCAGTCGTCTGAGCACCAGACTCCAAATTCCTATTGAAATTGCCAAAAGAATATTATAATAAAAAGACACATTATAAGCTGGAAACCAGAGAAAGGTGCCATTCTCATACAATAAACTTCAAGGAATTTCTCCAAGATACATCACAGGTGAGACTGGATTGAGGGGAGGGTCTGCCGAGACAGGTGTTTCCTCTGCGTTCGTTTCACACATTTTCTTCAGACGAAAAGCTACCCAGGGGCCAGTGGAAGTCACCCCACTGGCGTGTCCTAGCTCAGAGGAGTGGGAGACTGGAGACGATGCGGGGGACCCCCAGTTCTACCTGCGCGCCAGCACCACGCACCGGGTACTGCAAGCCTTTCAGGGGCACCACTCCAGCCCTCACCTGTTTGGGGCTGCATCCTCAACACGGGATGGGCATCTGAGAGAGGCAGAGGAGACCCGGGATTAAAGGTCACTGCCCCTTTAACATGAATTGGCATAAGAAACATGAAAAAAACTCTCAGACATAAGGATGAAGCTCTTTAGTATAGCAGTCTCTAGCTGCAGCTGCCTGCCTATTCTCCATAGACCCCTGGAGCTTAAATCTAGAAAAGGTAAACGTACAATCATTCTAAGTGTTTCACTTCTTCCATCACTGAGTCCTGGAGGAGCTGAAGTCCACACAAGACTCCACCTTGGACTTCCTTAGTGGTACAGTGGATAAGA
Source organism: Cervus elaphus (assembly GCF_910594005.1). Taxonomy (NCBI): domain Eukaryota; kingdom Metazoa; phylum Chordata; class Mammalia; order Artiodactyla; family Cervidae; genus Cervus; species Cervus elaphus. Next base: position 37,375,450 of record NC_057830.1, read on the forward strand.
ATCCATCTGCCAGTGCAAAGGACACGGGTTCAATCCCTGGTCCAGAAAGACCCCACATGCCGTGGAGCAACTAAGCCCCTGAGTCGCAACTGCTGAGTCCAAGTGCTGCAGCTACTGAAGCCCATGCGCCTAGAGCCTGTGCACCCCGGACAGAGAAGCCACTGCAATGAGAAATCTGTGCACCACAATGAAGAGTAGCTCACCACAATTAGAGAAAAACCAGCACAGCAACGAAGACCCAGTGCAACCAAATAATAATAATAATAATAATAAATTATAAACTCCTATTACCTGAACACATAACAAAAATAGCTGAAACGTATCACTATCACATCTAAAAGATGGAGAAACTAAAGCACAGAATCGTGAAGAGACTTGTCCAGGGTCCTTGAATCTACTTCCCTTTGTCAGAAGAGCGATTACTGGCTATGCAACATCTTTAGACATTTACAGAGGACTTGTAGTTAAAGAGAAAGAGAGAAATTTAATGAACCAGTGTAAAGACACTGGGAAAATGACACTCTGAAACAACTGTCATCACAATGAGAGTAGAGAATGTACTGGAAGTCAACACTTAATGTCAACATTGTGTGAAAGGATTCTAAACAACACTTGGGGATTATTATCAAACTGAATTCTAATGGTGGTAGTGGTATCACTACAAAAATGATAAAATCCACATATCATTCCCCCCCCAAAAATTACTCATATGTTGGTCAACTGAGAAATGTATCTAAATGAAGATCTGAAGATGGTATCAACAGTTTTCCTTGGGCAGGGACCATGTTAATTTTCTCTGTATCATTCCAATTTTAGTACATGTGCTATTGAAGTGAGTACTGTATCAACTATTGTCAAAAGAAACTTTACTGGTAAAAAATTATTACCAGCTCATGTCAAAGTTGTATTTCAAACTTGCCATGAGGGAATAATGTCCTGAGTCAGTCACTTCAAAAGCTTGTCTCTTGGCAGAGAAATGGATAGAAAATGGTAGGTGCTATAATAAAGGGGTACCAGTTAATATTACCAGATTCCTATCAAGGTCCACAACTCAGAAGGTGCTCGTGACCTCAGTAAAAGTTCTCCAAAAATTGCTCAAGAATGCTAATTATTTCCCAGAAGGAATTGTAAATTACATCAGGTACAGAAAGGAGGTTCTGTCCCAAATAATTTGGGATACTTTTCTTTCTTACCATGTTACAATGTAACCATCACATTTTCATGGCTCACTTTAAGGGAGAAAACAAAATCTAGACTGTGCTCAGTTCAGCTCAGTTCAGTTGCTCAGTCATGTCCTGCTCTTTGCAACCCCATGGACTGCCTCACACCAGGCTTCCCTGTCCATCACCAACTCCCGGAGCTTGCTCAAACTCATGTCCATTGAGTCGGTGATGCCATTCAACAATCTCATCCTCATCATCCCCTTCTCCTCCTGCCTTCAATCTTTCCCAGCATCAGGGTCATTTCAAATGAGTCAGTTCTTTGCATCAGGTGGTTAAAGTGTTGGAACTTCAGCTTCAGCAACAGTCCTTCCAATGAATATTCAGTGACCCCAAAAGAGACTGAGCCAGACTTGCCTGAGTGTGTCCAGGAGTCTCTGGCGGAGGCGTGGACAGACAGTGGCCTGCCACAGAGTCAGGGGCACTGAATACAACAGTCCTGGGAGCCGTGGTGTCTGGCATAAGTGCTTTTGGAGAAGGTCACCATTAGCACCATTACCCCCACCATAGTTTGGCCTCAGGCCAAACTTCAGGGAGGGAACACAGCCCCACCCATCAACAGAAAATTGGATTAAATGTTTACTGAGTATGGCTCTGCCCATCAAAGCAAGACCCAGATTCCCCTATGGCTAGTCCCTCCCATCAGGAAGCTTCCACAAGCCTCATCCTCACCCATCAGAGTGCAGACAGAATGAAAACCACAATCACAGAAAACTAACCAAACTGATCACATGGATCACTACCTTACATAACTCAATGAAACTATAAGCCATGTCGTGTAGGCATGACGGACCCACCCAAGACGGACGGGTCACGGTGGGGAGTTCTGACAAAACGTGGTCCACTGGAGAAGGGAATGGCAAATCACTTCAGCATTCTTGCCTTGAGAACCCCATGAACAGTATAAAAAGGCAAAAAGACCGTGTTAAGGCATGTAAATAGGAAAGCAAAAGCTCTAATCAAAACGTAGGAGTATTTCTTTGAGGACTTAAGGGCCAGAAAGAGCTCTTGAATAAGACCCTACAGCACAAAATGGATGCATTCCTATTTAAAACAGGACAACAGTGACAATAATGACCGATGACAGATTTAGAGTTAATATTTGTTGACATCTAAAATTGATGATGGATTAACATCTCGGCAGACAAGGTATTCCTGCAAATCATCTGCATCAACAGTAGTAGCAGCAAGAAGTATTAGCAACAACAATCACCAAGGCTGAGAACCCAGTGGGCAAAGGAGCCACTGGAGGGGACCCAGATGGTTAAAAAGTATCTGAAAAGATGCTCGCCAGCAGGAGCAATCAAAGAAATGCCAGCAACAGTGAGATGTAACTTCATAGCCAACATTAGAAAATCAGATAATACCAAGTTTTTGGTGCACTGTTGATGTAAGCCAAAATAGTCGTGAGGAATAAAAACAAACCAGAACACAAAATTCAGCTATGCAAATGGAACTGAGAAAATAAAATATGCATTCCTAGTTTCTAGACATCAGTTCAGTTCAGTTCAGTCGCTCAGTCGTGTCCGACTCTTTGCGACCCCATGAACCGCAGCACGCCAGGCCTCCCTGTCCATCACCAACTCCCGGAGTCTACCCAAACTCATGTCCATTCAGTCAGTGATGCCATCAAACCATCTCATCCTCTGTCGTCCCCTTCTCCTCCTGCCTTCAATCTTTCCCAGCATCAGGGTCTTTTCCAATGAGTCAGCTCTTCACATGAGGTGGCCAAAGTGTTGGAGTTTCAGCTTCAACATCAGTCCTTCCAATGAACACCCAGGACTGATCTCCTTTAGGATGGATGGGTTGGATCTCCTTGCATTCCTAGTTTCTAGATATATCCATCTAAATTTCCATTCCAATTTAAAAGTCTCAATATTTATTTAAAAATACAGTGACATTTCACATTTTGGGGAAAATACAGATTATGTAATAAATGCTATTGGTAAACCTAACCATTTGGTTACAGAAGTTTGACTTCCCCCTCATAATGTAAACCAAAATAAATTCCAGACGGCATATAGTTAATATATAAATAGCAAATATATTTTGAATAAAATGAGTGAATTAAATACTTAAATATATCTGCAACTAAACTTATATTCAAATTCTCTTCTAAGATTTTGGTCCTTATTGTTGAAAGTGAAACCAAGACCACAGCAAACACATCTACTTATTTAGGGAAATTTTTAATGGGAAAAGAAGTTATAAAAAAAATATAGGTCAATATTTAAATTATTTTAGAATAGGGAAGGATTTTCAACCCGCATCTCTGAGGCCTGTCACACAGAGGATGAAAAAGTGGGTACTTGCTTTCTCAGCTACCTATCTGACCATGGATACCATTTAACTTAATCCTAACAGAGGAGACATAAAGGATGTTTCTGGAAAAGCTTTTAAGGGGACAGAAACTTGTGGTACCTCTGTTCCTCTTGCTTCCTGCCTTGAATTTTTGCTATGGGAGTCTGCTGCTGTATGAACCATCTCATTACCAAAAGGCAATAAACATGAGACTGAAAACTCAGCATGCAAACGACAGTGAGATGAAGGGCAAAAGTTTCAGGTGGTTAATGGCATTCGTGAGTGGTACCCAGGTGGCCCAGTGGTGAAGAATGCACTTGCAATGCAGGGGACACGGGTTTCATCCCTGGGTCAGAAAGATTCTCTGGAGAAGGAAATGGCAACCCACTCCAGTATTCTTGCCTGGGAAATTCCATGGACAGAGGAGCCTGGTGGGCCACAGAGGGTCAGACACGACTTAGTGAGTGAGCAACACTACCACCGAACTTGGGGCCATCTACCCTCAGATTTCTTGTTATGTCAGATATTTAAGTGTCTTTATAATTTAAGTCACTGCTATTTTATTACTTGCACATTAAAAATTTTTGACTACATCTGTATCTGCCACCAAAAAATTACCATAAACACAATGAAGGGCAAACAAAGATTCGGGAAAATATTTGCAACATACATGATGAATTAGAATGTAACATCCTAATAAAACAGGAAATTGCAACACCCCTCAAAACGCAGTGGCCAAAAAATGAATGAAATATAATTTCTCCTTATTGGAAATTCATGAAATATAAATAAATATCAAATAAAAGAACCAAAAGACATTTGCAATCTATCAAACTGACAAATTTTTAAAACAAGAAAATAACTTCCAGGATTGAGCAAGATTGAGGGTGGGGGCAGGGAGAGAGTAAATACTGTGTTCCAAGAAGACAATTTATCACTCTGTATCAAGGTTTAAGAAAAATGCATAACCCTTGATCTTGCAATTTTACTTCTAGGACTTTATCTCACATAGTATGTGAAAAGCAAAATCTACAAAGATGTTCATCACAGTGTTATTTATTATAATGGTGAAAAATCAGAAATAACTTAAAGGTTCAACAATAGCAATCAGTTAGACAATAGTGTAACTTTTTTGGAAAATGAAATAGTATGCCAATATTAAACGTTACTGTAGGAAAATATTTAGTTGTATGGAAAATATGCTATATTAAGTAAGCAGAAAAGTTACAAATCAGCATATAGAAATCAGGTGAGAGAAAACCCACCCAAATATGAACAACCAGTCTTCGTTAGTTTGATTAGGCATGGTTATGAATTTCTTTTGTTGTTTTGTTTCTATGCATATTTTTTCTGCATTAAACATACATTGTTTTTGCATAAAAGGTGCAGTTAATCAGGAGCTTCTAGGAGGCTTTAGTACTCTGGGATATAAAATTTCCGGAACCTCTTTCTTCCCCCGGGCCCTCTCCTTTCCTGCTCTCTGGGTCTGGTTTCTTTCGCCTCTTGTCTTCCCTGGTCAGCTTCGCTGAACGCGGATTATCGGAAGCGCTATTCAGGAGTTCAGCTCCTCGGAGACCGAGACCAGCACTCTGCGCTCAGAGAGCCGCGTCCCCGGCGGAGCGCGCAGCGCGCGGAGGGGCCCCCGGCTCCCCACCAATCAGCTGGCGATGGCCACCCCGACCGAAGGACCTTTCCAGAACTCCTTGCATTTTCCTTCAATTCTCTGGAGGTTTCCGCGATTCCAGCACGCCTGCCCGCCTGCAATGGCCCCATAGCCAACCGCGCTCGCGTTCGGGGTGCGACCGGCCCACTGCGGCGGAAATGGCAGCGCTGGGTCCCCATCGCAGACTCCTAGCAAGTCCCAGCGCCTCCCCGGGAAAGGCCCCATCGAGTGCCTTCCAGGCCCTCTGACACCCGGAGGCACCAGACAGGTTCCAAAGCACAAGGAAAGATAGTTCCATGTTTAAAAAACAAACAAACAGCAACAAAAATAGCGCCCACTGCAGGGAACAGGCGGTGCGGGCCAAGGAACTAAGAAAAGCAAGTCAGAAATCCTGATCAAGGAGCTCACAGGCAGGGTGGGGTCAGGACGGGTGGTGGGGGAAAACCACCCTCACAGGAGACTCACAGGCCCTAGGGACGTACAATGAGCCCATATCATCCTGCGCATTTTACCTATGAAGTTGGCGAAGGGAAACAGGCATTTATTGAACACCTACTATGGGCCAGCTACTTTCACCTAAGCTATTTTTTTTACTCGATAAGGCAAGTGAAGCCGTGGGGAAAGAAATAGGTCCACTTTTACCAATAAAGAAACAGGTTCAAAGTAATAACACGCCCACTTTACGGATTAGGAAACTGAGACCCCTAGGAGGAGGATCAAATGCCCAAGACCTCACCAGCAAATGCGAGGCTCTAATCTGGGTCTGAGGACACCAAAGCCGGAAGGGTTTCTCCTTTTTCATCCTGCTTCCCACATAGGGGCCACTTTGCGACCCCATGGACTGTAGCTCGCCAGGCTCCTCTGTCCATGGAATTCTCCAGGCCGAAATACTGGAGTGGGTAGCCGTTGCCTTCTCCAGGGTATCTTGTCAACCCAGGTATCGAACCCAGGTCTCCCGCAATGCAGGCAAGTTCTTTACCAGCTGAGCCACCAGGGAAGCCTTGGAAACACTAGAGCGCCCCAACTCGCCCCGCGTCAGAGCTGCAGAAAGTGCGGCACCCGAGAGGGTTTTACTGCCTTTAGTCCAGCGCCCCCTATCGGGCGCAGCTGCCATTGCTGATAGTACTGTTCAGGCGCTTCGGCCCTCGAGACAGTCCCCGCTGCTGACCCTCCAAGCAACTTGACCCCTGCTCGATGTCCCCCGTGAAACCAGAGTAAGTGGAAGTTCTGTCGCCCCTTCGAGGGTGGGACGGAGCTGCCCGGCCCGGTCTGCTCGCTGTTTTCCTAGCCTGTTCTGAGGTTTCCTAACCCTGAACCCCGCCGCCCTGAAATGCATGTCCACCTCCTGGGAGATGCGGAGGGGTTCGCATCAGCCAGAAATGGAATTTCTATATCTGGGGCAGCATTTGAGGAGGTCCTAGAGCTAGAAGTCCTGTTTACACCGTTAAAGACAACGTGGAAGCATGCCTTGTACCCAACTGCCTTTTCCCGATTTGGTCTCTTGCCACGGAGGTGTGTGGTGTGGGTGGAGGTGACGCTGAGGTGTGTGTGTGGGAGGATATCGCCTGGTGCCGACTGGAATGATATTCTGACTGGTGACATGTTTGTAGCTCTACCCACTCCCCCTCTCCCCCCACGCAATCCGGGGCGGGGGTAGGGATGGGGAGTTGGGAAGACAAGTGCATTATGGGGAAGAAAGTTGGATCTGGAAGCCAAGGGTGCGTTTCGGAGGTTGGAGGAAGAGGTGACTTGTGCAGAGAGGGAAGTGGGAGCCTTTTGCTCACGGCTCTCCTTCCCAGGTGGCTCAGACAGTAAATGCGGGAGACTCCGGTTCGATCCCTGGGTCGGGAAGGTGCCCTGGAGAAGAAAATGGTTACCCATTCCAGTATTCTTGCCTGGAGAATCCCGTGGACAGAGGAGCCTGGTGGGTTACTGTCCATGGGACCGCAAAGAGTAGGACACGAATGAGCGACTAATACACACACACACACACGCACACACACACCAGATCAAGGAGGGGGTCCCTGGGGTGGGGGGCGCGATGCCCGCGAGTGCAGAGCGCAGGGCGAGCGCAGGGCCGCGGAGCGCGCGTGTATAAGTGTGTACGTGCGTGTACGTGTGAAATGCGGCCCGCCGGCTGCGGTGGAGGGTAAGCTCGGCAAAAATATGAATAATCAACACATCGCTCACACCTCCGCGGCGAGCGGGGAGGGAGTTGGCGGGTCTCGAGGGCTTTACCCTGCCGGCTGGCAGGGGGGTTTGGGGGGAGCGGTGCGGGGACCATTAGGAGAAGACGCGGGGGTGGGGGGAGCGGGGGTCGCTTCGGAGGAGCACGTGTTATCTTCTCCCTCAACTAAACCGAGAAGCCGATAAAAGGGCCGGAAAGACTCCCATTGAACTTTTTCTGTGTTAAGGCCTTAAGTTGCTCGCCGTTGTGTGGCCTTAGAAGTGGGACATCAGCAGGGGTCTTTGTTCCCTACTTATCAGCTGAGATGCCACTTGTCACCTCCCATCCTCATTTCACTCATCTGTAAAATGGTGGCAAATCGGTCCGTCTTAAACTGTGGCTGTCAAGTTTAAAGGTGAGGAAGTGTCTGGTAGTGCCTGGCTCCACGGAAGTGCTGAGTAAACGTCCTGCCTGCGTTCGTTGGTACCTTCCTTTCAGCCCTATTCTACGGGAGACTTGCTCGATCGGGTATCTTAACGCCGGTCAATTCGCCTCTAGATCTCTGCGCCTTAATTCAGCGGTGACGGAGACGCCACCTTGGTGCGCAGCTTCCTCCTGAAGGGGTTGCAAACGGCGGGCTTACCCCAGCACAGCCTCAAACCCGGGCTTGACAAGAACGCCACCCTATCCACCCAGGAAATAGGGTCCCCAGGTGCGCGTGGAGGCCGCAACAGGCACGTCTTTCTCTGTGGATCACCTGTTCCCCAACACACACACACACACACACACACACACACACACACACACCGTGGACCCTGTTCCGACATCTGCGCTCCAAACGTCCAAACGCGACTGCTGCTTCGAAAATTTGTTCTGCTGACCTTTCCGCAACTCTGACTCGGCTCCATCGCTCACTCGGCACGCCCGGACCAGGGAATGGGAGGGAAGGGTATTTCTGAAAGGGTGAAAGAGCAGGAGAGAAAAGAAGAGGAAGAAAAAGAAGAGGAGAAAAAGAGGAAGCGACTTTCTGGAGCTGTCGAATGTTAGGATAAAGCCCTCTGACTCCTTCAGTCCATTTTCACTGGCCTGGGTGTCACATCGTGTGTCTAAAGTGTTTTTCGTTGCCTCAGTATTTCTGCAGCTGTTCCCGCTGGAATCCCTTTCACTCTGAAAAAATAAATCAAGAAGAGAATATAAATTTTTGCCAAATTGTCTTTAAAGGGCTCTGTTTGGTATGGATGATGGAGTCCTGAAATATTTGTATCACATTTGTGAATACAGTAGTTCCTGCCCTCCCCCCCAGGGAATTCTCATTTATGAAGGGTTCAAGTCCAATTTCAATAAGAAATTTGGAGTTGGTGGATTTGGATGTTTAACTGATGCAGAGTTGAAATCTGAACTGGGAGGGAGTGGAGTTGGGTATTTAAGAAAATTATTTCACGAAGCGTTGTGAGCTAAATATTGTCAGGGTTCAGAGATGGTGAGTCAATCTATTTCTACTCAGATAAATAAAAATCAAGGTGTCAACTAAAACAAACAAATTGGAAAATTCACGTCCGAAGAGAGGTTTTCGGAGAGTGCTGCTTTTTTACATTTATCAAACCCAGACTGTCCCTGCGGATCTAATTCCCTGGGAACTAGTCAGCCTCAGTTCGTCCGGTTGCTAGACCTAAGCGCCGCGCGTGTGTCTGGGGGTGGGGGTGAAGATCGGGCTGTGTGTGTGTGTGTGTGTGTTCTCACACCTTCAATTTCATCTCTGGGCCATGCTGGACGAGAACTAGGCCCAGAGAGCAATTTTCTAAGAAAAATCTCGGAACCTCTGACCCGGAGGAGAGACGCGGCGCCCAGGAGACTGGACCGAGAAAGAGACGGGGGAAACCGGCCTTAAAACCAATCGGGAGGAAATTGAACGTATCGCACCAAGATGCAGATGTGAAATTTGAACGCGGGGGAGGGAAACACCCAGGGGTTTCTTGGAAAGAGTAAACAAAGGAGGGGGCAAGGGGAAAGACGGAATACCACGACCCCGACTTTGGTTTTGTGTAACTAGGAAGAATTTTAATAATGTTCATCTCGGATTCTTCTCGACCCCGGCAAGGGGCTGAACGAAGCTGGCTGGCCCAAGCCCCGGAGGCGCGCGCGGCCTCCTCACCCCCGCCGGGCCGGGCTTCCCCGGGCCGCAGCTGCGCCTGCCGGGCCTCCGCGCGGCTCAGGGCGGATTTTTTTGTGGCATGTTCGAAAAGGTGGTTTGTTCGGAGGTAGCCGGAGGCCATCGAGATGCGAGAGACCCTCCGGGCGCAGCCACCGCGCCGCTCACTCCATCGTTAACCAGCGCTCCTTCTCGGCGCTGGTGGCCGATTCTGCGCCCACCCCTTCCCCAAACCCACACAGACCTAATTAAACCCAATCCGGGTGGCAGAAACGCTCCTTGCTCCCCGAAGGCCGAAGCGCCGCCTTTCTGGGCCCAAGACTGCTCCCCCCGTTCCGTGCCCCCTCCCTGCGCTAGCCAGGGAACTCGGTCCCAGCCGAGAGGGAACTTGGTTGTCCGTGGCTCGAAGCCCACAGGGCCCGCAGCATCGTGGCTACCGTTCGCCCCGAACGCCCTGCGCCGCGGTGACGGGGAGGGCACCTCTAGCGCAGCCGGAGAGGAGCCGAGCGGCTCCCCGCTACACTCAGGTCAGGGTTCCAGGGCCACGATTTTTAAAACTGCCTCCTGGCTGGGCACTGAGGCCCCTGAACTTGTCTCTGGGAAGTGAGGTGGGGGCGCCAGCCGTAAGGGGTCGTCTGGTTTGGGGCGGGCAGCAGGGAGCCTGGAGAATGAACCAATTCATTCGCTTCCTGAGGGGCATAATTTGGGTAGCAGCTGGTGCGGGAGAGAAGAGCCAGTGTCCTCGACCCTGGGTCTGCCCTTTAACCCCAGCCAACACGGGCCTCAGGGGCAGAGGGTCCGGGCCAGGTCCGGGCCCTCTGCTGCCTCGGGGTCCCTAGAGGCTGCTCTCCGTACCTTTCCTGGCACGCTGCAGGTCAGAGACCCCCTGGGGGTAAAAAAAAAAAAAATCGCCAGCCTCTTCCAAAAGTCTTGAGAGCCTCACGGACTGTTCTACACTCTTCGCCAAGGAGCTCGTTGGCTCCGCTGGGCAGGAACCGAGGATCAAGACGGGGGGGTGGGGTGGGTGGTTACTTGAGGTTCTGAGAAATTTACAGAGTGGGGCCGGGGTAGAAGATTCCAGGTGTTTCGTTTTTGCAGGGATGAAATCACCCATAAAATCTGCATAAAGTAGAGAATTGCTAGCTGAAACAAGAAGTTTCATCCTACAAATTTTTCCGCCCACCCTCCTTCCTTCTTTGGACATATATCTTACTTAACAGTCCCGTTCCATCGTTCCATATTTTTATGCCCAATCGCCCTTCACCCCTGCCTTTCTCGTCCAACGACATTAATCCAGAGCCGTGGGGTGCAGGTGCCACAGCCGACACAAACCAGAAGTGGGGATTTCACAACCTTTATGGTCCCCCTACCCACACCATCAACTACCCCAATCCCGGGGATGCGGGTTTGTGTAATGAGGGTCCGCGAACCCTCTCCCTCTCCGCGTCGGTTTTCATGCGAATCTTCGCAGTAAAGTCCCTTGCGCTTTCCGAGTGCGTTCGGTCCACGCAGTCAGGTCGCGGTTTGCCCTGGGCATAGCGTGGAGGTGCAGATCCATAGCTTACTCAGGAGAGCGGCATTGCTGAAAAGTGTGAGCTTACTGTCCTCCCAGGCAAACGAGTTGCAAAGGCGCTGTGTCCTCTAGCGGCAAACTCTCGCAGTTCAATTGTGAGCGCTCAGCAACACCTAAGGGATCTCGTCCGGAGTCAGGGCGCACTCAGATTTGCGTCCTAAGTGTGTGTTGGGGGGTGGGGTGGGGAAGTCTCCAGAATGAAACACAGGCTTTAGCCCGGGCCCTCTCGGTAATGAGGCTGGGAGGCCCGGGCACAGCCGCTCGAACTGTGCGGAACAGCTGATTTGTCTCCTCCACGGCAGATGGTCTTTGAGCACAGATTTGCATTCATTGTCTTCAAATCTGTTTTCGCGCTGGTGTTCTAGATTTCAGCAGCAGATCTGTGCACAGATCAGAATACAAAAGGAGAAGCCAGAAAATAGCACCCAGCCAGGAGGACTTTTTTTTTAATAGGCACCGCGAGCAGCCCGGCGTAGTTAAAAAGCCTTCTAGAGTTTCAGCTGTTTGGCGAAGCTTGCCGCCGCCTCCCTGCCTTCAGCCCGCGCGGCCAGCACCCTGGCGACTGCGAGCTTTGGGCAAAGTTTCCAAAACTGCCCCGCTGCCTCCCCGCTGCCTCCCCGCAGCTCCTCTGCTGGCCCCCGGGGGCTTCGAGAACTGGGGGGCGGGGGGGGGCGGGAGGGAAGAGGGACCGGAGGGAGCTCCCGGGACAAACGCCGGGCAGCCCTCGCACTCAGCCTGCCACGATCTGTCAGTAATCTCTCATCTGCACCGGGTGCAACTCCGGCTTGCGTCCGCCGGGGGGTATTTTCCTTAGCGCTCAGACCATTTCCCCCGACATCCTATTTATTTGAATAGCACTTGAGCCTTGTTCGTCCCCTTCCCGCCACCCTCCACCCCGCTCCGCTTTCATTCTTGTCTTTTAACTTGCAAACAGCTCACAAAATGAGTGTCACCAAGTAACTCCAGGAGACTCGAGAGAGCCCGTCCGGGGAACTGGGTTGCTCTCGGGAACGTTTGCACAACACATTAAGTACATGTGGTCACACTCCGCTTCTTCATAGACCTGCACAGAGAACCCAAGCAGCCTTGGGAATGAATATGCCTCCCGCAGGCTAAGTCCGCGTTTAGAGGCAGGCTCGCTGAAGCTTCCAGCTGCCGCGACCAGACTTATCCCGCGCGCACCAGCCGGCAGGGCCAGGCTACCCGACTTCAGGGCAAGATTTGCGGGCCCCCATCTCACGCACACACACACACAGAGTTCGGGCTAGGATTCAACGCCCGCAGCTTTCTGTCCCCTTTCACCTCCCGGACTACAGGCAACGCCGAGCGTGGCGCGCGCCGCCTAAGGACGTCGACCAGGCCTGCCCAGCGCCGGCCAATCCCGAGCGTCCATGCAAATTAGGCTCCTTATCGGGCCTCGGCTCCGCCTCCCGCGGCCTGGGGCCGTAGTAACCCATTCATGGGGCAGGCGCGCGGTTGTAACCCGGCTCCGCAGTGCTCTCAGCCACCGCCTCCTCTCGACTCCGGGTCTTCCCCTTCCTTTTACTACCGATCCTGTTGGGGATTTAAAAAAAATTTTTTTTTAAATTGGAGCGGTGGGGAGGAGCAGGGAGAGGGGGGGTGGGGGACCAGGAGGAAGGGGAGAGATTAGGCAGCCATCAATCTCCTCCTGTTTCTCCCAGAACAGGTGATGCTTCAAAATTGTGATCACTTTCTGGAGGCAGCGCTGCCACTGGAAGGATGCGAGCGACCTAAGGCGGAGGGCCTGAGGCGGCAGATCTGAACTTGCGAAGGATATAGCCCAAACTTTAGCTACATCAGCCCGCACTCAAGCGTGGAAGCAAAGGACGGGTTATATTTTTTTTATTTTCCCCCGAGAGAGACTCGAACTTGAGCACTTGATCCCTTTTCTTGGATTGCTTTTGGAGGAGACGGTTTGGTGGCAACGTTGGGAAAAGCGAGGACAGCGTTGTAACTCATTTTTTTACAGCGACAGTAGATAAGACTTTTTAAATGTTTGGGATCCAAGATACTTTAGGAAGAGGACCAGCTCTAAAAGAGAAGTCGCTGGGCGCCGAGATGGATTCGGTCAGGTCCTGGGTCCGAAACGTCGGCGTGGTGGACGCCAATGTCGCGGCGCAGAGGTAACGGGACGGCCGCAGGGTGATTCTGCTCGCGATCTCTCTTCTGTTCGCTCTCTCGCTCTCACTGTCTGTCTCCGTGTGTCAGCCCCCTCGCTGGTCTCGCTCTCGCTCGTTCTCTCTCCTCCGCATCCGTCGCCCTGACCCTGCGCGCTAGGGCTCACCCTCCGGCCGGCAGGTCGCTGCTGTTAGGGGAACACTTACCCCTTCGCCAACACTCGAGTTTCTGAACTGCCTGGGTTCCCCCACTCCTTCTCCGCAGACTACTCTTTGGCAGGAAAAATAACAAAGTAGTATCTGATGCTTCTCAGCTTGGTCCCCAGTCCTGGCAGGCGGGCCGGGCCAGGAAGGGAGAGTGAGGACCCAGACCGGCAGCCGCCGGAGGAGAGCCGGCTTCCCGGCTACTCTCGGGTTTCGTCTCGCTCCTTGAGAGCGCCTCTCCTCCCGCATCTTGTCGGGCGATTCCTGGAGGCCCGGAGCCCACGGCCAGATGGCGGCGGCGGCTGGAAGAGCCTGAGAAGCCGGAACGCGCCTGCCGGGGAAGGCAGATCGGCCGGGCGCCCAGAGAAGGGGCAGGCTGGAGGGTCCGGGAGCAGAGATAAAACAGTGGACCAGACGCACAGAGGCGGGGGTGAGGGGGAGAGAAGAGACTAAGCAGAAAAGACGGGGAGTAACAGTAGAAGGAACCACAGAGGGAAGAAAGGAGGAAAGGAGACGTGAGGCAAGCGCAGGGGTCACAAGCCTCTAGTTACACTAGCCCCTGAAGTTGACTTTGTTTTGAGCATCCTTGTGGGGGGGCGGTAGCAAACGCCTTGTCTAGGCTGCCACCCCGTGCAGGCATTCTGGTTCCCCTTCCGCATCACCACTGTGGAGCTGAGATGTGTGGTCTCCACGACCTTGTCTGCGGGAGACAGCTCCTTAACTCCCAGCAGCCCACGATCTTCTTCCCATGACTGCCGCCCCTCTATCGGCTCTCCTGGCCATCCCCCTCTAAGTACCGACACCGCCTGGAGAAATGACTGCTGTCCAGGCCAGGACTCCAGGTGTCCCGGTTAGAGCGAAGCGGGCTGCCACCCTTGGAGGAGAGGAAGCCAAAGTCGCTTCGCTCGGGAGACCCGGACGGGCGGCAGCTCCCTCCCTTCTACCTCAGCCCGGGGGCGCCAGTGTCCTGGAGCAGATGGCTCGCTGCCGCGGCGACGGCTTTTCTGGCCGTCTGGGGGACTCGCTGGGCTGCGGGCCGAGGGAAAACAGGCAGGACCGCAGAGCGGGTGCCTCGGCGCAGTCCCTTAGCCGACCTCTCAAAAGACACCTCCTCTACTTTCCTCCTTTCCCCGATCCAGTAATTGTTAAAGTTGAAGCAGGCGGTCGGATGGGGGATTCTAGTCAAAATTTTACACTCTTCTAAAGAGTGAAAGTACTCGCGCGCCCTGGGGACAGACACCCGGCGACCCCAGCGCCCCGGCAGCTCCGTCCATCTGCTTGCTCTCCTGGGCGCCGAGTCTCCCATTAAATGGGATCTGGCGGCCAGTTTGTCTACGGCCGCGACAGGTCGGCGGGGAGGTGTGTGCACAGACTCTATAGGCTCCAGGGCATCTCCCGGTTCCTCCAACGCGGCTTTCGCGGCCAGCGGGTTTGGCCAGCGACGCCCAGAGATGCGGCTTGAGCCGGAAGACTGTCGGCTCCAGGCGAGGACGCGCTCTGACTCTTGATAACATTTCGGCTTCTCCAAGTTAAGCAGTTCCAGGGGCGGGGTCCTCAGGATCACGTTGTCCGCGGTGGCCCCGATCCCTAGCACTGGTCAAGCGGGTTGCGCCCTGCCCCTAGCCCGCGCGCAACTTTTCGGAAGAGCGAGGGAAGCAGGAGGTGAGGCCTCCCCGCAGGACCTGGACTTGGCCTCTAGGCTTTCCGTCCGGCCACCTCAGAGTTCTTGCCCACCGGCTTTCTGAGTAGTTTGGGAGGCGTTGTGGGCAATAGTGCCAGGACAGGTAACGCCAATGAAGATGAAGGAAAAGGGTCACTTCTTTCAAAGTGCTGAGGCGCTTAGCCCCTATGCTCCGGGCCCAGCTCCAAATCCTGACCCAGTGGGGGGAGCCACCTGAGGAACAAGATGGGGGCGGCCCAAGGGGACAAGACTTGGGCCGCTGGGGGTGGGGAGGACCCTCCGGGCTTTGGTCTGCAGTCGGGGTTCCTCGGTGTGTTCTAAAGGCTGGAGATTGAGCTCCCGGGAGTGGGATGCCCGCAGGCTGGATCAGCTGGCAGTAGCAGCATCCAGCGTCCCGCTGTCCTATCCCGTGGCCACTGTGACTCCTCCAAGGAGTCCCTGCTTCTTAATCGTAATAGAAGAAAAGGGCCAGAAGGGTCCAGAAATCTGAACCGGGGCCACAGACCCTTAACTCTCTGCTTTGTTGCCTGGGCCCATTTGGTAACTTCGTGTCTTTTTCTCTTTCCCCGTGTCCTGTGTCCCCATCGTGTCTCTTTATGCGCAGCGGCGTAGCCCTGTCCCGGGCCCATTTTGAGAAACAACCTCCCTCCAACTTGAGGAAATCCAACTTCTTTCACTTCGTCCTGGCGCTCTACGACAGGCAGGGGCAGCCGGTGGAGATCGAGCGTACCGCCTTCGTAGACTTTGTGGAGAACGACAAAGTAAGCGCAGGTCCCCTCTTCCCCCCGCGGGTCTCGTAACTACCTCCTTGCAAAGCACTAAAGACCCCATCTGTCACTCCGGAGACTTTTCTGCTCCCATCAGGAGGGATGATAAATCGAGGTTTCTCACTCCTAGCCTCCTAAATCAGTCGGATTTCCCCGCACCTTCTCCCGCCTGCACCTCCCGCAGGGGCGCTGGTGGCTGCTCACGCGACTCCTGGATCGTTAGCAGAGCGTGGTCATGGACTAACCGCGGAGCAGATATCCTTCCGACAAGAGCCCACATAATTTAAACATATAGCCAAGGCTGCCGCTGCCCTTCTCCGGGTTATTTATTGTTATTATTTTGCACCTGCGACCGCGCCAGGCAGGGTGGGTTAGATAGGTACAAGGTGGAGACGCACAAAAACCAGTCTTGGCTTGCCGGACTACCTGCCCCAACCCCAGCCTTCTCTTCCACTCTGGTTCCCGCAGCAGTGCCAGCCTCCAAGCCAGGCCGGGGTGTGGGCGCTGAATTGGAGCTTAGATGAATAGGATGTGGGAGGAAGGGAACGTCTCTTGCCTTCTCTAGGCCTCAGTCCTCAGCTTCCTCAGCTGTACAATTCAAGTTTGGGAGCAGGCTCCTCATAGGGTTCTTCTTGAACTTGGGCCTGGGTCCCTGAGTTCATGGCCCCAAGCCTCCGGTCCGGGCGGGACGTGGCCAAATGCTGCTCTCCCAAGTGACAGGTCCCTTCCTTTCCGTGGCACCCGGTGGGTTGGGTGGGGCCTGTTTAAACGCAGCATGGACATGGTGTCCGGTGGTCCCAGCCTGGGGGTCGCCCTTCTGAGGACATTTTTAAGGGGAAGGGACAGACTGCTGGAGAGGGTCAAGTGCTTGGGAGCCTTGGAAAGTTTTGGAGTGTGGCCAGCATCCAGTGTTCCTGCCCTTTGACCCGGGCCTGGGCAGGGGTCTGTTCAAAGCTGCCGAGTGACCAAGAGAAAGGCTGTGGGAGTTGGGCTAGGGAAGTCCCTTCGCTCTTTTTATCATTTTGAGGGGATGGAAAGCAAGGGTCTCTGTCTTTTCAGGAACAAGGCAACGAGAAGACCAACAACGGCACCCACTACAAGTTACAGCTTCTCTATAGCAACGGTGAGCACCTTGCGCCCCCTGAGGCGCCAGCGCGGGCCTCTTACAAGGCAGGCAGTTGACCTTGTCCTGGTCTTTGGCAGACATCCTCCAGGCCCAGGGAGAGCAGGGCTGCGGGAAGCTCTCTCCAAGCAAGGGGCCAGGGCGGGTGGTCTCTGACCCCAGGACGGCTCAGCTTGCACTCCGCCCTGGTTCCCCGGCCTCGGGACAGGTTTGGGGTGCCCAGGAGGGGCTCCCCGGCGCTCACGTCACGCCCGCCCCATCTCCCCGGCAGGTGTCCGCACGGAACAGGACCTGTACGTCCGGCTCATTGACTCAGTCACCAAGCAGGTGAGCCTGGCAGTTCACTCCCCTCCTCCCTCTCCGCGGCTAGCCATCCGCTCCATTCTCCTCCCTCCCCACCCTCCCAGTCTGTCTTTGAGATTTCCTGGGTCACTCTTCACAGCCCCTCCACATCAACTGACACTTTATCTTCTCTGGAAAAAGATTTTTCCCCCTCTCTCTCCCTAATTGTCCAGTTTCTTTCTGGTTGGGGAGGCTCTGGGGATGGGAATAGGCGAGCAGAGGGATGAAGACGGGAAGGACTTATTGGGAGATTCAGCGACCCCTCCCCCCAAACATTCCCTTTTGCAACAATTGTGTCCTCACTAGGGCAAACTTTTCTCTTGGTATTTTACTGGAGTTAACCGGGCACAACTCAGGTTCAGTGCGACCAGCGGGGACTCCTGAGCAAGTGGTGGTTAGAGAGAAGAAACCCGAGTCTGTTCTCGCTCTAACGTCCCCTTTTCTTTGTCCCTCCCTGCCCGCGCCTCCTTCGCAGCCCATAGCTTACGAGGGACAAAATAAGAATCCGGAAATGTGCCGAGTTCTCCTGACACACGAAGTGATGTGCAGGTAAGAGCCGTGTTTTCCCGCGGGCTTGGCTGGAACGTGGGGCGGGTGAGCAGCTCGGGGCGCGCTGACTCGCCTGCGTCCCCGGCGCTGACCTTGGGGAGTGGTGGCGCGCTTGGGCGGGCGGCCTCGCCGGGACTTGCTCCTGGGCCGGTTGGCTGGATTTCCTCCTTAAAAGTCAGATTCTAAGAACAAATCGATGAGGACTCGAAAAGGCAACCCAGAACCACCCAGGATTCCACCCCCAGGCGTGGCACGAGTTTGCTCCGTGGAAGACCTGCCGTCCAGCGGTCCGCGGAACGCGGGGAGGGGCTGGGCAGGCGCGGGTCGAGTTTGGGATGAAGACTTAGCCTGAGCCGGTCGCCGTCCAAGATCCGCACGGCTGGGTTCCCGCCACTCCCGCGCATTCTAGGGGTAGATGTCCAGGAGGGACCACTTGTAGAGTTACCGAGTCAAGGTTTTGGAACCACTCAGTCTGGACAGGCGAGAGAGATCGAGCGGTCCATTTTGGGGTGCTACCCCCTCGTCCCCCAGATGAGGCACCTGTCTGTGATGCAGGAGCGTTTTCTTCTTGCGGGGACGTTTGTTTTCCTAGATTTCCTGAGCCAGGGGAGTTTCTTAGGTCAGGATAACTGGAAGAGAACCTCACCGGGTAGATCCGGGGTCTGGAGGAACAGCTGGATTTTGACGGCCGAGTTGTAAAAGGTGCAATCTACCCGGATTCCTACACAATTTCCCCTTTTCTTTTCTGAGATCAATTCATTTCATTTTGGGTCCTTTCTTCTCCTGGACCAGAAGAAAAAAAAATTTTTAATAGAAGAAATTCATCTGTACATTTATTCGTTCTTCCAACAAATGTATATTGAGTGTCTAATATGTGCTAGTTATGGGGGATCCCACAGCAAAGGAGAAAGGATATAGTAAGGAAACTCTGGGAAGAAGTGGTTATTTTACTATAAAAATTTCAATGTTTATATCCATACTGCCTTTTCTTCCTCCAAAATCTCTGATTGGAGAGAAAGCCTCAATTCTTTCATACTCTGCTACTGCTTCAGTGAATGTCTTCCAACATCAGCCTTGCTAGCTTTGCGTAATTGCAAGCTGTCTGATTTAGTTTGAATTGTTTTATGGGCTGCTCCTGGCAGCCTGGTCTCCCTCCCCACCCAGTCAGGAAGAAACCATTACAATCAGACGTGTTTGTTTTGGTTTTGACCAAGTATTAGAAAAACAAACTTTGCCAACTACAAAGTTCAGCTCTGTCCGTGGCCTCAGCTGAGGGGATTGAGGGTTCCCTGACTGAGTAGCTGGGTGAGGTGTGGGTAAGCACAACGGTACTCCGTTATCCCAGGGCTCCTTGATAGGTACATTCAGAAAGAAAATACAATTCCAAGGTGAACTTGCATGTGATACCTAGGTTAAATAGAACATTTTGACTTGGTTGGCTAATTGAAGGGTGGGTTTTTCTCTTTTAAATTCTTCTTTCTACTTTCAAACATCTTTGTGGGGAGAGATTATCTTCTTAAAAAAAAAAAAAAAAGAAAACAAAACCCAAGTCTGAGCCATTGTCTGACGAATTATACCTATCACTTTAAATAATACTTGCACACCCCATCCTGCTGTAGTTCAGGCTGACATTTTTATTTTTAAGCCCAATCAAATCCTCCTCATTTTATGCTGTTTAAGTAGCAGCATCAATTTTTAAAGCCTCTAGTTTAGTCTGCATTAGTAACACAATATAAAAATTTAATGTACTGTAACTTCTCTTCATTTGAGACCTGGGAAGATGCTTTGCTATTTTCTTCCCAAACTAGAATTTAAAACAAATATTAATTATGGGTAAATAAATGATCCATGGAATGGGTATTGTGTCTGTATTTGTGTGTGTATGTGTGTGCGTGTGTGTGCGCGTGCATGCACGCGCGCTGGGAGATGAGCTGGAGTGGTAGCAGATTTGGATCTATCTGAAAGGGAGGATCCCATTCAATCTGTCAGTCAGAGTTGGTTGACTCTGCAATCAGGAAAAAAAGTTCCCTCTCCCACGTTTTAAGAGTCAGTTATCAGAGTTAGTGATTAAGGAATGAATCAGATGAGTGCCATTTCTCAGAATGTCATTTGCGCACATACAGAATGTCATTTGCATGGTGTTTGTGGCATACCTGCGAATTTTCCGGAATGCTTTTCTTCTGTCACCTTTGGTTAACAACAACAACAACAAACAAACAAACAAAACAAAAACTCATAAACTGATGTTTTGCTTTTAGGGCAGCAACAAAATAAATCTCTTTTAGGTATAACTTCTCTCTCCTTTCCCCAGTTGTCTCCACTCCTCTCTTCATTTTGCCAATTATTAGGAAGGAGAAATCTAGTTGTTATGTTGCTGCCAGCCACCCCTGTGCCCTCAATGCTCAGAGGGTTAAAAGATATTATAATTTGAACAGAAGTCGTCTCAAGGCCTACAGCTGGCTAATAACAGAGTTGTATTGAGCCGGAGCAAACCCCACAGCTGTGACTTTTCGCCACAAGGCGCAGGCTAGACGGGGCCCTAATCAGATGGGCCAGCCGGGCAGTGGGGCCAGTGTCTTTATCGGCCAGATGGTGTGAATTTAGACACTTTTGTTATGCAATCGCAGGGAGGAGTTGGGGAGAAGAAAACAAAACAAAAGCTACCATGCTGTGCGCTTATTTGAGTTTGAAATTAGAGACAGATTTTTGAAAGTTGAGGGTTGAATTTTAAAAACGATTTTGGAGGGGAAAGGGCTAACACTGGCTAGGAGTTTGGCTGACTGGACCCTCTATGCCCGAGACTGGCGCTTTTTTTCCTTTGCTTATCCCCCATCTTGATCCCTTTCTGAAAAATGCAGGTAAGATTCAGCCTTGGGATAAAAATTTTCCTATTCCCCACCTATCATCCCCAACTGGTTTGATTTTTTTTCTCTTTCCCTCTCCAAAGATCCCACAAGGAGATAGGGAAGGTAGAAGAGGCCTGTGAGCAAGCTGAAAGTATTTCAGGTAAAAGGTTCTCCAAATAAGGACTAGAGTAAAATAAGCCAAACCATGCCGAGTGAGGAGCAGAGGCAGAGCTTTCATTTTCATTCATTAGGGGAAAAAAGTACTTTAGAGCTTCCCCTGGAAGTTAGAGACACAGCCTTAACCTAGTGCAACTACAGTTTCCTCTTCTCTTTGTTTCCCATCTTTTCTTATTTTTCAGTCTCATTCAGCTTTTAAAAAATACTTTTGGACTTAGAGTGACTGGCTTGTTAGAAAATATCCCTAAGAAACCTTTTAATGAAAGTAACTGAACCTGAAGTTGTTCACACAGGTTTTGTGTCTACACTGAAAAGAAGGGAGATTTGAGCTGGTTATCTGAGTCATTCAGGGACCTGGTCCTTCATGTCAGGGCCCCATGTCCCTGATCTCAGAGTGGTTGTTTGGGGAATGTGAGTTCATGAAAGTCTTATATTCTCTACTTCCCTTTGCTTATGTTACTATCTCTGGTTTAAGGACTGAATGTCATCTAAGAAACCAAATAAAGAACAACCAGGACATCCTGATGAGACCTTTTCTTAAAAAAAAAAAAAAAAAGAATTTGCTCTGGCTAACCCAGAGAAATTTGATGAAGGACTCAGATGGGGTGAATACAGTTCACTCCTATAGTTTTTTTTACCTTCACTATTATAGTCCAACAGCTGAGTGCTTGTTGCATCTTTTCTGAGTGTTAACATTAGAGATTATACTTAAATATGTTACTGTTGGAAAATGGAAGATTGGACCCTAAAGTTTCTCGGCATTTTTCTTGGAATATCATTTCCTTCCCTGAGTGGATTCCCCACATTGTATTTCCCTGGCACCAGGCTTACATTTTTATCTATTTTTCTTTTCCTCCAGAGAAAGTCCCCACGGAGAGCAGCTGAATTCAGCTGAGCAATTTTGCAAACTTACTTGGCTTCCTCAGAATCACTCCTTCTCAAATTAAATAGATTGGCACATTCTGAATGTGTTCTCTTGTAATTAGATTGTACTTGCACACAGATTCAGGTTGGGTTGACCTGCTGGTGATGTCAAAGAGGAGTCTGTTAGAAGGTCTTCAGATACCTAGCATGAATAGGATTTTTGAAATTGTCTTGCTAGGAAAAAAGGTTTGTCTGGGCTGCAAAGGTATTATTCTGCTGATGTAAGCAGTAGAAATAATAGAGGTGGGAGGCAGGAATTGGGAGGGAGGTGGGGAACAATGATGGGGATAGGTAAGGAGTTGGGAAAAGAGACAAGGGTTTTTGGAGGTGGGAGAGCAGCTGGTCAGCATTTTTATTGGTGTTAATCTTGGGATGGGTTGGAATTTTCAAAGTTAAGCCTTAATATAATTTCAAAGGTAAAATATTATTTCAGAGAGCCTCAGCAGCAAGCGCTAGCATCTAAGAAAGTTGAGACAAGCTTTCTTTTACTTCATACTAATTTGATTCAATTTCTCCAAGCCTTATCATGCCCATTGGGTGAAAGTTTTTTTTAAGCATATCTCACATATTTTTAACTTTTGGAGAATGATAGAATTGTTCACTGAAGAATCCACACATCCCTACATATGACATATGAACTTGAAATTTCTTTTTAAAAGTATCTGTTTGTTGATAGTTCTGTAGAGATTCAGAGTGCACTGTGGAGAACCAGGAAGCGAATCTAAGACTGGGCTGGTGTTGGGCCTTTGGGTCTTTGCTACCACATGGCTTCATCCTTTTCCTTAATCTGTAGCCACTTTTGAATTGAAGGAATCTCATATCCTCGTGGACTTCTTAAACCTAGAAGGGACCCTAGATAATCTAGTCCAACCCTTTGATTTCACGTATCAGGAAGGTCAAGCCCAGAAGGGTTGAAGAGATTTGACTACATTCGTGCAGCTGACTAATGACTAAGTTGGGTTAGACGTCAGAGCTCCAGCTCCCTCTTAACCAATCCTTCTATTGCGCTGCATCATCTTAAACCATCGGGGGGCTATCACAGGAAGGGCAACACTTATAGGAATTTCATTATTGCTGCTGTTTATGAGATGTATTCTCCAAGTGGTATGGATGATAGTGCTGTTTTTATAAGCCGTGTCAAGACTGTGTCCTTTACCAACTCCTGTGATGGTGGACCATGTGCTTGGATGAGCTGAGAGGTATTTAGAAGTCTGTGGTCCTCTAGAGTCTGTCATACAGAGTGAAGTCAGAAAGAGAAAAACAAATATCATAGATTAACAGATATGTGGAATCCAGGAAAATGGTTCAGATGAACCTATTTCTAAGGCACGAATAGAGACACAGACGTAGAGAATGGACATGTGGATGCAGGGGGGAAGGGGAGGGTGGGATGAATTCGGAAAGTAGCACTGACATATACACACTCCATGTGTAAAATAGATAGCTGGTGGGAAGCTGCCGTATTAGCACAGGGAGCTCGGCTGGGTACTTTGTGATGACCTAGACTAGTGGGGTGGGGAAGTGCGCTGGGATGGGGAAGTGGGGTGGGAGGGAGGGCTGCGAGGGAGGGGATATATGTATACCTGTGCTGATTCACGTTGTTATACAGTGGAAACTAACACAACATTATAAAGTTATTATATTCCAATAAAAATGATTTAAGAAAAGATTTAAAAAGTTGAAGTCTGTGGTCCTGACAAGGAGCAGACAGGCAGTACGGGATGTGATTTTCCTGTGCTTCTGGCCACCCAGCCTCCCTTGCTCTTCTCATATTTGCTTAGGTCTTCTGTGCCTTTTGGAGGGGAGTGTTTTGTTCTCTTTAGGTCCTCCTGAGTCCTTCCCATCTCCATCTGTTGTATTTGCTTAGGGCCCCTTCTTTCTCTCTTCACCTCAGATGATCCCACAAGCATTTCTCCGGTAGCTACCTGGTACCCAGTACTTTGCCAGATGGAAGGAAGGAAGTCTCGGGAGGCAGAATTTTCAGTATGGGACCTACCACATGCTAAGTCCCATTTCTGTTCCAGATCTGGTGAAAATGATTAGAGATATCTTTTTACAATTCCCTGATTAATTTTTTCCCCCATTTGACAATGCACACCATAGTTCTGGTAATCTTCCTTCACCTTTAGAAAATGATGGAAATGAATGAATAAATGGATGAATGAATGATTATAAAGTACAGTGAGTTCTGTGAAGAAAGCTGTTATGTAACTAAAGTTTATAATAATTTAGGCAGCTACTTGGGGTCTTTTCATTTTTTAATACCTCTTCCTTTCCCTTATTCCTTCAAGTATTTATTAAGACACAAAGATCTAAAAAAATATATACAATAATAAAATCATTCAATATGGAGCTGGAGGTGACCTTCTAGATCTTAAAGTCCAAGTATCCATCATTCAGGTTACAAATAAAGCTCTGGGGAAAGTTGTGATTTGCTGAGAATTACCAGTTTATAAGTCATAGATGGAGAATTTGGATGAATAGTCTTGGGCTTCATGTTGAGTGTTTTTGAACATAGCCATACATTCATGTTCAAGCAGCTGATAGTTAAGCAGCTACCAAGAATGTGCTTATTTTTGTGAACGTTCCTAACATTGTATGCTCACCATACTTTCTGGATTTTAACATGTTTCATTTGCTCTCTTCATTCCTTCCCAACCTACAGTCGGTGTTGTGAAAAGAAAAGTTGTGGCAACCGAAATGAGACTCCTTCAGACCCTGTCATCATCGACAGGTAGGGGGAAAACATGATTTTTTTTTTTTTTTTAAAGCATTTCTGGTTTTTCTCTTTTAGAATCTCAGCTCTAAGTACTGATCACTGGGCTTTGCCGTAAGGTTGGGTACATGTTACCTTCAAGGCATGGAGCTGGTCTCACACATGTTTTCTTGTTTTGGTTGGCGTTTCTTGAAAGAAGTCAGAGCCTTCCTTTTTGAACAGATGTCTCTATCTTTTCCAGGTTCTCTGACTTCAGTCTAATGGGAAAGGGTGGTGAAGAATGCCATCTCTCCCACCTGGCAGAAATAGGGTCTCATTTAGTTTTCTAGAAGAGGCAGTGCACCCGAAGTTACTCGGTCACGTCCTCATCACTCTCTGTGATTGCTGTTGGGCTTGAAGACTGTCAAATTAGATTATGGTTTGGGGATGATGACAAGCTTTCTGTTGCACAGGGGGAGGTTCCTTTCTACCACAGAGGGTTGCATTCCAGGTCCTATGTTATGTTCAGAGTGGAAAAGATTCTTTGGGACAAGATGCTAATTCATTGAAATGTGATTTCGGCCTCCTCGGCTGTATGTTTTTGTGATTGGAACCAGAACTTACAAACCAGTGAAGAAATACCAAATTAACTTCCAGCAATCACGTAATTTTTAAGAAATCCCATATTCCCACCCCTAATTTTTTCTCTTTCGTTAAAAAACGGAAGAATTCCCTCTTGCTTCTTTCTTTGGGTTTTTGTGTTTCTAGACAGGTCCTGAAATGGATTGGAGCAGCCGCAGTCTCTAAAGTTGTTATTCCAATATTCCAACAAATTCTCAGTTGGGAGAATGGAACCTCTGGCATTCTTCCCAGAAAGCCAGCTTGCTTTCTTTGTGGAAAGTATAGCATAGCCTAGGAATGAGGAGGCTGGAATTCTGATCCTATCCTAGCTTCTGACCTTGGACACAGCACTCAGCATCTCTGCTCGGTGGTGTCACAGAGGGTATAGAGTTGGAGGGTATGGCTTGCTGTTGGACATTGCAGAAGGTTGCTATAATATACTTGGCAGTTTTGCAATATTCCCTGAGATGCTTGGAGGAAGATGACAGTCAAGTAGGAAATGTTTGCTGGATGCATAGCATGTCTTCAACATCTTAGGAGGTTCAAGTGAGACCCATTTGAGGGAGTTCTTTGGAATTTCTTTAGTTTTTCTGAAAGCAAATAGAAGCTTAAAATTAATGAGTTGTAGGAACTCTGTAGGACCAGCTGTCTTCCTCGTTTGATCAGTGAAAAGGCTGAACTCAGGAATGGTGATGTGACTTGCCCACAGTTACGCATCTGGTTGGAGTGAAGCTGGTGCTGGCACACAGCTGTCCTCACTTCTGGCCTGTGGCGCTCTTATTGCCACAATCCTTTTCTCCCAGCACTCTCTGTCCCAGTTTATACAATCACATGTGATATAATTTCCCAGGCTTCCCTGGTGGCTCAGTGGTAAAGAACCCACCTGCTAATGCAGAAGACACAGGTTTGATCCCTGGGTCGGGAAGATTCTCTGGAGAAGGAAATGGAAACCTATGCAACCTGCTTCAGTATTCTCGGAATCTTCATTAGAATCTTGTCTAATTGCTCTAGACTGTCTTCTGGGCTTCCCTTTGTCTTCTTCCCTTCATTTGTGGAAGGGAGAAGGTATGAAGGCAGAAATCCCATGGAGAGAGGAGCCTGGGGAGCTACAGTCCATGGAGTTGAATAAGAGTCAGACACAACTTCGTGACGAAACAACACAACATTTCCCAGCTTCCTAGTATACCCTGAGGTACTCTGGAGGATATGAAGCCTGTGAGCGTGGTGTAGACACAGATCTAGTCCTTTCCAGCGTGTCTACTGAGTTCACTTATCTTTGTCTAGTCTTTTTTTAAAAACTAACTTTAGCTCCTCTTTCAAGAAGGTATTCTAACCTCATGGTTGTGATATCTTTTCTTGTAATAAATACCCCATAAACCAGCTTTAGAAATGTTTGCAAACCCATAAATGCCTACCCGCACCTTACATCTCATAAGCACACGTTCTAAAGACTCTGCATTTAGTAGCAGTCCTTTCTCTAAGAAACTATGTATAGCCTGAATGCAGGGAGAAAGAATACGCTATGTTTTCTGTCTATATAATACACATGTTAATGTACATAGGCTCTTGGCATCTATGGGGAGAAAAAAATTTCAGGTTATGTGCCTTCATTGTGTGTGCTAAAACGCTTTAAATTCTTCTGAGAAGGTGGAAATTGTATTTTAGCTGTGTCTTAAGGAGCTTTATGTGATGGTGGCATTTATTTTTATTAGCTGGTGCACAATTAAACAGCCTGGCGATGTCTCTGCATCGCTTGTAATATGTGTTACTTCTGAAATGTTGTGCATCTGCGTGTAGAAACATACATACCAAAGGGTGCTATAAATTGGTCAGGGATCAGGTTTTTTTTAAAGAACTCATCTTGTTATAAACTGATGCATTTGTTCGGCTTCCTAATCAGAGGGCTTTTGTTTGGAGATACTGCTTGTTCCTCTATCGGAATCTTGTCTTTTTGTTCCTGACTGTCTTCGGGGCTTCTCTCTGCCTCCTTCCTTTCATTTGTGGAAGGGGAAGAGGATTGAAGGCAGGCTTCCCTTTGCCAGAGGCGGGATGGGTGGCTTGTGTTGTCAAGCAGTACCTCTGGTCCCTGAGTTCAACACCTGCCACCTTAGAGATGTTTAGATAACCCATGAGCTACGGGGTTGAGATAACCCAACAGGTGCTAAGTAGTCTATTTTGGATTTCCTCTGGGTAAATATAGAACTCTCTTCTTTGCCCTTGTTCCTATACGCCGACTAATTATCTCTTCCTCCTTCTCACTCCATCTAACCAGATGCAGTTAATTTACACTGTCTATCTTTGAATTTCTCACACAACAGCCATGTTCCACTCTGACTCCAGGGAAGCTGGTTTATTCCCTTGAAATTGTGCAAGTTGGCGGTGGGAGGGGACCCTTCAAGACTGGTTCCCAAACTTTTCACTGCCAGGGACCCCTTTTATTTTTTCCTTTGCAGAACCAGGTTCTGCAAGATTTTGCCTGCCAAGCTGCAACAAACAAGTCATAATCCGGCTATAATTTAATTTGTATTACTTGAAGATGTACAACAGAATGGGAAGGAAAAATCTCATCCCAGAAATGCCCTTGATCTCAGGACTTTCCTAGCAGTTCAGTGGTTAAGACTCCATGCTTCCACTGCAGGGGGTAGGGGTTTGATCCATGGTCAGAGACTAAGATCCTGCAAGCCTAGTGATACAGCCAAAAATAAAGAAATAATTTTTTAAAATGTCCTTAATCTCATCAATAGCTGATCAGAGATTCTGATTGGTATGAGAACTGCTGGTATTACCACGCTAACTTGATAGACTGCCAGCTCAAACATGAAACGACCTGACTTTTCACTTAGCCCCATGTGACCACGTCCTGGGCAGACACTCCATTTCTAATAGGCTATTTGAAATACGACAGATAACTTCCTCAACCTCATGGCCCCTTAACTGAAAATCGTTGGATTTTTACAATGGAGCATCCCCATCAGAGGCTGTGTTCTCCATTTCCTAAGACCTAGCCCCATACTGGGAATTTTTTTCCCCTGCCTGTGTGACTGTCATCCTTTATCTCTCTAGAAACATAAATTTAATTCTTATTTTCAGTTGTCTTTGAAGCATGCTTTTGTGAATTCTTGGGCAGTCACACCCCTTTCCAAAAAGCCAGGCCAACACACAGCCCAGTAGGACTTGCTGCTAAATCACAGGCCCCCAGCAGAGGCTTCCTTCTGTGTAGAAACACGTGCGCAGCGTGGCAGTAGCGTTTATTCATTTTGAGTATAAAAATCTAAAGTTCCTATCTGAAAAAAAAAAACAAAAAAAAAAAACAAAAACCTCAACAGAACAAAACAAAACAAAGTCAACAATGAAAACATATTCCCTACTGAGGTCTTCAGGGTACACTTTGTCCATAAAGATCTCTGTGTGGTAAATAAAGATAAAAAGACTCAAACTGACTTACATTTTGGGGTTTCAGATAGTGGAGGTGGTTTAGTTGCTAAGTCATGTTTGAGTCTTGTGACCCCATGGACTGTAGCCCACCAGGCTCCTCTGTCCACGGAATTCTCCAGGCAAGAGTACTGGAGTGGGTAACCATTCCCTTCTCCAGGGGATCTTCCGGACCCATGGATCGAACCCTGATCTTTGGTGTCGTAGGGGGATTCTTTATTGTCTGAACCACAGGGAAGATCGAACCCTGATCTCTTGTGTTGTAGGAGGACTCTTTACTGTCTGAGCCATGGTGAAGCCCTTGGTGGTCCGTGGAAAGAGAATTTTAGGGACATTCTCACTGACTTGGGAGAAGGATAAAGAGTGTTTATTGTTCATGTTCTTGTAGCCCCATGAAAAGTCAGATGAGAGAAGAGGACAAGGGTTCTTTTTGGATATTTGTAGGCTGCCTCTGCCCATGATATTTTCTATTAAAAGGGCAGCTCCAACCTATTTCTCACATGATAAATATACCAATATTTTGTCTTTGGATCTTGGTCTTCTATATTTATGAACTCTGCTTCTGCTTCCAGAAGGACCATTGTAAATGTTGATGGTTTTGCTTATTTTATTTTTCAAGAAGTCAAGCAAACTTCAGAATAACCTTCATTCAAAAGGTTTATGCAAAAGGATCTGGTATTTATTTGCTCATGAGCCGTTTTTCTGATGTTATCTTCCTTTAACAATTTTTTAAAAATTGTGCTAAAATATATATAACATAAAATTGACTATCTTAACCATTTAAAAATGTATAGTTTAGAGACATTAAGTGCATTCACCTTGCTGTGTAACCTTCACCACCATACATTTACAGAATTCTTTTTATCTTCCCAAATGGAAACTCTGTACTGATTAAATCCTGATTCCCCCTCTCCCCTCTCCCACTTCCTGGCAACTGCCATGCTGCTTTCTTCCTCTATGAATTTGACTCCCATAGGTACTTCATATAATATTTTATTTATCCTTTTCTGACTGGCTTATTTCACAGAATCATATCTTTAGGGTTCCTTCATGTTGTGACTTATGTCAAAATTTCTTTTGTCTTAAAGACTGAGTAATATTCCATTGTATGGTGAGACTATATTTTATTTATTCATCTGTCAGTGGATACATGGCTTGCTTCAGCCTTTTGGCTCTTGTGAATAATATTGCCATGAACATGGGTGTACAGATATCTCTGTGAGTCTCTGTTTTTAATTATTTTGGAAACGTATCCAGAAATTCAACTGGTGCATCATATGGTAGTTTAAAGAACTGTCATGCCATGTTCATAGCGGTTACACCATTTTACATTCCCAGCCTCAGTGAACAAAGGTTTCCATTTCCGCCACATCCCCACGTCACTTGTTATTTGCTTATTTAGTTTTGTTTTGTGTTTTGATAGTTGCCATCCTAATGGCTATGCATTTTTTTTCTTTTTTCTTTCTAAGTGATCCTTTCTCCTGCTGCCATCTTGGTAGGTATCTTCATCTGCTGCTCTCCCTATGGTCCAGGCTTTCATTTGCCTTTTCCCTGCCAACTGGCACCTGCTCTTCCTGCTTCTCTATGCCTCACCGACTACCTCATTCACTGCAGAAGTGTCTGGATCCTCTTTCCTCTGGGCTGTATTTGTTATTCCTCTATCCATGTATCACTGAACTCTGCAAAGTGTTATTGGTGGAAGGGGAGCTTTCAGAGAATACCTCTTGGAAATAAAGCCCTTATTGACCCTCCATGCATGCTAGAGGGTGTTGCCTTGACTCTGAACACTGGAGTTTTTCTTTCAGTTAATTTATCAGATGAAACTCCATACTCATCTATTCTTGATTTGTGATGTAGATTCTACTTTTAACCTCACTGTCCCTTTCAGCAGAGAAACAGTACTTTTAA
This sequence comes from Cervus elaphus, assembly GCF_910594005.1. Classification (NCBI taxonomy): domain Eukaryota; kingdom Metazoa; phylum Chordata; class Mammalia; order Artiodactyla; family Cervidae; genus Cervus; species Cervus elaphus. Next base: position 37,405,930 of record NC_057830.1, read on the forward strand.
AAAAATTATTAAAAAATTAATAGTTGCTTTACAATGTTGTGTTAGTTTCTTTTGTTAGTTTCTACTTCCTGATAGGCTCCTCTGTCCATGGAATTCTCCAGGCAAGAATACTGGAGTGGGTAGCCATTCCCTTCTCCAGGGGATCTTCCTGACCCACGGATAAAACCCAGGTATCTTGCATTGCAGGTGAATTCTTTATCATCTGAGCCATCAGCAGAGCCCAACTAATACTTACAATGTTGTGTTAATTTCTACTGTACAGCACAATGAATCAGTTATATGTATACACGTGTCCCCTCTTTTATAGATTTCCTTCCCATGTCGGTCATGGAGCATTGAGTAGAGTTCCTTGTGCTATACAATAGTCTCTCATTAGTTATCTATTTCATCCACAGTATCAATAGGGTATAAAAGTGAAAGTGAAATTGCTCAGTCGTGTCTGACTCTTTGCAACCCTATGGACTGTAGCCTACTAGGCTCCTCTGTCCATGAGATTTTCCAGGCAAGAGTACTGGAGTGGGTTGCCATGTCCTTCTCTAGGGGATCTTCCTGACCCAGGGATCGAACCCGGGTCTCCCGCATTGTAGGCAGACACTTTACCATCTGAGCCACCAGGGAAGTCCCACTAATAGGGTATATATCAATCTATATCTCTCAATTCCTCCCACTTCCCCTTTCCCCACTTCATATCCATAAGTTTGTTCTCTGCAACTGTGTCTCTATTTTTGAGAAGCAGTTTTTGGATAGCAGTTGGAATTGAACTGTAGGTGAGATTTATGCCCACAAAGCCTAGTGGATTCTTGCCATCGCAGCCACTGAGGCTGGTTTTCAGCCTGTGACCATTCCCTCCCTCTCCCTGGGAAATGATCAGCCAGGTATATCAGTAGTAACTCCTCCTGAATGAAGGACTCTGTCTCTGAGGAGGAAGGGTAAGGATAGTACTCAACATTTATCTGACACTTAATGGGCACTTATTGCGTGCTGGACATCATGCTAAGCAATTTATGGTCACCTAATAATCTTACTTGATCTTCAATAATTGAGAAAAGTCTTTAATTTTACAGAAGAAGAAATGAGTCTGAAGGAGGTAGGTAACTCGGCCAAGGTCACAAAGGCAGTTTCCATGGTGAAATTGGAGTGTCGTCAATGGGTGGAAGTTATGATGAAAAAGAGTTTGGCATAACAGAAGGAAAAGCTTTCCAGAACTTAGGGTTGTTGAAGGATAGAAAAGCCTTGTGAGCATGGTCCTAAGAACTCCTGATAGGAGGACTAGAGAAGGGGACCGTTCTCTGGGAAGTTGTGGGCATCCCTGGCCTGTGGTGATAGTGGTTTAGTCACTAAGTTGTCTCTGACTCTTGCGACCCCATGGACTGTAGCCCACCCGGCTCCTCTGTCCTTGGCATTTGCCAGACATGAATACTGAAGTGGGTTGCCATTTCCTTCTCCAGGGGATCTTCCCGACCCAGGGATCGAACCCACGTCTCCTGCATTAGCAGGCAGATGCTTTACTGCTGAGCCACCAGAGAAGCCCAGATCACTGGGCTCTGAAGTAGCATTTAACTTTGAGAGTGTACAAGTCACATTCAATGGTGTGACAGGTTTGATGGAACATCGGTCCCCAGAGAGACAACACGGTTTAGCGGGAATGGTCCAGGAATAGGATCAGGACTCCTGCTTCTGACCCCAGATCATTTAGTAACTTAGCTGTCTAATGTCACAGAAGTCCTGAGCCACCTCCCTAAGCCTCAGTTTCCCTATCTGTAAAATGAAGTGCTGTGGATTAATGGATGACCTTTACATTACCTTCCAGCTCTACACCCTCTGCTTCTAGCCAAGGCCCAGATTTGGGTGTCAGACATGCTAATTCATCCTCCTCACTCATCAGTAACTTACAGGAGCTCTTCACCTGTGCCATCTCTGCACAGACTCCTCATTGCCAGGGTAGCGGAGCCCAGTGCTGTGAAGAGTCTACAAAATCGTGGCCCTCAGCTTTTTTTTTTTAACAGTGAAAATTCCATTCCTTCTGAGAGGTTTAGATTTTCTCACTAAAAAACACAGATTATTTAACCAAAGGGAAACATCATTCTTTTATATTCTCCTTCCTTTGTTTTCTAGTAAAACCTTTGCTAGTTTCTTGGCCATTTTGGGGAGATGCAGGTAGAAGGACTCCTTTACTTTCTGATGTAGAAAACCATCCTTTTGGGTTGAAACACTTCACTAGATGACAACCTGAGCCAAGTGGTAAACAAGAAACAGTTTCCTTTGAGAAAGTCATTCTCCTCCTCCTGATTAAAGAGCTAAAAAGTTATGATATTCATATCTATAGTTGGGTTAATGTTTTTTTTAATTAAAAAATTTATTTTTAATTCCCCGCCCCCCAAACTCCCCTCTCATCGAGGCTGTCACATAACACTGAGCAGAGTTCCGTGTGCTATACAGGACCATGTTGGTTATCCACTTTAAATATAGCAGGGTGGATATGTCCATCCCAACTCCCTAACTATCCCTTCCCCCCATCCCTCCCCACTAGTGACCATGAGCTCATTCTTGAAGTCCGTGAGTCTGTCTCTGCTTTGTAAGTAAATTCCTTCGTATCATTTCTTTTTGTATTCCACATATAAAGAATGTCATACAGTATTTCTCTTTCTCTGTCTGACTGACTTCGCTCAGTCTGACGGTCTCCAAGTTCATCCATGTTGCTCCAAATGGCATTAGTTCATTCTTTTTAATGGCTGAGTACTCTTCCACTGTTTATATGTATCACATCCTTTTTTATTCTTTCCTCTGGGTTTCTAAGAATTATACTGACTCCACTTGACTGACCAGTCTTCCTAGACTTCAGAACTTTAGCATTTGACACAAACTAGGCTAGGTGTCTATACACTGATTCACTCCCTTGTTCATTCATTTACTGACTTTTTTTCTGTAGTTCAGTTATTAAGCAAATATTTGTGAGGCCCTGGCTCTGAGACACCATCAGGGAATCCGACAGGCATAATTCTACTCCCAAGGAGCTGACAGTTTAAATAGTCACACAGAGAGAAATATATTTACAAACTGTAAAACTGCCCTAAACACTAGGTGAGTGGGTGCAAGAGAGGTTTCAACTCTCCAGTCCCATCATTTATTTCTCCAAAAATCAACATGGAATCAAGATATTTGTTCCATCACACAGGCTTGAATATGCCCCACCGTCTCCCTTTGCACACATCTGTCCTGCCTGGAACCCCCATCCCCAACTTTCTGCCAATATAAATCTGATCCCCTTTTTAAGACCTCATTCAGATTCTACATTTCCAAAGATATCAATTCTTGTAGTCAAAGTCTTTTCCCTTGATACGTGTCACGTAACCTCGCTCTTGTTAGGATGTATGATATTGTCCTCTCTTTCCCTGTGTGGGCTTGCCTTACATTTCCAACTATATTGTAATTCTTGGATGTCAGACACCATATGTCTCTTAAGCCTTGACTGTCTCATCATTAGCTCTGTGATAGTGTTAACAGTACTGCCTCTCCCGCTGAGTAATTTGTTGTGTTAAATCATGAATGTGTGTGTGGTGCCCATGTAGTGCATGATGGAAGAGAATCTTTTAAAAAAAGTCAAAACAGTTATTAGCCTTGGTCTCTCAGTGTCTTACCCGTGGTTTGGATACTACAGACCCTCAGTAAATATTCGTTGGCAGATTAATCTCTGACTGCCGGACATCAGAGAGTTGAATGACTGAGTCTTTTGCCAGTTTCTATAGGACCTTTCTTGTAAGCACTTGTATTTGACAACCACTTAGCAATCTCCCCCTTCAATGACCAAGTGGTACAAAACAATGCCAAGAACAGATCACTCAGGTTGTAAGGCAGAATGAATCATTCAGTAAATATTTATCGAGGGCCTGTCATGCCATGGACTTTGCAGGGTGCTCTTAGGGAATACTAAGATTGAATAGACACACAGCTTTACTGTCAGGAGCTTCCAGTTCAGAACGAAAAATAAAAGATGTGCAGAAATAACCATGATGCAATGTGAGATGCGAAAATTGCCACGGAAGAGGGAGAGATAAAAAGTCTGGAAGATCCGAAGTGGGGAAATGAATTGCATCTAGGCAGTGGTAGAGCGGCTGAGAGCTGCAACTTGGACATACGCAGTTGAGGTCAAAAGGCATTCCAGGAGAAGGAAAGTATGTAGGAAAAGGCATGTGGAAAGGGAAGAGTTTCTTAAATCTGCTTGTGGTTTTAGAGGTGCATAGATATGAGTAGAAGGGGATAGGAGGGGCAGTTGGAAAGATTATTTGGGTCCAGATCGCTGAAGACCTTACATGCCTTTACACAAGTGCTTTGACATTGTTGTGTTGGCAGTGGGAGGACAGCAAAGGACTCTGACTAGTGCAGTGTCCTGGTCAGGTGGGTATTTTGGGGAGAGAACTTAGAGGGTTCATTGAGAGTGCATGGGGAATGAATGTAGAGGAAGCTGTGAGAAAGATGTTAACAGTAGTTCACAAATGCGTTTCTTCTTGTGGCCCTTTGGGAATTTATATGTTTACCTGCCAAAGCCTGGGCATCACCCTAACTCAGGGATGGAGGTCCTGGGACTCCAAGTTCAATGCTCTAGGCCTGGCATGAGGAACTGGCCAAGTTGGAAGAGCATGCTTGTTTTTAGTCCCAGGAATAAAGATGTGTTTGCCTGTCTGCTCCCCAAAAGATTTCCACCAGGAATTGGGAAGATAGGCACAAGCTTCAAATTTTGTGAAATAAAACATCCCGGTTTCTGCTTTGTTTCTTTCGGCTTCTTCTGGGCGTGTGTTCCTTCTTCCACCCACAGCAGCCGTTGGGAGTCAGTTTTTCCCTACCAGATACCAGGCACGGAGGCGAAAGGCCCATTTTTCTCACCTCTCTACAACCCGCTTCCCCTCCCCCAATACACCCACCACTGCAAAGCTTTTGCTGATGTTGCCACTTGTCCCCATGAGTATGCGTCCTTTGTTCACTGGGAAGCTCAGATCCTTTGCAAAGAACTGCTGTTGTACCATCTGGCAATCTGTGAATTTTTTAGTAGTCTGGATGCTTGTAAGAAAGCAGAATTTCGGAAGGCCAGGCTTGAACCATTTATAAGTGATGCAGAGGCCCAGCTGGGTGTATGGGGTTATTCAGAACAGATAGTGGTATATTTCAGCTTCCAGCTTCTTCTTCGGAAAATCATGTGATGTGATTAAATAGCAGATTTGGCAGGAAGGAGGTGAGTCCAGGAATGGAAAAATAGTACTCTGAAATTGTGCTATGTTGGAAATAAGAAATAGACGTTTGTTTGTAAGAAAGGTATCTTTTCCCAAAGTTGTCTGGCTGGCTTTGAGGAGAACAAAGGACCCAGAACTTAGGAAAGATGGAGAAGACTACACGTTCACTCAGAGAGAACTTTCTAGAACTTCTAGTTACTTGCTTTCTCTTCGAGCAAACAGGTCTGGGTAAGTTTATCTGGGTCTCTTTTTTGACCCAGCCAAGGGGTTACCAGACCCAGCATCTGGAAAATAGGACACATATCCCAAGGAGGTGAAAAGGTTATTGTCCACAGATGATTTTAAGATTTAAATCTTGTATGTGTGTGCTTAGTCGTGCCTGACCGTTTGCAACCCCATGGACCTGCCAGACTTCTCTGTCTGTGGGATTTCCGAGGTAAGAATACTGGAGTGGGTTGCCGTTTCCTTCTCCAGGCGATCTTCCTGACCCAGGGATCGAACCCAGGTTTCCTGCATTGCAGACAGGTTGTTTACCATGTAAGCCATCAGGGAAGCCCTTTCAGATTTAGGGTTCTACTTACTAGGGCTTGACTAGATTCTTTGTTGATTGAAATCTTGTCAGATTTTTTCTTTGTGGCTCCGTTCTGTTCTGTGCAGTGACCTAGAGTTGCTCTGGAGGAGCCATTTGATTTAAAAGGAAAGTGGTTGAGTGACAAGATGCCCAAAACACATTAGGCAGCCTAGACTCGGGTCTATAGGGAGTCAGTGTCCTATCAGTCTGGACCAGGTAATTAATGGAGTGACTGTTCTCCAGAAAGGTTCTCCTCTAAACTGAACTTGTCCCAGCCCCTCAAGACCACCAAGGAAGCAGAGCTGGTGAGAAACAAGGCAGCTGCTTCCATCCAAGAGGAGCTTTCCAGAAGGAAGGAAGGGAGAAATCCCTGCTGTCACTGAAATCATGGCAGGAATGGAAGAATTTGGAGGGATGGAGCCATTGGATTCAGGCCAGGACTGTGGGGTTAACACCTCCTTCCCCCAGCATGTGAGCGGCTTCCCCGGTGGCTCAGATGGTAAAGAATCTGCCTGCGATGTGGGAGACCCAGGTTCGATCCCTGGGTTGGGAAGATCCCCTGGAGGAGGGCATGGCTACCCACTCCAGTATTCTTGCCTGGAGAATCCCATGGACAGAGGAGCCTGGCTTCAGTCCGTGGGGCCACAAAGAGCCGGACAGGACTGAGGGGCTCTCACTGTCACTGTCGCTGTGCACTACACGGGATCTTAGTTCCCTGACCAGGGGTGGAAACTTCTCCCCCTGTATAGGAAGCACAGAATCTTAACCACTGGACCACCAGGGAAGTCCCAACACCTCCATTTTTTAAGGCCCGTAAGATGCTGGGACCTTTTAAAAAGAGAGCTCACAAAATGACAGGACGCTTAGGGTCACTGTTCCTCTGAATGCTGTTATGCACACAGAACCTCCAATAACGCCCTCGAGGTGGGTCTCTATGGAGACCAAGGATGAGCCTTTTGCTTTTTTTTTTGGCTTTGGGTCCCATCTGCACAGGTTATTTTCATGATTGATTTAAAGATATGCACATGACATTATAGCTACATTAGGAAGGTCTCCTGGAGAAGGGAATGGTTACCCACTCCAGTATTCTTGCCTGAAGAATCCCATGAACAGAGGAGCCTGGCCGGCTACAGTCCATGGGGTCACAAAGAGTCAGACAGAACTGAGCAACTAACACTTTCACTGGCTCTGCCATCCCACGTTTCGGATGAGAAAACCCAATTGAAGAGCAACTGTGCCAGGGGCCGTGTAACAAGCAGGTCAGAGACTCAGCTGGGATTAGAGACAAGATCTCTAGCTCCTAAGACAAAGCCAGGATGGTCTGTGAAAACTGAGGGAGGGAATAGAAGAAACTGTGGTGTTCAGGTTGATAAACTGCTACTGTAATGCAAAGCTTCTCACCCGCCTGAGCTTCGAAGGACTCATCACCTTCTAAACCAGAGACCAGATTGATGGCATTTAAAAAAAAAAGTTAAACTGCACAAAACATATATATATATATATTGCTTTCATTTTTGTTTATTTAAAAAAATATTTTTTTGTGGGGCCATGCTGAGAGGCACATGGGAGTATTAGTTCCCTGACCAGGGTCGAACTCAAGCTCCCTGCATTGGAAGCACAGAGTCTTACCTGCTGGGACCACCAGGGAAGCCCAGACTGCTGGCGTTTTGCTTGACTATAGTTAGTCTGTCTGTAGCCAGTTTCTTCTGTGCAAAAAGGCTTTTTCTTATTCCAGAAGAGGTAAGGTTGTATGTAGGACATAGATTTATGACCCGTGGGTGGAGTGCTTGAAGTGACTGTTATTCCTGCCATATGATGACGGTGCTATAATCTCAGATTTGGGTTTTCTACTCCTCTGCCATCCAGGCATTCACCCATTCGCTCATTTCTCCCTCTTATTGTCACTGGAGTTGCCAGATTTAGCACATAAAACTATAAGATGCCCAGTTAAATTTAAATATCAGATAAACACGAATGATTTATTTTTTAGTATAAATGTGTGTGTTAGTTGCTCAGTTGTGTCCGACTCTTTGCAGCCCCAGGGACTGTAGCACACCAGGCTCCTCTGTCCATCAAATTCTCCAGGCAAGGATACTGGAGTGGGTTGCCATTTCCTTCTCCAGGGGATCTTCCCCACCCTCTAGGGTTCAAACCTGGGTCTCCTGCATTACAGGCAGATTCCTTACTGTCTGAGCCGCCAGGGAAGCCCTTTGTATAAATACATCCCAGTTAAATTTGAATTTAGATAAACAACAAATAACATTTGTAGTAGGAGTCTTTCCCATGCAATATACTTTATGAAGTGAAGTGGAAGTGTTAGTCACTCAGTCGTATCCCACTCTTTGCGACCCTATGGTCTATAGCCTGCCAGGCTTCCCAGTCCGTGGGATTTTCCAGTCAGAATACTGGAGTGGGTTGCCATGCCCTTCTCTAGGGAATTAAACCTGGATCTCCTGCATTATGGGCAGATTCTTTACTGTTTGGGCCACCAGGGAAGCCTGAAAAAGTATTCATTGTTTGGCTGAAATTCAGAATCAACTGGCATCCTGTATTTTATCTGGCAATCCTACCTGAATCCAAATTTCTTTTTTTTTAATTTTTAAAAATTGCAGTATAATCGCTTTACAATGTTGTGTTCGTTTCTATGTTGTAATGAAGTGAAATCAGATACACACACAGACACAGACACACACACACACACGAATATCCCAGGTGGCACAGCAGTAAAGAATTCGCCTGCCAATGCAGGAAGACATGGGTTTGACCCCTGGGTAGGGAAGATCCTCTGTAGTAGGAAACGGCAACCCACTGCAGTATTCTTGCCTGGAAAATTGCATGGGCAGGGTAGCCTGGCAGGCTACAGTATACGGGGTCACAAAGAGTCAGACAACAGAGGGCACACCCCCCACCCCATCCTCTCTGTCCTGGACCTTCCTCCCAGCACCACCCGAATCCCACCCCTCCAGGTCACCGCAGAGCACCGCGCTGAGATCCCTGCGCTTTATAGCAGCTTCCCACTGTCTATTTCACTCGCGGTGGTGTCTGTATGTCAATGCTCCTGTCTCAATTCATCCCCCGCTCCTTCCCCTGTGTCCACAAGTCCATTCTCTATGTCCGTATCTCGATTCCTGTCCTGCAAATAGTTTCATCGGTACCATTTTTCTAGATTCCCTGTGTATGCATTAATCTACGATATTTGTTTTTCTCTTTCTGACTCACTTCACTCTGTCTGAATCCCAGTTTGTCATCTGAAAAAGAGGGAAGTCAGGGCTGCCTTCCAGCCTGGGGTAAGGGGAGAGAGATGCCTGGAGCTCTGAGCCCTGACTGGCTCCGGAGCCCATCGGCACATGTGCAGTCCTTCCTCGTCGTGTTTTTTCAGTCTTCTTGTGGGGTTCATCATCTTTCTCCTCATGTCCATGTGGAAGTTGATTCACACGTAGGCTGAAAGGTGAGCAGGAAGCTTTGGTGGCATTACCGATTCAATGGACAGGAGTTTGAGCAAACTCGAGCAGGTAGTGAAGGACAGGGAAGCCTGGTGTGCTGCAGTCCATGGGGTCACAGAGTCGGACACCACCGAGAGACTGAACAAAAGTCGGCATTTGGGGGTGCTCATCCCCCTCCCCATCCTGTCTCTTCTTTCTCTTTTGTCACCTCTCAGGGCCTTGGGCTCCTGCTCTGTCTAGACCCTGTTTTATGGACTTGTCGCCTCCTGGGCATTGCATTTACTCCGAGTCCACTGTCGGTCTCCTGTTCCCTCTCTGCCTTTCCTGAAAGTCTTTGTTTGGGCTTCCCCGAGTCTCTGACTCCAGTGCTTCACACATGTGGGATTGTTTAGGCTCAAGTGATAAATTGCATGAAGTTAAAGGTAAAGGGGAAGCTCCTCTCTCCCCACTTGGTCTTGGCTGACGTTTGAACAAGAGCCAGACTTTCCTTCGAGTGAACGCGAGCAGTCCACTTGGTGCTTGCTCAAGTCAGTTTAGAGTGGCGTATGAATTTTAGCATCCAGATGTTGGATCACGAGATGAAGGATAACAGCACGTAGACATCTATCTGAGTAATTTAGTGAACTTCAGAAAAAAAAAAAGAACAAACTATACTTCGTTGTGCAGTGGAAGCTAACACAACATTGTAAAGCAATTACATTCCAAAAAAAAAAAATCTAGCTTCAAAAATTTGATGTCATGTCGAGTCAGCCTGTGTAAAAAAGGGGGCAGCAGATTTAAAAATTCCCCTTCTGCTTCTCTCATGCCCCATCGTTATCCCCATCTCTTTCACCTTTGTTCATCATCATTTTCCTTCCTGCCTTCACTTTTAAGGTCTCCCTACTTTCCTTCCCACTGCCTTGCACACCCCCCTTTTTTTTTTGCTGAGCCTTGAAGCTTGTAGGATCTTAGTTCCCCAACCAAGGATTGAACCCAAGCCCTCGGCAGTGAAAGCGCAGAGTCCTAATCTCCAGACCACCAGCAAAGTCCCTGCCTTGTGCTTCTGGTGATGAATCTGACCTTGAACAATGCAGGTGGTCAGAGCCATTGCCATGAGCCGCTTGCCCCTAAAGCCTTACCCCCCAGTCCTTCCTTTCACCTTTTCCTTCCCTGATGAGGAGTGAGATGCTGGTTTCACTGTAGGTGTTCCGTTTACAACTGCGGCTTGGTGGTTTTCACTTCGAGTGGAGTCCATTGAGCTTGTAAATTGTATTGGATCAGTGAGCCTGTAATGAGACCTCCAAACCCAAACAGTGCAAGTCTGCTGGGATTTTATTGTTCATAAAGTTCCTCCCCTGGGGAGGCATAGAGTCATTAGGTGTGCACTGTGTTTAATATTTGGTCATGAAAGGAAGCAATAATTTTCTATTTTTACGGTGGCTTCTGAGTTTTTAAAGCAATTGTCTAATTCCTGTCACCGAGACTGGACGCAAATGAAGCAGGCATTAGCGTGAGCCCCTCCCGTGTCTGGTTTGGGTTTAGCATCTTCCTCCTCCCTGCCCTGACCTTGCCTCCCTTTGATGGGGGAACTGCCTGCACACGAGTGTGCTTACGCGGAGGTCCCTGAGCTCTTCCTTGTTGGGTAGAAACAGTCCTTAGCTAAAGGGGACGAGGAGCTGTGGGTTCCTCTTTGAGAAGCCCTCTCCCTGTCCTTTAAAACACTCCCCTCTTTGGATGAGAAAAGTGCTCGACGTTTTTCACAATTGACTTGTCCCTGAAAACTTTCGCCTCCTCTTTTTTTTTTTTTTTTGCTTTTTAAAACTTTGTTTCAACGTAACTATGCTTACAGAAATACACTCATATGGGTTAATAGAATGCAATTTAATTTATCCTACACAATTGGGACCAAAACCCTGGTACATGGTTTGCTTCCAAAAAGAAAAAAAAGAATTTGCAATCTGGTTTCTCATCTGTTTCTTCCTTTCTTAACCCCTAATTGGGTAGGTGGTTTTGAGTGTCACACCTCTTCTGAGAATTTCCAACCGAATCCAGCACCAATGAAGCCCCAAGTCAAGGTGTAAGATCTCCTTGCTTCGTGAGGAGGGGGATGGTGTAGCTTAGAAACTTCTGGAACAGACCTCAGGCTTTGCAGTAAACCTAAGTACTGGCAGATTAGAGCGAATAGAGTGATTTGCTGAGTTTGTACAGGTTTTTTTCTCTTTTTTTAATTATGAAAGTATGATAGTGCATTTATAGGAGACTTGGAAAATACAGAACAAAGTTACATATAGTTCCACTATATAGTACAATTATATTTTTAAGTAAATAAATTAAGAATTTGTAGTAGGAGCTTCAATATCAAACTCAAAAATTAATAGAATGAACAGATAGGAAAGTAGAAGAATAGAGTAGACTGAAAAACACCATGAACCAATTCAACATAATTAACATTTGTACAATTCTCACACAGCGGTGGGATACAAATTCTATTCAAGTTCCTGTAGACTAGAAACTGGGAGACACTGGAACATACCCAGGGACATAAAACAAGTGAGTTTGCACGAGTTTTGTCAGTTGGGACAGGCCAACAGGTAATGCTGGAATACTAGGTGGGAATTTCCAAGTGCATGCACTCAGCTGCTCCTTACCCACATCTATTGGGGCCATCACTTGTCAATTACCCTAGAGGTCATGGGGCCAATGGTCTACTGACTTCCGGATGCTAACCTTTCTGATAGCAGGATTTATGGGTCCATGGAACTACGTTTCTGTGATGTCATTCTGAGGATAAGAAAGAATCAGCAGAAGGCAAGTTGTTTTTGAGACCCATTCCATTTGTAGAATCTCTTTAGCAGTTTTTTTCTCTAGAAGGAAACTAAAAATGAGGCGTCAGTGACATACTTCTTTGGGAGGTCACAGCCTACCATTTTTTTCAAGTTTTACAGAGCTTAGTGGGGACCAGCTGGGCAAAATTGTGTCAGAAAAAAAATTGTCATGTTGGACCTGACCTGCAAAAACTATGGAACTCACTCTCAGCTGTTACTCAGATGGGGTGATCTTGAGAAGAACTTCCTGAAAGCTCCCTGGCCTCTGAAGCCTAAACTTGTTGCACATTAGAGAATGCCAGGGAAGGTTAGCAAACCTTGGCCTGAAGGTAGAAAAAGCCGGATCCAGGGTGATAAATGAAACAATCTCCTTTCCAAACTGAAAATTACATGTACTTCTCTGAAATATGCCTGCAAATGGGGAATATGCCTTATACCTGCCTAGGATTTTGGAGTTCTGTAACCCCCACTTTTTTTTTCTACCGTGGACCCCACTGATAATCCAGCGAATCCTGTGGATCTGTAATACTACTGGGGCTGATTGTCTACATTTTAAATGGGAGGAAATGCTAAATTGAGGTTGAGGGCAGCGAAAATGAAGATCTAATGTTTATTACTCCAAGTTCATGCATCTTTTTCATCTCCAAACACATGGGAAGTGCCACCCATGTGGCACAGTCTGTCCTTTCTTTTTTAATTTTAATTTTTCATTAATTTTTAAATTTTTTGCATACCACACAGATTTCGAGATCTTAATTCCCTGACCAGGGATCAAACCCATGCCCTCTGCAGTGGAAGCTCAGAGCCTTAATTGCTGGACTGCTGGGGAAGTCCCAGTTTGTCTTTTCTTTCATCTCATCGCCACCCTCTCTGGTCTCTTTCTTGCCTCTTCACTTTCAGCTTGCTCTTATTCTTTCCTCCTTTTCTCTTTTTCCTTTCCTCTCATTTTGTGTCTTTTTTCCATCCCTCCATCCTTTCACCAGCTGCCTCCCTGCATAAGTTACTGAGGACTTCCTTGGGCACCGGCTGCCAGTGTGTTTGTCGGTAACTTCGTCTTAGCAGGTCTGTTGCTCTCAATGGCCCATTTGTTTGCTCCCGCGAAGGAAAAAAAAAAAACTTTTCCAAGCTACGAGTTCCGTTGTCTCCCTAGGGATCCTTGTTTGAATCTTTGCTGTAAGATTTTTTTTTTCCCTATGAAGTACCAAAGAAATAATTGCCTTATCGTTAACAAACAGAACCTGGCTCTTATCACCCCATACCCCAGAGCCTTTGGTGCAAAAGTTGGGCCGTGCCAAGTGCATGCATTAACCTGATACGCAAAACCCCTTTTCAAAGCTGGTCCTTGGAGGATGCTCATTGAGGGCGTTTTTGTCGGGAGGTGGCACAGTGAAGCACTTCTTACAGTATTGGGTGCCAAAAGAGATTGGCTGGCGTTTACACCCCTGTTACAACAAAAAAGAGTGTATTTTTCTGGGAGGAACATTTTCAGATTGTTCTAATTGTCACTGGCAACGAGCAAACCCTTGGAACTTGCATCTTGTGGGGGGCCTCACTGGAGTTTTTAAAGCATCCCTTGGCACAGAGATGTTTTGGTTCCGACGGTGAGCCTGTAATCTGTAAAAAGCAAATGGATCACAGAAAGCCTGGCTGCCCGGTCCGCCCAGTGAGAGGACGTGACATAGCCGGGAACCCCGGCTGCACTGGTGGTGTGGATTCCGGGTTTGTTTTCGGAGCCACGGAAGTCTCCCATGAGAGCTCATCTGTGTCTCCTAACAGTCTCTTAGCTTCGACCTGCTCCTGCTCTGCTTTATACAAAGCAGAGATCTTCCTTTGGAACCTGGATAAATATGGTATCTTCTCCTCCCTTCAATCGATGGTATCATTTTCAGAAAAGCTGAGCGTGTAGCTGGCCTCTTTCTGTTCCAATTCAGTATCGGAGTAATATAACTTTCAGTGTCTTTTGGATCTTTAGACTAGGCAGATACGCAAGGGACCTCGGGAGATTCTTGCTTTGGGGTCAACTTGAATTGCCATCCTTTAAAAAAAAAGTTTTCCCTATTGTGTCTTCTCTGTTCGAATAAAATAAATAAATAAGAAAACCCCACAGCAAAACACCAAAAAGATATACGATGTTGCACCGACATCAGATACTGACAGCAAGTCTCAAAAGATCCTTAGGGAAGCTTTTGTTTGGGGTGGGAGAAATCTTGCTCTTAAGCGTTTCCCAGCATTCCTTCAGGACATCTGGTTCTCTCATTTTCTCTGCCTTCTGTGCTTTTTTTTTTTTTTTTTAAGATAACTCCACTACTGTCATTATTTTTATTATTTTTAACCATTTAACTAAATGTGCTGAATGGTGATCACACATGACATCTTGTCTCAAACTCGTTTGACCTGCAGAAGTGATGACCTTAACCAATTTTTACTGGCAAGTGACTTGACTTTATTACTCAGGAGAGTTTATTTTTGTTCCTTAAAGAGAGAGTGAACAAGAGAGAGTGAGCTTTTCTTAAGATCAAAGACAAGGAGCGAGTAAGAAGGCTATACCCACCCGTCTCTATGCTGGAGCAAAATTTTTCTCTTTCCCATCCTGTTTTATTATTATTCTCAGTGTTCTTATAAAAGCATAAATAAATAAGGTAAAATCTCACTCATACCTCCTGTAGCCACATTTCCTTCTTAAAGCATTTGGGAATCTCCTCCCAATTGAAAATTGGGTTGCTGAAGTTGAAGTATTGTCTGATGTAACCGCCATATTATTTTCTTTTGCTCAATATAAGTAGAGGTCAAATCAGTTAAACACACACACACAGGAAGCAAAATGGGTTGCTTGGCCCTATGTTCTACCTTTAGTAGCCATAGGTCTTACTTAAAAGAACTAACTTTGCTGCCATCTGTCCCCTGCTACTCTTAGCCTGTGAGGGCTTCCCAGGAGGCTCAGTGGTAAAGAACCCACCTGCCAATGCAGGAGATGCAGGTTTGGTCCCTGGGTTGGGAAGATCCCCTGGAGAAGGAAATGGACAACCCACTCCAGTATTCTTGCCATGGACAGAGGAACCTGGAGGGCTTCAGTCCATGGGGTCGCAAAGAGTCTGACATGTTTGAGCGTGCACATAGTCACCTTTAACTTGTGTCATCAAAACCGAACCTGTGGAGGCAGAACAGTAAAAGGGCCCCTAAGTGGAAGGGGCACAGTAAATGAGTTGCCCTTCTCCTGGGGACAGGGTGGAGTGAGAAATATCAGGCTAGGTTGAGAGCAGCTGCTTCACCCGCCTAGCGCCAAAGAGCCCATGCAGGTTTCAGGCATCATACACCTCAAAGCCCAGCAAAGTACTGGGAGAAAGGGGCATTTAAGCTGTGGCGTGCTACCTGGAGATGGAACAATTCCCTTCTAGATTATTTATGGCAGTCAATTGGGAAAAATATTAGGTCCTTGAAGTAGAGCATTTCTTTGGTGAGAAGAAAAGGGCTTCTTTGAGGTGGTGGGGCCGTGGAGACCATGGTGGTTTGGGAAAGGGGTCTTATCAAGTTGGAGCGTAGGGGGCTGCTATCTGCTGTCAGCAGCACCCACCTATAGTCACTCCCTCAAGGGTCTCTGCTCTCTCGAAGGACTCAGCATCAGGTACCCTTGGTCCAGGCTTTATCAAATATCAGAAAATTTCACGACAGCTGTCCAGGAGCTTTGACCGAGGCACTGGGAGTTTGTGTAGAAAACATCTTCACTGATACACTGGGCTAGGGAAGAAATCGACCCTACAGATGTAGTTTGAAACTAGGATTTCTAAAGCATCGTAAATACCACTGGCAATAAGAATGAATGGTTTCGGGCATTCCCCGGCTGTCTGTTGGTTAGGACTCTGCTTTCATATGTTGCATCCCTGGTTAGGAAACTAAGGTCCCACAAGCTATGCAGTACCCCCACTTTTTTGGAGAGGTAGATCTCAGGTTAAGTGTTCTTACCACAATAAAATTAAAAAAAAAAAAGAATGAGTGACTTCTAGCAACTGGAACCTCTGATGTGTTATCCACGTCAAGTCACCCCACCCCAAAGCCATGGCTCTCAAACTGTCTTAACGTATGGAAGGCAAACAGTACTATTGATTTACCCAATTAATCAAGCACTTGGTCAACCCACAAATGTGTAGTGAGTCCCTCATAACACTCAGCACTGTGGTTGTGCTATGGGGGAGTAAGGGGATTTCTGGTTCAAGGGAGAAGGGCATGGGCCTGTAGCTGGGGAAAGGTGAGTATTTATACATTCTTGATTCTCTCAGCTTTTGCTTGTACCTAAGAACTCTTGAAATACACTGTGTCTCCAGGGCTCAAACTTAAGCAGTGGATTCTAGAAATCATGTTGATATATTGCTATATATATATTTTTTTCTTTTCTTTTCCTTCTGGTTACTCTTATTTTCTTGGTCCACCCATCACAGAACAGAGGTCACCACATCGTGACCTTTTCCTGGTGGAATGGACTGCTGAAGAAGTCACATGGCCAAGTTTGTATCGGGGGTCCACATTTGCTTCCTCTACTCTTTTAATCAGAATGCTCATTTAATTCTATTCCAGCACCTGTTCAGCAATTAACACCCTACGATTTGCATCTTACCCTGACATTTGCTATCTTTCCAATTAGTTTTTATATCAGTATAATTAGGTAGGGTTATTACAGTGCATCAAGCAGGGTCATGGTTATTCCCAAGCCTTTAAGCGCTTTCCCAGATTTGTTTAGGGAAGCCACTAAGGGCAAATGGTTGATTAGGATCACTGTTTTTCTTCTTCATTCAGATCAGGAGAAAACTGTTTCCCCATGTGGCTCATGAAAGATCAGCGAAATATGTCAACCTATAAGAATTAGTATTATGTAGTTCATGACTTTTGGGTGAATTTACAGAGGATTATAAATAAGATCCATAAGGTGGATGTATTGTGGGTGTTTTCTGTGTAGGGGCCGAGGGGAGTTATTCACTTCACATGCTTGGGTTATCAGTTGCAGGGACAAAGGGAAGCCGTTAAGGGAAACCCAAGCCCCTTCAAAGTCAACTTTTTAGTCTGAGCTTGGAGGGGGGAAGGAGAGAGGGGAGGGAGGAGTGTAAAGAAAAGGCAGTTTTAAAGTTTAGCCAGTTTCTATACTAAAGCTTAAGCTTGGTGTTGTAATTTCTACCCACATTGAGAGTATCCAATGAACCAAAACTCCAAAATCTCTACTGAAAAAAATAGTCCATTTAGAAGGCAAGGCTTTGTTGGATCCATTAGTATATCTATCTATTATATCCTTGACACTTGGAACATTGCCCAGATACTAGCTATAGGTGATCCATAATATGGGCTGGAGGGAATTATTGCCTGTAGTTAAATGGGATGTCCAGAATAGGACATCTCATTTAATTTAATTTAACTAATCTTTGATAAGGCATGCACTCATGCTCAGTCAGTTCAGTCACGTCCAACTCTTTGCAACCCCATGGACTGTAGCCCCCACCATGAGATTCTCTAGGCAAGAATACTGGAGTGGGTTGCCATATCCTCTTCCAGGGGATCTTCCGACCTGGGGATTGAACCCCAGTCTCCTGCATCTCCTGCATTGCAGGTGAATTCTTTATCCACTGAGCCAATCTTTAATAAGTTAATATTTAAATTGTATGTCATCTAATAATAGGTTACCATATTATATTATAATGTGTATATAGCATTTCTTCATACATGCCTAGGTCAGATTCATAGAGTTTTTCATAAATGTAGATGTATAGATCATACATTAATGTTTAGGTCAAATTCCGTTACACCCAGTGCTAAAGTCCTGGAATATGGAGAGTTGATCATGGTTGCAAACCAATGAGGACTTTGAAATCTCCTGCAAGTGTTTCGATTTTGGTGAGCCTAGAATTGTTTGTAATGGTATCTGACTTCCAGGCTGAATTGGTTGGATGACATAGCAATATCCGGATGCCGAGTCTGATACAGTTGTTGGAGAAACAATACCATGATTGATGGGGGATGTAATAATGCCAGGTTCCTCTGGGAGAGAATTTTACACTGTCTGATTTCATATCGACAAGGCTTTCTTTTACCTGTGATACAAAATTGCATGGAGTCATCTTGTTGTGGCTTCCCTTTTTTAATAGTGAGTAGCAATGTGATTTAAGGGAGTGTATATCAGGAAACCAGGGAATCTGAATTGTTATCACCGGAGCTCATCTATTTCTAGAATTAATTTAATTCTATGTCTAGAATGAAAAATCCCAAGTACTGATACTGCTATATTTAAAATGGATAACCAACAAGGACCTACTCTACAGCCCAAGGAACTCTGCTCAATGTTATGTGGCAGGCTGGATGGGAAGGGAGTTTGGGGGAGAATGGATACATGTACATGGATGGCTGAGTCCCTTCTCTGTTCACCTGAAACCATCACAACATTGTTAATGGGCTAAACTCCAATAAAAAAGAAAAAGTTAAAAAATATATTAAAAATCCCAAGTACTAAATGGGGATCCCTGAATTTTTCTTCCGTAAGAAGGAAAAGAGTCAGTAGCATGGGTGGGAGTTGGTGGGGGGAGAGATGATTAAAGGATTAGAGTCGGGGAGGGAGTTATGGGTGATATCGTAGACACTCCCTCTCACCATCTTGATATTTCTTCCTTAACTTCATTGACACAGAGTAGACACTCAGCAAATATTACTTAACAGAATGAGGGAACCTACTGTTAAAACAGCAGGAACCAAATGGTACAAGTTTAGTGGGGAAAAGCAGCAGAAAAGAGTGTGGGAAATCACAGTCTGGTCCTTGGAAGGAAAGTAGGGAGGAATACAGCTGATTACCATTGGCTGTGATTGAAATGATAAAAACGTATGGTGAAATCACTGTCATCAGATAATTCACGTCTACTTTTTAACTGGGACTCTAGGTTTCAGGGTGAAGTTTTTGCTCAGGGGTCCTTTGGGTCTTCGTTTAAATGTCATCTCACTGGACACCTCCTTTTCAATCCCACAGTTCCAAACCCTCTTCTTGTTTGATTTTTCTCGTTGCCCTGTTTATCAATTAACATGCTGTGTATGTTGCTCATTTATTTGTCATTTGTCCATATTGCCCTGTCTGACTCCCACAGCTAAGCTATAGAAAGGCAGAGATTTTTGTTTTTCTGTTTAGTGGGTTTTCCCTAACATCTAGAATAATGCCCAACACATAGTTGGTACCAAGAATATTTGTTTAAGGAGTAAATAACAGAAGACTACCTCTTAGAAGACTTTGTTTAATATTTCGCAGAGAAAATCAGAGGTATTCGGATTGCTTTGAGTATACATATCACATACTAAGCAAGAGACAGGGCCATGTCCTTTTACTTAGGTGGCTCACTAATAATACCTGTTTAAAATCTGCAAATACCACAAACAGGAATAATGTCTCAAAGGCAGAATATATGCATCCAAGTTCAGAAGAAAGCATGTCACTATGTCCATAGGAAGGAACTATTCAGAACCTTATCTGCCCATCCTGGCTCACACTTCATCTTTGTCCTAATAGATTCATCTCTGAAGCAAGCACAGAAATGAAAGGGCCTGTTTAACATACTAGATATATACTTCCCACTCTCGGAAGAGAACAAGAGGGAGAATGAGAGAGAGGGGATAAGCTTAGTACATATCAGGCATCATTTAGGTGATTCTCAGTTTGGGGTTAAGGCACATTTCTCTATATAAAGTTATTTTTTTATTGCATTTTTCTTTGTGTGGTCTTCCCATTAAGCATTCAGTTCAGTTCAGTTCAGTCACTCAGTCGTGTCTGACTCTTTGCGACCCCATGAACCGCAGCACACCAGGCCTCCCTGTCCATCACCAACTCCTGGAGTTTACCCAAACTCATGTCCGTTGAGTTGGTAATGCCGTCTAACCATCTCATCCTTTTTTGTCCCCATCTCCTCCTGCCTTCAATCTTTCCCAACATCAGGGTCTTTTCAATTGAATCAGCTCTTCGCATCAGGTGGCCAAAATATTGGAGTCCTTCAACATCAGTCCTTCCAATGAACACCCAGGACTGATTTCCTTTAGGATGGACTGGTTGAATCTCCTTGCAGTCCAAGGGACTCTCAACACCACAAATCAACACCACAAATCAAAAGCATCAATTCTTTGGTGCTCAGTTTTCTTTATAGTCCAACTCTCACATCCATACATGACTACTGGAAAAACCATAGCCGTGACTAGACAGAACTTTGTTGACAAAGTAATGTCTCTGCTTTTTAATATGCTTTAATATGCTATCTAGGTTGGTCATAACTTTCCTTCCGAGGAGTAAGCGTCTTTTAATTTCATGGCTGCAATCACCATCTGCAGTGATTTTGGAGCCCGCAAAAATAAAGTCTGACACTGTTTCCACTGTCTCCCCATCTATTTCCCATGAAGTGATGGGACTGGATGCCATGATCTTAGTTTTCTGAATGTTGAGCTTTAAGCCAACTTTTTCACTCTCCTCTTTCACTTTCATCAAGAGGCTCTTTAGTTCTTCTTCACTTTCTGCCATAAGGGTGGTGTCATCTGCATATTTGAGGTTATTGATATTTCTCCCGGCAATCTGGATTCCTGCTTGTGCTTCATCCAGCCCCACGTTTCTCATAATGTACTCTGCATATAAGTTAAATAAGCAGGGTGACAATATACAGCCTTGATGTACTCCTTTTCCTATTTGGAAACAGTCTGTTGTTCCATGTCCAGTTCTAACTGTTGACTCCTGACTGGCATACAGGTTTCTCAAGAGGCAGGTCAGGTGGTCTGGTATTCCCATATCTTTCAGAATGTTCCACAGTTTATTGTGATCCACATAGTCAAAGGCTTTGGCATAGTCAATAAAGCAGAAATAGATATTTTTCTGGAACTCTCTTGCTTTTTCGATGATCCAGTGGATGTTGGCAATTCGATCTCTGGTTCCTCTGCCTTTTCTAAAACCAGCTTGAACATCTGGAAGTTCACGGTTCATGTATTGCTGAAGCCTGGCTTGGAGAATTTTGAGCATTACTTTTCTAGTGTGTGAGATGAGTGCAATTGTGTGGTAGTTTGAGCATTCTTTGGGATTGCCTTTCTTTGGGATTGGAATGAAAACTGACCTTTTCCAGTCCTGTAGCCACTGCTGAGTTTTCCAAATTTGCTGGCATATTGAGTGCAGCACTTTCACAGCATCATCTTTTAGGATTTGAAATAGCTCAACTGGAATTCCATCACCTCCACTAGCTTTGTTCGTAGTGATGCTTTCTAAGGCCCACTTGACTTCACATTCCAGGATGTCTGGCTCTAGGTGAGTGATCACACCATTGTGATTATCTGGGTCATGAAGATCTTTTTGTACAGTTCTTCTGTGTATTCTTGCCATCTCTTCTTATTTTCATATAAATGAAAATCTACTCATCTTAATGAGTCCTATGTAAGTATGGTATGAAATTTACACACATGCCTTTACATCTCCTGGCAGAGCCACCTTCCCTAGGGAGCCCCTCCAACACATCTTCCCTAATCTCTGTGACTTCCTTGCCTCCTTCCACAGACCCCTTTTGACTTTAAAAACAAAAATAAAAATCTTGTTCCTCTAACCAAAACCTATGACACAAGAACTCTAGGAAAATGATACGCCTGCAAAGAAGTGGGAAAAGTAGAAAAATAAACAGGGCATCATTTTTTCTTCCCTGTCTTGGGATGGGAGTCAATGGATCTGGGTCCCCAAGGTAATGAAGTTTCTTTCCTTGGTGCAGTTTTCTGAGCCTCAGTTTCTTTCAAGGCTCCCTTTGTAAGTTACCATAGTGAGGTGGAAAAAGATCACCTGCTCCAGAGAAGGAGCTCCAAGAGGGGGTGCTTGCCTAGGGATCAGTTTTTTCTTTTTTTTTTTAAATTAAGATTACGCGCCCGTTGACTATGCAAGTTCCCAGAAATTTGATAGCATGTTGGTTTAAAAACAAAGTCCAAATAATTCTGCTCTAAGAACGCTGCTTGCTTGCTAAGTTGCTTCAGTCACGTCTGACTCTTTGTGAGCCTATGGACCATAGCCTATCCATGGGATTCTCTAGGCAAGACTACTGGAGTGCATTGCCATACAGGATGGTAAAACACACCTGGGAGGTTGCCACAGAGTAGTAGCTGTGATACAGACATGGACTTGGTTCTGCAAAAATGCAGTGAAGGTTCTTGGGCAGCAGAGCCCTTTCAGTTGATGGTGCCATCCCCTGGCTAAACTTCTGCATCATTGATTGAAGATCTTCTGGCTTGGGGACTGCTGTTTGAACTCATGTGTGTCTGCCTTTGGCATTGGCTTTGTGTGCTGGGCTCAGTTGAGTCTGACTGTTTGCAGCCCCAAATGGACTGTAGCCCACCAGGCTCCCCTGTCCATGGAATTCTCCAGGCAAGGATAATGGAGTGAGTTGCTATTTCCTCCTCCAGGGGCTCTTTCCAACTCAGGGATCGTGCATGGGAACAAAACCAGACTGAGGGAATATCTGATTATTATTTATGCATTGGCAAACTTTAGGTGGGGAGAGAGAGAAGCGAAGACCTGAAGAGACCTGAAGATGGAGGTTTCTTGGGAATATAATGGTGGGGGACAGCATTTAAAGCCACTGAGAATGGAATTTAAAATACAAGAACTAGGAACTTATTTGCAGCACAGAAAACAAGCAAGGAAAATGTTTCTCCTCCTGTTCCTTTTTCTCTCTCCTCCTTTTACCAGAACAAGTGGGTTGTTTCAGAAACACAACCTAAGAAGAAGAAACCAGAGTGTGTGTGAGCGAGAGTGAGATTAGCAAAATAATATAAACAATATTGCCAATGGTATGCAATTTCCTTAGGAACCACCCCTGGTTACCAGGGTGCAATTTCAGTTGCTTTAATAAATGTGGTTTGCCTTCATCTCTAAATAGCTCAGCTGATCAACTGCTGAGTACTTGTTTAGTGTGGGCAGTGGTGGGGAGAGAGTTGGTAATTTTTGTTACAAATTTGAAGGTGACAGTGACCTTGGAGACATATATGCATGTGCACATATGTATCTCTTACAGTGTATATATTCACACGTGCACGTATATGTGTATGCATGTTGTGTATTATACATGTGTGTATGTGTGTGTGTGTGTGTATGTGTGTGTGTGTGTATATAGTTGTTTAATTGCTATGTTGTGTCTGACTCTTTTGCAACCCCATGGACTGTAGCCCACCAGGCTCCTCTGTCCATGGGATTTCCCGGGCAAGAATACTGGAGTGGGTTGCCATTTCCTTCTCTAGGGGATCTTCCTGACTCAAGGATTGAACCTGCGTCTTCTGCATTGGCAGGCAAATTCTTTACCACTGAGCCACCTGGGGAGCGCTATATATATCTTTTTTTTTTTTCCACACACACACACACCCAAATACAAATATATGCACACACATAGATGCATAAAACAAAGTCAGTGTGCTTATTGTATGCAATAAGCACAGTTTATTGCACTATGTTATGAACTTGCCTAGTGCAGGCAGATAAACGTCTACATATGAGTGCCTCTGAGCCCTGTATCCCTGGAAAGTGTGTTCAAGAGGGCTGGCGAGAACCAGCACCCTCGGGGTCTGATGCCTCGGCAAGCCTCAGGGAGTCAAGCAGGCATTCTGAGATGTCATAAATAAATAAATAACATTTGCCGTTGTTTAGAAATCAATTAATTTGTAAGTTGAAAGGTCAGGCAAAATATTTCGCGATTTCCGAGGCAGCGCTCAAGCTGCGGCGGGCGCTGGAGCAGCAGCTGTCAAGATGGGGCGCCCGGCTCGGGGCTCAGCCACTCCGCGCCCAGAATTTTCTGCTGGGAAGACGGGTGACCGCTTGATTAGTCGCTACTGGGTTTTGTTCAAGGGAGAGCTCTGCATGGTTGCATTTTAACACCTTCTCCACGAAGCAGGAGGCCAGCACAGGGTGCTAAATTCCTGTCTGTGGCTGTCTGTGAAATAAATCTGTGTGTTGTGCCGTTCCAAGCTGTCAGCAGTGGTTCACCCTGATGGGCCTCTGAAAGGAGTTTCCTTTCTGTCTGTGGAACAGTGAGCAGCCACTAGGGAGCTGTCTTTAGCTCAGATTTCAGAGTTAGCTCATTAGGCCAATAACAGCAGACACTCTCTTCAACATATTCACCAAGTTATATTATGAGAAGAGGGGAAAATCGCCTGGGCCAGACAATGCTAAGATTCGGTTTCCCCTGCCTCCTGGACCAGCTGAGATGGGAGACGAGAAGGCTCCATCACCTCGTGCCCCTCCTCCACCCCCACTGTCCAGGTTCCCACTCCCCACCCCCATCATCTTTTCTTTCTAATGTGTGGCCTATCTCCATGACAAGTTTATTTATCAAAGTTTCTTCCCTTTCTGGCCCAGCAGCATCTCTCATCCATTTTCTTGCTCCTTCTTACCAGGAGTCTCAGGCAGTAGTATCTGAAGTGGAGGGCGGCCAGTGAAATGATTATTCCATGTTCTGGCTCCTCTGGCTCGTTCCCTCAATGCATGTTTTTCTTCTTGGCTCTGGGATGTCGGCAATCTCTTCAGATATTTATGTGAGATTCATGACATGAAGCCAGAAACGACATTTCTGAGTGGGGTGTTTCCCTGCAGAATGGTTTTGGCCCTGATCCTCCCCTGAGCTGTTCATCTCTTCTCCAAGAAACATTGCAGGATGGCTGTACCCCTCTGGCGCACGATTGCTAGGCTCCGCAAGATACCACAACGGAGGCCGTTTGCAGAAACTCTCGGAAGCTTTCAATCTGGGGGCAGTATTTTCTTAGAGTCACTGCTAGAAGACGAAAAACCCCATCAATATCCAGTTGCCAGAGGCTTTTGCCCATGTTTGCCTTTCAGTCAATGGTTGCCTCCTTGTCAGTGATGATTTCTGTGTTAGGCGCTTTAAAATAATTTTGAAAGTACCTGCTATCTCTTGCTTCTTGCCCTCTTTCCTTTGTCTTCCTCATTAGACTATGTATCTTTCATAGTCTGCTTTTGGGGATGATGGATCCCAAGTCCATGCTGGCATTACTATTCCTGCAGTTATTTATCATTATGATGTGTGATCTGATTTGTGTCTGGTGATGCTTGTTTTACGGTTACACGTAGATCTGCTTTGAAAATTCCCTGGTGCGTGCTGGTGGAGAAAGCGCAGAGTATGTTCATACTTGGCTTCGGCACAAAGGCGATTTTCTTCTTTCTGAAAAACAAAAAAATGCTCGGGCAAAGTATTGTCAGGGAACTCAAGGGAAGGGAAAGAAAGAACAAAATAACTTTTTTCTTCCTTTAGGACAAATTCAAATTCCCACTCCATGTACTGTTTTTTTTTTTCCCCTTTTCACTCATGGATAACTTAAAAATGGCTCAACTTGAAATTTTCCATGTGTCCAGAAAATCTCCTGGGATTTCTGAGGATATGTAGGCAGGAAACACTTCGGAGTATATAAGCAATCAAAAATTTGTTTTTAGTTTGAGCGTGCTGAATAAAATATCACAAACTCTCTGGCTTAACTGCCTTTGCCGCAGTTTTACACACATGGAGTGTGTTGTTTTTATTTTTGTTTTAGTTTAGGGTTTTTTTTTCAATGAGAGATTGATAAATAGGGTTGAAAGTAGTTTGTTGATTCTGATATGGACAGTTCACTATGTATTTCTATATAGAGTAGCTTTCCCCCTCCCCCATTTAGTTTCTAAGGGAATAAATTATTGGCATATGAAAAGCAAAAGTGATAAAATGCTGCTAATTCAATATGAATATTAGAATTTCAGGCAAAAGAAAAAAGTAAAACATGAAGTGGTAATTTTTATGCTAATTGCAGTCCTCTCCCCCTTTTTTCTTTTTTGGCATGTGGCCTGTGGGATCTCAGTTCCCCAAATGGGTCAAACCTGGACCCTCAGCGGTGAAATCTCAGTCCTAATCACTTGGCCGCCAGGGAATTCCCCTCCCTGAATTTTTTAATAGAGGACTCCCCCCCCCCCCAACTCCCCATTAATTACAGTTATCTCAGTGAGTATCTTAGGAAAGCACAGTTGGCTCAGTGATAAAGAATCTGCCTGCCAATGCAGGAGACTTGGGTTCCATCTCTGGGTCGGGAAGATCCCCTGGAGAAGGAAATGGGAGTCCACTCCAGTATTCTTGCCTGGGAAATCCCATAGACAGAGAAGCCTGGCAGGCTACGGTCCGTGGGGTCCCAAAGAGTCGGACACGACAGAGCAACTCAAGCGGTAACAACAGTGAGTCTGGCTGGTTAACTGAGGGGGGCAGCGCTGAGTATCTTGTCTCCCCAGTCTGTCTCTCTGTGGCACCAGGAGGCTGCCTCTTGAACAGTGGCTTAGACATCAATTTAACGGGCCTAGAACATGACCTCACCGGGTCCTTCTCAACTGAGGCTTCTCAGGGTGATAAAGGCAGACTGTGTTTTGTGGTATTATTGGTCAGATGCCAAATAGGAAGAGAGTGGAGAGAAGTGTTAGAAACGAAGGAGAAAATGTGTGAATGCAGCCATCATGCATATTGTTGTTTTCCGTATTCTTCCTGAGGACAGGGCATTAGAAAAACATTCCTGCCTCTCGCCACAGGCTGTAAACACCACTTCGTATAAAGAGACCCTGGGCTTCCCAAGTGGCTCAGTGGTGAAGAATCTGCCTGCCGATGCAGGAGACTCCAATTTGATCCCTGGGTGGGGAAGATCCCTTGGAGTAGGAAATGGCAACCCACTGCAGTATTCTTGCCTGAAAAGTCCCATGGACAGACAGAGGAGCCTAGTGGGCTATAGTCCGTGGGATCGTGGGATCGCAAAGAGTCGGACATGACTGAGGGACTGAGCACATACACACACACACACACACACACACACACACACTGACACACACACTGACACACACTGACACACACACACACTGATGCACACACTCACACACACACTCACACACACACTCATACACACTCTCTCACACACTCACACACACACATTCACACACACTCACATTCACACACACACTCACACACACACTCACACACTCACACACACACCCATGTCCGTGTTTCACTCAAGTTTGTCTTGTACACAATTTGTGAAAACGAAATATTGACCTCAAAGATGTCCCAGGCCCTGCTGGTCATGATGATTGCATTGGAATTGGGGACACAGTCTCCCAAGTGAATTCAAATATTAGCCTCTGCGAATAGCCCAAATGTAGGACATTTAAAACTATTTCACTTGGAAACTATGCAGCGATATCTTCTTTTTTACAGGGAAAAATGCTGAGATATCTAGTAAAATTATTTTTAAGGGAAACCTGTGTGCAATATTTTTAAGTTATAATAGGCTAGGCTGTGGTATAGAATTGGGAGCTTCTTTCTCTGTGGTGTGTGTGTGTTTGCGTGTGCAAAAAGTTGTAAGCATATGGGAAAGTGATGGTTCTTTTTAAAATTTTTTAAAAAATTATATTATTGAAATATAGTTGCTTTACAATGTTGTGTTAGTTTTTCTGCTGAACAACAACATGAATCAGCCATATGTACACATATATCCCCTCTCTCTTGAGCCTCCCTCCCACCCACCCCATCTGCGCATCCCGCCATCCCACCCCGTTAGGTCAACACGGAGGACCACGCTGAACTCCCTGGCTATACAGCACCTTCTCACCAGCTATCTGTTTTACACACGGTAGTGTATATATATCAGTGTGACTGCCCCAATTTGTCCATCCTCTCCTTCCCCCCACCCCACCCTGTGTCTGCATGTCTGTCGCTATGTCTGCGACTCTATTCCTGTCCTGAAAATCAGTACCGTTTTTCTAGATTCCACATACATGCATTAACACACGATATTGTTTTTCTCTTACTGACTCATTTCACTTTCTACAACAGACTTTAAGTCCATCCACATCAAAGTGATGGTTCTTCAGGGGGTTAAGATCTGAGTCTGACCCAGGAATCCAAGACCATCCCAATCTTGCAGCTCAGCCTCTGTTCTATGGTTTGGAAGCCCAGGGTGAGCCTGGGCCCTCCACGCGGGATTTAAAGTCTCAGCGCCTTTCAGACGTCTCCATACTCTCAGCAGGACCCATCCCAGCGAGGCTCCACTTGTGCTCTTGTTTTCTAAAAGGAACTAGTTTGGTATTTATTTCTCTGCATATCTGTTTTGGTGTCTGTGTTTACAAATGGACCCCGGATTGGATAATCTTTGGAAATAGGACTCAAGTGAAGTACAGGAGAACAAATAGTAAATGACAATATCGGCAGGAAAACATGATGGGGCAAACTGCATCTCTGCTTTCCCAAAGGAAATTGATACCCAAAAGGAATCACCAGAGTGATTCACATTTTGTGAATGGAGAATGTCAGAGGCCACAGGGACTGCTCAGGGACTCATTCAGGGTCATGGAGTGAATCAGTGAGGAAGACACGTCTCAAAGCTTGGCATCCTGACAGCTCACCCAAAGGTCACCCTCTCTCCCTGTTGACCCAGCCATTTAAAACATGGTAATGTGAAATGATCACATCCCAGAAGCCATCTTTGCTAAAGAAATGTGGTTCGAGAGAGCAAGGATAAACCACTGTTTTCTTTAGATTATGCTTTATGTCTCATTGAGAATATTTCTTAAGGCATCTGTATATTAACTTGATGAATTTCTTTGCTTCTACTATGGCCTTCTTGAAAGGCCTGCTCCTTCAGTAACAGAAAAAAAAATTATTTAGCTCTTCTGGTGAGAAAGACCTCTCATCTTGAGCCACATGAAGGTGACATGTGCAGAGGGCCAAAGGAGAACTTTCTGGCGGTAATTGCATTAGATCGGGGGCTGCAAAGTGTGTGCTGAGTGGGTATTGCTGTGTTCATATTGCCAAGTCCCATGACCTCTAAAGGGAAAAAGAAATTACTCTGGTTCTAAAGAGACACAACTCAGAAGTTAACAGACTATTTCCAGTCTCTTAGGAATAGAGGGATGAGGTCTTGGTGGGATGTCCCACTAAAGCCAACTTCAGCCTTGCTAGGGGGCTTCTGAGTTTTGTTTCGAGAATATCCCTCCTGGGCACTGGCAAAGAGATGGTGTCTAGAAAATGTAAGTAACTGGACAATGTAGTTTTCTCACCAGGAAGTATATTTGAGATCGTTTATTTTAAAACGGACTCACTGGGGGACTTCCCTGGAGGTTCAGAGGTTAAGACTTTACCTACGAATGCAGGTTGTGCGGTTCGGTCCCTGGTCAGAGAGCTAAGATCCCGCATGCCTTGGGGCCAAAAAACCAAAACATAAGATGGGAATGATATTGTAACAAATTCAGTAAAGACTTTAAAAGTGATCTACATCAAAAATTAAAAAAAAAAAATAGACTCACTGGGGATCGTGTAATAGGACAAGAACCCCTCTATCCACAAAGATGTTCATTACATCGTTTGTTACCATGACAAAGACCTGAGAAACCGGAACTGTTTCACTAAAGAGGAGGATGACCAAGCAGAGGATGACACAGTGGTCTGATGCACCAGCCATTGCCCAGAATCATCTGTCTAGCAGTGTGGGAAAACATGTAGTAAAAATATAGAATATCTATTGTAGTTGCACTGCCTCTCTGTAAAATGTGCCTATAGAAAGCAGAGACAGTGGTTAGAGTTGTATAATGATGACTGTGGATCTGGGTGTTTTTTTTTTTTTCTCCTTCAATTCTCCTTCCTAATATAATGTCAATGTTCCCAAGAAGGGTCGCCTGGACCAGCCCTTTGATGATTTGACTCAGCGTATGTTTTAACTTTTTGTTCCCACTCGGGATTCATTTAGGTTTAATGATGCTTATTCATTTGTAGAAATGAGTCTTTATCCTGCAGGAAGGACTTTTTGTGCTGAAGAGGAAGGAGCGTGCCAACAGAGACACAATATGTGGACACCCCGACCATTTTAAAGTGGCAAATTAAGTTGTGGGTACTTAGGGGAAGACTCATGCTTTGATGTCACAGTTTATCTGACGGTCTTGTTCCGAGAAACTTTTAAACTCTTCGTATTAAAAACACACACAGGATGCTCTGTCTCATAATAGACTTGTTGCTGTGGACATCAATATAGAAAATGCCTCTTAGAAGAAAATAGCCCAGCTGTTTTCTAAGTAACTTCTTAGCAGCAACAGTCTGTAGGCTTTTCATGACCAGGTAGAAAGCATAATGGGCTTCCCTGGTGGCTCAGTGATAAACAATCTGCCTGCAATGCAGGAGTCCTGGGTTCGATCCCTGAGTGGGGAAGATCCCCTGGAGAAGGAAATGGTAACCCACTCCAGTGTTCTAGGCTTGGAAATTCTATGGACAGAGGAGCCTGGCGGACTACAGTCCATGGGGTCACAAAAGAGTTGGATACAACCTAGCAACTAAACAACAACAGAAAGCATGATAGAGAAGGAAGCCCTGTACTTTAATTTGATTTTTGCCATTAAAGTTGTGTTTCTGGGCAGATGGTTCTTCCTCTCTGTGCCTAAATTATCTTTCTTATGTCTCCTGTCTGCCTCAGAGGAATACCAGTGACCCCATGGGATGGTTGTGTATGATCTTGTTGTTCGAGGTAAATGAGGAAATTAAAGACAATTCCATTTTCCTCTTTATAACCGAGTTCTATTTTATGAGGTGTGGTGGGCTCAGTTTGAGTTATGACAGTCATCTCTCAGCCTTGGTTATAAAGATCCTATTTGGAAAGTTGAGAGGCTCAGATGCCTTTTAGGGGATGGCTATGCTTTAAAAAAGGATGATTTTTATTTTGGTGAAATCATTTTTATGGGTAGCATTATATAAGGGATCACTTTGATTTTAGCCTTATGTTGAAAGTTGAAGTGATTTGTACTTGAAGTACAATTTGGAAGTTAGATATCAATACAAATCGTGAAAAAATTCTACCTCATTCATTTTTCCTTGCAAGTGTTGTGAGTGAAAATGTTAGTCACTCAGCTGTGTCTGACTCTTTGCAACGCCATGGACTGTAGCCCACCAGGCTCCTCTGTCCATGGGGTTCTCCAGGCAAGAATACTGGAGTGGGTTGCCATGGCCTCTTCCAGGGGATCTTCCCCACCCAGGGATCAAACCTGAATCTCCTGCATTGCAAGTGTTTTCTTTACTGTCTGAGCCACCAGGGAAGCCCTTTTCTTGCAATAATTTTTATCAAATATACACCAGTTTAGAGACACTTTTTTTTTTGTAGCCGACGTGTAAAGGATTTATAAATATCAAAACCAATAGTAACAATAAACTCCGCCTGTTGATTTTATCTTGAGTAGCTAATCCTCCTCCTTTTCACTATTGTCCTAATGCCTTTGGACATGGCGAAAACACTCATTCAGCAATTAAATGCCACCTAGAAGCAAAAGTCTTCTTGTAGGGGAAGGAAAATGCTTCTCTAATGCGATGGAAAACAAAGAGGAGGGAGTTGCAAAGACAAAGAGCTTCAGAATGAACTGCCCCTGGTCCCTGGAGAGGCCAAACTCTTGCTGGCAAGAGAGAACACTTTGGTTAATCCCTAATTGTTCTCTTGGTGTTTTGCCAGGGAGATGATTTTTTTTTTTCAGGAGAAGATGTAAATGTTCAGATCAGAAGTTGCAAGAATTCAGTGGTAGGGAGGGTCAGTGTTAGCCTTCTCAGGACAGGGCTGGAAGCAAGCCATACATCACCTTCTCCTGGGGTCATGTCCACGATAAAGGCTGGAATATCACTTACCAACCTATACTAATGGCCCAGGATCCTGAGGCCTGCTCTTTCTCCACCTGTAGGCTCCTTGCTGGAAGAGTTGAGTGTCTAAACACCTCCTATTATTGCTTCTAAGAGTGCTTCAGATTTCAGCCTGAGCTTGCCCAGGACCAGGAAGAGATCCCCACCTTGATCTCTTTTGCCACCAGGCTCAGTGCCTGAGGATAAGCTTCCCCACTTAAGGATCCATCGATTAGCACTCCAACACTCCCAGCTCCAGTTTTATTTAAAGTTCTGAGACACTCCCAGAGTGGGCGTAAAACTGCAACCCAGTAGAGTCTTTTGAGTACAGACAACGACCAGATTCCTTCCCTCCAAACAATCAGGGGCTTCCTTTGTCCTCTGGGCAAAATGAGGCTGGAACTGGGGAAGATGCTCCTCAGATGAGAGCTGCATGGGGACTGTCCCGGGCATGGCTTCTACTAGCCACTCGCTCTTTGGGCCAAGGGTGGCCGTCCCTTCTGGCTTCAAGATGGACTCCGCTGGAGCCACCAGCAGCCACACCCGACCTTTAGAAGACGCTCTGCACCCAGGGGGAGAGGCGCAGCCGGGAAGAATTGGGCCCATTATTACCCTCATTATTTATTTCTCACCCAGCACTCCACAGTCTGCGAGGGGAAGAAGGATAATTCCCTGTGCATTTCAATCCTGCAATATTTACTTCGAGCTGGAGCCTTGGCCTGTTAATGTTCTCTCTGAGGAGCTCCACTGGCTTTGAGGCAAGAGCCGTAGGGACAGAGAACACAGGAGGGAGACGGAGGCAGAGACATCCTCAGTCCTGGGCCTTCGCCCGAGAACTTGGGCCGTCATAATTTACACACCTCGCCTAATGCTCTGCACGTGTCTCGGCTACAAAAGGCATTGGGTAGACGGGCGCTGTCTGCCTCGCAGTGGGCCTGCTGGGAGCATGTCAGTGATATTCTTAACGATGACAAAGTAGTTCATCAATATTTTTCTCCCTAACACCCTTCTCCAAGAACCAAATGACAAAATAAAATGCATCTCTCCTGAAGCCCACTGTTGCGCACTATCTTAACCACCCCTGTCCCCAGCAGACTTTTCCACGTGTTCTCAGGTCAGAAGGCCCCAGGCTCGGAAGTGGGCTCCCAGAGTTGGCTGGGACCCTGTTAGTTGCTCAGTACTGTCCAACTCTTTGTGACCCCATGGACTGTAGACCACCAGTCTCCTCAGTCCATGGAATTCTCCAGACAAGAATACTGGAGTTGGTTGCCATTCTTTCCTCCAAGGGATCTTCCTGACCCAGGGATGGAACCCAAGTCTCTTGCACCTCCTGCATTGGCAGATGGAATCTTTACCACTGAGCTACCTGGGAAGCCTCACCCCAATAACATTGGGTAAATACTCTTCTGGGCTTCCCTGGTGGCTCAGTGGTAAAGAATCCTGCCCTTGCAGCAGACGTGGGGTTTGATCTCTGGGTCAGGAAGATTCTCTGGAGGAGGGCGTGGCAACCCACTCCAGTATTCTTGCCTGGAGAATCCCATGAACAGAGGAGTCCAGCAGGCGACAGTCCATGGGGTCAAAAAAGAGCTGGACACAACTGAATCACTGAACCAGAATAACAAATATCCTTCCAGGTATCTATTATGTAATGACTGAACAATATTTTTTGATCACCCTATTTTCCTTCTTCCCTGTATTCCTTCCTCCCTCTTTTCTTCTCAATACATGTGCATTTTAAAACATTAAAATACTTATTTATATTTATTTGACTGCTCCAAGTCTTAGTTGTGGCATGTGGGATCTTTATTTGTGGCAGGAGGGATCCAGCTCCCTGATCAGGGATTGAAACTGGGCCCCTTGTATTGGGAGCGTGGAGTCTCAGCCACTGGACCACAGGGGAAGTCCCAATATATGTACATTTTAAAAATTGCTTATTTTTAATTGGAGGACAGTTGCTTTACAATCTCATGTGGGAATGCATGGACTTTTTTTTTAAGGATGTGTGTGTTAGTCACTCAGTTGTATCTGACTCTTTGTGACCCCATGGACTGTAGCCCACCAGGCTTCTCTATCCATGGAATTCTCCAGGCAAGAATACTGGAGCTGGGTGCTATAGGATCCAATATTAGAAGACCTCAACCTATGTCTCCCTTTGCTTCCGGTTTTGGGTGAACAGCTTGGTGGATTTTGACTCTCTGAGGAACCAGCAAGTCTTTGTCAGGCACAGTGCCTGATGTTTTGTATTCACTTAGTGCCCATTGAGTTGTGCTTTATTACGATTTGTTAGGGACCCAAGTTGACATATGGTTGCTTTGCATGCCAGAAATCGGGTTCTTAATAAAAGCATTAAATCTGAACCTTATGTGTGCGGTCAGGGCCCCTCCCTGAGGTGGGTCTCACCTTGCCTCCTTCCTGCCCACTTTTATTCGAATTCACTGCTTACTTTTCACGCACTGCGTGACCATTAGCTGCCTCACCAGAATACAAGGATTTTCCTTTATTTATTGGATTAGCTCCTCCGCTGGCATTTTTATGGTTATGTTGCGCCTGTTGATTGTTGTTGGCTAAAGAACAAACGCCTGGCTAATGTCCACTGGGATGAACAATTTGCACATTTATTTTATCCTTTTGTTGATATTTCAGTTCCAAAAGCTCAAGGTTAGTTTGCTTAACTAATGCGCTACCCCTTGATCCCAGGTGCTTCCACATGACAGTCTTGTCTGGGCTTGACTCCCTGGTGTGACATTCAAGACTGCTAGAATGTACACATCCTGATGAAATACTAACAATTCCACTTATTAAGGGTTACAGAACCAAGGTACAGCCAGTTGATTAAAGGAGCAAATGAATAGTGCATTTATTTATGTGTCAACAGGGGCTAGCTATTGAATTTGACTGTGAGTTTTCTCATGCACTATGGCCTCAGCACTAGTGAGCATTGCTGGTAGTATTGGTTCCAGGCTGGAACTACTGACACAGTGTGGACCATACCTTTCCATCTTTCCCAGGGCTTGGCATGCAATGCAAAAAATATTTGTGCTTCATAAATGCAATTTGATGTTGAGGATGCTGGCATAGGTAGCATGTGTGTCGCTTTGTCAACTGGGCAAGCCAAAACGGTGGTTGTTGTATAGCCGTTCAGTCATGTCTGACTCTTTGCGACCCCATGGAATGTAGCCTGCCAGTCTCCTCTGTCCATGGGATTTCCCAAGCAAGAGTACTGGAGTGGGGTTGCCATTTCCTTCTCCAGGGGATCCTTCCAACCCAGGGATCAAACCCACGTTTCCTGCATTGACAAGCAGATTCTTTACTACTGAGTCACCTGGGAAGCCCAAAGTTGGGGTGCCTGATGGCAAACTATACTCATCACCCCTTGTTTCTTTCCCTTGATGACATAAAGTCAATCAGAAAAAGGACTCATCTTTATGCTCTAGTGGTAGCATGATTTGGGAATAAGAAATTAAAAAAAAAAACACAAAAAACCAGGCTCTCACTTGACTATAACTTAGGAGGTTCTGGGACTACAAAAATATGCCAGAACAATGACATCATATTTTCTGCAATTTTCTTGGTCCTGCTATGAGTTTCCAGCTACTCAGGAGTTTTTGGTCGTGGTGAACAGACCCATTGTTTTTGGGTTGCTGCTGCTGTTAGTTCTGAGGTCAAGAGGGTTGGGGAATGTCTACTTCGAAGACTTTGTGTAGATATCTTGGTCCAAATGGAGAAGGGTTCTAGCCATGTAGCTGGGGATAGAGAAGTTTTGTGGGAGGTGGGAAGTGATGAAAAAGGTGAGGAAATTGAGAACTGCTGAAGAATGAGGTGGTAGAGAAAATAGAGAAGAATTTGGTGAAAAGACTGAACATGACAGGTAGGAGGAGGGGACAGACAGCAAGAACCCTCACCAGTCTCATGGGAGAAGGTTTGAGAAATGAGAGGCAAAGAACCAAAAAGGAAAGATGAGGTTCAGAGTGAGAATACGAGAGAAAGCTGAAGACATGGAGAGACATGAAAGAGGGAATTAAAAACCCAGATGGGGAGAAATCAAGACTGCAGAGGAAAGAGAAAGCAAAGGATGGAAAATGAATCTAGGAAAAAAAAAATGGATGTCCTCTCTGAGGGATATAAATAGGGCATTAGGCAGATGAGGCGTGCTACATTTGTTAGCTGACTCCAGAAGGATAGGACTGAGAAACACAAATACATCTCTATCTGATGAGTTTTTAAATCTATTATTTCTTTATATTTTTATTGGCACCTGAACCTGGGGGCTGGAGACCAAGTCAACATGGAAAGGTGTTTTGGGGAGAAGGAGAGAGACAAAAATCCTTGTTGGAATAGATTGTTTTTCATTTTCCATTTCAGAGACAATTTAATAACGATTTGGCTTTGACGCTTTTATTTATTTTGCTTCCTCTTCTTAAGGGTCTATTGGATGCCTGTCTATTTTGCTTGCTCGTTAGCATCATTTGTTTACCTGAGAGGGAACCTAATCTTTTGCTTGAGTAACATCAACCTCATTTTCTCCAGGAGACCGGGTTTCTTTCTTTCTCCTCCAGCTCTTCTACAAGAAATTGGCTGCAGAAATTGGCTGCAATTTCTTCTACAAGAAATTGACATCTTCCCTTTTCTTGAAAAGTGTTTTCTTCCGCTCCTGGTTACTCAGTGGTGCTGAGCAGGACGCGCTATTTGTTTATGCAAAGAGAGCTGGCAGTGAGGAGTGTAATTCCCGTATTGTGAAATCGGAACTCATCTGTACTCTTGTAACGAGATATCAATCTTTTGTGTAATGCCAGGTACTGTGTTTAATTGCCCCCTTGTAATGCCTTATCCCTGAGATGATCATTTGAGTTATTTCTTTGTTAACCTTTACACAGCCAATAACAAATTAAACATCATTATCTGAGTTTAAAATAGGCTGTAAATCTCAAAGCCCTGGTAATACGCAGACACTTACAACCGGGGAGTCATAAAATGACATTAAATGACACTCGGAAACACAAGCCAGAAAGTACTATGAATGAATGGGAAGGAAGGAGAACGTCACTGAGAGGAGTGTAGGTGGGATCATCTCTCTGTGTGTGATGCAAGGATTCTTCAAGTCACAGCAATTTTGCTCTAACACGACCACTTAAAATGCACTTTCTTCATCTCTCTTCACGTTGCCTGTGTCTCCTTCAAGACTAGATAATTCCTTGTTTGAG
The DNA here is from genome assembly GCF_910594005.1 of Cervus elaphus. Classification (NCBI taxonomy): domain Eukaryota; kingdom Metazoa; phylum Chordata; class Mammalia; order Artiodactyla; family Cervidae; genus Cervus; species Cervus elaphus. The sequence continues at coordinate 37,442,844 of NC_057830.1, forward strand.
TATTGCTTGCAATTCTGCAAGGAAGCTCCAGCTCCACCTCTGCTGTGGACTCAGCCTCACTCACTTCCCTGAACCTCCCGTTTGATCACCTAGTTCTTGCTCTCTTTTTCCTGCTCCTGTTTGACATTGGCAGTCATCTCTCCCTCCTGACACTGTGAACCTCTGGGGAAATAGAGTTAGATCTTGCCTTATTTTGCACAGAAGGTGTCCCATGATTTTCCACATGGAAGTTTCTAGGTTCTGTCCAGTATTTCTGGTGATGGTGGTGGAGGATGAGGAGCGTGAGGAGGGGTTGGGGAGGAAGGTATATATATTTGTGTACTTCCAGCCTTAGGCTTCTGGCCTCCTGTTTGAATGCTCTTTCCACTATACTCTAGGTCCCATGGAGATGGAAACAGTTGGTCTGATAAAATAATTTAAAAAATTTTTATTTAAGCACAGTTGATTGACAATGTTGTATTAATTCCTACTGTATAGTAAAGTGACTCAGTTATATATATGTGTGTGTGTGTATACATATTCTTTTTCATATTCTTTCTCATTATGGTTTATCAGAGAATATTGAATATAGTTCCCTGTGCTATAGAGTAGGACCTTGTTGTTTATCCAACTATATATACTGGTTTGCATCTGCTAATCCCAAACTCCCAATCCTTCCCTCCTGTATCCCACTCCCCCTTGGCAGTCACAAGTCTGCTTTCCATGACTATGAATATGTTTCTGCTTCATAAATAAGTTTCATTTGTGTCATATTTTAGATCCCACATATAAGGGATAGCAGATGGTATTGTCTTTCTCTTTCTGACTTCCTTCACTTAGTGTGATAATCTTTAGATCCACCCACGGTTGCTGTAAATGGCATTATTTCATCCTATTTTATGGCTGAATAATATTCCATTGTATATGTGTACCACCTCTTTATCCATTCACCTGTCAATGAATATCTAGGTGTTTCCATATCTTGGCTATTATAAATAGTGCTTTTATGAACACTGGGGTGCATGTATCTTTTTGAATTGGAGTGTTGTCTAGATATATGCCCAGGAGTGGGATTGTTGGATCCTATGGCAACTCTATTTTTAGTTTTTTTTGAGGAACCTCCATACTGTTTTTCATAATGGCTGCACCAATTACATTCCCACCATCAGTATGAGAGGGTTCTCTTTTCTCCACACCCTCTCCATCATTTGCCATTTGTAAGACTTTTTAATCATGGCCATTTTGACTGGTATGAGGTGGTACCTCATGGTAGTTTTGATTTGCATTTCTCTAATAACTAGCAGAAGGCAATGGCACCCCACTCCAGTACTCTTGCCTGGAGAATCCCATGGCCAGAGGAGCCTGGTCGCTAAGAGTCGGGCATGACTGAGCGACTTCACTTTCTGTTTTCACTTTGCGTTGGAGAAGGAAATGGCAACCCACTCCAGTGTTCTTGCCTGGAGAATCCCAGGGACGGCGGAGCCTGGTGGGCTGCTGTCTATGGGGTCGCACAGAGTCGGACATGACTGAAGCGACTTAGCAGCAGTAGCAATAATTAGCAATGATGAACATCTTTTCATGTGCCTGTTGGCCATCTGTATGTCTTCTTTGGATAAATGTCTCTTTAGGTCTTCTGCACATTTTCTGATTGGGTTGTTTTTTGTTGAGTTATATGAACTGTTTTACATTTTGGAAACTAAGCCAAGTAGTTCTCATAGTGTTCTACAGTTTTACAAATCTTCACTTTATCTGTGTTTAAATCTCCAACATCCTATTTCTGATGAAGTGGGTGCATTCGTGTCTTTTTCTGTCTTACTCCCTCACCCTTTCTTCTTCTTAGTCTCCTTGGCAGAAGTTTTTCTAAATTATACTTAAATTATTTATTTAAACTTGTCTGTTCTACTTGATGGAGTCTACTTTCATCTCTGTTAAGTCCATCTTTAGTCTTTATGGGGTTATTTCGCTTTCAGGTTTCCTTAACTGAACTTTTAGCTTATTTATTTTTTAGTGTTTCTTTTCTTTTTCACCAAAAGAAAGTATTTGGGGCCATATATTTTTCTCTGTGTACAGTTTGGACATGAGGTTGCATATTTTTTTTCTGTCATTTATTTATAAGTACTCAAACTGCAATTTTGATTTCTAAGTAAATTATTTTTGCTAACATTAAAGAGATTACCTTGAATTACTGTATTTTGATTAGACAATGTGTTTGGACTGTCTCTATTTTTTGAAATGTTATTTGTATCTTCTCCAACCTTGTTTATTTTTTTAGTCTGTTTTATATTCCAGAGCAAGAGGGTTATGTTAAAACCTTTAGCTATAGCGATATTTCTGCAAAGTTATTCTTGGAATTCTAATATTTAAAGATTTATCTATTTTTGGCATAGTGTATTTATTGCTTTGTTATTTGTTGTTGTTGCTTCCCAGATGGCTCAGTGGTCAATAACCCACCTGCCAGTGCAGGAGACTTGAGTTCAGTCCCTGAGCTGGGAAGATCCCCTGGAGAAGGGGATGGCTGCCCACTCCAGTATTCTCGCCTGGAGAATTCCATGGACAGAGGAGCCAGGCAAGCTACAGTCCATGGGATTGCAAAGAGTCAGACACGACTGATTGACTAACACTTTCATTTTTACTTTCTGTGTTACACAAATATCCTTGTAGCTTATTTTATACAAAATAGCTTGTACCTCCTAATCCCCTACCCTTATGTGCCTATTCCCTGCCCACGCCAGTGATAACCACTAGTTTGTTCTCTATATCTGTGAGTTTGTTTCTTTTTTGTTATATTCATTAGCTTATTGTATTTTTTAGTTGCCACAAATAAGTGATATTATATTGTGCTTGTCTTTGCCTGGCTTATTTCGCTTAGCATAATATCCTCCAAGTCCATCCATGTTGTGGCAAGTGGTAAAATTTCACTTTTTTTTTTTATGGCTGAGTAGTATGTTGTATACATAGCATATCTTGTTTATCCATTCATCTGCTGATGAACCCTTAGGTTACTTCTATGCTTTGACAATTGTAACTAGTGCTGCTATGAACATAGGGGTGCATGTATCTTTTCATCATTCAATCCCACTTTAATAATAAATCTTAAATTATTTACATTTATTGTTAGAGCTGATAATTTTGGCCATAATCAGTCATCTTGTTCCTTTTTAAATTTCCTTACTCTTTCCAATGTCTGTCTCTTTTTGTGCATAGAACTTGTCCTCTTTGCCTTTAATCTTGACTATTTTTGAATAAGCATATGTTTTAAAATTTTACTATTGGTTAAATTCTTTTCAAAAGCTGTCTTAGTTTATATTTTTCTTACTGTCATCCATGAGTAAAATGCATCTTTCTATTTAATACAAGTAATTTAGCACAATTTTTTCTTTACATTATCCCTTTAATCCTTTTCGTGCTATTTCTTAGCCTTTTAAAAATAATAAATTTGGCCTTTATAATCAAATTAATGTGAATTATTTCAAAAATTTAAATTTCATAGCTTCCCTTTGAATATCTATTTTGGCACTTGTATTTAAGTTTCGTAGCAATATTGGTTATCAGACTCACCTCTATTTTAATTGATCCCAGTATTTCCACCAATTCCTTCATATTATAATCTCTACAATTTTGAGCTTTTTATTTTGATTTGATTTTCAGAAGCTGGATTGCATCCTCAGTAAATCTTAGGAAGGGTGCATAGGTGCTTTATTTTTTTTAAACTTTGCACTTCTAAGAGTCTTCTTCTGAGGACTTCACTTTTAAATTATTGGCTATAAAACTTAGGTCATACCCTTTTCCACTTAAAACTACTTAGACTTTGCCTAGTGTATTCTAGCATTTAATGTTGAAATGGGGAAGTCTTGTAATGCCTTGATTTTTATTGATTATTCCTGGAATATAATGCACTTTAAAAATCTACATACATTTCTTCAACTTAGAAAAACATTCCTCTATTATGTTTTTTATGTGTCTTCCATTGCATTTCTTTGTCCTTTCCCTCTGTTTTTGGAGAGAGGGTCTTGTGGGTCTCAGATTTGTGCTCCACATAGTCATTTCCATTTTCTCCTTGGCTGCATTCTCCATGAAGAGTGGATTGGAAGGCAGTTGGGAAAGGAAGAACCTGGGAGAGCAGTTCAGCTGACTCTTTAGACTCAGACCAAGATGGTGGTAGTAGATTTAGAAAGAAGCAACTGAATTTGAGATACATTTTAGAAGAAACTTTCCATGTTCTGTGTGCTTTCATCTGCTGTGTTGTCTCTCTGGATCTTATAGTAAGAAGATAGAGATGACACAGGGACCCTTACCCTAGAGGACGTCTAGGACCAGAGGTTGGCTCACAGACTCTTGATGTGTGTATGCAGCAAATTTATAGGGAAGAGGAGTCCTAATTGTTGAGCATCCATGAGAGGCTTTAAAATTTATATAGTAGTGTCTTAATTGAGCCTCTTGCCCTGGAATAGTTGGCAGTGCAGATGGAGACAATAAAACTAAGATGCTGGGTCATTCAGTGACTTGCTTGAAGTCACTACTTGTGACAGAATCATGACATCTTCTGTTTTTTAATGCCATGGGCTTTCTTCTTAGCTAGTCTGTTCAGGGCCTTGGGGATCTGGAGAGACTCTGGGGTTGTCACTGCGGTGGGATGAAGGACAGTGGAGATGGGGGGTCAACTCAGCACACAGGGTTTAGCCCCCGTGCCTCCATGCTGACCAGAGCATTGCGCCTTTTGCCTATCATATTCTTATAATTTATAAACACGAAATTTTTATCTAAAGGCTTTCTTGCATGGGCTTCTCATTGCACTGGCTTCTCTTGTTGCAGAGCGTGGGCTCTGGAGTGTGGGCTCAGTCATTGTGACGCTCGGGCCTAGCTACTCTGAGATATGTGGAATCTCCCTGGAGAAGGGATCAAACTGATGTCCCTTGCATTGGCAGGCAAATTCTTAACCATTGGACCACCAGGGTAGTCCTTTTTAAAAAAAAAATCTTACAGGTTTATAATTGATTTCCAGTGCTGTGTTAGTTTCCCATGGACAGCAAAGTGAATCTGTTATGTCTTTCTCTGTTCTTGCCTGCTTCCTTCACATTGTTTGCCCTTTGTTTCTTATTATTGCTACACACATGGTCCCCTTTCTTCTTATTTATTTTTCCCTTTCTTGTATATTTTCCTCACATGATTTCTGTTGGTATTTTCTGGTGTCTTTCAACTTGACTTCCTTCCACTTTTCCTTTCCCATCCTTCTCTTTTCTAGTCCTTTCCTTCATTTTCCTTCCTAGTCTTTTATCCCTATCCTCATGCTGTTTTCCATTTTATTATGAAAATATTAAAATACACAGTATTGAAAGAATTTTACATCCAGAGTTCATTATTAAACATTTTATGAAGCTTGCCTTATCACATATCTATTTATCTCTCTACCCAACCAGCAATCTCTATATTTTTTGGATGATCACAAAGTAAATTTGAGTTGTCAGTCAACAGTAGATTCTCCCTAAGTACTTTAGTTGGCATATCATTAACTGGAATTCAGTATTTATTTACTGTTCCTGTTTTTCTCTGATGGGGAAAATGTACACACAATAAGCAGCATCCTAAGTGTACCATTGGATGAGTTTTGAAAGGTGAATATGCTTGAGTAACCCAAAGCCCTATCAAGACAAGGAAACTTCCAATCACCTAAGACAGTTCCTGTTGTTTTTTGTTTTTTTTAAATTAATTTTTTTATTTGACTGCACAAGGTCTTAATTGCAGTATTTGGATCTTTAACTGTGGCATGTGGGATCTAGTTCCCCAGCCAGGGATCACATCTGGGCCCCCTGCATTGAGACTTTGAGTCTTGGCCACTGGACCCAGGTAAGTCCCTGAGACAGTTCCTTGATGTCTCTTCTCAGCCAATTCCTGTCCCTACTCATCCCTTGAGAGACAACCACTGTTGTGAGAATTTACCACTATGGATTAGCCTGTTCTAGAATTTCCTTAAAAAAATGGAACTCAACAGTGTGTATTCTACTTTCTGGAAGGCTTCTTTCAGGGCAGCAAAATATTTCTAAGATTTGCCCAGCTATCAATGGTTGTTCCTTCTTTATTGCCAAGTAGTACTCTGTTGTAGGAAGAATCAGCTCTTCTCTTGTTTGCCATCGTGAATGAAGTTGTTATGAATTCTCCCTTTTGTTTTCGCTACCCTTCCGTTTTCTGTCCTGTGACTCCTGCCCTCTTTTTGGGTTCCAGAGTTCAATGAGAATGCATGAGCAAAATGAAGAAAATAGTTCCTCTCTCTTAGGTCTACCCCAGGCACACAGTAGGCACTCACTAATTGCTTTCTTCTTTCAATGCAGGAAGTGCAGATTCAATCCTTGGTCAGGAAGTTGAGATCCCATATGCCTTGTGGCCAAAAACACAAAAACATAAACAATCTTGTAACAAATTCAGTAAAGACTTTAAAAATGGTCCACATTAAAAAAAAGTCTTTTTAAAAGAAGTGCTAGTTATGAGTAAACAAGGTAGCTACACAGGCTTCTCTTTGGAAGACTTTTTATGATCAGATTTCTGCCTCATTTTCTAGCTCTCCAATTTTGCCAACTTGTATATATCACCTCAATCTGCTTTCATTTACTTCTCTAACATCTTTTCCTTTCCCCATGAGTTACATAGCGATAAAAATATAAACCTTCCCAGTATTATAGAAAGGGGATGATGAAGAAAAATGAAGGCAAAGGAGTTTGCAAGAGAGATCATGTCTACTTTTTTTTTTTCTTCACACTACACAAGTTTTGCAAGAAATTGCCTCGAGATCCTTGGATGAGAAAACCTAATTCAAAAGCCAAGAGCTACAGTTTGAGGGCTCTCCTTTTCCCAGACCCATTAGCTGCCATTCAGTTAGGACTTAGCAGTTTCCACTGGAGCATAAAGAAGTTTATTTTACCGTTTTAATTTGGTGCTGCTTTATTTACCCTGTTTGTGCTAACCCAAATTTGGCACCCACTCTGTGCTCCAAGTGCTAATTTAAGTGACATATTTCCGTTCTGCCTGGGAAGAATACACAGAAGAGCTGAAAGACGTGTGTTTATAATTATAAGGTACCCAGTTGGCTCAAACAACCTCTCATAGCATATGGGAACTATGTGGGCTAGTTAGCAAAAGTTTATGCTGAAGCCTGATGCTGTTTGGCTGAGTTTTGTAAACTCAGAGTTGTTAAGCTGTGTCTAATAAAACATGGGTTGAGTCAATTTAATATTTCCAGGCTAGTGTGTTGTTGTGGTGACAGCCCTTTCCCTTTTCTTGGCCTGAAAATTTAGAAGATTTGAATTCAGTTCTGGGGATGGCAGATTTTGTTGGAATGAGAAGGACCGGCTATTTTTTCCCAACAGTGTCTGCAAGAACCTGAACAGGAAGGCTTGTCCTCAAGCTGACTGAATCAAGCATTTTCTTTTTCATTACAGATTGACATGCAGAAGGGTTCTTAGATTATTCTCAGCATTGTGCATCTTAAGCTTTCTGTTTAATACAGTATGCTATTGGATGTCCCTGGTGGTCCAGTGGTTAAGACTCCATGCTTCCGCCGCTGGGGTCACAAGTTCGATTGCCAGGCATAGCCAAAATCCAAAATAAAAACAAAAAAGAAACCCTGTGCTAAAGACAGTTTGCTTTCTGATCTTGTGATGTTTCTATTTCTAGACCTTTTTGTTATTAATATCATAATGCATATTTATTTTATTTTCCCCTTGATTTTGTTAATTTATTTTTCTTTATTTTTGCAGTACAGTTGATCTACAATATGGTGTTAGTTTCTGGTGTGCAGCAAAGTGATTCAATGCATATTTAAATAGGGTCCTTTAAACTCAGCAGAAAGATGTGCCATTGTAGGAATGGATCTAATGAGTAGGTGTGTGTGGATGCCCAGAGCACTGTGTTATATGCACGTTCATGTATCACGTTTGTTGTTTAGTAGCTAAGTCATGTCTGACTCTTTTGCAACCCCATGGACTGTAGCCTTCAAGGCTCTTCTGTCCATGGGATTTTCCAGGCAAGAATACTGGAGTGGGTTGCCATTCCCATCTCCTGAGGACCTTCCTGATTCAGGGATCAAACTTGTGTCTCCTGCATTGCAGGAAGATTCTTTACCACCAAGCCACCAGGGAAACCCAAACAAAGATTGTGTGTGTGTGTGTGTGTGTGTGTGTGTGTGTGTGTGTAGGAATGAATGGATACATGGTTTACATTTATTTATTTCTTTGGCTGCATTGGCTCTTAATTGTTGGAGATGGGATCTTCATTGTGGAGCATGGGCTTAGTTGTTCTGTGGCATGTGGGATCCTAGTTCCCCAACCAAGGATCAAATACCATCCCCTGTAATGCAAGGTGGATTCTTATCCATTGGACCACCAGGGAACTCCCTGGCTAACGTGTTAATGGCAGAATCTAGGTGATGAGTATTTAGACACTGACTTTTAAATTCTTGGAACTATGTTGTGTCTTAAATAAATTTCCAAAATGAAATGTTGGGAAAGATGTAAATGGATAAGCATCGTGAGAAAACACAGCTGAGGGCATCAGCTCCCATGGGTCTTCAAACCTAGGAGTTTCTCAGGAGGACAGACTTACACGTGTGTATAGAGATGCTTATTTCCATAATAGGACTGATTATGTAAAGCTGTGGTTTGGATGAGATATGATTGTGCACCTACTGTGTACCGACAAATGTAGACCTTCCTTCTTGACCTGGGGCTTCCTTTTCTATCTGCAAATGGGGCTGGGAAGAGGAGGTGACAGGACAGAGGCCCTTGTGGCTGAATTCCCTAAGCGTAATAGAGCTCAAGGCTCTAACTGTTGACCCCAAGGCCAAGGGCACTGGCGGAGAGGGAACCATTAACCCGCAGTGGAAGGCTTCCTGGCAACTGTGTGCCTGCGGATCACGTGGACTTACTGGTAAGTGAAGGAATAGGGCAGCCCTCCAGCCCTTTAATCCAGAAACCAAGTCGACCGGACTTGTGAAAAGGAGCCCCTCTGGCCCTTCTCATTATTCATAAGGACACATAGGTTCTTCCTATTGCAGGAGTGCTGGAAAGAGACTGACTCAGACATGTAGGGAGAGTTCTCTGCAAAAATCTGCATTGTCAAATGTCAGAATCATTTTTATTGCCAAGTACTTCTGACATACGAGGCTGAGCAATACAATGCCTGTGCTCTCTGAAGCCCCTGGTTAGATGGTTATTTCTTTAAAGAATCTTAGTTTCCTATTGCATTATTTCCTATTGCATTATTATGTGCTTTGCAAATCATGTTATATTTTCATCTTCCAGAGTGATTCAGAAGAGGTCTTGCTCTTCCACAAGTTTGCTAGAACGTAGATCTTAGAACTCAGGTTTGAATGCACTGGGAGCCATCCACCTGGCCCAGGGATGTGAGCTGGGAGAGACCTGCTTGAAGGCTGCACTGGCCCAGGCGTCATTTGATCTGCCAGCCTCCCCAGATGAGGGGGCCCCTTTCCGGCTACACCATCACCCATCCCTAACAAGTTATACTCCTTTGGTCCTCTTCTGTCTGTAGAGCATTTTCACACATATTATTTCTCTTATTCCTAACAACAGCCCTCCCCAATGGCTGCTGTTATCACCATTCTAGAGAAAACTGGGACTCAGATTGGCTAAAGGGTTTGCACGATGTCATCATATTGGGTTGGCCAAAAAGTTTGCTCGTGTTTTTCCGTATGGTGTTAGATGTGTTAGGTTTCACCAGCAAGTTACAGAGGCTTGGTGGTCTGTCTCTAAGTCTAGTGTTGTTTCCTCTTTATCAGCCCCTGTCTCTCATAGTCGGATCTCATTCATTAATATAATGTAATTGGATCATACGATGCTGCTATTTCAGTTTTTGTGGATTGGTCTTGCTTTGCAAAGCCAGCATGTTTCTTTGGAAAGAGACATGGATTTGGAGTTTGAAGAACTGACTTAAAGTTCTTGCTCTTTCACACTTTAGTTATGTGATTTGGGGCAAATGAGTTTTGAGCCTCTGTTTTCTCATCGGCAAAATGGGGCTGGTAGTAGATGTGAAGCACGGGGGACAGTGTTTGAAAAAGCATTTTGTAAAACAGAAATGACTATGCAAAAGACAAAGGTTATTATTATAATTCTTTCTCCAACTAAATCATACATTCCTTGCTGGACTACATCACATTACTTTTCTATTTCTAGAATGTAGCATAGTGACAGCTATATAGAAGTTACTCAATAGATATAAACTGATTGATTTGTTGATTGATTGAAGCTGAGATCATGCCTTCCTGTTCTTTTCTTTTCCCCTGTGCATCATGTGTCTCCATTCAAATAGTGACACCCAAGAGATAATTTTTGGCAGATTGAAAAATGATCCCTGATACATATATATATGTCAACATTCCTATGTGTGTACAGGCGCTTATAAAATTCATTTAAATGTGTGCATGTATGATCATGTAGACTTTCCCGGTGGCTCAGTTAGTAAAGAATCTGCCTGCAGTGCGGGAGACCCCAGTTTAATCCCTGGGTTGGAAAGATCCTCTGAGAAGGGAATGGCAACTCACTCTAGTGTTCCTGCCTGGAGAATCCCATGGACAGAGGAGCCTGGTGGGCTACAATCCATGGGGTCGAAAAGAGTCAGACATGAGTGAGTGACTAACAAGCAAACAAAATAAACGATGATCATGTAGAACATTTCTGCGTGTGTGGGGAGTTCACCATTAGCAGAGGGTCACTAACAGCTGATGCATAGGGGCTAATGGAACCTTTGCTGGGTCAAAGCTTGTCTGAGGGTCTCTGCTTACTGAGCTCCGAGGGCACCTCTTTGATGTGTCCAGGGCCCCCAGAGCATGTCAGGGGACCTCAGGGTGGGAGTATATGCTCCAGCCTCCTGTTTTCCCACCTACCTGCACTCCCAGCCTTCCATCCAATGGCTGGCCAAAGGGATCTACAGACAAGAAATGCCAGGCTGGGAGGGGGAGGCAGTGCTGGGTTAGGAGCAATTATGTACCCTAATTTGGCTGTTCATGGAATGTGCCTGTGAAAGAAGCCAGTGAATTATAAGATTCTCTGGAAAAGAAAGCCCTGGCAAATTAGTAAATGTCCTCAAGAAATGTTTTAAATTTGATTTTTTGTGTATTCCTATAACAAATACTTGAGAGGTTGGTGATGTGTGAGTAGACACCCGGCTGCTACCCAGAGCCCACGTTAGTAGGTGGAACCCTCTGGGAAGAGCAGCTTCTGGGGAATGTTTTTGAGGCTTTCTGGAGGGGCATTGGGCTTCCTAGGTGGTCTTCCCTGCGAATGCAGGAGATGTGAGTTTGATCCCTGGGTTGAGGAGATCCCCTGGAGTAGGAAATGGCACCCCACTCCAGTACCCTAGCCTGGGAAATTCTACGCACAGAGGAGCTACAGACCATGGAGTCGAAAAGAGTTGGACACGGCTGAGTGACTGAGCAGGTACGGAGGGGCATGAACGGGGTGTGGGATCCTGGTGACGTTTAATTTAGGGAAGAGTCATCTGATGTAGAAGCACTGAACTTAGGGGTCAGGAGACCTGGGCTTTGGTTTGGCTGTGTTATCTGGATCAAATTGAACCTTTGTGAGCCTCAGTGGGCCCAGCTGAAGAATTGAAGTGATGATCGTCATAAATAATAGTTGAATGGCTCAGACCGGACACCATGCCTAGAAGTTCTTAGAAAACTCTAACGTGTAGAGCAAATAAAAGGTGGTTTGATGGTTGGTTTTTGAAGAATTGAATGACCTGTGGAGACAACTGCAGTGGAGTGATTAAGAGGACTCTTGGGACTATGTGGGATCAACTCCCAGCTTTACTGACTGCCAATGGTGTGACCTCGGGCAAGTTACTGAACCCCTCTGTGCCTCAGTTTCCTCACCTGTAAAGTGGGGGCAAATGATACACACAGTTGAAGACACAATTAAGGTCTCAATCTGTGTTTTATTTAATATGAAACACACACATGATGTACTTACACATATCATATTATGATATATATCATTTAGATTGTTACCAATGAATATGAACCTTTAGTAAATCAGATGCTCACATCATTTCTATATCCTTGCCCCCTCACACCACTTTCATCTTCTTCTCCTCTTCTACTTTAATGAGAAAGACGAAAATTATTATGGATTTTTTTAAAGGGTTTGTCTTTTTACGGTGTTGGCAGAAAAGAGGGGGCCTGCCGCACAGAGCCCCGGAGATCTCATTGGTGGCTTGAGTGGTACTGGTGAATTCCCATCCTGGTAATTTTCCTCCCAATGGCAGCCCATGCTTTGCGTAGTTCTGTTTCCTTGCTTTTCAAATATTAAACAGTTCTCTCCCTTAAGAGGAGAATTGACTGTTCCTGAGATCTGGAGGCAGAAGAAACATACCTTTTCCTTGGCCTTTTGTAGAGGCGTGGGCTTTTTTGGCAGAAGTCTTATTTCTTGAGACGTTTCTCAGTTTTAGGGAGTGGGCGGATAATCTTTGAGAACACCCAGGATGGATAGCTCCAGATCTGAGCTTTGCACACCTCATTCTATAAAAATCTAACAGCCTCTACCCAAAGAGAGAACCCTGGGCAGCTCCCCAAAAATCTAGGCATCAAGGAACATTGGGCGGATGTCATCGCCTGGAAGCTGGGGATGTTCTGAGGTGCGAGCAGTCTTGGTGGAGCCCACTGAGTTTTCCCAGGCTCTGTGCCTTGCTTGCTTGTAAATGTCAGCAAACCTGGATTTTGGAGTCTATTTACATACACTTTTAATTATACGGTTAATGCAACTGTGTGTGAATCTGACACTCAGATTTAGTCGGCCAAGATTGTTCCATCAAAACAGACTTAAAAAAAAAAAAACAGACTTTTTTTTGTACTGTTCTGTGAAATGCTCAAGTTCTTATAGTCTTCAAAAATTTGAAGACCTAGCTCCTAGGTTTCACATTTCAGAAATAGATCTTTTTTGGGGGGATTCCAGTTTGCATCCAAGTACTTAAATAATCCCACAAAGTAACCCCACACCTCTCCTTGACCTTGGTACCCATCACCACGTGCTGTCAGAGGAGAGAGCCCAGCATATGGCAGCGTGGCAAAGGTGGAGGTAAAAAAAGAATTCACATTGAAAAATTGCTTGGATTTTATTCTATATTTTAAAGCAATCATTGGACGGTTATCCTGAGGTATCTTTTAAACAACACTCCACCAACAGGGAAGGATAAAGTTCGCAAAGCCAAGTTTTTGGTTTTTAAATTGACATTGATACCAAGTGGGGGAGAATCCTTTGTTATGTCTCCAGCCCTGGGGTCTCAGCTGATCCATATGCACCAGTGGGCACACCCAGAGAGCTTTCATAATTCATAAGCCCAGAGGCCCCTGATGAACAGCTTATACAAGCCAGAGCTGAGCACGGGACTGGGGAAGTAGGGGCAGAGGGGGTGACCCCGGAGACTAGAACTTCAGAGTTCTGGCTGTTCCTTGCCTTCAGCTTCTCAGATAGTGTTGGGAAACCCAAAGGCCAGTTCCCAAATGGGGTGCCTCTGGGCAGCCAGGGGAGAAGATAGAGGAGTGAAAGACATCTTTCCATTGGAGGCAGCACCAAGCTTGGATCAGTCTTCTTTTCAATTAGAAAATGGAATAGCAAATCAAAATAAAAGTCTGGAAAATGAAAGGGAAAGAAAGTCACTTCGACTCTCTGTTACTTGAGCATAATGATTTTTACTTTTGTGTCTTCTCTTCAGTCTTTTGTTAGAGGTGTATTGGACTTCCCTGGGGGCTCAGATGGTAAAGAATCTGTCTGCAGTACAGGAGACCTGGGTCAACTCTTGGGTTGGAAAGATTTCCTGAAAAAGGGAATGGCTTTCCACTCCAGTATTCTTGCCTGGAGAGAATTCCATGAACAGAAGAGCCTGCCAGGTTACAGTCCATGGGGTCGCAGAGTCTGACACGACTGAGCAGCTAACACTTTTTTGATGCCTGCTAGAATGCACATATTTTTGTATTCTGTTCTTACAACTTTCACATTAAGTGAAGTGTTTTCCAGGCTTGGACATAGTCTCTGTGCTTTTTCTAGTGAGTATATATTCTTCCATTGAACGGATGAATATGACATCATATACTTAACCCTTTCGGTGTTATTTTTGAGATCTAGAAGCTCTAAATTTTTTACTTCTAAAAATTCTGGAATGAATATATTCATGCATATGGAGGAGATGAGGGCATGAGTCCTTGTTTTGCTACGTATTAGCTGGGTGATTTATAAGGAGCCTTTGGACTACTTTGAGTCTCAATTTTTTTTTTGCCATAGAATCAAAATTATTAGATCTATCTTATAGAAATGTATAAATATGACATTTGGATAGTATCACTGACTAAATGGACATGAGTTGGAGCAAACTCCAAGGAGATAGTAAAGGACAGGGAAGCCTGGTGTGCTGTAGTCCATCGGCGCAAAGAGTTGGACACAACTTAGTGACTGAACAACAACAAATATAACATTAATAATATATAAATGTAATGTGTGGATATATAATGATACATTTGTATACGGTGTTTTATATATATAATGACATGATATATGGTAACAAAAAATTTGGTGCATATGTCACCCTTGTATGTTTCTGTTCCATTTAATGACTGGTTCCATATTCTGAAAACCAAAATAATTTAAACCAACATTAACTTAAAAATTTCTGTAAGAACAGAGCACTGTTTTCCTCCATAGAAGTGGAGGTGAAAGGAGAGTGGCTGGTAAAACCTGACAGCGCTAGGGGGTTAGCATTCTCAAGAGATTAGGAGCCACAAGCGGCCTCTTAATGGTCTTTGAGGGCAGTGTGAACAGAGATCAGTGAGACCCACACACACTTCTCCAGCCTCCTTTTAGATGCTAGCCTCAGGCTCCTCCCCCATGGTGGTTGTTCAGTCAGTCGTGTCCGACTCTTTGTGACCCCATGAACTGCAGCCTGCCAGGCTTCCCTGTCCTTCACTATCTCCTGGAGTTTGCTCAAACTCAAGTCTGTTGAGTCGATGATGCCATCCAACCATCTCATCCTGTATCGCCCCTCTTCTCCTCATGCCCTCAATCTTTCCCAGTATCAGTCTTTTCCACTGAGTTGGCTCTTTGCATCAGGTGGCCAAATTATTGGCACTTCAGCTTCAGCATCAGTCCTTCCAATGAATATACAGGGTTGATTTCCTTTAGGATTGACTGGTTTGATCTCCTTGTAGTCCAAGGGACTTTCAAGAGTCTTCTCCAGGACCACAGTTCAAAAACATCAATTCTTCAGTACTCAGCCCTCTTTATGGAGCTTGGCACTAAAACCCTTCCTCAAGTACTGATCTGAGTTTCACCTTGTACTTCTCATATCCACTTTTTGTAGAGCATTAGATGCACAGAGGGCTTCCTGGATGGTTCAATGGATAAAGACTCTTCCTGCAATGCAGGAGACTTAGGTTTGATCTCTGGGTTGGGAAGATCTCCTGAAGGAGGAAATGGCAACCCACTCATTTTCTTGCCTGGAGAATCCATGGACAGAGGAGCCTGGTGGGCTATAGTCCAAAGGGTTGCAAAGAGTCAGACACAACTGACTAAGCACACCCAGGTGCACTGGGGAAGGGGCCAGGAGCAAGGATGAGGATAAAGATGGGGACTCACCAGCTAACTGGGTGGGGACTTTTGCTATGGAGTCCAGCTGAAGATGGCTTAGGCTCTGTGCCACGCAGCCTGTGTTCTGGGAACAGGGAAAAAGAATAGTTGTGTGTGGGTGTTCTGTGCAGTTTTCTCACCACTGACCATTTAGCAGATGTCTGCAGCACAAGCTCACGGAACTGGCTGTTGAGTTCAGAAAGCATAGAATTTGAAGAAGAGCTTTAACTGTTTTTGACGCATAAATGGGAACTTCAGCTCAGGTCTCTGAGAGCAGGAGCTAAAATTGCCCATCCGAATCCCAGCTCTAATTGGGTCAGCTTGATATATTAATATGAGGAGTTGGAGCTGCTGAGAATGCCCTCTGGGACCAGTGCAGCCAAGTGCTTTTTATTTATTTAGTTTTCAAGCTGAGTTTGTGAGCTTGAGTCAAGTGTTAGACTACTTGAAAGTGTCCTGGTCCATAGAAACTTGTATTAACCAGTCATGAGACTCCTAACTTGCATTTAGTTGTGAGATTATCTTGAAAATCTAGTCCTTTGATTTAAGGCAGGGAGGACTGGTTACCTGTTCTGTATGTGTGCATGCACGTGTGTGTGCTCAGTCATGTCCGACTCTTTGAGACCCCCTGGGCTATAGCCCACCAGGCTCCTCTGTCCATGGCATTTTCTAGGCAAGAATACTGAAGTGGGTTGCCATTTCCTACTTGAGGTGATCTTGCTGACCCAGGGATTGAGTCCATGTCTCTTGTGTCTCCTAAATTGGCAGATGGGGTCTCTGCCAGCTGATCCACTGGAGAAGCACCCCCCACCCCGCCCCGTCCATTCCATGTATGGGTACCTATTCCATGTACTGTTTATTGAATGGATAACTGCTCACATTTTTAAACTGGGAAGATGCAGAAAGGTACTCTCTGCACACTCTTGTTTATGCTTCTCTTCCAACCCCAATTTTGGTGCCCTGTACATTTCACTGTAGAACCTAGACTCTTGCTTTTGCTTTGCAGCGATCGATATGGGTGACGGCATCAACTGGGCATCCGTGACGGTGTGAGGTGGAGGGGTTGGGGTGGGTGGATGGTGGCTTGGGGGCTGGGAGCTCCTGCTGGTTGGGAAACAGAAGTAGGGAGATGATGCGCGTGCAGAGGGACCTGTGCTGGACCCCTGAGCACTGAGGCCGTGTGTGCACCTGCACACAGGATGGTGGCAGCTAGAAGCCAGGGTCAACAGGACGGGGCGAGAAAACAAGTTCTGAGAGCGTCGTAAGCAGAGGGGAGGGCTCTGCTGCGGGCAGGGCCTGGAGGTGGAACGAACGAGGAATGTTCTTGAAGTTTCGGGCAGAAGATGAGCCATTCCTGGCTCTGGGAACCCCAAGTAGTTGGGACCTAAATGAAGTTCTCCACTCCGGGACATGCTACCACTCAGCTAGATGAATCCTCCCAAAGACAAATCATAGTTAACAAGGGGGTCTGGGGATCACACCCTCCAATGCAGTGCTGTTGTTTAGTTGCAGTGTTCTTATGGCCCCCAATGCACCCCTCCCCCCACATCTTTCCTCCGAGGCATTTGCCATCTTTTTCTTCTTTATTTTTTGGTAGTGGCCTCCCAGTGTCATTAAGCAGGTCAGAGGTCACTGGTCTAGAAATTGACACACTTGACCCATTTCCTTTCTGCCCTGGACCTTGAGTCTGGACCCTGCTCCCCCAGGGACCATGTGGAGGGCTTGAAGCCGAGTCTTCAGTCCTTTCTTCCCATGAGGTGTATAATTCGATATTTATTGCCTCTCTCCCCAACAAGGTCTATGGTGCCACTGGGATCCATTCGGTAAAGAATGCTGATCCCCTTTATGAATTTTTGATGGTGGAGGAGGAGCGTTTGAGGCCACTGGGGGACCTTGTGAAATGGAAATGTTTTTTCTTTTTGATCTCTCTCTCCCTCACTCACTCTCTTTCTTTTCTTAATTTAAAGACACACATACCATGGTGGCAGGGCCTGAACTTCCCTGAATGTAATAAGTGTGTAGGATCTTTGTAAGAAAGCAGAATCACAGCGCTTTAAAGCCACGGCCCCAGACACCCCCTTTTCTGTATCTATCTAACTCTGTTTATGAGAACCATGGAAACTTGATTCGAGAAAAGAAAAGTGCAAGCCAAAAACACAAAAAATTAAAAATGAAACAAAGCAACAAACAAGATTTGCTCTAGAGTGGGAGAGGATAAATGATGCCCCCCAAGCCCAATTGTTCCTTTTTTGGTGGTCTGAGGGGGTAGGACTCCGGGGACAGGGAGAGTCAGGGTCTGTATTTCATTGCTGAGAATTTGACAGCTACAGTGCAAAGCGATACAGTCCTGCTTTTTATTAGCCTGTGTGAGTCCAACACAGAATGAAGTTTTTTTTTTTTTTTTCATTTTTTTAGAGGTAGAAGTTTTTGCCAAACTATGAGATGATTTAACCACAGTTTCCTTCCTGAATTTTTTTTTTCCAGAGGGGGAGGGAATGCTTGGGTGGGTGTTATTGTTTAATAAGATTTACACAGGGTCTCTGTTTTGTGGCCGGAACAGCCTTTCATGCCCTTTATCTGTACTGGGATTTCAGCTGGGTTTTTATTTTGGTGGCATATGGCCCATCGTATCATAAAAAGAGACGAACCATTCAGATTTAATTTAAGCGGCTAAGGACGTCAGAAGGGCTTCGAGGGGAGCCTGTACCTGAGCTTTCATTTATTTAAAAAAAAAAAAATTTGTGCAGAGAAGTTGAGAAGGTGACTTTTGGAATGAGTTTGGTTTGGAGGCATTAAGTCCCAGATCAAGGGAGAAGGTCAATTTGAAAGTTTGGGATATATGCCAGCTTTGCTCGCTCTTTTATTGGAGCATTGCCTGTGGGGCCTTTCAAAGTATCTGCCCTTCAGGGGTTCTGCTTTCCACCTGCTTCCCTCTTGAACGGGGAAATGGGGCTTTTAGAAATATGACGCAGCACGCCACGGCCGTCTCCTGATCCAAACTGCACGTGGCAGGACAGTGTGACTCGGGGGCTAGGGGAGAGGCTGGGGTCTGCAGCTGGCACCCGGAGCCTGTCCAGCCCGCCTTTCCCTCCTAGGACATGGCCCACCTGGCCTCCAACCCCCCCACCGGCAGCGTTCCTAAATCACTTACTCTCGTTTTACCCTGAATCGCTGTCATGGAGAAGATGACCTGTGCCCCTGAGGGACAGAGGCTGGTCACGGTTTTGTGGGATGTGGGTGTGAAACTGACAGGATGAACAGAGACCCGGGGAACTCACCATCACTCTCTCAGTGGATCCTTGGTGGTGGCACGTGTGTATCCACACAGAGACGGGTTCAGAGCAGTTACTCCGGGAATCATCCACGGCACAGGGTCAAAGGTGCCGCAAGGTGTGAGCAGCCTGTTTTCCAGACGGAAGGTACTGCAAGTGTTAGAGTGAAATCCGCCTCCTGGCCTCAGACCTGGTATCTAACCTTCAGTGTCTAACAAGCATCCTCAGCATCATCTTCTAAAAGCTTTTGTTACTACATGAATTGTGTCCACTGTGCCCTGGATCGCCCCCTTGGTGTTGCTGCTAATTAACTAGTGGCAGCCTTCGCTACTATACCATATGCAGAAGGAAGGTGCCCTGGCTGTGTGTCCTTGGGCAAAGCCTTGCCATGCGAGGCGGGGTGGGGAGTTCAAGTTCATAGGTGCCCACCGGTTCTGAACTTCCAGTGTACGTTTCTCTTTGACCCACTTGGGCCTCAGGAGGCTGCCGCCCTCTTTTCTTTAGCTACAAGATACGGCTCAGCTCCTGCCATGGCTGTGTTGCCTCTCACCTCCATCATGGAGTGACCAGGAGGATCCCGACCACTCTCGGTGACAGCTGCCAATAGCGTTCTTGATTTACTTGCAGCAACTTGAAGATCCGCTTGCTGCTAACAGCCATCTTGATGGGAAACAGCGCTGTAATTGCTTGGGGAGAAAGGCAGGCGTTTAGCAGTCATAAAAGAAAAGCTGCCTTTCACAAAGACCAAATGCCGCCGCTCGCCTTCCATGTGGCCGTCTTGTTTTCCTCGTGCGAGGTCTCCCCCCCAACCACCAAGGTGGGTTGGGGGGTGGCCCCCAACTTTTTAATCCTCCCCATGCTCAACCTGGGGTTGCAGTGCTCTTCCTCCCCTCCTCTTGAGGGAGGCTGAGAGCCTGGGCTGGGGGCTGCAGCATTCAATGCCTGTTTTCTGGGGCTTCCAGTGTGACGGGAGTCCGGTGACAGGAGCTCCTGATGGGCTTGGGGGCTGCCCAGTGGCCTGTGACCACAGTTGATCAGCCGGGGGCTCCCAGTACTCTCTCTCTACATCTTCAAAGTGACAAAACAACACAAGACAGGAAACGCCAAACCAAACCGAAAACCTAGCTGGAGGGGAAAATTTTTAAAAATTATCCTTAATTTCATTCCCTCCTGTGAGCATCATAGAGGTAGCATCCTCCCCACATGGTCTCCATTATCTTCCATCTCTGTCCACCATCCCCATCTCACCTTGTGTTTCTGGAGCCCCGAAAAAGGTGTCTTTGACATGTGTCATGAAGGAAGCTGTCGGCCAACAGCGTTTGTACTTCTGCACTTTGGGTAAAGAGGTGAAAAACGGACTCAGATCGAAGGACCCCGTCTGTGCCAGAGGTGGAGAAGGACTGTGACTCCCTTGTGCGGAAACAAAGGCAAAACCAGCTAGGTGGAGTTAGTGCTTTCTCCAAGCCCCTGACCTCCTTTCTGTTTCCTTCTTTTCCCTTTTCTGTTGTGGCCCAGACATAGCTGGTGGCCAGAGAGAGAACTGAAGGCTTAGGGACCTGGCAAGTCCATCATCACTCATTCTGCATTGATTGAGTGCCCTTCTGCATGTGGGTGCTGCCCTAGACAATGTACGGGATCACACCCTGCCCTTTTATTGGGGGGAGGAAGCTTGCGTTGGAGAGGGAAATTAGCCAGGCTGAGATGTCGGTGCTCCGTCCAGGATTAAATAAGATAGCCTCGTGGAAGGCCATGTGTCTAAGAATGCTAGACCTGAGTGTGTTCCCTCCCCCGAGCATCACCTCGGGTGCTTTCTCCCTTGTGCAGAGGTGCCTGATGGTCAGAGATTCGTGCCAGGGAGCCAGGGCAGGCTCTGGGTTTGGAAATGCCTCTTTGCTGTATTCCCTAATCAGATCTCAGTCAGATAACAGCTCAGACCTGGGAACATGAGATTTTAATGTGAAATGAATAAGTACCCTGAGACTGAAGCTTGTCACTGCGGCGCATCTGGAATCACTTACAGCTGGGTAAATTCACTGGGAGCTGCAACTCAAGTGAACATGGGGTTTAAAAGGAGGCACACAGCGCGTTCCTTTTAATGTCTAAACAATCTGATGTTGACAAGCCTTTCACATTAACCCCAAAGTGGCAAAGTTTAAACCCTTTATTATCCGATTCGGTCTGGCAAATCATTTAGAGGCTTAAGAGTCCATATTTACAGGGAAAAGGCCAATCTTCTTTTTTTTTTTGGTCTTTTTTTCTCTCTTTTTTTTTCAAAGCAAGCACCACTAATGTATGCACAGTTATGTTTACTTGGAAGGTTTAAAAGACCTTCAGCTCGAAGTGAGACTCAGGCTAAAAGTTGACTTTTTTTTTTTTTTTGGTCCAGGAAGCCCCTAATCTCTTTTTAGCACACAAAAGGCATGAACATTCCAAACCCTGGAAACTGTATCAGATTAACAAATAAGTAGAGAAGAAATACAGGAAATCGTTTCCAAATATTATTAGTCTTCAGTAGAAATATATTGTATCTTGGCAGCTAACTCTAACTCTGTGTCATTTTCCTAAGGTTTTGCCCAGAACATTACAAATTATTCTAAAGATGGTGAATGGTAGTTTGCGTTCTGTAGGGGACTCACAAAATATTATGAAAGTTAGAAAGCTTAACAGTTGAGCACTGCTTAATAACCATCTATGGGACCTGGTGCCAAATTGGCAAAATTGCAGGAATCTCCATTATAACATGAAAAAGAACATGGGAAAAAAGTTGCAAGTGGTTTTTGAGAACTAGATTTAATAATAATTTAATAATTTTAACCACATCCTTTAAAAGCACTGAAGACATTTTAATTCATTTTCATAAAAATCATGATGCAACAGGGTTGCAGTTTTAATTTTCATCTGAGGAGAGTTTTCATGTAATTGAACTTACTATTGTTTTATTTGCAAGAAGACCCAAACCTAAGAACATGGTAACTCTGACTCATTCTGTGGAAGGAATTCTCTGGATAATTTTGGCATTGGTTTCAATCCTATCGAAGGAGCTCATAAAGATTAACACTGCAGCATAATTTTGACCACAGCTGTTCATCCTTTAGATGTAATTTTTAACTTTCCTTTGGCAGCTGTGCAAATTCAGGACTGAAATCACCAGTCACCAGCTCCGCTCAAACGGAATTTTCAGATTCTGTGATGACTTTCTGCCTATTAACCCTCTTCGGTCATTGTGGATACAATGCCAGTTTTCACGAATCAAGATAAGTTTGAATTATTGTGAAAATGAAAAGAAAACTTTTTTTTTTCTCTTTAAATGATGCTTGGAAAGGTAAACGCTCTACTCATTTAACCTAATCCTACAATTTTGGCTTAGGTAAGAAAAAAATGAAGGCCTCTTAGAATCTTGCTGATATAAAAATATATATATATATAAAACACATACAAAATATATGTCTTGTTTACATAAAAATATAGAGCACAATTTTAAAAAATGAAATAAAAACCAGACTGTGTATTTCAAATATTTCATTTAATAAAGCCAGTGTGTATGATTGCCTATTAATACTCTGTAGAGCATATTACTTAACTTATGAATGCTTGGGTGTCTATATAACCAGTAAAATATTTGCATCTGAATTTTACCATAAAGAAACAGTGGGAAAGCTATCTGATATTGCTTCCATGTTTGCCTACATAACCTTATATGCCCATGGCGTGTTTTCAGGGACCTGAGTGAGTCTGTACCAACTCTACTTCAGTGAGAAGGAAACCTCTAAGGCCCTTTCAGTTTTGCATGATGTAAACTGCTGTAAAATTTGAAACATGTATCGTTTCTTTCATTTTCCCCTGTAGTCCCTGCTTGCGCAGTTGAGCAGAAGATGTGAATTTCAGTTCAGCCCAGTAGTTCCTGTGTTAACAGACGCTTCCGAGACCATGATGTAAAGTTTCATTTCTATGTTTTCTAACCTGGGCATGTGGTGTTTAAGGCAGAGGACTTAGAGCCGAGTTAGGACTGTCGCTCGGTCGTGTCTCTGATTAATCTTCAGGCTTTCTGTGTCTGATAGAAAACAACAACGGAAAGGTACCGCTGCCTTGAGAAATGGATGTCGGCGAGTAACGAGCAGGGCAGAGCGCCCGGTAGCGTGATTGCTCAGAGATCTTTGGGGAATACTGGTGCCGTGACCCTGCTGGCCCTCAAAGTGCTGAGTGTGGAAAATGGGAAGTCTCCCTGGACCTCAAAATGCACAAGATGTCAGAAAAATGTAGCTCTTGGAAAACTGTAGTTTTTGGCTGGGGTGGGAGCAGAGAGTGGAGGGGCGGAGAGAGAGAAGCAGGGGCTTATAATATTGTGCAGCGCAGGTCCTGTTTACTTTACTGTTCAGATTCGTGTGTGTTGTTAGATACGTATTTTTAAAATATTAATTTAAATGCATGTGTAAAGGTGTTACGTTGAATAGCAGATTTCTAAGCCAGCTGTTTGTTTAGTTCACACCACCTTCGGAGGTCAAACTACGATCCCACTCAGCTTTTGGTTCTAGCCACTAGCTGTTCTCCAAATCAGAGATCTTCCCAAACAGGGATAAGGGTGGAGGTGTTCACTTTGATAACTAGGGTATTTCTCCTAGTTATCTCAGCTTGAAGCAAGTACAAGGGGATGCACTGGACTTTGATCACATTTCTTATGAACTCTTGTTTTCTGGTGATGGTCAGGCCTGCAAAATGAAGTCTATGGTTGCTTAAACCACAAGTGGGGTGATGGACAATCAGTGGGAGGTGCTGGCAAGAGCTCTCGGTGAGGAATTCAGGTAACAGGTCTTGCCCACTCCACCTGGGGCCTGTGCCAGTTTACCTGGGCATTCAGTGAGCTTATCTGCAAAATCAGAGCTGAACAACATGATCTCACCTGCCTTTTCCTTCTCTGAAGTTCTCATCTCTAGCAAGAATTTAGAATCTCTCAAATACCTTCTCTTTGGAACTCTAATAAAGAGACAGAGATAAGGTACCCAGACCTTACCTTCCTGGGAAAGGAACAGAGCTCTGTCCATCTCCTAATGCAAGTGAGAAACTTCTATGAGCTTCTAGGAGGTAAAATGATCTAATCACACAGACAGATATGAGGATGGAAATCGAGAGATTTCAGAGTATTTATTTTTTTTAAATCTGCTTGAATGGAAATGGAGCTCCCACTTTTTTTTTTTAAGTTAAACTTGTTTCCTCAATGATTTTACATACCATTGGAAATACCACCTTCTCCTAAGTAAACTTTCAAAGGGAAGTCAAAACACTGCATAACAGGAACAGGGTCTGCTCTGCAGTCAAGCCCATCGAATGAGGTAGGAAGCAAGATTCAGCTGGTAAATGTGGTCTAAATTAGAACACTGTCAAAAAGCACTGAAATGGCATAAATAATATTCTGTTTGGAGGACCAAAGTGGGGCAGGGGAACGAAAAGTACTTAGCCAAAAAGAATGGAATCAGCATTTAAAACTCCTTAAATACCTATTTTAGTGTTTTACTTTTTTTTTCTTTTTCCTTTTAAAGTCTGCCCAGGTCCATATTTACCTGAGAGACCAATTGGCACCAAAGCATGGCCTCAGTCTCCCAGGTAAATAACAAACAGTCTGCAGATTGCCCGCCTGATTGTGTTCCATATTCTGGAAACCGCAGGCCTCTGGGTAAATGGTGTGCTTTAGAAGCTCCCAGAAGAAGGGAGCATGAAGACGTGGCTCCAAGTGAGAGCGCGGGGTGGAGCCTGCAGTGGAGAGGGAACCAGAAACCCCCACTTTTGGAGCTGTGGGCACAGGGGGCAGATTTTGAAGTGTAAGGCAAGCTCAGACATGATTTATGAAAATGGTGATGTGAAAAACAAGACTCAAACTGCATTCTATTACATAGTGTATATGTTTATTTTTTATAAGACTGTGTGTGTGTGTGCTCAGTCATGTCGGACTCTTTGCAACTCCACGGACTGTAGCCCACCAGGCTCCTCTGTCCGTGGGATTTTCCAGGCAAGACTATTAGAGTGGGTTGCCATTTCCTTCTCCAGGGGATCTTCTGGACCCAGGGAGTGAACCTATGTCTCCTGCATTGGCAGGCAGATTCTTTACCTCTGAGTCAGCCGGGAATAGCCTCTCCTAATCATTGTTTAAAACTCACACACCTTGTGGATTCTGATTTTGCACATGCCTGGCACCCTTGGCCCCCTCCCTCGCCACATATCCTGTTGGTGGTAGCCCAAGGGGTGCCAAAGAGGCTGGACCCTGGCGTCGGATCCACCCCCTCCCTTGTGTGACCTTGAGCCTTGAGTGCATCACTTTTCCTCTCTGGCCTTTTTTTTTGTCCATAGGTCAAGTGAGAGGTGAGTTGTGTGGAGGAAGTTTCCATAGTTTCTTAAATCTTTTCTAGCTCTGACATCCTGTGAAGTAATCCATGAATTCTGTGTCCAGGTTAAAAATCTTATGCACGTATCGGCTGCTCGCCTGGATTCCAAAGTTTTATTCCACTCACGACAGACGTGGGCATCTGACCCTCCCAGACTGTGCTCTCCCCACTCCACAGATACCACCCCATCACTTCACAAAGGAATGCACTGCTTATTGGGGAAAGTCAAGTTGGAGTGGGACGTCGGGGGAGCTCTTTTGACCTCAGACTGATGGAGAGCGATTGCCCCTCCCTCCGACCCTGCTCATGGGTGGATCAAGTTTGTATTTTTCAACGCATCCTCAGGCCCCAAGAAAGAAGGAACTCGAGACCCATGACTCTCCCCTCTTTTTTGTGCAGCCAAATTTTTCCCTTTGCATTCCCTTTCGAGGGAACAACCTCTGCCTCCTCACTACTCAGCATCCTTGGCCCTTGTCAGCTGCAGCCAGCTCGGCCACTCTCTTGCAGAGCACTAACCTTTTGATTTAACTTTATTTGCCACAGCAGGACCATCACCAAAAAGGGAACAATACGCACTCGCCATCTGGCCCGGCCGCCCGAGGCGCCCCGAACAGCCGAGGGTCCTCTGAGGGGCTGCTGTGAGCGGCGACTGCCTTCCCACCAGCCTCGCTAGACGGGTGCCCTGTTTTTGTCTTTTTGCAAATCAACCTTTTAAAATCCAGATACAGGCTACAGTCAGTGACTCAGAAAACCATAAATAATACAGCAGGCTTTGCTCAAGAGAAAAAAAACAAACAAACCGCAAAACCAGAAAAAGGTGTATCTACATTATACTTAGCCGGTAACAAGTCGAAGATAAGTTTTTTTTTTCTTTTTTTTCTGGTGACCCTTAAGCAAGTGTGACAGGCATTAACCTATCAATATTAGTGAGTGATTTAAAATACCAACCAACATTTGCCTGCAATAATTTCTGTTGTAAACGACTCCTTCTGGGCCCTCCTACCAATAATTCAGTGCTCATAAATCAGGACCCAGAGCGCGTTGCTTCTCTCTCTCTTGCCCTGGGCGGTTCTTGACGTCTTTTTTTCTAGGGGGGAATCTGGAATCCATTCACATCGCATTTCCCTCCTTCTCTGCGGCCGTCTTCGTATGGGGCATTAAGAGGGAGCTCACGTCTGCAAAATGAGACAGAACCCCATGCCCCATGCTGCCTTGTTCTGGTGACAGGAGGCTCCGGCTTCCTTTTTCATCGCTCTTTTTGGACTCATGATCCAGGAGTCCAGACTGGCTCCTAGTGGAGAGGATTCTTTCCAGATCCTTCCACATTAGACGGCAGAATGGAAGGTCCACACCAAGATGGAGATTTTACTTATGTTGAGGACAATGGAAGGAAAAGGTTTTTAATTTTAGGAGAGGTGTGAGGTGGGGGGACCCACGATGGTGGTCAGGAAACACAAGGAAGTGAGCAGTAATAGAAAGTTCTGAATGAGAATACCAACCCAAGTACCAACCCGGCCTGAACCCCCAGGCTTCAGTTTTGCAGCCTGCATGGGTAACTCCTGACCCACTTTCGGCCCACAGAGGCAGCTCGGGTCCACACAGGCAACCAAATAAAATACCCGCTTCCAGCAAGGTAATTTCTTCAGAGTTAAAAGATTTATTAGGGGAGCCTGAAGAGTGGGGAGGGGGATGTTGGGGAGGGACCAAGACCCATCTGGTTTGTTGTGGGTCTTTTTTTATTAGAAGGGAAGAAAAAAAACCTGCTCTGTGGGTTCATATGTCTAAGGAGAGCTCAATTAAAGTTATTTGCTGGAGCTTAAAATATGCCCGCACCTGCTTCAGCGCCAGGCTGGGAGAGCCACACTCGCTCCCAGAGGCGGAGCAGATGAAGGCTCCTGTGTTGGGTGGGGGGAGGATGGAAGAGCCGGGTATTGCGTTTCACTTACGTGTTGACTCCAGTTCAGGATGGGAGAGTCAGAGACCAACCCGGAGGCAGCTTCCTGCTTTACCTGGAAACCTGGGCCTCTGGCCTGGCCTGACCAGGGACCCAAAGGGATCTTCTCTTTAGAAAGCCGGCCAGAAAGGATGGAACCAGAAGAGAGAGTGATCTGGAAGGGATGTCTTATCCATGTCACTTGCCTCTGTGTGGCCACTTCCTTCTTGATAATGGGAAGAGAATAAAATCTGTTTCAAAGGCTTGTTGTGAGGATAATAAATAATAATGGCCCACATTCATTGAGCATTTGCTACATATTAGGCACCAGACTAAACCTGTTTTACACATCACCCTGTTGGATTTTTACCGCAACCCTAAGTAAGAGGTAATGTCGTCATGCACGTTTTATAGATGAGTGAAGTGGTGCCAGGAGAGATGAAATTCCTTGCCCGTGGTTACTCAGCAACCCAGATTTGTCTGAGTCTGAAGCCTGAGCTTTCAAGCGTGTGCTGGGCTCAGTCATGTCCGACTCTTTGCAACCCTACCGACTGTAGCTCTCCAGGCTCCCCTGTCCCCGGGATTTCTCAGGCAAGAACACTGGAATGGGTTGCCATGCCCTCCTCCAGAACCCCACCCAGGGATCGAACCTATGTCTCTTGCATCTCCTGCGTTGGCAGGTGGGTTCTTTACAACTAGCGCCATCTGGGAAGCCCCCATACTACGCTTGATCTTAGCCAAAAGGCCAAGAAGTGATGAGATTCATGGGTAAAAAAGATCTTCCAAATAACACGGCAGTGAGACACATTTGCTGTGTCCTGAGACGTTCTCTGGTTCTCATTTAAGATGTCCTTTCCTCCTGACAGTCTCTGTTTAGAAACTGTCTTCCCAGAATGGGGCCCCACACAATTGATACCGTATTTCCTGCCAGTCATAAATGAGCTCCAGGCCTGGTGGGATTGAGAGGGGTCCATAGGCCCCTCACCTGCCTTCAGAAGCACAGGTGATTGGTTTCAGAGTCTCCTTCCTAGCTCACATGGTTGATGTTTTCTGTTTTTTTTTTTTTTAAATCATTTCTGATTCCTAGGATGCCCAGCAGATACAGAGCTATTTTTAGATGCCAGGGAAGCCATTCACATATGGGACACAGAAGAATTTGTCAACTTTCAGTGACAGATTTTGTTGTTAATCAGACTTGAACCTACATCTTTTTAGACAATTCTTTATTCTCAAAGGTTTGATTTTGGGATATCCTCAGGAAGAATCCAGGGGCCAGTGACCATAATCTCTATTGAAAGGGGACATTTGGGACCATGTGACTTATTGAGATTCATAAATAGCCCTCAGGCACCCTGTCGTTCACTAAATAGCCCACCAGCGTCCAGAAGAATTACCACCTGCAGCCTACATATTGGGTTGGCCAAAAAATTCATTTGGGTTTTTCCTCTAAGGGTGGTACAGGAAAACCTGAGTTAACTTTTTGTTATCCATATATTTATCCTAGGTGATGCTAGTGGTAAAGAACCCACCTGCCCATGCTGGTAGATGTGAGGCTGGAGTTCGAGTCCTGAGTTGGGAAGGTCCCCTGAAGGAGGGCATGGCAACCGACCAGTATTCTTGTCTGGAGAATCCGCATGCAGTCCACAGGGTCACACAGACTCTGACATAATTGAGTGACTAAGCACGCACTGTCTATGTAGCTGTCCACTGCAGCTTGTCCACGATCACTTAAGAAACTGTATATATGCAGGGGTGGTGTCTGGGAAGGTTGTCTACTGACAGACCACAGGAAAACATCTCTGGCCAACCCTGTCCCAGGAATGGCCCCAGGCTTCTGGTAGCTTCACTGTCTTCTGGAAGACTCCTCTTTGTCTTCTTGTGCACTGCCTGGGTTGGCCTTGCTTTATCAACTTTCTCATCATGCAGGAGTCAAGAAGGGTGAAGCCACAGGAAGGAGAGTAATAGGATAGGTCTTTTCTCATGCACAGAGGGAGGAGATGGGCCAAGGCAGTTTCTCATCAAGATGTGGAGAAAGGGGACTTCCCTGGTGGTTCACTGGTTAAGAATCTGCCTTCCAGTGCAGGGGACACAAGTTTGATCCTTGGTCAGGAAAGTAAATCCCACATGCCTCGGGCAACGAAGCCCACATATTGCAACTAGAATAAGCCTGAATGCTGCAATGAAGACCCAGCTTTGCCTCAAAAATAAAAAAAAAAAAAAGATGATGAGAAAGAATTCTGTTTGTTCACAAGGACAGCTCAGAAATCTCCACCTCATAGTTTACATACCGGAATGTAGCCCTCTTATAGTTTGCAGCTAACCTCTCAGACTGCAGTTACCCTCTTTCAGTTCCTGTTCTCTTTCTTTTTTGCCTAGATTGATGTTTTGTTGTTTGGTAAATGGGCGGGTGGGGACAAAGTCCAGGAAGTGCTTCCCTCAGGGTCCCAGGGTCTCCCGGAAACAGGCTTGGGCTGGGAAGAGAGTGGAGGGAAAACAGTGCCTACACCACAGTGCTACACTTGGCTTTCTCCATTTGTTTTCAATTTACTTGAATGGCAGAAAAATGGCAGTTTTCAGTCCCTTATGTCAGATATGCCAGTTCTCATCTTGCCAGGCTATGCATAAAACCCACCAGAATCCTCCTTGCAAAGATGTTGCTGCCCCTCAGGCCTCAGTCTTTGAGCAAAGGCCCTCTTTCCCTTTGAGAAGGAGCCAGCCCAACTTGGAGTGGGGTAGAATGGGTACCCATGTCTGGGTTGTAGGAGTTCCCCACCCTTGTTTCCCTTTGGCTTCTTTCGCCTTGCATTGTTTCAACCTCCTCCCCAAATGATCAGTTAGGGAGGTGGCAGGGCTCCTCCACAATTAGTCATTCATTTCTTTGGCCACACCTCGTGGCATGTGGGATCTTAGTTCCCTGACCAGAGATCAAACCGAGTCCCCTGTGTTGGAAGCTCAGAGTTTTTTTTTTTTTTTTTTTTTGAGTTTTGTTTGTCCTGGGTCTTAGTTGCTGCATGGGCTTTTCTCTAGTTGTGGCGAGCAGGGACTACTCTAGTTGTGGTGTGCGAGCTTCTCATTGCCGTGGTTTCTCTTGTTGCAGAGCCTGGGTTCTAGAGCTTGGGCTTAATAGCTGTGGCTCCCGGGCTTAGCTGCTCTGCGGCAAGTGGGATCTTCCCGGACCAGGGCTCACACCCGTGTCTCCTGCATTGGCAGGCGGATTCTTCACCAGTGAGCTATCAGGGAAGTCCCTGGAAGCTCAGAGTTTTAACCACTGGACCGCCAGGGAAGCCCCCACAGTTAGTTTCGAATGAGTCCCGCTGTCAGTTGCAGCCCGTGTAGCCGAGGACAGGAAACACCTCGCTAAAGCCTGTCCGAGGGCCTCACAGCCATGCCACTCTCCATCCAGGATAGACTCTGGGGTTCCCTCTGCTTCATCTGATCTGATTCGTCTGTTTGCCATTCAAATAAATTTCAAGTAAATGCCCTCCCATCCCCACCTGCTGAGGTAGGACGGTGGACAGAAGAAGTGACTTTTAGGCCCTACAGTGAGTTTATGGATGGGATGGGGAAGGAAGTGGATCCCCTCCAGCAGAGGACTCTAATGTCCTCTGGTGGCCTTAATAGCAGTCCTCTGTCCTGTGTTTTTAGTTAGAATGGTAAGAATCAAACTACCGACACTTTTTGAGTCGGTACCCTCGCTGATGTCTGTCATCTCCTGACAAATAGGATTTCTCCCCCAGTGCAGGCTCAGCTTTGAGGCATTCCTTTTTCACTCCATGTATTACTTTTGGCAACTGAGGAAAATAAATAGAACTCTCAGTTTCTAAAGATGTACGCCTTTCCACACACCCTGGAGCTGTTCTCAGCGTTGTCCTTGCTGGGTGGGGAGCGGGGCAAGATGAGATGGAAACCATGCAAAATCTTCATCGACACAAAGCCATTGAAGATGGGGTCTATCAGTGCGTGCTTTTAATGTTGCTGAACCAAATATGTTACACTGGATCTTTATAGACTAAGTACTCTGAGTTCCAACAAAGTAAACCAAAGTAAACATCGCTCTTATGGGAAATAAAATTCCATGTGGTTAGGGGCCAGGCTGTGATTAATTCAGTGGCAATGAAAAGACCATGGAAATAGAGTAAGGTTTTTGACTCTGTCTGCAAAACAATGTGATATCTGCCATACATACACACATGTATATAATGTGTGTGTGTATAGATTTATATATAGTGAAAGTAAAAGCGTTAGTCATTCGGTCGTGTCCAACCCTTTGCAACCCCATGGACTGTAGCCCGCCAGGCTCCTCTGTCCTTGAGATTTCCCAGGCAACAATACTAGAATGGTTGCCATTTCCTCTTCCAGGGGATCTTTCCAACCCAGGAATCAAACGCAGGCCTCCTGCATCGCAGGAGGATTCTTTACCATCTGAGCTACCAGGGAAGCCCATATAATTTAATTCCAAACGATGGGTGGTGGGGAAGGAATTAGTACTTCTCATATTTAATTATGAATTAATCTACTGATGCTCTAGGTATCATTTCTCCATCAATTATTAATACTGACCTCACTACAGAAATCAGTAAGGAAAAGAGAGTGAGAAAAATCAGCATTGCAGAGCTATGGACCGAGTTTCTCTGTGTGTGTGTACAACTCAGTTTACCTTTACAACCATTATCTACTGAACTGGAGATTTCTCAGAGTTCTCTTGGACTGCAGCCTTGCCCAGAGTGCATGCTTTCCTAATGTGCATTTTAACGTTAAATGATTTTTAATATTCTACATATGGTTTCATGGTTTCCAGTCTCTTCTCTGGGAATGAACAGGGCTGTGGTATTATGATGAATAGTGGACTGTGTCCAGGACACCCACTTACTTCCCTGCATATCAAACATGTGCTGCTCCCATTAAACACGGGGCTGTCTCTTGAGATTACAGTTGTCCTATCTAATCCAGTCCTGTTTTGTTCCCTCGACCCGATTGAGAAGGATACATTGTTCTCATACATTCTCCTTTTAATTAAATGCAGTAGATATGTCACGTCTATGAAATAATCCAGGTCTGTTTTCACATCTGCGGACATTTTCTCCTCCTCTCCTTCCATTTGGCTTCTTGGAAAGAAAACCAAATTTAAATGTATACTTGGATTAATTGATGGGTGCTATGCAATTTTCCAGGACAGTTTAGATAGGATCTTAATTTTTTTTTTTTTTTTGGTTCCTAATTGCAACAGAATATTCTCTGTCACTGCTCTTTGCAGACACTCACCAAAGCCTTCATCATCCATGTCCAGTGATTGGTTTGAACACAGCAATATCCTCATTCAGGTTGGTTCATCCGAGTTCACGTCTTCCTCCGTGGGCGCTGGGGTTTACAAGAGAACTTTTGAGTGTGGAGGTCTGCTGGTGTGTGCTTTAAGTTTTAATTGCTGGGGGATTGATTTGTTAATTGATCCTCTTGATATAAAGTGCTGGCAGGACTTTTCTAGGTATGTAGCACTTGCTTTCTTCATCATCGGCGAGGAAACCTGATATCTCGGAAAATTCTCCATTCAATTATAATTTTAAAATACTGGAGTAAACTCCTAGCAATTCACAAGAGGCTAAACTGGAGCCCCATTAGAAGGGTACTACAAGTAAACATTATTAATTATAAAAAATTGCCTAAATTAGATTTTTTTCACACCTGCTTCTTGCTTAATTAGCTAGCAATCCACATATTCCATTCAGTTGAACTCTTACTATTTATTCAAGCATACTTGACATTAACATACTGTTTGATGTTTGATATACTCAGTTTTAATTTAACCACATGACAACAAATGGTGTTTATGAAACACCAGTGAGCTGGAAAAATACCCTGTATTGGAGATGCACATGGGACTGAATAGAGGATTTTTCTCTAGGAAGATCTGGAAGGCAGTAAGAAAATGAGAATCTCATTTTAAAATTTTTCCTTTTTTCGTTCCTATTTTCTATCATACTCCTCAATAGAGCTTTGGAAGAACCTAAAAGACACTACCAGGCTGTGTATGATGCAAGATAACCTTGATAACATTGATGATAGAAGAAATATTGTCCACATATTGGTACTTGGGGATGATCTTACAGACCTGCTGTCATATTAAATGGCCACACCCTGGCTATTCTTTAGGGATTTAGGAAGACAGCAGGGACATGAAGATCTTACAGGTAAATGGGGCTATCTAGTGTCAAGGAGGAGAAAGTCTTGACCTTCAGTAGTGAGTCATTTCCCTAGGTCTTGGTTAAGCCAAGATGACCAGGTGATTTCTGCCAGGGGGACCTGGAACTAAGCATCTCCCCCCATGCTGATCTTATACTTGACAGTCCAAAGTCATGCCCTTTAAAGTTGTATAAACAACAGGAATGGGTTAGACAAGTTCAACATCAACCTGCCAGCAAAGACCTTGGATTAGTCTCAGTTTCCCACGTGTAATTGGGTTTAATCCTTCAACTTTCCCCCTGCTCCTCCCACAAGCCGTGTGACAGAGTCCTGGTTGTGATTCCTATCAGCCACTTTGTAACAGGAGTGCCTTGCAATCTAGTGATGAAATGCAACTCAGAAAACCCCTGGGGGCCGAGAGACAAAAGAGAAAATTGTCTCCATAATGTATCGATTCTGACTAATGACATCACTTGTTGTAGGGGATTCAGATTGATAGCCCCTGGCCTGTCTCCAGTGAGACACCATTTTACATCTGACTCTGATCAAACCGTCTGTAAATCATTTTGAACTTGGGTTCTGTAGATTTTGTGTTCACACCACGGAACGAGGGCTTGGGTTTGACATCATTATTCTTCGTGGGGCTGTCTTTGTTTAAGAGTCACTTAAAGTTTTTGGCTCCTGGAGAATAGAGAAGCTTGTTAGCTGAGGAAAACATGTTGATGTCACACACTTGCAGATGTTTCTTTTTTTTTTTTTTTGGTCAGGCTGTGTGGATCCAGGAAAGTGCATGGCGTTCCCTGTGATAGATGGATGGCTTTGGGTTCAGGGGCCAGCTTCAGATATTTCAGGAGAATGGAAACGGTCCAAAGGGGTTGCCACCTCTTGGGACTTGGCATATTTACATGGGGGTCAGTGCTTCTTGCTTCTGAAGGGGCCTGTTATCTTGAGACTAACTTGGTGTCTGAGGCAACTGGGTACCTGGATACTGGGTGCATCAGAGGCTACCACTCCCAGCACCCTGTCCTCATATTGCTCCCAACCATCAAGAGAGTGAATCTTGGGTAGGATTTGGAATAAAAAATTCACCCCCCCCCTCATTTTTCTGTTTTACCTTCATGTGTGGGGATACGCTAACTCACAATATGGTTTGAATGGAGCAAGAAACAAATAGGATTTGTATTTGGCATTCAAAATGTACATCCTTTCCCACCTTTGTTAATTATTTGTATTTAAATGTTGACTATTCCTTATGTCCAAACCAATTAGGCAGTGGGTGGAAGGACTTTTTTTGTGTGGGGGATGGGGCAGCACAGCTTGCAAGTTCTTAGTTCCCTGACCAGGAATCGAACTTGCGCCCGCTGCAGTGTAAGTGCAGAGTCTTAACCACTGGATCACCAGGGAGGTCCCTGGAAGGACATTTTAGAAATACGCAAAACATGGTTGGCTTATACATTTTCTAAAGACAGTTTGGATAGATTGTAATCTATAGAAAGTTAACAAAATGGGAGCTTTCAACTCGGTAGGGGTAATGGTGAGTGTGTTATCCATCTCAGGGAGCACACACACTACCATTAGGTTTACCTTCAACCCATTCTCAACTGTGGGCTCCCCTGGTGCATGGAGCCCTTCTGAAAGGACTCATTATTCTTTTCTGTTCAGAGTTTAGAGCAATTTAGGAAAGCCAGCGAAATGAGAAAGAGTGTCCATGTTGTTGATGACTCAAAATGTCTGATAAATAACAAATTATAAAATTCATTTAAATTGCTGCAGGGAAGTTGAATTCCTAACTTTCAATAACTTTGCATTGTAAACTTTCTCTTTTAGAAAATTTCAAACACACATAAAAGTGGGGAGAATAATATAATGAATCTTCATATATCCTATCACCCAAACTTGTTTCGTATATATTCTGATGTTCTTTTTGAATTTTAGTTGTAACTTTCTTCTATTTCTCTTGTTTCATCTGTACAACACAACACAGTATACATCTTTTGCCTCTTTTCCCACCACGTGCCATGAATATAATGAAATGAGACTTTGGGTTGAGTGTTTATATTGATTGATATAGGTATTTATGAATACACATTTAACATTTAAAGAACATATGTGTATATACTTATATTCCAATAACGTTATTCTCATTCATAGTTTTCAGAGTCTAAAATCGAGAAATTGAGAGAGGTAGTGAAAGATACCTTTTTGTTTTTGTTGTTTGGTTGCTAAGTTGTGTCCCCACTCTTTGTGACCCCATGAACTGTAGCCTGCAGGTTCCTCTGTCCATGGGATTTCCCAGGCAACAATACTGGAATGAGTTGCCATTTCCTTCTCCAGGGGATCTTCCTGACCCAGGGGTCGAACCCACGTCCTCTGCTGGGCAGGTGGATTCTTTACCACTGAGCTACCTGAGAAGCCAAAGATATGTTTAAGTGGATTTAATTAATTGCATATTATATTCTGGCCTTCTAAAGAGTCTACCAGTGATTCTTTACTGGTGTGAAGAATCCTGACCAACCCAACAACACTGGCTTTCAGGAGATCTTTAAATGATGCTTTAGAGAGTGAACAATGTCAAAGAGCAAAGGCTCTTGACTATGTAGAATATTTTCAGAGGACCATTTCTTCTTTTATGGAGTCATCTCATGTGAGTAAGATCTACAGATATCCCTAACAAAGCAGAAAATTGGAAGTAAATTGAACCTTTCCAGTGGGGTTCATCCTGACTGTTGATAACCCCATAATTTTAACCCCTCATTCATTGATGACACTGGTGAGATCTGACGACTGTTTATTCTGACCATCAGTTTGTATATTTGTTTGTGAGGTTAGTTTTCAGAGGCAGTGGTCTTGCTCTTTCTTTCATTGTTGGAACAATTGGCATTACTGCCTATTGTCCAAGCTGGTTTTAGGGACCCTCTGCCAAGCTGTGTGCAGAGAGCCCTAGCTGGCCATGCGGTATGGAACTGGTCCTTTCAACTGGACTCCCACTTCTTTATTTATGTTTGGCTGCACTGGGTCTTCATTGCTCTGCATGGGTTTTCTCGAGTTGTGGCAATCAGGGGCTACTTTCTAGTTGTGGTGTACTGGCTTAGCCGCCCATGGCATGTGGGATCTTCCCAGACCACGGATTGAACTGGTGTCCCTGCAGAGCAAGGCAGATTCTTAACCACTGGACTATCCGGGAAGCACTCCCGCTTCTTTTAAATAGGCTATCTAGGGACTTCCCTGGCGGTCCGGTGGTCAAGACTCCAAGCTTCTGCGGGGGGCTTGGGTTCAATCCCTGCTCGGGGATCTAGCATCCCATGTGGCACAGCCAAAACACAGTGATAAAGTAAAATCATTTAAAAAAATAGGCTGTCCATCTGAGACTTTCCTTCACTCAGAAACTCAAATGA
This sequence comes from Cervus elaphus, assembly GCF_910594005.1. Taxonomy (NCBI): domain Eukaryota; kingdom Metazoa; phylum Chordata; class Mammalia; order Artiodactyla; family Cervidae; genus Cervus; species Cervus elaphus. Next base: position 37,479,594 of record NC_057830.1, read on the forward strand.
GGTCATGATACTGAGTATTCCTACATCACCGAGCAAGGGCTGGACCTCCGGGGTAGAGGAACAAAATAAGGGTGGGGTGTCCATACTCTTGAGTTGGCAGTGAAGTTCTCCTTGATCCTCCCACCTTAAATACTTGAAGATCCTTGCTTCAGGGTAACAGATGAGTTGTGTATGTGCTCAGTCACTTCAGCCATGTCCGACTCTTTGTGACCCCATGGACTGTAGCACACCAGTGTCCTCTGTCCATCAAATTTTCCAGGCAAGAATGCTGGAGTGGGTTTCCATTTCCATCTCCAGGGGATCTTCCCAAACTCAGGATCGAACCTGGGTTTCTTGTGTCTTCCATATTGGCAGGCAGATTCTTTACCACCAGCGCCACCTGGGAAGCCCTTTTGGAGACACATTTGCATCATAAAACCATGCAAGAAGGTGCCTTCCCTTTGCTCTCCTGAGAAGGGTTATTATTGCTATGCAAGTGGGAGAAAGAAAGTGTCCGAGAACATTTCAGACTTTGTCAGATGAAAGTTTCCTCTTGGACACAACATGTTTTAAGTACAGCTTCGGAGAAGGAACATAGCGGAGGAGAACCTGATATCAGGAGACCAGAGGCCAAGTGGACAAAGAAACCTGGATGCAACAAGATTTTAGGAGGAGCTGCTCTGTGGTTTAGGGGCTGCCTCTGGGATGGATGGGAGGAGAGATGACCAGGAACGTTTGTGATGATGCATGGTCTTCTTTCCTCACTCCCTGATGACATTTGCTTCTGAGGCGTCCCCACTCCTGACTTTCAACCCTTCTATTTTGGATACCATGTTTTAGATGGGACTGCAGAGATGGACAGCAGAGGATGAGTTGGTTGGATGGCATCACCAACTCAATGAACATGAGTTTAAGCAAACTCCGGGAGATAGGGAGGGACAGGGAGGCCTGGTGTGCTGCAGTCCATGGGGTTGCAAAGAGTCGGACAGTGACAAGCGACTGAACAATGACAAGCAGACTTGGAATCTTGGTGATGAAAGCCAGAGGGAGAGGAAGCTGGGCAGAACTTGGAGGTGGAGGTATTGGGAGGGATGGTGAATGGCTGTGGTGTGAAGGACCGAGATGGCAGCAAGCTGTGGCTTTTTAGGAAGAACAAAATAAAAAACAAAACAAACTTCCCCAAACAACAGACTAGAATCAGTTCCACTGTGGGAAGAAAAATCTTGGTTAACTTTTCATACCACAGCTCACCTGCTTGTAAAAACACATTTAAGACATGAGTTGTTCCCCTCCCTGCCACCTTCCACCCTGCCCTGGAAGCCAAAAAACCAACCCTATGTTGCTCCAATCTTTGCAGGACATTCTTACCAAATCTAAGACATCTTTTAACTTTTTATTTTGCATTTGGGGTATAGGCAGTTAACAAATAATGCTGTGATAGTTTCAGGTGAACAATGAAGGGACTCAGCCATGCATATACATGTATCCATTCTCCCCCAAACTCCCCTCCCATCCAGGCTGCCACATAACATGGAGCAGAGTTTCCTGTGCTAGACAGCAGGTCCTTGTTGGTTATCCATTTTAAATATAGCAGTGTATACATGTCCATCCCAAATTCCCTAACTATCCCTTCCCCCCATCCTTTCTCCCCTGGCAAAGTTTGTTCTCTATGTCTGTGAGTTTGTTTCTGTTTTAAAAATGAGTTCAACCCACCTAAGACATCCTTGAGCCCAAGAACTCCTGAGTGGTCATTCCCCTACCTCTCTATGAAGCTTGGCCTCAATTTATACCCGCCCTGCCCCAGTGCCTTTCTCCTTGTCTTTTCCCTGTGCTAACTTGATGAGGTGCCCAGTCCTTAGGGCAGTTGAGCAAGGGCTGAGGCTGATTATGGGCTTCCAAGGTGGCTCCATGGTAAAGAACCCACCTGTCAATGCAGGAGACATGAGTCTGATCCCTGAGTCAGGAAGATGCCCTAGAGAAGGAAATGGCAACCCACTCCAGTATTCTTGCTTGGGAAATCCCATGGACAGAGGTGCCTGGCAGGTTACGGTCCATGGGATTGCAAAGAGTTGGACACGACTGAACACATATGTGAATCAGGATGCATGTATACATGAGGCTGATCTTGCCACTAAGAGCAAGGTTAGGATAAACAAAGCATCCAGTCTCAATTTGCTTTTCTTTTTTCTCTGGAAAAAGAGATGGAAAGAGGCTACTTCAGATTCTACTGAAGTCATAATAAAACCTAGCCCAGTGGGTCACCATATGCTGGAGGGGGGAGTTAGTTCTCTGGGGCCTTAGTGTCCACACTCGGGGAGAGAAACAAAGAGAAGGGAAGGAGCAGTCCTATTGGCAGCTGTTGTTAGGTAGTATAAACAATGGCCAGTCACTGGCATGGAGCGAAGGCTCAGATTCCAATAGCACTCGATGGGGAGCCTTCCTTAAAAAATTAGAAGAAGCTGGGTTGGAGCTGGTCCATGCTGGGAATGGCAGAAGAAGCAAAAACAAGAGTAAATGAATGGAAATTAAGCAGCAGGAAATGGGGATTTGGCACAAAGTTGGAATTTGAAACTGCAGAGAGGTGTCAGTGATAAGGTTGTATAGAGTTTCTGGCCAAAAAAAAAAAAGAGAGAGAGAAGGAATGCAGATGTGTTCATTGAATAAAGTGCAGATGGGGAAGGGGGTAGGAAGGGGAAAAAAAAAATGCCCGGGAAATCGTAATGAGTGGAAGTGCATTTCTGTTTTGCAAAGCTCTAAAAATTATTCTCCCCGTGTGTCTGGATGAAATTACAGGTTGGTTCAGATTGTTCCAATCTACGAAAGAGATTAAGGCAGCGTTTATTTACTTTTACCTTTTCCTGCTCTGGGCCGACTGGGCTGTTTCTGTCGGGAGGCTCCCGGTGGGGCTGGGCAGGCTGGATCCAGGTGTGAGTGGCTGTTTGGGGTCGGCTCAGAAACTCCATCCATCAGCATCTTTTTCGTTAGAAATGGTAGGGACATCTCTGCAGAGCTTGCATCATTGTGTGGGTTCCTTGTCTGTGTGGGGGAGCTCACAGGGGTCCAACCTTCTCTAAGCGGGCACACTCTTAGTGCGCTCTGGAGGGGAGCACGATAGTTTTGGTTCCGCCCCTCCCTACTCCTCCGTCTCACCCCCATCTGGAGGTGCCAGGTTGAACTCTTTGGCAGAGTTACAGGACAGTCCTTGAGTTTAAACATTGTCTTATTTGGCTTAACGAACAGGAGGACTGATGTTGGCCTCTGTATTGTACTCTGGTCCTTTCTCTTTCTTGACTGTTCCTGGGCAGAATTAAATAATGTAAAGCGAACTGAACATCGCTCAGTCGTGTTCAAATCTGTGACCCCGTGGCCTGTCCATGGAATTCTCTAGACAGGAATACTGGAGTGGGTAACCATTCCCTTCTGCAGGGGATCAGGACATCTTCCCAATCCAGGGATCGAACCAGGATCTCCTGCATTGCAGGCAGATTCTTCTACTGTCTGAGCTACCAGGGAAGCCCAAATATTGTAAAGGATCCTGCCAAATACTAGTGCTGCACAGGCGGTGGGGCTGGGAGGCAATGTGTGTGGTGAAGGCAGCCCATGGAGTGGGGGCAGGGAGGTGGAAACATCTCAGATTCTGAACTAGGAGGGTGATATGGGATGAAGTCATTTTGCCATCCCTTTTTTTTTTTTGATTTACTAATTTTTAGTTGAAGGATGATTACTGCACAATATTCAGTTGATTTCTGCCATTCATCAACATAAATCAGCCATAGGTATACCTACGTCCCTTCCCCTTGAACGTCCCTCTCACCTCCCATTCCACTTTGCCATTCTTAAGTATCCATTTCTCATTTTCCCAACAGGACTAACTGTAACTACCCAATGTATTTGAGAGCATGTGTTTGTCCAGTGAGATGCTTGTGAGCATGTGTGTCTGAAAGAGTCCTGAAGAATATCCTACATTTTCTGATGCAAGGTGCCATCACCTTCATCGTCTGTGGGTGGAATGGTCTGATGGCAGTTTTAGCCAAGAGGTGAGGTGTCATGAGGCAGAGGTCAGTCTGGACACATGAATCCCACAGCCATCTTTCTTCCAAAGAGTGAAAACGAGTGCTTAGGGATAGGCCCTGTGGCCTTTCTGGCTCGTGTTTTTAAGAGCAGTGGAAGATGTAGCAATAAATGTGGTCCTGGCCAAGATTTCCAATCTATCAATATGGATATTGGCAAAGACACAGTGGTGGGTAATATATCAATCTGGACTTCCTGCTTTCCTCCACTTGATGAGCAGCGTTTCCTTGGGGATAAGCACAAATGTCATATGTTCTATATCAATCCTGCTGACATAATCATCTGGATCACATTCAATTCTGATTGTGTGTCAAGTCGGGAAAGCATACTGTTTAAATGTTAGCATTTAAAAGAGAAAATCGGACAGAAATTGAAGGGTGGGTGACCATGAAGGCTTCGCTGTCTCAGCAGTGCCACCTGCCCCCCTGGAGGGCTCCATCCTTGACTTTCCACCTTCTCTGATGTTCCGGGAGCAGAAGTCATGGTCTCCCTTCCCCACTCATCAGCAGACCTACCTGTATATCCTACCATGCTTTTTTGAGGGATTAGAAAATGTGTATTAAAACTTCGATTTCTTACCTATGCTCACTTGTCTATTCAGGAGGTAGCACGGAGCCAAACTAAGAGCCTTCAAAGCGTTGCAGCCTGGATGGGAGGGGTTGGTGAAAGTGCCCTTGACGGTGGTGTGTGAATGCAAGTTATAAGAATAGGATGGGGAACACGTGTAAATCCATGGCTGATTCATGTCAATGTGTGGCAAAAACCACTACAATATTGTAAAGTAATTAGCCTCCAACTAATAAAAATAAATGGAAAAAAAAAAAGAATATAAACAGTAGACTCTCCAAAAGCACTCTCCTTCTTCCTTCCTTCGTGCCCTTTATTTCTTCTTTTAAAAACATCTATAGACTACCTAAAAATATAGAAAAGTTGTCAAAAAACAGTATTCAAAATATGCCTCTAAAAATCTTGTTTTTGTTTTTATCTATGTTCCTAAACACAGGAGCGTATATATTTTACAGGTTGGCAAGTATTTATTAAATCTCTATTATGCCTTTAACTTTTTAAGCCCTCCAATGTGTAAGTCTCATAATATAAATAATAATCCTACCCATAAAATATCTCTGGAGCTTTTCCCTCCTCTCTGTTCCCTTGGCCCCCACCTTAATTTAGCCCCTTATCTCTCACCATGGCAAATAAAGTGCCCTCACAGCTGGTTTCCTGTCTCCAGGCCCTTCTTCTAGCCCAGAATGAACTTCCTGGAGCACAAACTTGATGGCATTTGCACCTCTGCGTGAGGACCCGGCGGCACCTTCTAGTGCCTGCAAGAGAAGCACACACCAGTCCTTGGTGTCCAACTCGGCCAGGCTAGGACTGAGCCGGGGCTCGCTGATCACAGAGATGCACGTGGTTGCTTCACTCTGCTGCAGCCCCAAGCCGTTTTCAGGGACATGCACTAAATAATCTTCTCTGATCCTCCCAGCATAAGGCAGTTCTTGGGGCACCTTGTTTACAACTGTGTCCCAAGCCGGCACGTGGCATCTGCATCCTCAGAGCGAAGACCCCAGACCCCAGAGCCTGCGCAGAAATCACCATGGTGCACAAATTAGGCATAGCTTCCACTTTTGCAGAGGCAGCAATCCATATGGGGAAGACAGACACGGCATAATTAAAAGTGCAATGAGTAGAAGTATCATCCAGAACTGCAGGGTGCTATGGCAGCAAATAGCCAGGGGACCCAAACTGTAGGGAGCGGGAAAGGCTTCCTGTGGGGAGGGACATGGGGACAGCAGGCCCGAAGAAGCGTGGGAGTTCCCCAGGGGGAGGGGCGCGTGAAGCTGGCAGTGGGTGGGGCCGAGAAGGGAGATCTGAGCAGGGCCTTGAATGGTGTGGGTAACATTTAAATGAGCAGAGACAAAGGGACAGCCGAAAGTATGTCTGTAAACCATATATATGTATTTGTTGCTGTTTAATCACTAGGTCGTATCCGATGCATTTGTGACCTTGTGTACTTGGGCTCCCAGCTGGCACAGTGGCAAAGAATCTGCCTGTCAACTCAGGAGACATATGAGAGGTGCCAGGTTTGATCCCTGGGTCAGGAAGATCCCCTGGAGGAGGGCATGGCAACCCACTCCAGTAGTCTTGCCTGGGAAATCCCATGGACAGAGGAGCCTGGCGGGCTGGTGTCCATGGGCTTGCAAAGAGTCGGACATGACTGAAGTGATTTAGCATGCTACGCATGGACTGTAGCCCACCAGGCTCCTCTCTCCATGGGATTTCCCAGGCAAGACTACTGGAGTGGGTTGCTATTTCCTTCTCCATGGGATCTTCCTAACCTAGGGATCTAACCTATGTCCCCTGCATTAGCAGGCAGACTCTTTACCACTGAGCCACCAGGGAAGCCTATATGTATATACACATACACACACATACACATATATGTACACACATACACACACACATACATATATACACATATACACATACACACACATATACACATACACATATATATAGACCCAATTGGCTCCCTTGATGAAGGCTGTTCAAATACGTGGATATTTCTTCTTTAGTGCCTGGGAGCGTACAGCATGTGGGAGAACCAAGGCCCGTTATTTGCCCTTGTCTCTTGGAACCCAGTCTCCCTGAACCTGTGATGTCTCTACACCTGGCAGAGAGTGACTGGGTGAAGCAGAACACCGCCTTCTTAGCCAGTGCACTCAGGGGGGGTCATCGAGCAGCAAGATGCCAGCTGGAGTTCCAGACCCGGGTGACTGCCTTTCAGAGCTGGCAGCCGCCTAGGGCCATCCTTTGGGACCCTGGGGATCTGGCGTGGCGGCTCCAGGAGAGTGGTTTGGACTCCCATGTAGCCCAGTGTCACTCTTCCTCTGCCTGAACTATTTTGAGACTCTCCTGCTATCCTCTCTCCCCCACACACCCTTAATATGACTAGAATATAGCTGGTTCGAGCTAACATATGTTCTTATAATTATGTTGCTAGCATGATAGATTATTTATTCCACTAAATTTTTTTTTTTTTGAGTCCTGGCTCTGTGTACCAAGACTAAGGAGGCTGTTTAAATAAAGAGATGTGAATACACCTTGACAGCAGCTTATGGAAAAACCCCAACCTTTAAGAGATCTGAAATCTGTGTCCCATCTGTTTAATATGTAACCTAATGTGCTACCGTGAAGCTCAGTTTCCCACCGGGAAGCAGCTGAAGGGAGAATCAGAGGCTCTGTCTGTTAAACTGTCAACCCCTGACTGCAGAGAGCAGGAGCCCTGGTACATCCAGCCCTGTGGCGGGGGGTGTCGCCTGGACCAGGGATCCTCATTCACCTGCAGGAGTGTTCTGTGAGTTGAGGTTTGGGGCAGTAAGCACTGGCATTGAAAGGGCCTCTCCAGTCCTTGGGGCCAGGGTTCCTCTATTTCTGATGGAAAATCTGAAGCCCAAAACAGCATCTCTGCTTCCCTGGTGGCTCAGTTGGTAAAGAATCTGCCTGCAATGCAGGAGACGATCGAACCCTGGGTTCGATCCCTGGGTCAGGAAGATCCCCTGGAGAAGGAAATGGCAACCCACTCCAGTATTCTTGCCTGGAGAATCCCATCGACAGAGGAGCCTGGCGGGTTATGGTGCATGGGGTCGCCAGAGTTGGACACGTCTGAGCAAGGAGACCATCAAAGCAGTGTCTTGCTGGTGGTTGTACAGACCGAGTGGAGGGCAAGCCCCAGGGCACTTGCTCTGACTTTGAATTCAGTGTTTTCTGCTACATGGCAGGGAGCTGGAAGGCCAATGGAAAGTCAGTGCCAGCCGGACTAGAAAGCAAGCAGAAGCCTGGAATCAGCTTCCCCAGGCTGCTTTCTGTGACTTGTCTAGGGAAGAGAAGATTCTTTCTCACCTCTCCTGCCTGAATTTTAGTAATCCGATGAACTCCAGTTAGTGCCTGTATTATTGTGCTAAGTCGCTCGGTTGTGTCCTACTCTTTGCCACCCCATAGGCTGTAGCCTGCCAGGCTCCAGAGGAGGCAAGACTTTCCAGGCAAGGCTATTGGAGTGGGCTGCCATTTCTTTCTCCAGGGGACCTTCCCAACCCAGGGGTTAAACTGACGTCTCCTGCACGTCCTGCTTTGTAGGCAGATTCTTCACCACTGAGCCATCAGGGAAGCCTGTGCTTGTGTTGTTACCTTAAGGAAAACTAAGTGTTCATTCATTCCTTCAATCAGTCATTCAACCAAATTTACCAAAGGTCTATTAAGTATATGTATTTTGAGGAAGTAATAACCGATCCAATAGAATTTCTGTGCTCCGGAGCTTTCCAGTATGGTATATGGACAGCCAAGGAAACAAGTGGTAGTGGTGGTTTAGTTGCTAAGTCGTGTCCAACTCTTGCAGCCCCGTGGACTATATAGCCTGCCAGGCTCCCCTATACATACAGTTGTTCAGGCAAGAATACAGAAGTGGGTTGCCATTTCCTTCTCCAGGGGATCTTCCCAACCCAGGGATTAAACCCAGGTCTCCTGCATTGCACACAGATTCTATACCATCTGAGCTGTCAGGGAAGCCAAACAAACCATTATGGTTCACTTACTGTGGTAAAGACCTGCTGCGGTGGCATGCGCCATTCGGTGAGGGTCATGAGGCCCCTGGAGGCATGGAGCAAGGGCTATGGGAGAGCTGGGGGGTCTTGGGGAAGGCTGCTTTTCTCTGGGCCTCAGGTTCTTGATCTGCAGTTCGACTAGGTGGTCTCTGTGAGGCTGGTGCACTTGTTTGTTTTCCTGTCTGAACATCTTGAATAAGGTGTGAGGCTGTCCTGTGAAGGATGCAAGAGAAGCATAAGACAGATCCCAGGCCTCCAGGGGCTTACAACCTAATTGGGAAAAGAACTTCATACTCACACAACAAATAGGAAAAATTCCAAAGCATTCTGTAGGTCAGGGCTGTGCTATATGATACACATAATAAATACTAAGAGAAAAAAATCAGAAAGGGGAAAGAATAGAATGAGTTGGAGGAGGCAAAAAGAGCGGCAGGGGACGAGACGGACATTCATTTGGGTTTTAGCTAAACTGTAGGATTTGCCTAGATGAAGGGCAAGGTTTAGGAAGGGTGCTTTGGTGTGAGGGTTGGGAGAAATTAACAAAGTCTTCAAGGAGTGAACATGGCATGTTGGGGACGAGCCAGAAGGCTGAACTGATTTGTAATAGTTCTTCACCTAATGGTTGTCCAGGTGGTTTGTAAATTCTAACATACACAGGGTGAGCATATGCCCCAGGTAGCCCCAGACGGTTCTGGTTTACATGCCTGTTTTCCTGGTGTAATTATTAACAGAGCCTCCTTTGATCACTCCTCGAAGTGTTTGTATTAAAAATGATTAGACAAAGTATCATTGTTAACAAAGCCTGAATGTTCATCTTGACCTTGCCTTTTTGTCTAAGGGTAGATGCTTGAAGCTGTTACTCCTTCTTTCTGTGCCTTTGTCCATGCAGGAAACACTTGGTACTTTCACTTCTTCCTAGGAACCCATGGAGGCCAAAGAAATCTCCAACCTCATTCTCCCCGTAGTAGAACATAGCCGTACGTACATCCTTAAAAGCTGCAGAGAGGCAAAAACTCCGTAATCTCCGCTCCAGCAAAGTGTGTGTGTCCTCTCTCCTCCCAAGTGAATTTGCAGGCTTTCAAAGATCCGTCTTTGTCTAAAAGGTTTGGAGAACTGAGTTGGATGACTTGGAAAGTGTTTAAAAATTCTTTGGACAGAGGCATCATAGAAATACCAGGTGGCCATTGAGAAGTGAGGGGGTGGACTTCATCCAGTGGTGGCGCCATTTATCATGTTCAGTTGGATGGATTCTGGAGCAGAGAATAAAGGGCTGTACGATGTGGGATTTGATCTTGTTCTCACAGCTGGTAAACCCAGCCTGCACGGGCCCGGGCTCCAGTTACTGTAACTGCAGCTCAGGCTTGCTCCCAGCCAGCACGGAAGAGTCTCGCTGCTGGCACTGTCAATCCGACACCTTTTTATGAGTACTAAATTTGTAAAAATAATAAATGAAAATGAGGTTGTGTGCCATTTCAGCATGTGTTCTATATAATGAAATAAGATGGCGATATCAAATTACTGGCTAATTTAATTGACTGGAAAAATCAATTTCTAAAAATGCCAAATAATTTCCAAATCAGATAGATTAGAGAAGCAGCATCTATTTTTGGTTTTCATTTGGGGAGAGAGACATACAGCACTTTTTTCCTTTGAAAATCTGTGAAAACTACTTTGTCCCAGGCTGAGGTGTCAGCTCAGGGAAAGGATGGTGGCGGAAAAGAAAAAAAAAAAAAACCAAAACACAACCATTTTACTTTCATTTCTAAGTTGCAGTTATTTTTAGTCTGGATTCTTTATATCTATTTGTGTTAAAATTGTGGAGGATTAGCCTCATTTGTTAACTGGCCTGTGATTTATGCATTTCTGCTATAATTTGGAGCACTGAGGCATGAAAAAAATTTGCTCAAAAGTGGCCCAGATCTGAAGACTTGTGGTTCTATGCCTGAGGCAGATGATGAACAATTCTGGTGACACCTTTGACCCTGGGTTGATGGTTTAAGAGACTTTAACGCATTCCTCCCCAAAGAAGGCACAATCTTTTTGTTCTTCATTGAGCTGTAATAAGTCTTACACTCGAGCATCAATACTCAAATGCAGCAATGGATAAGGTGAGGGGTTTTTTCCCCCTTTTCGGCTGCATCCTGTAGCATGCACAACTTCCCCAACCAGGAATCGAACCCCTGGCCTCTGCAGTGGAAGTGTGAAGTCTTAACAATTGGACCCCCAGGGAAATCCAAATTTATTTTTTATTGGAATATAATTGCTTTACAGTCTTGTGTTAGTTTCTGCCGTACAACAACGTGAATCAGCCATAAGTACATGTATATCTCCTCCCTCTTGAGAGCCTCCCTCACCCCCCATCCCAGCCCTCTAGGTATCACAGAGCACCCAGCTGAGCTCCATGCGCTGCACAACAGCTTCCCACTAGCGCTCTATTTTACACACGGTGGTGTACATGTGTCAATGCTACCCTCTCAATTCATCGCTCCCTCCCCTATTGTCCCTGTTTGACCAAATGAAATGAGATATTCAGAGCAGTGGCCCAAGGTGCTTTGACTACCTGCCTCCGCCCTCAGGAGCCTTCTGGAGCACAGGAGCACGTAGATTCTGAGGACCTGTGTGTTGCAAATACATCTTTATGCAGAGACTCTGCCTGAGTTTTCCACCCTTTTATAGTAATTGAAAAATGAGACCAAGTTTATTGTTGTTGTTTTTCAGCCCCCAAGTCATATCTGACGCTTTGCAGCCCCGTGGACTGCAGCACGCCAGGCCTCTCTGTCCCCCACCATCTCCTGGAGTTTGCCCAAGTTCATATCCATTGAATCATTTCTGTTATTCTCTTTACTGATAGTGGGCAAATCTGTTATGGGGTGGGCATTGATGGTGGCAGCCACCTTGTTTTAGCAAGCTATGGAATTTGAGAGGCCATCGTCTGAGCTTAATGGAAAAGGGGTCTTTGCAAAAGTAAGGAACCTGGCTTTCTATGAATCATCAGTGATAAAAGAGGAAAACAGCCAGCTGAGTGCGACAGCACGTTTCAGCTGCTCTGATTAAGGAGGCCGCCCTTTATCAAAGTTGTTCATCAGACGATGTACATTAATCCATTTCTAGACTGAGAAGTTAGGCCCTGTTGTCTTCCTCAAGTAACAGCTCAGATCTGTTTTACCTTCTGCTTATTGCTTCACGTTTTATTTCAGAAGGTGATGAGGTTAATAGTTCTAGAAATAATGATTTTAGCCCTTCACTGATTTTAAAACATGTCACCAAAAATGTCATCCTGTGTGGTACTGATGAATACCCCAAGGCCACCTCTAGGCAAAACTGTGAAATAGACCAAGTTTATTCTAGACTTCCCTGACTGCTTCTGCTTTCAGGACCATTTCCCTGTTTTCCTTTCCCCCTACTCCCAAGCTCCCCTTCCTCAACTTCCCATAATATCCTTCCAATGTCCTGGATTTTTTTTTTTTTCTCTTTCCTGCTAATGAAGAAATGATCCAGGAACCTCACTCATGCAAAGGTACTAGTGACTTCTCTTTTCACTCTTGTTAGGGTGCTTGCGTCTTATAAGGACATGAAGAGGATCACCTTTAAACCCCATGGAAGGGATCTCTGATGGCCAATTTCAGGTGTTAGGAGGAATATTTTATCAGGGAGTAACTCTTGCAGTGGGCTTCCTTGGTGGCTCAGTGGTAAAGAATCTGCCTGCAAATGCAGGGGACTTGGGTTCAATCCCTGGTTCAGGAAGATCCCCTGGAGAAGGAAATGGCAACCCACTTCAGTATTCTTGACTAGGAAATCCCCTAGAAAAGAGGAGCCTGTCCGGCTACAGTCCATGGGGTTGCAGAGAGTTGGACACAACTTAGCGACTGAACAGCAGCAACAACAAAGCCTTTACAATATATATTTTTTTAGGCTTTTACAATATTTTTATGTAGCCTGCTCAGTGGTTCCAGATTATGTGAGGACCTTGTTAAACAGAAAAAATGTAAATGCATCATCAGATTCCCAACATGCTTATAAGCATAGTTTTAATAAGCATTAGTTGAGAAATAGAGGAGGCAGCATAGTATAGTGATTATAAGGCATGCTGGAACCAGCTCATCTGGCTGGAATTGCAGCTCCACTTTTGAGCTGTGTGACCATGGGGGAGTGACTTGACTTCTCTGTACTTCCATTTTCTCACCTGTGAAAGAGGAACAATAATGCTAATGAATCTCTGGGTGGTTGTATCCCTTGGAGTAGGAAACTGCAACCCATTCCAGAATTCCTGCCTGGAAAATTCCACGCACAGAGGAGCCTAGAAGGCTACAGTCCAGGGAGTCGAAAAGTTGGATGCGACTGTGCAACTGAGCATGCATGAGGATTCAGTTAATGTTTAGAGAGTATTGGAAGGTACTGGGCATGTTGTAAGCCCACAATAAATGGTAACAATGATGATGATAATGAGGATGACTGAAAACACTTGAAAATAGAAACATATATCTGTGCAAGACCTATTTTTTATTTAGTTGTGATGTCTGATGCCTGTTTGGATTCTGAGATCACTTGCAGTAACCCCCAGATGCCCAGAAGTCTGTACCCATAGTCGAAGTCTATATTAAAGGCACACCCTGGCTGGCCTCCTCTGCAGAGATAAGAAAAGGCCGAGACAGTGAATACGGATGCAAGTTTAGACTTTGAAACTCCCCTAGTTCCCAGACTCAGGAGCTCAATGAGATGTGCTCATCTTTCACTTAAGGCTCTCTTTATTTCCCTTGTGTTCAGGGCTCCAGGCAGGAACTACCATTTCCTCTGCTTTATGAGTCATGGTTCTGTTCTGTGATTTTGGGAAGGTCCTCCGGCCCCTATTGAGGGTTACCTCGGTACAATTATCTCGAATGAAGGCACACGGCATAGAGCATTTCCTTTTTAATGTAGTTATAAGTGTCGCGTCAGTCTGAGATTTAGAAGTGTGATCAGGAGCTTCGTCTCCTAGTCAAACAGGGTATAATTAGAGTGGGACTCTGGGCCCATCCCTCACAAGACACTGCAACTGGGGAAGGGAAAGCAGTGAGCTGGTTTGCTTCCTCTGGAAGAAAGCAGATGGGTATCTGGAATCGGAGTGACTTTCATCCATCTTCTTCTAGGCTGATCATGTAGATCATCTACATGATTGCTTTCTCACAGTCTTAGAATTGGTTTGTTTCCCCAGAGTAGCATGCTTGCTCTCTAGAGAAATGACACGTTGCGAGTTTTCTTTCGTCCACAGAACCCCTGAGCTGGGGCGAACGTGCATAGCAGGGGAGACACTCCACATTGTCGTTTAGGTCTTTTCAAGACAGGGGCAGGGCGAAGTCAAATCTCTGAGAAAATCAGTTCCCTTAGGATTAACCTCCAATCACATTCTACCTCCAAAGTAGAGGAGGCTTGAGGAATGACTCTATGAAAGAAAGAAATAAGGAAAGAAAGGAAGGAAAGAAAGAAAGAGGGAGGGAGGAAGGATGGAAGGAAGAAAAGAGTGCTTGACTGACTAAGCTTTTTGGAAGAACTTCCTGGCATGATTCACGTCCTTAAGAAACATTTATTATGCATCTTTCATGAAGCAGCCTTTCTGCTCTGTGGGTTGTTGAATGTCATAGTCCCTGTTCTCCAGAGGGACCCAGTGCAGCTAGGGAAACAGATGAGGAAGCCAGGGATGGCAGAAGAGCATGTAAGTGTTTATCAAAGGTCTGTGCCAAATTGCTAGGAAGGGTACCTACTACCTCTGCCTTGGAAAAGAGTAGAATCATGGATAATTTCCCAAGTGGGTGATGCTCAGATTGGGTGAGGAAGGGTGAAGGGTCACTAGGACAGGGGAGGAGGGCAAAGCATCCAGGGAGGAGGGACAGCAGCATGTGCAAAACAGACCGGGGGTGTGCACGCTGCAGAACTTCCATCAGGGCTCACGGTAAAGCTGGGGAGGGCGGGAAGGGTCCATTATCAGGGGACTCGTAGGCCAAGGGCGGGCTCTGATCTAAATGCAGTGGGGGTGTGGGGCACAGCTGGACAAGAACATTTTGAAGGGGGGAGGTGGGAGGTATGACCTGATTGAATTTGCCTTTGACTGGAGGTGGAGTATGGAGCCAGGATTGCAAATAGGGGGAAGAGAGCCCTGGAAACAGTACAACCAACTAGGGGACTATTGGCTAATTCAGTCAGGAAGTGATGGAGGCTTGAGTGAAGGCAGAGCCACGGGTACGGAGAGTGGGGGACACGCTTGAAAGCTATTGCTGGAAGCAGAAGCAGCAGGATTTGATCAGATGTGAAAGTGAGTCAAACGAGAAGTCTGGGCTGCCTTTGGGTTTCTCCCTTTTGTTGAAAGGCTGGGTATAGAGGAAAGTGTCATCCTGAAGATTGTCTGGGAGTAGGTGCCGATTTAGGTGATGGAGATGGGGTGGGTGGAGGGCACAGAAGGATGAAAATGATGCTATCTCTGTAGAATCCAGAAGAAGAAATCTTTCCCATTAGTGGCAGTGGCCCTTCACCTCTAGCCCAGATGACTGGAGAACTGGGAGGTCTTTCGTACTTTTCCATTTTCTTTTCACTCACTTCTCTCTCAGCAGGCGTATTTATATATGACATAAGATACTGTGTTAGGCCTTGGAGATACAGTCATGAATAAGGCACCAGTCCTTTTCCCAAGGTGTTTACACACTGGTCTCTTTTGTATCCACTCTCCTTGGCCTGTCCTCCAGTTGATGCTCGAATTCACTGTGTCCCACTCCCAGTGGGAATTTGTTCTCAGTTAGCTATTGTGCATGCGTGCTAAGTAACTTCAGTCATATCTGACTCTTCTGCCACCGCATGGACTGCAGCCCACCAGGCTCTTTTGTCCATGGGATCCTCCAGGCAAGAATACTGGAGTGGCTTGCCATGCCCTCCTCTAGAGGATCTTCCTGACCCAGGGATCGAACTCGTGTCTCTTACATCTCCTGCATTGGCAGGCAGGTTCTTTACCACTATCACAACCATTCCAAATACACTGCTGATAAAGGCTTAGGAGGAGATTTGGCTGTTCTAAAGGGTGCACTTTGATAAGAGATTCTGGAAATGGAAGAACTCCTTATCAGAAATGGTTCACTCTCTTGGTAGCATGTTCCTATCATGCTAGACAGTGGAGAGATGCTTTTGGTCTGGGAGGATTTCTGGTGCTTTGGCAGGCAAACCACAAAGATGATGGTTTATCTGCTGTCACCTTGGACCGACCTTCCAGTTCTATTCCCCTTGCTCATTCTGAGACCACACAACAATATTCTTTACTAATAGTAAAAAGCTCTCCTGCCTTTGGTATAAAAGAAAGACCATTTTAGGAGGTTTAGGAGTCTTGAATTCTTATATAACACCAGGATTATAAATTCCCTTTCCCCCAATCAATTTAGTTACCCTCCAGCAGCATTAAAAATTTAACAGAGCTGGAATCAGAACCACCTTCCTTCCAACTCTCTGTATTTTCCCCCCATAATCTGAGTTATAGACCCCATTATTCAGTGGCTCTCAAAGGATTGCATTATCAGAAACAAACTCCACAAGCTTTTACTATACCCCAGAAGCCAAACACAGCTTAAGTTGAAAAAGACATAATGCAGGAGAAGAAAAAAATATTGTTGATTCTCTGTAAATGAAACCACTCTTCTGATATCTTGATTTTTGGGACAACAGACCCTGAGTTGTGTGAACCTGGGCAGATTCTTTCTGCTCCTCTAACCAAGGGATGCAAGAAGATTCATTCAGAGCAGAAGCTTGAATAAAATGAGAATAAAACGCAGGAAAGTCACCTTTGCCAGGGTTCCCTTGGCATACCTGCCCCTGAAGTTAGCAACACACAGGATTATGGAGGGGAAGTCTCTGTCCTTGTGTGTGTGCTCATTCGTGTCCGACTCTTTGTGACCCCACGGACTGTAGCCCACCAGGCTCCTTTGTCCATGAGATTTCCCAGGCAAGACAAGAGGTCTAAAGAGAAATGGGGTTGTAGGTGTTCTTAGGAGCTTAGAGATGAGAAAGATGACTTCATCCGGGTTACGGAGTTATCTATAAATGCTAAGTTGTAAGCTCTTGCTAGTTCTTTCAATCTGAGTCTTCCTCACATTAGCTCATGGCTGCTTGAAGAGCTGGAACCCTGCTTATGTTTTTCTCTTATCCCCATAGAGCATTTGATATGAGCTGAGCAAATAAGTGGAATTTTAAGGTGATGAATTTTTTATGTAGATGTCCTCTTTTTTTTGAAGCCCTGTGTGCATCTTCTTTTTTAAAAATTAATTTATTTTTAATTGGAGGATAATTATTTTACAATATTGTGTTGGTTTCTTCCATATATCAACATGAATCAGCCATAAGTATACATACGTCCCCACCCTCTGGAACCTCTCTTCCACCGCTCTCCCCATCCTACCCCTCTAGGTTATCACAGAGCACCAGGCTTCAGCTCCCTGAACCATACAATTCAGCAAATTCATACAGACAGCAAATTCCCACTGGCTGTCTGTTTTGCACATGGTGATGTATATGTTTCAGTGCTCCTCTCCCAAGTCATCCCACCCTCTCCTTTCCCCACTGTGTCCATAAGTCTGTTCTTTATGTTTGTGTTTCCATTGCTGCCCTAATAATAGGTTCATCAGTACCATCTTTCTAGATTCCATATATGTGCCTTAATATATGCTATTTGTTTTTCTCTTTCTGATTTCACTCTGGATAATAGGCTCTAGGTTCATCCACCTCATTAGAATTGACTCAAATGCATTCCTTTTTATGGCTGAGTAGTATTCCATTGTGTATATGTACCAAAACTTCTTTATCCATTCATCTGTTGATGATGAGATGTCCTCTTTTTTAAGCTCACATGTTCAGGCAGGCACTTTCCAAGGGCGAAGATGAGTCTGGTTGGGATATGGCTGGGGGTCACGAGTCTGGACCATACTGGGGCCCCATTCTCCTCTAGGGTGTCTTCCTCTGGCTGAAAGCTGATAAGCACATTGGTGATCCTTCAGGGTATCAAGGCAGTTGGGGTAATTCTCTGGCCTCTTACTCTACTCTAGGAATGGGAGAGGAGGAGAAGAATGTTCCAGATCAAAAGAGGCCTCTTTCAGAGTGTTTTGGTGTTTGGGTTGGGAATTATACTGGGAAGAATTTTTCCGAGGCTTTCCAGCTCAATCCAGAAGGTCCTGTTTTAAGAGGTAGAGGGTGATCACTGAACCTACAAGCCAGGTGTCCAGAACTAGTCACCATGTAGTTTTTTGAAGGCAAACAGGTACAAGATGCTATGCTAGCAAGATACCAGAGAGGAAGGGATGGAGAACTAGGAGTTGGGAAAACTCACTTAAAAAAAATTATTTATTTTAAATTAGAGGATAATTGCTTTACAATATTATGGTTTCTGCCATACATCAACATGAATCAGCCATGGGTATACATATGTCTGCACCCCACCCCACCCCACCCCTAACTCACTTTTAAATATGTTGTTTCTACCAGGTGGGTTTCCCTTGTGGCTCAGCTGGTAAAGAATCCACTTGCAATACAGGAGACCTGGGTTCGATCCCTGGGTTGGGGAGATCCCCTGGAGAAGGGAATGGCTACCCACCTCAGTATTCTGGCCTGGAGAATTCCATGGACTGTATTGTCCATGGGGTCGCAAACAGTCAGACACAACTGAGCAACTTTCACTTTCCACCAGGTGGCTTCTGGAGTCTAGTTTAACAATTTTATTCCATGGAAGAAACAAATATTTGATTCTTAGTCCAATTCAGCCCCTATATAGTGGAGACAGGGGGATCAGGCTTGAAGAGTAAAAAGCCCTATGAAGTTCCTGATGAAAATCAACTCTAGGACTTCCCTGCTGGGCCAGTGGTGAAGACGCTGCACTTCCACTGCAGGGAGTGCAGGTTTGATCCCTGGTTGGGGAAGTTCCACATGCCACCTGGCCAAAAAAGAAAGATCAACTCTAGTTTTCAGACAAGTTTCATGGAGAAAAATCCTGTGCTCAAGGAACTTACCCCCTCACTGATGTCAAATGTGTACAAATACCACATACACATTTACAAAATCTCCTCCAACCCATTTACGCCAAGTCCACAAAGCAACCTTGATCAGTAGAAGAGCGTTTCCAGTAGTCATTGGGCTTCCCTGGTGCCTCAGACAGTAAAGAATCTGCCTGCAATGCAGGAGAGCCACATTCGATCCCTAGGTTGGGAAGATCCCCTGGAGAAGGGAATGGCTACCTACTCTAGGATTCTTGCCTGGAGAGTTCCATGAGCAGAGGAGCCTGGTGGACTATAGTCCATGGGGTCACAAAGAGTCAGACACATACACACATCCAGTAGTTTATTAAATTCTGTGGCTCTGAGGGGAGCAGGCCCTAGGCTGGTTGGGGGGCAGGGACAGGGGGCCGATTCAGCTTTCACAGTTGCTCTGGGCCTCTAAGCCCCAAGCTCCTCACTTAATTAGCAAGGAAAGGAGATATGTGTAGAATCTCCAATTTAGGCTTAGGTCAAGTTAGAAAAGGCTTTTGGTTTCTAGCTCCAGAGCGATTTTACCATATATGTATGTCTGCAGGCGCCTGGGGAGGGGGCTTGGGCTTCCACTCTGCTCTGGGTGACCCTAGACAGTTCTTAATCTCTGTGGAGTCTCTCTAAAAGGGGGCTAAGCCCCACAGGGATGCTGTGTCGGTTTGCTAATGACTGTAAAAGGCTTCAGAAACCCCCAAGAACCGGAGGAATGCTGCTCCCAGCAAAGCAAAACAGTGTATTTCTAGGACGCTGCGGCCTAAAAGATTTTCTCTTTGCCGGGTGGAGGAACTTGCAGTTTTTCACACTCCTGTACCAGACTTAGGTACACTGGTTTTCAGACTGTTTAAAGATCCAGGAACTTCTGGGTGACAAAGTGCTCAGCTCTGGAAGGAGAAGAATTTAGAACAGGGTTTTGGGGAGCATTGAGAATACAAGAAAGAAAGCAAAGCGGGGCGGGGTGGGGGGTAGATTTTAAATCCTCCTACCAATGGGAAGGAAATCTGAAAAAGAGGGGATACATATATATGCATAGCTGATTCACTTTGCTCTACGGCAGAAATCAACATGACATTGTAAATCAGCTATTACTCCAATGAAAATTAATTAAAAAAATAACCCTACCATGTCAGAGCTGCTGCCCAAATCCAAAGACTGCTGTAATTAATGAACATATTGGTAAATGTATTAATCCAACAGACATTTATGGAGTTTAATATACTATACATCTTACATATTATTCATTATATGTGACGTATGTCATATATAATGTATATTTATATAGATAATATATCTACATTTTTTTTCTCATGTCAAGTACCAGGACATGGTAAATCCCTCAGACGAATCCTTCAGCATTTCCCATGATTGAAGTGAGCACACACCCGCAGACCACACGTGGTGTCCGACTGCATCATGTACATACACCTGAGTGAGGGCCCAGAGTGATTGCAAAGCAGTGAATCCACAAACACTCTGCCAGGACCTAGTGGTCAGCCCCCAGGCCCATGCAGAAGGCTTTTTAGTTATCTGTTTTCCAAAATGAAGATTTTTTTTTTTTTACCAGTTTTCAAAATTGTCAATTATGAACCTCTCCAAAAGAAACCGAACAAATGAACCAAATGTAAATTACACATCTTAAAAAGGTTAAAGAAATCAAATGCTTGACAACATAGTAGGATTTATATCCAATCCAATTTCTTGGGGGCCTCATTTATTCCACAGATTGAGGACTGACATGGACCAATATCATACTGAGGGCAACTGAATTGTACACTCTTCCAAAAAAAAAAAAAAGTTGCCTGATTTTAGCTTATGATCTAACCATACTTCCATCCTCTAAAACACACACCAACGTCAGCTGGGGAAAGGTTATATTAGAACACAGGTGGCTGAAGGTGGACTTTATATATTTTCAAACTGGCAGCCATGCTTGAGACTCAGTCTGTGTCCCCTGATGGGGTTCATTGTTCTTCCTGAGTTTCCATCCTGGGCTGACCTCTGTCCTGGGTCTCATCACTGCATCTCACAGTTTTCTCTCTAGCATCCATCTCCTGTACCAGATCACGAGTTCCCTGAGGGCAGGAACATGCTTTCCTCTTTCCAGCCTCTAGCACAGTGCTTAGCAAGTCATCAACACTTGATAAATATTTGTTGAATGAACTTGTGATCCATAATTTAGCCATATGTGTGTGTTCAGTTGCTCAGTTGTGTCCGACTCTTTGTGGTCCCATGGACTGTAGCCCACTAGGCTTCTCTGTCCATGGGATTTCTCAGGCAAGAATACTGGAGTCGGTTGCCATCCCCTTCTCCAGGGGATCTTCCCAACCCAGAGATCAAACCTTAGTCTCTTGCGTCTCCTGTATTGACAGGTGGGTTCTTTACCACTAGCACTACCTGGGAAGTCATAATTTAGCCATGATGTGGCCTAAAATGGACTAAAACCCCAGGCCAACTAGTGAATGGACACGGTTTGCTTTGGAGACCTTTATGACATTTTATTTATTTATTTTTGAGTTTTAAAAAATACAAATTTTAATTAATTTTTTTTTGTCCATACTACCTGGCATTCTGGATCTTAGTTCCCTGACCAGGGATTGAACCCATGCCCCCTGTAGTGGAAGCATGATGTCTTAACCGCTGGACCGCCAGGGAAGTCCCCTCGTGACATTTTAACATGTTTATTGCCATGTTGCAAAAATTAATTTGGTGACAGTGGGAAGTTCTGTAAAGAAGGGGAGGAAGAGGTCAGGGTCAGTAGGTGATGTGGACATGAATCTGGCCTTCTGAGAGCAGCTCATAGTCCAGGGCTGTAATTGCATCCTTCTGGTCAACTTGGGTGTCTTTAATTCTTCTCTGTGGCTTGGAGCATGGACTAGGGCATTAGATGGTGAAGTCATAGCTTTTTTTGTCCCTTCCTTTCCCAGGATCCTTTGCTTCTTCTGTAGTGCTGTTGTCCCATGCCCCCTCTCAAAAATGCCAGATGGGAAAGGTGAACGCAGATGATGGGGAGCAACAATGACTCTGGAGACCCCTGTTGTTGTCCAGCTCAACAGCAGTGGAAGCATGGGGGTGGGGAGGCTCCGGGACCAGAGAGGAGTGGTCTCTACCCCTCCCACTCCTCCACCTCACTCTTCACACCCTTGAGGTTTGATGTCTCACCGTATCAACTAACCAATGAAATAATGCTTGGAAAGAATATTTTCAAACTAGAGTGCTGTATAAGGTATCATTATAATTGTTATTAAATCTTGCCAGAGTTAAATATTTCCTTTAGGATGAAGTTGTTTGGCACATGGGAAAAATAATCCCCACTGTCAGCCTTACAAAGAGCTGGCCAACAGTTACCAGTCTGCCACGTGCGGGAGAAAGGGGAGGCGATGGTGGTTGGGGGTCTCTCTCTACATGTACATGTTCCACATGCCTTCCCTCAAGAGGCACATGGAAAACGCAGTGAATGAAGTCATTCTTGTGCTCACCTGGTTTAAATCATCACTTGCGTGGTCGAGGGGGTGGGTGCCTATTTTAAGGTCTTAGAGGAACCCAGCAGAAATCCAGGTTTTCACTTCAGAGGGCTCACTATAACGATGACTTCTGCAAGCCTCAGTTTCCTTTTTCTGGAAAACGAAAGAATGGAGGGGAATGACCTTAGAGATTCCTCCCCATCTCTGGTAACTGTTGAGTGTCTGCGACCGGTAACACTCACTCGTATCTCTGGGATGCTGCAGGAATAAGCAGACTCAGAAGTGCTTGGAGATCTTGGGAAGAAAAGTGCCCAGGAGACAAGGGAGCAGCTTAGGGATGGTTCCTGTCTGGAGTCCCAGCCCCGACTCTCCCGCTCACCAACTGCCCAGACTTAGGCAAATCACAGAGCCTCCCTGGCTTGGCTTCTGTGTCAGTGAGATGTACGGCTGGTAGATCCCACCTCAGAAGGCCGCTATGAGGCTCAATTTGTTGTAGTTGTTGTTTAGTCACTAAGTCGTGTCCGACTCTTTTGTGATCCCCTGGACTGTAGCCCTCCAGGATCTTCTGTCCATGGGATTTCCCAGGCAGAATACTGGAGTGGGTTGCCATTTTCTTCTCTAGGGGATCTTTCCAACCCAGAGATCGAACTCATCTCCTGCATTGCAGGCAGATTCTTTACCACTGAAATGAGGCTTAGTAGAGGTATATAGAAAACTATCTCATAAAATACTGTTTAGCTATAAGTCACTGCTAACCATGGCTCTGCCACCAGTTTCAGAGGAATGTAGGGGTTGTTCACAGCTTTTTCCTCCCAAGGTCTTCCCCAGTTCTAATATTCTATTCTTTTGTGATGATATTTTCAACTATTTTGTAAACACCCTCTTGACTCATATTGTATCTTAGAATCATCAAATATGCATATATTTTCAATTCAAAGGGGCTTAGATGTCATCTAGTCCAACCAGATAGGTCACACAACAATTCTCGTTATAGCATCCTTGGACAATGGATTAGTTATCATGACGGGGAGATCTTGCCCAACTAGGAGCCAGTTTTGATTCTGAGCAGTGTTATACTTCAGCAGGGTTTCCCCGGTGGCTCAGCAGCAAAGAATCCACCTGCAATGTAAGAGACACAGGAGGCCTGAGCTCGATCCCTGGGTTGGGAGGATCACCTGGAGGAGGAAATGGCAACTCACTCCACTATTCTTGCCTGGAGAAGCCATGGACGGAGGAGCCTGGAGGGCTGTGGTTCATGGGGTCATAAAGAGTCGGACACGAGTGTAGCTACTTAGCACTCACGCAGCACCTACATAAATTGTAAAAGGTTTTCCTGATTGACCTAGACAGACTCACTAACATACAGGCATGCACACACACGCACAAACAGGGGGCCAACCTATAACCACAGTGGTGGATCAGGAAACAGGGGAGCGCTGCCTTATATTAGTACTTTTATATTAAACTTGAAAGAAACTAGGGAAATAGATAATATACAGACACAGAAAAAAGAGCTCTGAGTTTTAAAGTACCACTCTCAACTTGAGTGGATCCAGTGATATAAAATATAGGGACTTGGGAAGATATTTGTCTTATGAGTGAGGTCACCACAACAGAAGAACGTGCAGTAGTTATGCTTTATGTGGGACAGTAGGAAGAAGACTGAGAATGAAGATGGGGTTCCATTCCATTACCTAAGCTGCCGTGGAGGGGTTACCTAGGAGGTTTTCCTATTTTGGCCCCGAGGCATGTGGGCTCTTAGCTCCCTGACCCGAGCTCGAACTTGCACCCCCAGCATTGGAAGGTGAGGTCTTAACCACTGGGCCACCAGGGAAGTCCCATAGTTGTGACTTCTTGATATGAACAGTCAGCTTTTCTTTTAGTTTCATGGTACCCTGAAGGAAGCCATGAAGCTCTCTGGGGACTCTTTGCCTCCTTGTGATACCAACGATAATTTATAAAGAAAGAAACTGAGGCCAGGCAATGGTAGGGACGTGTGTAACACCACGCAGAGAACCAGGCGGAGCCAACACCAGAGGTCTGGGCCTGAGTCTGAGCCCAGTGTTTTCCCCAGTGCATCACTGAGCAGAGCATATGACTTAATTCTCTCTGTCCAGAAGATGGACACCCTGAAAACAATCACCCCTCCATCCTCCGGAAAGCATGAAGAGTTATGCCTTTCATTCAGCCACAAAGACAATCTTATTGTTAGTACCCTTCCCACAGCTCTAAGTCACAATTGCTTCGGATGAATTTCTCAAATTTAGAGTTAGTATTTTTATAAGCGTACTATATTTATCTTTCTGTGCTAGGGAAATGAAGGGAAAATGTTAACAGCTGTACAGCTGGAGGAGAAGAGGAAAGAAAGGAAGAAAGAAAGAAACAGAAAGAAAGAAAAAAGGAAGGAACAGAGAGAGAAAGAAAGAAAAGGGAAGGAAGAAATAAAAGGGAGGAAGGAAGGAAAAAAGAAAGGAAGAAAGAAGGAAAAGAGGGAAGTAAAGGAAAGAAGGGAAAGAACAAACTAACCTTTTTTTTTTCCCAAAGTAAGGGAGGAAATATAACATTAACACAAAGGAACACTCTTACTAAGAGTAGGTGGAGAAAGGCATCTGAAAAATAATACCTCAAGATGCATTGAAACATTTTAGGGAATTAGGGAATTCTGATCTCCTGAAAAAAAAAGAAAATTAATATTAAAGACAAGCTGTGAGTTTCCATCTGGCCTTGCCGCTTTCGACTAACGCTTCCATGACGGAATTCATCTGTCCATCAACTGTCAAAAATTCTCCTGTCAGTAAATCCCACGATACCGCAGCAAGCCCACCCCGCTCAAAATATTCCATGCCACAAACTATTCCGAATTCTGAATTCTTTTTTTCAGATCTCTGTTCTATAAGACATAAAAGTTGTTGCTTCCCGACTGCCCTCTTTTTTTCTCTGCTTTTCCCCCAAATCTCTCTCACCCTCAACCTCTAGCATGGAGCGGGGTTGCTGGAGAATGAAGGAACTTGCGTGGAAAATTTGGGGAGTCCTCCATCATTTGCAGAGTCTGTTCCCACCCAGACCCTTCTGAGCTTTTGCACTAGTCTGACAACAGACAGCCCACATCTGTTTTAAAACACTGAGTGGTTGTGAAGTGTGAACTCCCCACTGTTTAATGTAACTACATGACTATTTAATGTACACTGTGGTAGAGCCGCTCAGAATGCCAAACTGTTGTGACATGCCTGAAGGACATATATAAACACAATATACTGCGGGTTATTGTGACAAAGAACATCTATGCCACAAACAGGGGGATCTGTTTGTTCACCAGGACCATCGGCATGAGAAAGGAAAAACATCCCCCAGACCCTTGCACCCCACTCCTCCACATCAACAGTGAAATTGATACAGGCCTAGTGAATTGATAAATTCAATGGGCATAATGTGCCCGATTTTAATAATTTCAGAATCTCAAAACCACTTATCTTTTAAATGAATCTGAATCTCTAATACAGAAGGAATGGAAAGAGAGGACCGAAAGGAACTGCTGAAGATTTTGGCCTCTTCCTAGAGACTTTGTGAACTTTTATGGGTGTTTGGGGACATTGTGTAACATTTTTGTGTTACTTTTGGTGGATTTGGGGGCTGTCATTTTCTGCAGATTGTCATAGATGGAAAAACCATCTACAGCTGCTGCTAGCGTTAATGAACTAAATAAGAGGGAAGACATGATGGCTTTGCAAATATATTTCATTTTTAATATGTTTCTCTCAAAGGTGAATTCTTGTACCTTCTGACATCTCATTAATCAATTGATCAGAATCAGTTATTTTACATCGCATTGCTACAATTCTAATTAACCTTTGCTAGTTAAATACTCACCAAAAATCAACTCCGATTGTAACCTCCTTTCCTTTAATCTGAGCATTTCAATAAAAGCTTTTCTTTTTTTCTCAGTCTTTAATTAGGAATTAAGTGGGAAAGAGTTAGACTGTGTGGTATCTACTGCTCTTTAGGGGATTTTTAAAAACCTAGAATAAAATCTTTAGGTATAAAAAACATATGAAGGTTCTGCTGTGAGCAGGCTTACCGAGTGTGGACTCAGCTATTCCTGGGTGTCCTTTTGGGAAGGTATTATTCTCTTTTTAATTCAAAGTTGTTGTTTCTCAGGAAATAACTATTTCCATGGAAAACAAAACAAACCATCCTGAAACAACCACCAAAAAAAAAAAAAAAAAATCCCTTTGTAAATGATATCAAGAAAGAGAAAGGGAGATTTGTTTTGAAAATAAATTTCAAGCTGCTATGATTGTTGGTATTTAAGTTATGCTATTTTAATACAGACCCAGATTCAGCTTCATCTATTATTTCTGGATTGAAAACACAGAGGCCAAAGTCCCACAATTAGGAAAACTTACTCCAGCCTCTGACTGGTCATTTTGGGGGTTCCCATGATTTGTATATTACTGCATCCTCTGGTTTGCATTATTTTTCCTGATAACTTAGCAGTCACCCAGGGAATAAATCTGAGAAGGCCTTTAAAACAAAATTGTGAACGTTTTCCTGTTTGCCTTAGACCCGCAGCCTCAATACAGGCTGCACATGGACCATCCCAGGCACGAGGACTTTTCTTATAATGAGGACTTTAAAGGGACGGTGTAGGGTTAGGGCCGAGGACGGAGAAATTCAGCAACACGGCAGAGAACAACCGCTTCTGCAGAGCAGGCAAATGGGGAGTTTGGGCATAAGGTCTTCTGAAGCCAATCTCCCCTTAGAAATATGGTGAATTAGTTGTTTTTTGCTTCGACACGCTCCTCTCTCGTATTCTCCCCCACTCATCTGCCGCCTTTCATCACTGTGAACATCCCCATTACCGAGTAACACCTCACATTAGCTCTTAATGCGCATAAGTTTCTGGTTACACGGCTGCAGATGCCGTGTCACGTTACCACACTTCCACCGCCAGCGGACTCTAACGGGCTTTTATTTTAATTTCCTTTCTCCCGCTGCTGCTTGCAACTTCGGAGACTCACACCACACTGGCCCCGCGAATGGGGTTAGTGCCTCTTTAAGGAATATTTCCATCGCATTTCCTACTGTCAGTTAAGTCTCATCAATCATGTTTTTAATTAAAAAGAAGGACATCTCCATCCCACTTTCGACTCAAAAGTGCATAATGAAATCCTAGATTGGGGCAGCGTTGGAGAAATTTCCTGCGCATCGACGCTCAATGCTTTCGGTTGGGAGATGCGGGCTGAGGAGGTCAGGAACACCGGTGCATATGCAAGTGGCAAGCAAATAGCACTTCTGATAGGGTCGGGTGACATGTGTCAACCCTTGTCATCGAGAAACAAGAAAGGCAATGTGCCCGGACAAAGGGTAGGGTGGAATCTCTACACACTGGCAGAACCTGACCCACGCGTGAGGCTTTGTGTACCAGCTGTCTTTCTCATTGTTCTGTGCCTTCCTCCCCGGTACCCCTGACAACAGCCACTGCCGCTGGCATTCCACCCTGACATCTGTTCAGCTTTATTGATGCGGCCCTGGAGGAATTCCCAGTGTAAACAGGGAATTCTCTAAGGGAACCCCATGTTGTAAAGGGATGAGCTGCATAATGCAAAGATTTAACCACTATTTAAAGGTGTGACACTTGATTGAAAGTGACTTGATTTTTACCCCCTTTCCAATCCTACCTCCCTCCCCACCCTTAACTGTATTTGGCACATGCTGGCTGCAGCAGGCCCCCCCCGCCCCACCCCACGCCTCTCCCTCCCCATCGCTTTGTTTTCCTGATGCAGAACTGTTAGAAAGGATGAAGGATGGGGGCCTGGGTACCATCGTCCAAAAATGCCACTGAAAAACAATTCTGGGTTACAGTCAATTGAGCCTAGTCGTCGCATTGGGAGCCTGCCCGCTGCCCACCCACACTCCTGGCGAGAAGCAGCTCGGGAGCCACTTGGTCCTGTGACTGAAACGAACGGGGTGGGCTTTCTGCTCCTTGCTAGAAGCAACTGTGGCCATTTACGGTCCCCTGGCGGAGCCTCGTCAGCCCAGTCCTGGCAGGGCTGGAACTGAGGGGATTTGCCTTTGGAATTTTATGTTTTTGGCACTGGTGCCGTAGGATGTTAATACACAGTTTTTTAAAAGCAGACCTGTGAAGAAACGCCATGCATCCATCTTCGCCCCAGTGAACGTACACGCGATCTAAGACCAGCTCTGCAGTGCTGCAGCCTGGCTTGACTTCCTGGCTGATGTTCAACTACAGGGGGTGACTTGAGAGCTCAAGGACTAACATTTTGAGGCTGAGGTTAAATATGCAGAGATCTGTCAGTGGGGCCCAGGCACATGACTGCGTCTTGTTAGGAGTGAACTTTACTCATGAAAATACACGGACGGGGTGTATTCTGTGAGGTCGTGGGTTGGATCTACATTTGTCTGGGTGCAACCCTCACCCCACACCCTTTCAGTCGACTAGTGGATCGACAAACTCTGAACATGGAAACGACCCCCTCTTGCACAGATTCAGAATCAGCGAGGGTCTGTGTTATCATAGTAAGGTCAAATGAAAGTGACAAAATTACCCGAGTATTTGAGGTCCAAAGTTAGAAAAGGAAACCCTTTTCTGTAAGAGCCGGAAATGGTTGCTGACCTGTATTTTCAGATGTCAAAAGGAGGGTTCATGTGTGTGTGTTTGTATTTCTGTGTGTGTGTTTCTGTATGTGTTTCTGTGTGTGTGTGTGTTAACCATAATTCACGGGCTGGTTCTTTACCCAGAGTTTTGGGATTTGCTTTAAGCTGATTCTTTTCCTTCCCTGAACAGAAGGTGGACTTTATGTCAAAGAACCAACTTGCTTTTGGGGCACGTGGTTGTACCCACTGCTATAGATTGAATTTTCATTTGCAACAACAATAGGAACCCTCTAGAGACTTTTTAATTCTAAAAATAATTTGTGTATTCTCTTCTGACTGAAACAGTACAGGCTCACTTGAGAAAATTTAGAAAATGTGGACCAGCAAAAGAAAATAAAAAGAAAATACCCATTTATTAGATCACTACTCAGGAAGAACCATTAATCTCCTTGGTTACCCTTCTTCCAGTCCTGTCTCTCTCAGTATAGTTAAAAAGAGTGAATATCCTATGTTTATTCTTTGGTAGTCTGTTTTCTCCACTTATTAGACTATTTTCCTATATCATTTAAATATTCTACAGTAAATTTTACATAATTATGTAGTATTCTTTTGTCTATCACAGTCAGTTATTCATTTCAGGACAAATGTGGTTTCTGCTCTTATATTTATTATAAACAGTGCTGCAAGGAATACTTTTGTAGGTAAAGGTAGGTATCTTTTCGGCATTTTCATGACTTTTTTTGGGCCAAACCCTTAAAAGAGAATTGCTGGGTCAAACGCTATACACGTTAAAAAATTTTTTTTGATCCATATTACTATACAGCTAGAAAGATTGAATTAACTTACACTCCCACCAGTAGTGAATCAGGTGAGATTCACCCCCAAATGCAAGTCTCCTGGGCATGTTTATGTGTGTGCATAATGTAAAACTATGGGTAGCGAAGTGACAGTCCTTTTTCCATAGATTCATGGCAGCATTTCTAATTAATATGTCCATTCCCAAATCTCTTCCCATCTGGCTGAAAAATAATAAGTACAAACAGCTAAGTGTTGATAGAAACCTCAGAATCTGGCAAGGGCCAGCTTTCCTTCCTGTCCACTTAAAGTAAAGAATAAGTTAACATTGACATTTTTACCAGTCACAGACTTAAAGTGAACTGGAAATAGAATTCAGGCCCTGTTCTGAAAAAGAGCCCTTAACACCCAGCACCTCCACCCAGGCCTGTTGGAAGGTGGCCGGTGAGAACAAGACAACTCAAAGCTTTGCGGTGACCATACTTTCGTTAGAACGTGACTATTGATGGCCTGCCCCTTTAAGCACCGTTTTCCTTCACTGACTCTGAATATACCTTTTGGGATTCAAAATAATTTTGCAACAGTGGATACAGACCTTCTTTATGTGTTATTGGTCTGGGAACAGCAACAGATTAAAAAAAATATTACCGGGTCAAATAACAGCTGTTATTATTAAGTTCAGCTTTTATTATCAATTTGCCAGTAGAATCCAGCAGTAAAAAAAAAAAGTCTGCATCTGAGCTTTTTACTAATCAGTACTCTCATTTTGTTAATATTCTAACGACTGTCAATTTACTTCAGTGCTGCCATTTGCAGAATTTTCCAATTAGCAGCAAACCTGTTCCACCTTCTCCTGTAATTATGGGGGACTCAGTTCAGATCAGCTGTGGCCAGACAGCATATGATGTAGTTGCCAAAATCTGTGCAATGTTGTTTTTAACCTTTGCATGTGCTGGCGCAGTTTTAACATCTCTGTTTGTAGGCAGGAGGCTCCCACAGTAGTGGCATGTGTCAAAATATCAAAATTATTTTTAATAAACACACGAGGATGAAAACACAAATATGGGCATATTTGGTTTTCGGATCAATTGAACGTCTGTTTCAGATTTGGTCGCATTTCCCCTGCTCTACTCACTGTTTTTTTTTTTTTAAATCAGGAGTCTTTTGTAAAGAACAATTGAGGGTTGCTAAACTGAACCGATTTCTCCCTGTTTCTGTGGCTAGTAAAACAACAGTGATTAGGAAAAGCTCACGTTTCAGAAGGGAGGGAACCCCCAAATCCTGTGGGGCTAACCCTCTCAGTTTTAGAAATGAGGCTCAGAATGGAGAAGGGACTTACCCAAGGTCACACAGCTAGTAAAATGCAGAGCTGGGTCTTCTGCTTCCAGTCCAAGGATCCTTTCTCTACAGCATTCATTTCCCCCCTTCTCTTGATGGCTTCTAGATGTGGCAGGAGACAGAAGAGGAAAGTCTCACTGGGATGCCTCGTTTCATAGACTGCCTTGCTAGCAACATCAAAACCTATCAAACTCTCTGAAAAGCTGCCTAAACAGCTGACAGTGCAGTAATAACATTAGTACGACAATAACTATTATTGCTACATGAAAAAAATATATTTAATAATAAGCTCATTGATTTTTAACAACATCTCTGTGTTGCCTAATTGATGGGAAGTTGTATGTTTGTGTAGCCGATGGGGGTTATGAATTAAATATGGCCGTCTTTCCTTGAGGGATGCTTGTCAATGCAAGAAAGACGGAAGATCTACATTCCCCCCAAGCAAAATAGTGCCCTTGTAACAGAAGCAGGGAAGACTGAAATGCGAACAAAAATAAAAACCATCCATCACTGTTTATTAAGTGCTGCTACTTGAAGGTAAAAAGGATATTGAACTGTTTTTAAATTGGAAGGAATGTAGCTGGACAAAATATTGATGGTAATATTAGCTGGGTGACAAATTTTATTCTTTTGTCCACATTCATCAAAGGAGCAATTTGGAGTGAGTTATTCTCTCTATGCCCATAAACCGATTTTTCTTCCCTTTTTATTTCTTAAGCACACATGTTTATTAAGGAACATGGTGTAGGAGGGATGATACCTTCTCGTTCCAGTCGTTCAGACCTTGTGTGTGAGTCAAAGATTCCACGATTGCTTTCGACCAGGCCATGCATGGATCTCCAAGGTGCTTATATAAAATTTAATATGGGTTTAAAAATTGAGGCAGACTGAGTCTGTTCCCACAATTTAAAAGAAAAGGGGTGGGTCAGATTTGATTTCATTTTTAGCTGTGGTTTTCAAGTGGAAGTTCTGAAGCATTTATTTATTTTTCCAAATTTATAGTGTGCCCCTTCAGTCCAATGTTCACTGGCTGCTATTCAATGAAAACATCCAAGTTTCTATGGCGAAATGGGCTGAGGCAGGGAAATGAAAATTGAAAATGTCGGCTGACAATGGGGAGAATTTCAATAAAAATTTAGTTTGAAGTTTCCTTTGCTTAAACTCTATTCAGCCTCACGTCGTTTTTGTTTGCATGAGGTCACAGAAGTGCTGAGGTGTTTCACAAAATACCTTACCAGGCAGGCTAGCATACTCAGATATGGATAGATCCAGTCCAACCCCCATGGACAGAGGAGCCTGGTAGGCTACAGTCCATAGGGTCACAAAGGGTCAGATGCGACTGAAGAAACAGCATAGTCCAACCCCTAGTGTTTTCAGAAAGGCCTACTCTGTGTCCAGAGCTGGTCCCAGGGGTTGGGGGTCTCCATATTCTCCACTTCGATTTTGGAAATCCAGGTCTTTTCAACTTCAACTGTGCATTTAGCCAAAATGATATTCTTGTTTCTTTTGACAAATCTCATCATCCCAACCAAAGTGAAATTTGTTGAACAACAGAAAGTGGTTTGTTTGCAAGTAAATTCATAAACTTCAAAATCCGCTGGACTAGGCCACTCTAAAGCCAAATGTATTTTCTTGGATGTTGCTTGTCTTCCTGAACTGTATCACTTCTCAGTTAAATGAGGAAAGTTTTAAGGTGGCTGGCCAGAGTGGATCAACTACTCAATCAGTCAACAAGAATTTAACGAGTCCCTGCTAGGCACTGAGCCGTGGCAATATTTATGTAGCATTTCATGGTTCCCAGCACTCTTTTGCATATGTTGTCTTACTTGCTTTTTAGAAGCAGATATTAGTGAGGCTCAGAGTGGTTCAGTGACTTCCTTGAAGTCACACAGGTCGTGACCTCTAAACTAGCTCTCCCATATGTTGTCTTCTATACCACTTGGACTAAGGACTAAGTCAGTAGTACATCAAGAAGTATACACGATCTTGGATAAGCCTTGGGGTTGAGAGCTGAGTAAAACCTAAAGCCTGTGTGTGCTCATCTCAGTATCACATCCAAGCCATTTAGAAGTAATTGAAAGTAATTCTGGTTTGCTTCTTAGACATCTTTCAAGAAGTAATGTAAGTGATGGGAATGCAGTTAAGATTTTTGCACCATGATTTTGTTCTCCATTCTTCTCCCATCCTCAGCTGCCGTGAAGGCTGTATCCCCGCTCCTCATTCTCCAGCCTTAAGTTCTCACCCTCTCACTCCCTGACTGTCTGTCTCCTGTAAACCTTAGCTCTTTCTAACACAAGTCCTTACCACTCCTCTTACCACTAGTTATCTGCGTCTGGGTAGATATGTTGCAGTAAGTTGCACTAAGGCCTGCAACTTAGTGATGGGGTGGGAAGTGGGGGTGGAGAAGGAAGTCATAAAGGCTTCCCCAGGACCAGTACATCCTTCCTCACACGTATGTGCAGATATGCCAAAGAGGGAGCAACCCCGCGGGCTAAAGGATCAAGGTGTACAAAGGAGATGACTTTTGCGTGTGTCCCAAAAGATGGGTAGAACTTAGGTTTCCAAAGCAGAAAAGGAAAAAGTACCCAATAGAAGGGGGGCTTCCCTGGTGGCTCAGTGGTAAAGAATCTGCCTCTAATGCAGGAGACGCGGGTTCAATCCCTGCCTAGGGAAGATCTCCTGGAGAAGGAAATGGCAACCGACTCTAGTATTCTTGCCTGGAGAATCCTATGGTCAGAGGAACGTAGTGGGTTACAGTCCATGCAGTCATACACCTCTCTCTGCACGGTTCTTTTTGAACTCATAACAGTAATGTCAACAACCACTATATATGGAGTGTTGACATGGAGACATCTTACTAAGTGTCTCTGTAGAGTAGGGACCTCCCATGTAGAAGGTTCTTCTTGAAAAATAGGGAATATTTCCTGATCAGTTTGTAGCTTTGCCAAGTCTAACCCAGTTCCCGGTGGAAAAGGGAGGGGGAGGTCCTCTGGTTCATATCCACCCTCTGTCTCCATGGTGGGATGGATCACCTCTCCTCAGATAAGAACAAATGAAAGGTCTGTGGGCTTCTTAGTTTTTTGCAATCAACACAGGTGAGACTCAAGCTCGTAAAGACCAGGTTTCTAAGAGATTCTTCTCTTCAGGAAGCATGTGGAAATTCAGCATGTTCCTTGTAGATTCCAAATAGCTCTAAGAGAAAAGCAGAGTAAATGTTTCAGGAATCCACACTAGCTGTACCTTTTCCCCCTGAATGAATTTATCCTAAAGGGAAATATTAACTTTACCAGATTTTCAGCCATTTGTTTTCCCTACTCATTAGGGGAAACCCATTTCTGACCGTTTCTGAATGTTTGCCCACAGTTGTGTGGAGGAAAGGGGACAAGCCTTGTATCTTTGCACTGTGGGCCTGCTTCCTTGTATGTCTGTTTTCACTGAATGGAGTAAATACCTTCTGGGCTTTTCCTCAGGCCATGCAGGCCGGGTTTTATTCCTGACAAGATTTTCTTATTAGTTATGTAACCCTTCTGGAGAAGGAGAGGATTTCTCAGAGAAGAAAAAAAAAACCCCACAATACTTGACACGCGTTAGTTATAAGCTGGACCACAATAATAACAAGATTATGTAAACTCTCTGTTTCGGAGTTAAGTTCCAGCTGAGTACTTTTCAGTCTGGTATGTAGAAATAAAGTGTTGTAAAGCGGCACGAATCACAGTGATGGTCCCTCTTCCCCTCCCCCAACCCATCTTCTAGACTCAGAAGGAAGCTTTCATGTGCGCCGAGAACAGGACAGCTCACCAGGAGTTACCCACCCAGGTGAAAACGTGCCCACTATTTGTTCTGTCAGGGTTTTTTTTAAGTTTCTGTTAATATGATGCAAGTTCTCTCTGGAGAGGAACCAGTAGGAGATAACATGGATAGATAGATAGATAGATATGGCTTCCTAGGTGGCATTGCTGGTAAAGAACCACCTGCCAATGCAGGAGATTTAAGAGATTCAGGTTCCATCTCTGGTCGGGAAGATCCCCTGGAGGAGGGCATGGCAACCCACTCCAGTATTTTTGTCTGGAGAATCCCGTGGACAGAGCAGCCTGGCCGGCTACAGTCCATGAGGTTGCAAAGAGTCAGATACAACTGAATCAACTGATACAACTGAATACAACTGAATCAACAACAGCATATAAATATATATAATATTAACATATATATATAAATATATATTATATGAAAATATACATATTTCTAAATAAATGTGTATTAAATTCTAAATAAATTACATACATAATTAAATAAATTCTATATGTAATGCCTTAAAATAAATAAATTTAAATATACATCTATGTATTAATTTATTTTAAGGGATTGGTTTAAGTTGCAGTTAACTGTCAATGCAGTTGCACTGGCAAGTCCAAAATCCATAGTGCCATCTGGCAGCCCAGAAACTTAAGCTAGAGTTGCTGCTGTAATCTTGAGGCAGTATTTCTGGGAAATGTCAGCTTTTGCTCTCTAGATGCCTTCAACTAACTGGATGAGGCCCACCTACATTATGAGGATCATCTCCTTTACTGAAAATCCGCTGATGATAGATGTGAACTGCATTCACAAAATGCCCTCCCCATAATACCTAGATCTGTGTTTAGTTGAATAACTGGGCCCTCTAGCCGAGTCAAGTTGGCTTTCAAAACTGACCATCCCAGAGACTTCCCTGACAGTCCAGTTGCTAAGGTTTCTTGCTCCCAATGCAGCTGGTCCAGGTTCGATACCTTGTCAGGGAACTAGATCTTACATGCCGCAACTAAGACCCAGTGCAGCCAAATAGGTAAATGTTAAAAAAAAACAAAAACAAAAACCTAACCTTCACAGTCCTGAAACTATCTTCTGTTTTCTGAATCTTGGGACTTCTAAATCCTCTTGCTGGCCCCCAGAGATCAGAGGGACTTCCTTCTTGAGCCCAGGAGATTATCTCACCTGTTGGAGATCTTATTCTCATACCTTACACGTAGTTTAATGAATTTCGATTGCTTCAAAGGTGATGCATAGCACTTTTTAGTGGGTGTCTCAAGTCTTGCTCTGAAATAATAAACTGTTGTCTGGTTTCAATGGTGATGAAATCTTGTAGGAAATAGCTTGGAAATGTCAGAGGACGTGGGTCTCTGGGAACTGGCCTTCACTCCTTTACAAAGTAAAACATGTGGGAGGGATCCATGAGCCTCATGGAAACTGGGCCCATGCAGATTCTCTGACAAGATGAAAACCCTCAATAGGGTGCACTCTGAATCAGAGAGGGTGATGCCTGGAGAAAAAGATGGATCCACTGTGTCCAGATGGAGGTATAAAGACTGAGGCTCATCTCATAGAGGAGTCCTCTCCACCTCTCCAACGTATTTCCTAAGGGACTCAAGCGCCATCCAATCCAAGCAGTCATGTATTATTTCTGTGCAAGACTTGGGAAAAGCATTAGAAAGACAGGAAAGCTGTGGATGGGAGGGGAGAGTCATGGGCCAGACATGTTTCCTAAGCACCTTCCTTCATCTTCAGTGGGTGAGCCTTTGATTCAGTCCCAGAGAATTCACAGAAACCCTTCATTTCTCAACCAGACCCCCACAGGGAGGGGACCAAGAGGTCTTCCTCTCACATCCTGGTGTGGCCTCTCGGTACCTGGGGCTAGGGAGCCCTCCCCTAGTGGTCCTGCCTCACAGCAGAGGGACTCACACCTCTTGATTGCTCTGAGCTGACTGCACATCTGAGTCCTTAGGATACCTGCTGGGTTAGGGAAGGCTGAGGAACAGTTTGCTGGCATGTAAATAGGGAAAGTAAGGGAACCATTATGATCAACAACACACACACACACATACACACACACACACACACACACTCACACTCAATAGAAGAGAGTAGAACCTGGAAGAAACTGGCTGATCCCTGCAGAAATCAGTTATATTTCAGAAATGTTTTCAGCCAGTGTCTGTGAACTACAATCCAAAATATAGAGATAATCATGCCTGACTTTAAAATGCATTCCCTGGACTTTCCTGGTGGTCCCGTGGTTAAGAATCTGCCTGCCAATGCAGGGG
Source organism: Cervus elaphus (assembly GCF_910594005.1). Lineage (NCBI taxonomy): Eukaryota > Metazoa > Chordata > Mammalia > Artiodactyla > Cervidae > Cervus > Cervus elaphus. Next base: position 37,516,544 of record NC_057830.1, read on the forward strand.
CCATGGGTTCCATCCCTGGTCTGGGAAGATTCCGCATGCCACTACTGATCCCATACTCTAGAGCCTGGGAGCCTCAACTACTGAGCCCACATGCCCTAGAGCCTGTACTCCACAATGAGAGAAGCTACTGCCGTGAGAAGCCTGTGGACCGCAGTAGAGAGTAGCCCCCTTCCTCACTGCAACTAGAGCAAGCCCAAGTACAGCAACAAAGACCCAGCACAGCCAAAACACAAAACACAAAAAATAAAAATTGCACCTCTTTTTAAAAAATTTAAAAAAAAATAAGTAAAATACATTCCTTGCATCGGTTATAAGGGTTTTGCAAAAAAAACCCAAAAAACTTTCCTATCATGGAAATGAAAAGTTGAGTACTCTCTGCCTTTCCCCAGATGGCCCATGAAGGGGTTCAGAGCCCCGCAGCCCACTGTGACTCAGAGGCAGCTGCTCTGACCCAAGGCTCCCACAGACCTCTGAAGGAGACTGTCCAGAGGTTTGGCCGCCCCGTGATTAGGCCCTGAAGAGCTATTCTATGTTTCTGGCAGTTTACACACACACACACCAAAAGGCAACTGATGATGTGTAGTCACAAGGACTCGCCAGGGTGATGTCATGGCGGTCAGGGGTGGGGGTGGATTTGGGGATGAGAGACAAATGACAGCATGCACAGGGCTCTTCTGCAAGGTCCCCCTGCTCGACCGACACTACACGTCCACAGGACACGCTGTACCAGGGCCCCCAGCCCGAGGTGGGGCCCAGGGCCTGACCATTCCCCTGTTTCCACCATCACTAATCACAGTACTCACCTTCCTTGGGTTCTTTTTGTCTGCTTTCCTGCAAAGTCTATTGTTTCCCAGTTTAAAAAGCCTGGGAGAGATTCTGAAATGCACAAGGTGGTTTAGGAATAAGATTTATCATAACTTTTCAAAATGGAGAGCATTACCAGGAAAAGAGATGTGTTCGAATTTAAAAAAAAAAATCCTCAGGGCTTGAGGTGAAAATACTAGCCACTCTCCACGTGGTGGGGCCCCATTTGGTCCAGTAATCACAACAGAAAGATGCTTGGCATCATGAGGCTGCTGGTGGTCTGTGAAAAAAGATGCCTGGTTTTGAAACCGCTGTTGAGATTGTCCCCCAAAGGCCAAAGCAGGTGTTTTCAAAGCACCCCAGAAACAGGTCTGGGGAAAACCTCAGTCCCCTTATTCAAGGGGACTTGAAGGGCAAGTCCCTTATTTTCCATGCATCTGATATTTTTCCGAGCTCCAGTGGGCACCGAGGGTGCTTCAAATGTCACCTTGATTTTCTGATCTCCGGCATGTATGTTGAAGGTGTGGGATTGCTGGATTTAGAATGTCTGGTGCCAAACTCTGCCTTGCAAGAGTCAGAATTCAGGCTCAGACGTCTGATGATCGAACCACACAACTTCGGAATTAGTCATGCTAATGAAAGCCATTTGGCCTTGTTTTCTCTGTGAACAAAGCTGTCTGCGTTGGTTCATTTAATCGAGCATCTATCTGGCAATTATTGATATTAAATTGATTTAGTGTTTCGAAAGATGTTTCAGACACCAGACACGGAACTCCCAGTTTATTTTACAGCTGAGTACAGAACATGAATTCCTTCCCAGAGTCATCGGCTCTGGGTTTAACCCCTAAAGTGTAAGCATTGATCCCTTCTTCACCTGGTGACTTACTTACTAGCCGTTGTGCTCTTCCTTCCATGTAATTTATTTTTGGGAAATAAATGGAACCCTTTGAGGGGAGGGTCACCTGCCTGAGATTGTTTTTACTGAGTAGAAGGACAGTTTGCTCAATGTGTCACGGTTCTTCACCAGAAGGCTGAGGCTATGGTAGAGATGGGAAAGATATGTTACTTCACAGGAAAGTTTTAAGTTGTTTCCCAAAGCATCTAAGTAATTCTCCATCAGCTCTCAGACGTACTGCCCAATTTTACAGAGAAGCTATGTGAGGGAACACATACGAGAGGTGAGACAGGCAAGTGAAATGCAGAGAGGTGAAAATATTGTCAGCGATACAGACAGTAATTGAACGTGATCTCCTCCCACTTACGTTTTATCCTGTAGGTCACACTGCCTCCTACATTACCTGATTGGTATTAACATAAGCATGGGAGATTAATTTTATAGATCACAGGGAATGGAGATGACATTTATCTTCACTTTTCAGTGAATCATCTCACTGGGGAAGGGTGAACATTCAACCCAGGTTAAAAGAGTTAAGAACAAAATTAGTCCATGAACAACTTTATCTCTTTTTTGTTGTTGTTGTTGTTATTTTTCTAAATTATGATATGAAAGCCTATCTGTCTAATTTTGTTTGCCAAAAAAAGGCAGTATTATAATCTTGGCCAGCCCAGAGATAGAATATATTACTAACAAAATAATAAAGATTAGGAGAATGTATTATTAACAGAATAATAAAGATTAGGACAAACTGTGAAAGACTGTAAGTTAGACTTCACTGAGCTTTTCCTTCTGAATTTTATCACACTTGAATTAAAAATACCCCCCTCACCTCCAACTCAAGACCTTGGATAATGAAGTAGAGAGACAGAAATACATTTTTATCAGCTTAGAACCTGTATTGTTTTTTTTTAAAAAATGAGGCAGGCATGTTACCAGGAATGGTGAAATCTCTCTTTTCTTTCTTTCTTAAAAAAATAAAGAAATTTAGGTGCAGACTAGATTTGCTCAGTGTGGTTTTTTTGTAATCACCTTGGCAAGCTGAGGGCTGGTGAAAGAAATGGGCCTGCTTTTGGGGCTCTGCTGTCTCTCAAGGCAGGATTCTTTCAGGAGGAGTAGAGGAATTTTGTAGCTTCAGTTCAGGTCAAATGAACAGCCAATACCTTCTGACTCATGCTTGAGATAAGACGACTTCCCTGGGATGGTGTTGGGCCAGAGGCTTGTCTGGGCCATTTCTAGGGGTGGCTATCCTGCCCATGGGTTTGTGAGGGAGAAGCTGGCTTCGGATCACTGATGTCCAAGTCAGCAGAGAACCCTGGGCTGAGAGAGTCGCCTTTCTCCCAGCCGGGCCGCACGACCTTCTGTGCGTCTTCCCCAGGGAGCTTTGGCCATCGTTTTCCCATGCTCCTGGACCCAGTCCTGCTTCTCACTGAGAATGCTGAACTGGCTTTGTGGCCTGAGCGAAGGGCTGAGATGTTTTACTTCCAGGTCAGCTGTTTGTCTCCCCAGGGAAAGTCATTTTTTTTGTTGTTGTTATTGTTAATGGCTGTGTTCAGTTATCCATCGGGTGAGGAGAGACTGTGAACCCAACTCCAAACTCCAGGGCAGGGGAAGCCTCCTTTGGGTAAAACCCAGTCTCAGGCTTTTGCAGGTTATTTGATATTGAGCATGTAGGTTATCCAGGCTTCCCAGGTGGCGCTAGTGGTAAAGAACCCGTTTGCCGACGTGGGAGACACAAGAGGCATGGGTTCAATTCCTGGGTTGGGAAGATACCCAGGAGGAGGACACAGCATCCCACTCCAGTATTCTTGCCTGGAGAATCCCATGGGCAGAGGCGCCTGGTGGGCTACAGTCCATGGGGTTGTAAAGAGTTGAACGTGATTGAAGTAACTTAGCACGCATGCATGCATGTAGGTTATCTGGGAATTCCTTTTTCCTTCACCATGTTAAAATTGTAGTAGTTTAATTCTCTGCCGCATCCCAAAAAGAACTTGCAGTGGTTCTTTTGACTTATCAGGACTTCCTCAAAGGCGTTTTGGAGGGTGAAGAAGCCAGTGACACGGCAAGTCACACTGAGTGTGGCACTGAGGTTCGGGGACCAGATGAACTAGATATTTTTCTGCCCTGTCTCGTGTGTGTGTGTGTGATGATGCAATAATGCTCTCTGTTCTGGCAGGGGAAGTGAATAGTTGAAACCATTTGAAAGTATAGGATCTTTGTAGATATCAAATACCCCCACCATCGGTTTCTCTAGAACAGTTTTATTTATTTGAGTCACCCTGATTATATGGTCTCAAGTGAATACGCTATGTACTGCAGCAGGCTTTGAAAACAGATCTCATTTAACGAAGGGTAGAAATAAGCACTGAAAATCAGCTTCAATCTTTAGGAAAGGTCTGGATTTGTACAACATGGTGTAACATAAAACCAGGTTAGAAAAAGATAAAATCTCATCAGTTGGGATGTTATTTGGAAAGCTGGAGACTCAATCAAGGACTTTTGAACCCTGAAAATGAACTCAGGGTCTTATTTTAAGTGAACTGGGGCTGACTGATGGGCAACATGTGAATCTGCCCACTTTGCATCTAACCTCCCTGTGAACCTGGGGTGAGAAATCCCAGTAGGTCAAGTGGAGTGAAGGGCTTTATGCCTAGCCCCCATTTTTGAAATAAGGTGACTTAGTTTTGGCAATCCAGTGTACTGATCCTACGGTATAGAAGAGAAAGGTTGGAAATGTGGGATGATCCAGGAAACATATCCAGGGACTACTTTTGCTTCCTGTGAAGAGCTTGGGGTCTAGATGGGTTCTGGTTTCATCATTAGACTTTTCACCAGAGCCTTAGTTTTTAAAAATTAATTTTTTATTAGAGTACAGTTGCTTTACAGTGTTGTTAGTTTACTATACAGCAAAATGAAGTAGCCATGTGTATACATATACCTCCTCTCTTTTGGATTTCCTTCCCGTTGGGTCATTTGCAGACAAACCTAGAGACAGTCATACAAAGTAAAGTCAGAAAGAGAAGCAAATGTGTATTAATACATGTGTGTGCAATCTAGAAAAGTGGTATAGGCGATCTTATTTGCAGAGAAGAAATAGAGACACAGAACAATGTATGGATACCAAGGAGGGTAGAGAGGGTGGGAGGTATTGGGAGATTGGGACTGACGTATATATACACTATTGATACTGTGTATGAAATGGATAATTAATGAGGACATACGGGCTTCCATGGTGGCTCAGCGGTAAAGAATTCACCTCTAATGCAGGAGACATGGTTTGATCCCTGGGTCAGGAAGATTCCCTGGAGAAGGAAATGGCAACCCACTCCAGTATTTTTTCCGGGGGAGTGCTATGGATGGAAGAGTCTGGGGGGCCACAGTCCATGGGGGTCTCAAAAGAGTTGGACACAACTTAGTGACTGAACAACAACAGTGAGGACACCCTGTATAGTGGAGAGCCTTCATTTTTTTAAAGAGGAAGTAAAAGAAGAGATTCTTGTTCTCTCCTCACAGGCAACATGAAAACTGACTAGTGAAGAACCACTCACTGACTAGTGACTGGTCTTTATGAAATGACCAGAGTTAATAGAAAATGTGATGGCATTCCAAATAATGAAGGCAAGGGCAATGCATAGAACTCTTCAATAGCATTTAAAAGCAAGGTTTCATTTTTGGTGCTAAGATTTGGAAATCTCCAAAAAGTTACTGATATCCCACAAAGTGCATAGAGCATTTAGAATCAATAAAGCTTCAGTGAAAAAAAAATGAAAATAATATCTGATACCTGGAACCTCGTGTAGATTACATAGGGGTCGGGTTGAGATTAGGCTAATATAATCATAGTCTGCTTAACTGAAAACACTCTGGAATATTATTAGCTTTATCTGAATGCCTTTTGTATCAAATTCTTGACCTGATTTTTGTCCCAGTTTCTCTTTTCTATCAACTAGGTTTAGTTCTTCCTTTAAGAAAAAGAAAAGTTTAAAAAGATTCTAATGAAAGCCGGCTGACTCCACTATGAGTAATATAAGAAAATCTGTTTTGCTAAGAGAGTGATGGAATATTGAAATACCTGGCTTTATATTTTTATGTGGGTTTGGCAAATGCAGTCTGAAAGTGGCTAATATGATACCCGACCTGGTGTTAATAGCCAATGATAATTCCATATGTACCACCTGCTACCTGTCAGGTTACACATTCTTTCTTTTTCCCTCTTTTGGCATGAAGGTTACATTAACTGTGAATATGGGTCTTCATGGCTGGAGTGGAGGCGAGCCGTCATACTTTTCAGATGAAATCGAGCTTTGATATAATTATCATCTTGGTTTCTTTTCTGAGTCACCCCTTCTTCCCAACTCAACACCCCCACCCCCCATCGACTTCGATAATGCCCTTAAAAGCTACAACCCACCATCTCAAATTTGGAGATCATTAAGAGCGAGAGGAGAAAGGGAAAGAGAGAGAATGAATCACAGGCATAAACTAGAATGATGTTCGTGGAGGAAAATCCTCCTGCCAAAAAATAAAATTAGAGAAATTTCCTGGAATGTGTCTATGAGGGGAAAAGTCATCCACCAGAAATGTGGGTTTGTTCACTAATTGCTTTACACCTTCATGTTTAAATGCCCCCAAGTCATTCTCTTTTCTCCCATGAAAGAGTTTCAGAAAAGCTGACTCTACATGGATCACAATTGCTTCTCTTTTGCTGTCTCCCACTGATACCTATTTAGAAATGGGCTGGACAAAGCTGAAGAAAATATCCTCCAAACAGCAAAGCCAAACTACTTGCCTGTCCATACAGGAGTCTGGTCTGGGCGACCTGTCTGACTCTTTCCATCTCTAAGATCTGCCCCCAGAAAGCTGGTACAATATTTGGTCCAACATGTTACGGAAGGAAGTAGGGAGACCGCCCCCCCTTCACCCTGAGTTTAGCCATTAAACACTTTTTTGCTTTAGAAAAATAGACCCACACACGTTCCTGACTACTGAGCAACCAGATTTCCTCTTATAACCACTCAAAATGGTGTATGGGGAGTCTGAAAGACAAGCACAAGATGTTAAAAATGATTTTTCTTGAAGGGTGAAGACATTATTAAAGATTTCCACTACCATGCCTTTATTTTTTTGAAAGGAAATAATTTTAGCCTCTTATTAATATTATTATTCCAGCTGTTGTTATGTTCCTTCTGAGTAATTCAGAAAAAGCACAGAAAGCTCCCTTTCTTTTGGGCTTTTAAATATCTTCCTGAACCATTTAATCTCTTCAGATGGGAACCAGCAGCAAAGGCTATGGTTTGGCTCAGAAAAACCATCCGAATGTCTTATGTGTCCATTATGATTCAAGCAATAATGTTGCTTTGCTCAGAAAAATTGCAGCAGTGTTTTCCAGGTGCTTTCAAAATATTTTTCTCACTTTGGTTAGCACTAGCCCCTGAAGGTAGTTGTTCTGGGTTCCCCTTCCAGATGAGGGGATACGAACTTAATTGTCTAATAAATGCCTCTCAGGACAGAAGCGGAAACCCCTCCATTCCAACACCTGGTATCTGCTCCTGGCTGTGGCCACAGGCTGCTGAAAGATTCGTGCACTGTTTGACTTTCTTCTCAAAGAGAAGCGTATGAGCTAGCGTACATCTTTGTTGTTGTTTAGTTGCTCAGTTGTGTCCGAATCTTTTGCAAGCCCATGGACTGTAGCCCTCTGGGCTCCTCTGTCCATGGTATTTCCCAGGCAAGAATACTGGAGTGGGTTGCCATTTCCTATGCCAGGGGAACTTCCTGACCCAGGGATCGAACTGGCATCTCCTACATTGGCAGGCAGATGCTTTACCATTGAGCCACAAGGGAAGCTTTGTCAAAAGAAAAAAAAATGTTGACTGGCTAGTAAGGGAGAAGATATATTTGGTTTGGTAATGAACCTCGGAAAACTGTTTCCCATTTTTCAGAAGTTTGTATTGTGTGTGCTGCTGCTGCTGCTAAGTTGCTTCAGTCGTGTCCGACTCTGTGCGACCCCATAGACGGCAGCCCACCAGGCTCCCCTGTCCCTGAGATTCTCCAGGCAAGAACACTGGAGTGGGTTGCCATTTCCGTGACCCCATAGATTGCAGCCCACCAGGCTCTCCCGTCCCTGAGATTCTCCAGGCAAGAACACTGGAGTGGGTTGCCATTTCCTTCTCCAATGCATGAGAGTGAAAAGTGAAAGTGAAGTTGCTCAGTCGTGTGTGACTCTTAGCGACCCCATGGACTGCAGCCTACCAGGCTTCTCCATTCATGGGATTTTCCAGGCAAGCGTACTGGAGTGGGGTGTCATTGCCTTCTCCGGTATTGTGTATAGAGTCACTGTAAAAAATGAAATTGCAATGATAGAAAGCCAATCTCATTTCATTCCATCCTTTTGGCCTAACAATCTTTTTCTTTCTTTTTTTTTTTTTATGTGGACCATTATAAAGTCTTTACTGAATTTTTTACAATATTGTTCCTGTGTTATGTTTTGATTTTGGGGCCACAAGGCATGTGGGATCTTAGCTCCCCAGTCAGGATCAAACTAGCACTCCCTGCATTGGAAAGTCAAGTCTTGACCACTGGACCACAGGGAAGTCCCTGGCTTAAAAATCTTTTGGCTGGTTGATATTAGTGATTTCACTGAGTGGAAGGACCAAGGAGCTCTCTATTTTCTCTGAAATTACGTTTCCTCCCTCTTTGAAGGCTTAATATCTTCTGTGCCAGAAAGCATGTTTCCCACTTTGTCTTTTTAGAATCTCAATTTGCATGGTAAAGAACCAGCCTGCCAATGCAGAAGATGCAAGAGACTCAAGTTCAATCCCTGGGTCGGGAAGATCTCTTGGAGGAGGACATGGTCACCCACTCCAGTATCTTGCCTGGAGAATCCCATGGGCAGAGGAGCCTGGTGGGCTCCAGTCCATGGGGTCCCAAAGAGTTGGACACAACTGAGCACACACACACATCTATTAAGCTTACCTTGACCTTCTAGATTCCAATCTCATTTCAAATTTTCTACCCCAGTCATTGACCCATACCTTGCACTCTCCGGATCCTGGTTTATTTGGGGAGAATTAAGCTTCACGGTTGGTTTCTGTCTAGTTTCACATTGTCAAGCACACAGATGCATACGTTTCTTTGAGACTCTACTCTTCAGCATGAAAGAGGGACCCTTCATTGTAATCATTACCGAATGGATACAGTACTAATGGAACTTAATTGTTTCCACTAGATGGATCTCGGGTGTTTTTGGCAGCCAAAATGAAAATGACTCCAAATACCATCAAAGGGGCTTATAAGCACCCAGCATGCACAGAGTGTTTTGATATACAGTGGAGTGTTAATATCATTATCTCTTCTAATACAACATACGGTTACTTTAATCCTCTCCCGCCTCTGTGATCTTGGAAGATCCTACGGATAGAAGGCAAAGAATAAAACACTATATACGAGGAGACAAAGGGAGAATTAGTCCCCATCCTCTGAATGCGACTTTTTTTGATTGTTTGAATGTTGGCTTCAAATATGTACCTTTATCAATACTGACTTCTGTATCCTCCACGCTAGTTTGAGTTTGTATGCGACATCAAACATACCTTTTCGCACATGTTCTTTCCAGATTTTTTTTAACACTTACTTAGCAGTTTATAGAAGGAAGTGAATGATCTCCTCAAGCTGCTTACAAATTAAAAAAAAATCTGTGCTTATTAATTATGCAGGATTAGTCTAATTATAATTCAGCAAATTAATTAGCGACAGAAGGTGTTCTGAAACATTGGAGTACATTTGCATGTTAAATGGAGAGGCTAGTCTGTAATATATGTAAATTTATGCATGGCTTCATAGTTTAATTTAAAAATTTGCAGCTGCATATGGTATGGGAGCAGGTGAAAAGTCAGTTTTAGTTTAATGATGCTAACAAACATTGGATGGTGTCCTGTCTTAGCAAGAGAATGCATTCATATCTGCTAATCTACAATTCTGTCATCAGAATATAACATTACATAGATGCTCAAACTCAAGGTCATTAGCGAATGGACCCATAGGTGCAATAGGTAGCAAGCTGAAAACTGCAGAGAGAAGCAGTGATCAGAGGGACGCAAACTCTCTGAGCTTTTTGCTACATAATCAAACGTTGCCTATGAAATCAGTCGGCCTTCTTTTCGGGAAAGTTAACACTCCATCCTGTGTAAAAGGGGCATCTTTTTGGTATCTATTCTGTCGGGTGTAAATAGTGGCCCAACCTTGATTCCCTTTCCAAATATTCACATTTGTACTTCGTTTCAATTTCCTGGAGCCGTGGGAAAGTTATTACCGAGTTATGAATTAATGGTATGGTAGAGAGTTTTACACATTGGCCTCAACCATCTGGCAAAACAGTAAAACCAGCGGACCAGGCAGCAGCAAAGGGCTTTTGGTGTAATTGGTGTTCACTGCTCAGCCTAGCATAGATGAGCTTCGTGGGGAGGGCAGAAAGGTGGGAGGGGGAGGGGGAGGCTGCAGAGGGGCGAATGGGCCGCTCCGGAAATGGGATGGTAAAGACCCACTAAGCTGATGGCTGGCTAATAACTTCATTTCTTTAACCCAAGTCGTCCTGGCATTGGAATGGGAAATAGATTTGTATTCTAGTTCTGAAGTCTCACTGAAAGATGTTTTCTGAAGTCAGTCTGTAGCATGTCCAGTGTTGCTCAGATTTCTTTTTTCTTTCTTGATGAGAAAAGAGAGGAAGGGACAGGGTGAAGAAGAGGATACAGGTTAAAAACAACAAAAAAGGAAAAGATGGAACTGTGAGCGTTGCAAAGAGCCCTCCAAAGACAGTTTATGAGAACAATTGGAATTACAAACATGCTCTTAGTGTTCTGTTTCATTCCAATTCAAGCCCAGAGAGTTCAATTATTATTTTCATTAATGGTGTCAGATTTTCATCCGAGTGCAAAAACAAGCTCTTCTCCTTGGAGGTTTTTCTCCCTACAAGCCTCCTGGTGCCAAGTAATGGAATTCAGAAGAGTGAAGACGTGTCTGAATACAGAAGGAAAAAAAAAATCCCTACATGTAACCTCAGGTCCTCAAGACACTATAGCATGTTGCTGGTCAGAAATAAGTGGCGAATCAAAGAAGCCCCTGTTTTTTGCACCTTGGCAGCTGTTTACAGTCGATTGCTTGCCACTTGAGCTATGGGAGACATTCACTTCCAGAGAAATCATGAGATGGCTTTGAAATGAAGCCTGTAGATATGGTGTTGGAATCGCATAAGCTGGGGAGTCGCTCCCTTCTGGTGCCTAAGTGAACACAGCGGATTCCGCTCAGGAGGCAGTGTGTTTGGTAATGAAGGGTCCATTTCCAAACCGAAATGCCACTTCCAGGAGCTTATAATTGGGAGTGAATGCCGAATAGAAAATGATTTGATGGGGCGCGCTGCCAGGCAGCGGGTGTAGGCAGCTCTGAATTCTTTTGCCTGACCACGGGTTATTAGAAACCGCCACAGGAATTTTGACCTACCATCTTTTTCATTGTTGTGCTTTTCCTACAATCTGTTATCATGGATTAATTACATGTTCTTTTTTTTTTTTTTTTTCTTTTTAAAGTACCCCTCCCTAAAGATTAAGGGAAGTTCTTCAAGCAGAGTATATACCAATATTGAGAGGGAAACAGTGCAGAGAGAAGCAGGTTTGAATTTGTGGCAACTCCCCTCTGGTATAGGTTTGTTTGGAAAATGGGCCATTTTCAAGTGTGGCTGGTGAGAAGGGATAATTCAGAGGAGGGGGGTGTATCAAATGGTAAAGGTACCAGTTGACTTCTGGCTTCTCTGTCCATGGGATTTCCCAGCAAGAATACTGGAGTGGGTTGCCATTTCCTCCTCCAGGACTATTCCTGACCCGGGGATTGAACTTGAGTCTTCTGCAGTGGCAGGCAGATTCTTTACCACCAAGTCACCGGGTACCAGGCATTTACCTAAACACTTTGCATGGATCTTCACTACTGGCCTGGGAGGTCATGTTACAGAAGATGAAACTAAAGGTCCCTACTTTTTTTTTCTTTTTACAATAAATATTAAGCAAGCAAGCAACAACAACAACAACAATAATAATAACTGCAAAAGCCTTGACATCATCTGGAAATGGCTTCATAGGGACACCCCGGTGAGCTGCCACATGTAGGACGAAACTATCTGTCGCCAAAGGAGTTTGCTTGCTGGTCTATTTAAAAATCTCCAATGTAGAAGACTCTCCTCTGTCCCCTGGGTAATGATTTTCAAAATTTAGCTTTGGTGACTTAGTCACAAAAAATTTTTCCAAGACTTATTTCAACTTCTTATGTTACATGTTTGACTTCCGGCTTTTTTTTTTTTCCCTCCATAGTCTTGGTGGATGAATGACTTTGTATTTTCCTCATCCACTTAAGCAACATTTCACATTCTTTTTGCAGGTGCTACAGCTATTTGGGCCATGCCTTCTTTGGACCATGTGGGTTCTTGAGATGTCTTGTTTCCCAAATATCTGATAGACTTGCTAATCTGCCTCTGCAGCTTCTAGTACTGCCACAGAATTTCTAGAGAACACAGTCCCTGATAGGAATGATAGACATTGTTGTTGGTTTTCTTGTCTTGTTTTATAACATGTAGAATGACTCCATTTTTATTTACAAAGATGAAGGAAGTGATGTGATCTCCTGTGTAGATCAATGAGGTACTGATCCCCTAAAAAAAAAAGAACTGCTTGGCTATGTGTTCCATCTTTTCCTTCCAAAGAAACTTGGCCAAGCTCCCGCCTTTTTCTGAGTCAGACAAACCTGAGGTCCACTCTGGGCTCTTCTGCTTACTAGCTGCTTGCCTTTGGGCAAGTAATCTAACCTGAGTCTTGATTATCTCCTATGTAAAATGGGGATGTTAATTCTCCTCCTTTCAGAGTTGAGGGGATTAAATGAAATCATACATCGTGAATAGTATGAGGTCAATGATTAGGTGCTATTTATTTATTATTATTAATATAATTATTATAAAAATTAGACTTTTAGCCAAGGGGAGTTAGAGTAAATGTAAACAGAAGTAGGGACTTACCTGGCAGTCCAGTGGTTAAGACTCCGTGCTTCCACTGCAGGGGGCACAGGTTCAATTGCTGGTCAGGGAACTAAGATCCCACATGCCACATGGTGTGGCCAAGAAGTAAAAAGAAAAAGTGTAATCAGATGTAAAAAAAAATATATTCCTTAAAATATTTCTTTAAACTTAAATCTTTCAGATCTGAATTGTTTCAATTTCATTGAAATCATGCAGGTGATTAGGCCTTAATGGTGATACAAAAAGCCTTAATGGTAATACAACCCTTTAGGGATGTCTGTGGACAGTAAAGATTCTGTACCTACTCTATTTGTGTATTTATATTTACATTTTTAAGGAGCCATTTAAATAAACAGAATGCGTAGAAAATCAGCTTATAAAAAGGAGTATTCGATTTGAACTTAAATAAGCCAGTCAAAAATTTTAAATTGTCTCCTCTTTCCATGGATCTTCTTGGGTCTTTGTACCAGCCACCACCTTACCAAGCGGATCTGAAGTACCAACTAGCTATCCCTCAGATGTCCCATTGCCACTTTTGTCAGGGTATAGCAGGAGTCAGCTGGAAGTTTGACTTCCCAGCACTTACTGCGGGTTGTTCAGTTATGTCTGACTCTTTGTGACTTTTTGGCCTGTAGCCCACCAGACTCCTCTGTCCGTGGGATTTTTCAGGCAAGAAAACTGGAGTGGGTTGCCATTTCCTTCTCCATGGGATGTTCCCGACCTAGGGATGGAACCCCTGTCTCCTGCATTGGCAGGTGAATTCTTTACCACTGAGCCATCGGAGACTTCCCAAAGTCTCCTCACTTTTATAGACTCATGTGAGAGTCTTCACAAGGCCTTTAGAGCTCCAGGTCCCTTTCTCATCTTGGGCTGACACCTCAATAATCAATAGATTGATGAAGGTCACATCATCGTCAGGCCAAGGAAGGGGTCCACTGCTATCCTTCTCCTTGTTTGGGCAGCCTGATTTTGTATTCTGTTGGAGGCTTTCAAGGGAGGAAAATGTGTTTTCTCTATTGTCAGAAGGTTCAAAGAGGGTATTGCAGTTAAGACCTAAATTAAAGCTAGAACATTATCACTGTGTTTTACACTGGTCTTAAGCGGAAACCAATCACTTAGGGATTTTTCTACCATATAAAGCAGAGTGAGCTGCCATATGGGCAGTTCTTAGAGTAAGGAAATAGCCCCATGGATACGTCCATCCATCATGGCTTCTCCCTCTGCCTGGTCCTGTAAAGAATGAAAGAATCCTGGCAGAAGAGAGGCAACTGCCCATTTCTTTCAGATATGCTTCTATGATTCAGTGCATTCCAACATAGTTCTCAAAAATGATATATATTCTAAGAGATCAGAATTATTTTCTTTTCAGAAGTATGTGCAAACAGAGGAGGCCAATTATATTTTAACTTATTGGACCCTGGAAAACAAAGTTCAGCAGTTAATCCAGATGAAATGTCTCTTCTTCAGAAATCAATAGACATAGACCTTTAAGCGCCTACATAGTTTATCAGCCTTATATGTGGCTCAGACTTTAGTGACCCAACCTGCATATGTGGCCATTGTGGCTGAGAGAGAACCAGATACAGCATCCTGGCTCTTGAACTTTGGAGAGGGTGGGAGTTCCCCATCTTCACAGCGTGTAAGACGTGGCCATGTCCTCACAGACACTGTTTCCAGGGTAGATGGAATTAGAAATTTTTTAAGGGAATGAGAAATGAAATTTCAAAGTGAAAGGCATGTTACATATTATTTTGCATAGACAAGGGTGCTGCATAACGGTAGCTATTACTAGTGCCAAATTCACTTTCTTTGGCTGTATACCCCTGTCTAATCTTTTTCTTGGGAGCTTCCCCAGTGGCTCAGTGGTAAAGAATCCACTTGCAATGCAGGAGATGCAGGAGACTCGGGTTCGACCCCTGGGACAGGAAGATCCCTTGGAGACAGGCATGACAACCCACTCCAGTATTCTTGGCTGGAGAATCCCATGGACAGGGGAGCCTGGAGGGCTACAGTCCATTCAGTCGCAAAGCATTGGACCCAACTGAAGCGACTGAGCATGCAGTCAATCTTTTTCTTGAAAGAAGCCTCTGTGCCTCTCTCAGTGCTTTCTGAAAGGTTTTTTTTTTTTTTTTTTTTAAATTAGAGTTAAATTGAATGTTCTCTTCCACAAATCTGGGGAAATAGCATGCTGGATTTTGCACTGTTCTTTAGTTGCTCAGTCGTGTCCAACACTTTGCAACCCCATGGACTGTATTCAACCCCATGCAACCCACCAGGCTCCTCTGTCCATGGGATTTCCAAGGGAAGAATACAGGAGTGGGTTACCATTTCCTTCTCCAGGGGATCTTCAGACCCAGTGATCGAACCCGCATGTCTTGCATTGGCAGGCAGATTCTTTACTGCTGAGCCACCAGGGAAGCCCTGGGTTTTGCATCAGTCAGATCACTGGCTATAATCTCAGGTTGGGCATGAATATTAAGTTGTTACTCTTCCTGTAATTTAGAGATTTCCCACTGCCCCCACCACCATACCTGAACTTTGTACCTTATTTGTACATCTAGTTTGAATCTCAGTTTTTACTTGGGATGGATTCAGAACATGTCTAGAGCCACCTAGGAGGTTTTATTATGTTCTTGAACAGTGCTTTGTGCTTTAATATTCCAGAGATTGGGAGAAAGGATTTCTTGGGTACTCGGTAATCTTAGGATTTTGCGTGCGTGCTAAGTCACTTTAGTCGTGTCCAACTCTTTGCAACACTATGGACTGTAGCCCGCCAGACTCCTCTGTCCATGGGGTTTCTCCAGGCAAGAATACTGGAGTGGGTTGCCATGCCCTCCTCCAGAAGATCTTCCCGACCCAGGGATTGAATCCGTGTCTCCTGTGGCTCTTGCGTTTCAGGTAGATCCTTTACCACTGAACCACCAGGGAAGCTTCTTAGGATCTTTTTCAGACCCGTATTCAGAGAGGTCTCCAGGCTCATCTCAGAAACCGAAGAAGCACATTTTGCATAGTTTGGTTGTGTGCGCCATGGAGGCAAGGATTTTGTCTGTCTTGTTTGGCACTCTGCTGAACCTTCATGGAACACACTCCACACTTCATAATTGGCCAGATGAGTAAAGGAATGAATTCAGCAGGGCTTTTCGTCATAAGCATTTACTTCTGTGCAACTATCATTGACCTAATAGTTCCTTTTGGAGTGCTATAATCTCTCTCTCACTCTCCAAGAAACCAAAATCCTTCACAAGTTTTTTGTTGTTGTTGTTGTTTTAAAAAATTTTTTCAGACTATGTTTTCTGAAATTTCTCTTTAAACAGTTATATATACATATATTTGGGCTTCCCAGGTGGCTCAAGTGGTAAACAATCCGCCTGCCAATGCAAGAGACGCAGGTTTGATCTCTGCCGTGGGAAGATCCCCTGGAGTAGGAAATGGCAACCCACTCCAGTATTCTTGCCTGGAGGATCCCATGGACAGAGGAGTCACGTGGGCTGCAGTCCATGGAGTTGCAAAGAGTTAGAGATGAATGGGCACACACACGTACACTTATATATATTTTAACTTTTTCAAAACTCTTTATAGTTTGCTTTCGGAGGATACTAGAGAACCAATTCATAAATTAAACCAGTAAATAAGGAGGAATTATCTGGGATTTCTCTTGATTTACCTATACAAAGTTAAGCCGTGGTATTGAGATATAGTTTACATACTATAAAGTTCACCCATCCAAAGTGTACATTTCAATGGTTTTTTGTATATTGACCAAGTTGTGTAACCATCACCATGATCTAATTGGTGCAGGAAGCATAGAACTCCAGATGGGGCTTGCAGCCAGAAAGATCCACCGATTCAAATCCTTGTTTCTGTTGCTGACAAGCAGTGTGATCTTCGGGCAAATTTCATAAATTCTTGGCACCTTTGTTTTTCCTAGCTGTGAGATGATTCATCACTCATATAGTTGTTGTGGGAAATAAATGAGGTGATGGATATCAAGCATATAGCTTGGAGTATGGCACAGAGCTGACATCTGGCAAACTTTCTTCCCCCCTCCCTGTGAACCTGTACCCTTAAGCTACTGGGCCATACAAGATGGTAGGCAGGGATAGAGATGGCTGTTATCTGTGATATTCCTGGCTACTTTCTCCTGCTGCCAAAGCACAGAGAAAGGATCCTAAGAGAATAGCCTCTTACTCAACAACCAGCCCATCAACCTCTGGCCAAGGTATCAACCAAGATGCTTCACTTTCTACCCATCAGCTTATCTTGGTGATTCTTCTTTCATAGTCTCTGTTCAGGAGGGTTGTCCTCTCTCAGAAAACCCCTGCACACACCGCCTCTTGGACTTCAATAAGTCATAGACTTTTGTCTTCAGAAGTTTCTTCTCCCAATGTTTCTATTTCTGGAGGGTTGTCAACTTTACGCATTTTTCTTTGCAATCACAAAATATTAAGGTTGGAAAAAACACTGGAGATAATCCAGTTAAACCCTCCTAATAGTGATAGAAACTGAGGCCCAGAGGAGTGAAGTGACCTGCTTACATAATTGGTAGGAACTCAAGACTCGTACACTGTCAGCATTTAATAGATATCAGTGTAGTGAAGGAATGAATGCTTTGGGATCTGTTCTCATGCCTCACTGGACCCAGGAATCAGATTGAAAGTTGAGGGCTTGAGTTTAGGTTTGGATCCCACTCTCTATTCCCCTTTCTCTCATAAAACAAGGACAAACCTGTCGCCATTAGCCTGCACTCATAAGGAATGAGATCAGAAGCCTAGCCGGAAGTACTGCGATAAGTGGTTAGAATATTCCTGAAGTCAACATTGTTTGGAGAAAGTGAAAATTACAACTTCCAGCCTGATGAGTCTCTGGGTGTTTGGTCTGAATCCTGTGGTTCACTTTGGTTTCCCATTTCTGAGTGGAGAGAGCTGACATTTTCCAGGCTTCACAGGATCTAGATGCAGGGGATTTGTTCTCTGCGAGTTACCCTATGGTTAATGGGTGAGATGGTGAGTAGGGGGTTCTGTACCAAACCCCCTGAGCATGGCGGGTGCAGGGGGTGGAGGGGAGGAAGGTGGGAGACATCAGTAAAAGGAAGAGAAGAAAACTGGAGAGGTCAGTAAGCTCCATGTGTGTGAGCGTTGCACACTCAGTCGTGTCCGACATTTTGTGATCCCCTGGATTGTAGCCTGCCAGGCTCTCTGTCCATGGCATTCTTCAGGCAAGAAGACTGAGGCAGGTTGCTATGCCCTCCTCTAGGGTATCTTCCCAACCCAGGGATCGAACCTGTGTCTCCTGTGTCTCCTACGTTGGCAGGCAGATTCTTTACTGCTGAGCCACCTGGGAAGCCCCAGAATTCATTTCAGTTGATTTCTAGGTCCACATCTGAAATTCACAGGCCATAATTTCCTGTGCTAGCCATTTAGAAGTAGTTATATGTTCTTTTAGAAAGTACTATACAATGTAAGAGATTTTTTTTTCCTCTCTCTCTCACCTCCTCCCTCCCTCCTCTGCCCTTCACTTCCCTTTTGTGAACAGGATGTTATATCCTTAGTGTGCTGGGTACTGGGTAGGTTACAAACTCAGACCCCAGGCAGGCAAAAGAGTCAAAATGGGGAGGGGTTTTCTAACCAAAGAACTGTTAAGGGTCCTAATTTAAAATGAATAAAGTCTTTCAGCAGGTCCCCTCTTCCCCTAAATCAATTTGATTTTATGTAAACATTTATCTCCTTTGCACTCCCATACCATGCATCTAATAATGCCTTGGTGAACATTAATGTTTTCAGCAGGTACGTTTTGGAGAAAGAGGGGATTGGGTAGATGAGGAGAAGTATAACAAAGAGAATGCATTATAAGGAGCCCAGTGGTGATGAAACTTTCCAAAAACCAAGGACTTTGTGAGAAAGAGAAAATTTGGTTTTAGTAGGGGAAAAGATATAAATTACTGATCAGTTGAGGGGGGGTGTGAGTGACAGGGCTCAGTTGCTAAGTCCTGTCCAACTCTTTTCAACCCTGTGGACTGTTGCTTGCAAGGTTCCTCTCTCCATGAGATTGTCCAAGGAAGAATACTGGAGAGGGTTGCCATTTCCTTCTCCAGGGGATTTTCCTGACCCAGGGATCGAACTTGTGTCTCCTGCATTGCCAGGAGAATTCTTTACCACTGAGCCACTTGGGAGTGAGTGGCTGTTGGAGAGCAAATTCCGTGTGAGGTCAGGGGCTGTTGATTGGAAAGAGACTCAAGTGAGAAAATGGCTGGTTTTAAGTCTTTCGTGACAGCATCTCCAGGCATTTTAAGTGGCTGTTGGTGACCCTGCTAGGAAGGCACAAGTGAAAATATACTCCCCCTTAAAAAAGAAAATGTGTGAATTCTGATTAATCTGTTATTAAATACAAGGCAGCCTTCTTTTCTAACATGCTGCAGCTGCTCTAGACAAACACCCCATTGCACTTTCGAAAGCAGAGGCAGGTTGCGAGCTTGAACGCTACAGAAAGCATCAAGGGGCATCTCTTCTGCCTTGTCATTCTCTGCCTGGTACCTCAGATAACAGCCCTGGACACCTTCATGGCCCAGGAAGTGATGCCTAACCTCCCACCCCAGAACAGATTCAAAAAGAGAAATGAAAAGCAGATGCTATAAAATTTGAAAATACTATTTAGCTATTCTTTCCAAATACACACCCAACCTTATTCATACATAGGGGTCAGGAGCACTTGTTCAAATATTTTTAGTAAATCTAGAGAAAATGCTCTAAAGAGTACAATTCCTCTTCTCTCCTCTTTCATCATTTACTGTTTATCTTCCCACCAGTTTTTTTTTTTTTTAAGTGCTAAATACAATTAATTGGAGCGCTCTCTAATTCTTTTGTGTGATCGTGAAAGAAATAAAAATAAATAGAAGGTCACCATGGGAGCATCTCACCAACCGTTGCTTTAAAAAATAGAATTTTGGGAAGCATTGTTGATTTCTACTTATTTTTGTTGGTAAATCCTGGGGAAAATGTATATCTTTTCCTTTAAAGTTCTAATTCAAGGCATGGATGTGAGAGTTCTGAAGGGACTTTGGGACTGCGGTAAAATTTCGTTGTCATAGTAACAGAAAGGGAAATAGGCCTTGCTCACCTGGGACTTTAACACTGCAAAAGCTGAAATTTTTTTTTTTTAAGGAAAAGGACTCTGCAAGTGAAATAAATGAAAAACTTATTGTATTTCAAAACAAAATTCCAAACATTAAACAGGTAAATGGCTGAAAAGACCAACTTCTGCCATTTTTCTTGGTTTCTGTCCTCATCTGATCAAAGAAGCCCAATTCTAAAAGTGCACAGAAGGGTTATCTAGAATAATACTGGCTTAAAAATATGTCTTACGAGTGGTAACCTCAGACCAGTATTCTGCACCTTTGTATCTTTCTGGATAATCTATAGAAGGTCTGAAAGGACATTCACACTTGTTATTAGTCATAAAAACCCCAGCATATACCTGCACAGACTGACTGTCTTAGGTATCATTGTTTTTTGATTTCATATCTATCGGTTGAAAATATCAGACCCCCTTTGTGTGCGAGGGTTTACGTGTGAGGTGTGTGCATGTGCAAATGTATGTGGCCAGCAGAAAGCGACATATGTGAGGAACCCTGGGATTCTGAGCTAAGTCGTGTCATTTTTAACCCTCTGGAGAGAGAGATTTTTGTATAGCAGGAGTTACTCCTGTTTGTGAAGCATTTCTTCTTCTTCCCCTCTCTCTCTTTTTTTATTTGAGAGAGAGCACACCCTAGCCACTCAGGGCCAGTGTACAAACCAGAACCCAGCTTGTGAACCACTCCACAACCCTCAACAGTGACGGAGCTGACTTGGGATCCAAAACATCCAAATTTGCAAATTGCAGATGGTCAGCTAGCGTTCGTTCCCAGGCAGGGCTGGCTGAAATTCCCCAGACCTGAAATCCAATCACTTTCCAATCAAATCTAATATAATGCAGATATAGTCTCTCTTAAAAAATGTTTACTTAAAAAGGTAACACGTTGCTTTCTCTTCACAGATTCTTTTTAAAATTTTTCCTCAAGTGCAATCAGAATTGTTTGAAAACAGCAGGAAACCCAAGGGACATGAGAAGGTTTCAGGTAAGGGACCTGCAGTTCTTGCCTGGTAAATAAGTCATCCTATTTCTTCTCTCCTTAGCACTCTCTTTTTTCCTTTTCCTTTTTTTTTTTATTCCCCCCTAGAAAATATTATTCACGGATGCTGCTAACAATAAAAAAAGATCACTCTAAATGATCACCCTCTTCAGATAGTACTGAAGGTTTTTTCATTTTGTAATGTTTAGGACTTCTGTGTCCACTGCCAGAGCCCCAGGGGAAGGGCACCAACCCAGGCTGGAGATTTGATTTTAAGCCCTTAGGCTGCCCTCTGCACACACAGCTGCCCACAGCAGGAGCCATGATCTTGATATTCAGCCACCTTGGGATTTTTCAAAGCAGCGTCTCTGTGCTTTCTGCAAGCAACAGCCTCTTCCTTTCCTTTGCCACCGATTAACTATTCAGTGGTCTCTCTCGGAGTGTCTGGGAGAGCAGCCGCCTAAGCAGCCGTGGTCACTTTAAGATCTCAGCATGACAACAAGACCCACGGGACAGTAACCCAGCTGCCTGGCAGTTAAATCTGCCACCAGTTTCATCACCCCTGCCACTGATGTACCGGGGATACAAGCTAATAAAAACACAGAGCGAGGCAAAGTGTGGCAGGTTGGAGATGTGAGGCAGGGCTGCCCGCTTGGCCCCCTTCCTTCATCTTTGATGGACCCACATTTCACCCACCAAATGGCTTTCCTGCCATTTGCACCCAGTCGAAATACCTCCCACTCCTTTCCCCATAGAAAAATGGGAAACATGTTAAACAATAGTATTCTAGCTTGAGACTTTAAAATCCTGGCAGCAACGTGGGAGATGGGGATGTTTAGCCTCACGTTTTGGGTGGGGAAAGCAAGGTCCCGGGAGTTTAAAAAACTCACGTGTCACCCCAGGAAGGAGATGGTGGAGCCGGGAGCCAGTGTCTGATCAAACTCCTTGCACTGGGCCCTGAGTTCGCAGCATGTGCATCTGTTAGGCTTATGCTTGCTATTGCTTTTGTGGAGAGTCTTAAAAATTTCTGAACAGGGGACCCATATACTTGTTACACTGGACCCTACAAAGGATTGGCTGCTCCTGTCTGGCACTCAGAGAGCTTCTGTGGTTTAGCTGTGGCGTTATTAAAGAGTTAACAGGGGAGATGGGTACGGGCAAGGCCAGTGAACACAACCTTGAAAACCAAAAGTTCCTCTGATTTTTTTTTCACCGAATCGTGAGTATCGAACAATCTTCTGGTGACCGGGATGTTTACTGATTCCTTGTTTAACACTAATACCAGCCTCTCCTAAAAAGTTAAACCTCGCTTCTTCATCCTATAGACTCTTTTCCTTGCTGTATGATATGAAGACAAATAGAAACAAGAGGATTTTCCTGGGGGTCAAGCAGGAACATTGTGCATAGTGGAAGCTTATGGCACTCAGTTTCCAAAAGGAAACATAAATAATTTCTGTCCAAAAAAAGAGTGGAATTCCAAAGTACCCAGATGATCTAAGCTTAGCTTTCATGTCCAGAAGGAGAGGCAGGGAAAGAAACTGGCAGCTTAAATTCGTATCCACCCTTATTCTCTATCATCCCTTCCAAAGAGCTTTAAATTTGAGAAGACACTTCTAAGAAGCTTTTAATGGAATGCATTGTCATTTTATTATTTTACCTTTATTTATCCCTAATTTTAGAAATGTACTCACTAAGCAAATGCACCTAATATTTCCTCTACTTCTCTAAAACTTCTCTAAGTGAAGTTTTTATGAGCCTGAATTTTTTTAAAAAAAATTTTAAGTGGATTTTATGAGTCATTATTTAGGCACAAAAACTTTCTTGGTAATATAGGTACAAATACAGTCAATGAGTCTGAATTTTTAACAGGGTTAGAATAGATATTGTTCATCTCAAAATATGAGAAATTCTTATCCTATTAGAATGTACTTGACTTTTGCAAGGACAATGAAAAAGTTTTTTATAAGCTTGTGGATTCTATGATTGTCTCATTTCTGGGGTACAGGGAAAGTCAACAGGAAAAAAGTCTTTTGCATTTTTTTACTGAGATATAATTCATATAGCATAGTCACAATGTGCAATACAATAGGTTTTGGAATATTCACAATATTGTGTAATCATCACCACCATATCATTCCTGAACATTTCCATCATCACAGAAGGAAACCCCATACTTCTCAATTCCTTTTTCTCTCCACCCACTGACAACCACACATCTGCTTTCTGTCTCTACAGATTTGTCTGTTCTGGACATTTCCTATAAATAGAATCATACAATATGTGGCCTTTAGTCACTGGTTTCTTTCACTCAGCATAACGCTTTCAAGGTCCATCCATGTTTCAGCATGTATATTTCATTCCTTTTTTATGGCTGAATAATAGTCTACTGTAAAATATACCACATTTTAAAACTCTGTACATCAGTTGATGAACTCTTGGGTTGTTTCTGTTTTTTGGCTTTTATAAATAATGCTGTTGTGAACATTCATGTATAAGTGGTTTTTTTTTTTTTGTGGACATGTTTTTGATATCTTGAGTATATACCTAAGAGTAGAATTTCTGGGTCATATGATAACTTCAGCTTTAAGTTTTTGAGGAACTGACCAGCTGTTTTCCACAGTGGCTGCACCATTTTACATTCCCATCAGTAATATATAAAGGTCTCAATTTCTTGCTATAGTTGCCACTACTTGTTTTTTGTTTAAAAAGAAAAAATCCTTACCACCCTTTAGGTGTGAAGTGGTATCTCATTATGGTTTTGATTTGTCTTTAACGACTAATGATTTGAGCATCTTTTCATGTACTTTTTGGCTATTTGCATATCTTCTTTAATGAAAAGTCTAAAACTGAGCGATTTCACTTTCTTTCTAAATGTGTTAGTCATTCAGTCATGGCTGAC